>NC_044386.1:15320805-15920805 GCF_006542625.1 Nomascus leucogenys | reverse complement strand
TTCCAGGGTGTTGATGACTTAAAGCGAAGGGTCTGCGTATTTCTTCACTCTTGAATGTCCTTGTGCCTTCGTTAACATCTTGTTGTTCTGGGTGCGAAGCGCTTCTACCCTGCTCCCTAGGTGGCCCCAGGCCTCTGCCAGCCCTATGGGGCTCATGTGGCAGGGTTGGCCACCTTACCATGAGATGGGGCCACCAGGACTGTCTCCTTTCCTGGTGGATGTCTGAGCCTAGGAAGCAGCTGGGGACAGTGGCTTTTCTTCATAAGAGACGGGTGGGCCCCTACCTTGGCCTCAAGCAGTTTCTCAGGACTGGCTTGACCAACTCTTGTGATTCATGTGGCAGAAATGCTACTGCTGAAGTTGTAATTTTTCTCTAGAAAAATGAAACATGCCATTTGTCATGGCTCATGAAAACCATTGGATTGGTACTTTTGCATTTCTTAGTGTGTCATTCTCCTTTGCAATAACATACCATTTGTTGCCATGTAGGCAGCCAGTCAGTATCTAAAAATAGCCTCTCCAATAAAAACATTCCACACATATGATTGCAGAAAATTGTTTTGTGTGCACACATGCACATGCTAGTGTGTGCGTGTCTGAAGGTTGAGCACTTTTCATGTTATTTAACATCCTTTTTAAAAAAAATCTCTTGATGTTTTTATTTTACTTAAAGGAGGATTGTAATCCAAGTATTTAAAAACTACCAACTGTAGTAAACGAGTAAATGCGGAGTGGACCTCCGCAATCAAACGATTTTGTTATTGCTTGAGTTTGTAAAGCTGGTCAAGCTTTGGTCAACAGATGGAGCTTAATGTGATGTGGTTAATCCTGAACCAAATCACTTAGGACGAAGAGCACTGAGTAGACATTAGAAATCCATGCAAATTCAGCAATCTGACGGTACCAGAGTCACCTTATGCACATGCTACAATATGTCTGTAGCGCTCGTTGCTGTTTTTGGAATTTTAAAGAAGATGGGTTCTTGAGCAAACAAAAAAACTAATTTTATTTTAAATCAGAGTGCATTTGTTCTGCCAAGAGAGTACACAAATGCTATATATCCTGGTTGAAAGGGAATATTGTCCAAGGAGATGTTCTAAATATTCCTGTGATGATGCGTTCCAGTCTTCGAAAAGATACATAGACTAGTCAATATGAATGTATATCATAAAGTACTTAAACTAATAATTAAATGGAATAACTATTATAAAGCTTTGAAATTATATGATTCAATATGAAAGATTATATAGGGAAACCAAATTACTTTCTAAAACTTAGAAAGTTTCTTAATTATTACTGATTTATATCAAACGGAGAAATAATGCAGAGAAGTGAACTATAAGTTTATAATTTCTGTGACTCCCAAAAGACGGTTCATACTTGAACTAATATCTTTTAGGAACATCTAATAGCAACGGTCAAAATAACTGCTTCTTTTAGAAATATATGGGTGACAGCTGGGCTCTGTGGCTCATGCCTGTAATCCCAGCACTTTTGGGGGCCCAAGAGGTGGATTGCTTGAGCCCAGGGGTTAGAGACCAGCCTGGGCAACATGACAAAACCCTGTATCTAAAAAAAAAAAAAAAAAAAAAAAAAAAATGCAAAAATTAGCTGGCTGGTGGCACATGCCTGTAGTCCCAGCTACTCAGGAGGCTGAAGTGTGAGGATCACTTGAGCCTCAGAGGTGGAGGCTGCAGTGAGCTTTAATCATGCCGTGGCACTCCAGCCCGGGTGACAGAGTGAAATCATGCCTCAAAACAACAACAACAACAACAAAGATACACACACACACACACACACACACACACACAGAGGGATAGGTGACATAAAATGAAAACGATTTTTGCAATATATTTTTTATTGTCCAATTTAGAATCTTTTTCCTGAAATTATACCAAGATTGTATTGTCAGTTTGGGAAACTTGTGTGAAAAATCACTTACTGCTGATAACGAAATAATTGAATTCCTCTCCTTCCCTCAGGTATTCACTTACAAGCAGAGCACAATTACCCACCAGAAGGTGACTGCTATGCACCCCATGAACGAGGAGGGTGTGGATGACATGGCGTCCTTGACAGAGCTCCATGGCGGCTCCATCATGTATAACTTATTCCAGCGGTATAAGAGAAATCAAATATATGTAAGTTCCACTTGTAATTCCTTTAAAAAGATCCTCACGTTTGAGTGAATGCTTATTTTTGTTTTCAGAGAGCTAAGATCACACCACTGCATTCCAACCTGGCGACAGCAAGACTGCATCTCAAAAAAAAAAAAAAAAAAAAGAAAAGAAAAATCAGCCTTAAAATGAATAGTAGGTGCTAATTGAAACCCAAGGCATGCTTAATATTCAGGTTCTTCCAATTTATCTACCCTTAGACTGAGAAAGGAGCTGGGAAAGAGAAAGAATTAGATATTTATGGGTTTAAACTACTAAATTTTCCTCAGTTAAAAAAAAAAGTGTATTTGCCTTTTTTTTTTTTTTTTTTTTTTTTTTGAGACAGTCTCGCTTTGTCACCAGGCTGGAGTGTGGAGTGCAGTGGCGCAATCTTGGCTCACTGCAGGCTCCGCCTCCTGGGTTCAAGTGATTCTCCTGCCTCAGCCTCCTGAGTAGCTGGGACTACAGGTGTGCGCTACCACGCCCAGCTAATTTTTCTATTTTTAGTAGAGACGAGGTCACCACGTTGGCCAGGATGGTCTCGATCTCCTGACCCTGAGATCGGCCTGCCTCGGCCTCCCAAAGTCCTGGGATTACAAGCATGAGCCACTGTGCCCGGCTCTTTTTTTTTTTTTTTACACTGTGAAAGTGTCATTTTTGTCAGATCGACCTAATGTTTGCCAAATGTTTTCAAACAGCCCTGTCCAGAGAAATTCAATCATGCTGTAGTCCTCTGACTTGCTGAGCTAGCTTGTCCTCAGTCTTTAGATTAA
Organism: Nomascus leucogenys; assembly: GCF_006542625.1. NCBI lineage: Eukaryota > Metazoa > Chordata > Mammalia > Primates > Hylobatidae > Nomascus > Nomascus leucogenys. The sequence goes on along the minus strand of NC_044386.1, from coordinate 15,917,876 downwards.
AATATTTTCCATATGTTCAGAAGAGGTAATGTTTATACATGTTGGCACGAAAATGGCGATGCATTCTGTGTTTTGCATGAGCTGGCATAATGTGCATTTATTTCTCTGTTCCTTGTAGATGACCAGTGAACTACCTCTTTCCCATAGAATACCACTACATAGGTATCCACGTGACTGCTGCACTGTGCGTGTGTTATTATTAAATATTTGACACTGTCGCGTAACTATTTGTTTACATAGCAGTTTCTTTGCTAGGTTTCTCAAGGACTTATTTTGTCTTCCTGGAGCCAAGGACACTGCCAGGCACCTGGTAGTTGTGCAATAAATGTTTATAAAATACATGCCATTCGTATTACAAATAGTCTTATAGTTCATAAAATGTGAACCTGGATTTTACAATCTTTTATTGGTGTATGTCTCTTGTAGGTGCCGATAGGTTGAACGTACCTAATCCAAAAACTCCAAATCCACAATGCTTCAAAATTGAAGACATTTTGCATGCTGGTGTGATGCTGAAAGGAAATGCTCATTGGGAATATTTTGGATTTTGAATTTAACTTAAATTATCCTTAACCAGTACATAGTATGCAAATATTCCAAAATCCAAAAAATATTGAAATCCACAACACTTTTTGTCCCAGGCATTTCACAGAAGGGGATGCTCAATCTATATTTTGAAACTCATACTTTGCTGTTGTTAGAGAAAAAACACAAGGTTTTTTTTTTTTTTCTTTTTGTAATGGTGTCTTGCTGTGTTGCCCAGGCTAGACTCAAACTCCTGAGCTAAAGTGATCCTCCTGCCATAGCCTCCTGAGTACCTGGGATTACAGGCACGTGCTGGCATGCCCACCTAGACACAAGTTGTTATTGTACCTTTTCAATAGTCAAGAAAAAGTAAGTAAATTAGAAGGAAAAAAAAACTACACAAGGGGTTTAAAAGGCAGACCCTTTTAAAAAGTTTTTTATTTATTTTCCTCTTTTCATGATAATGTTGTTAAACCTGATAGCTAAATTGCCAATAAATACTATGAATAAGATCTTGGTCTTGGAATAAGGTCATATTCTTCCTAAGGGGAAACCCGCAGGATTTTTATGCATCCAATTTGCAGTTCAGTTCAGGTAATTATGCCATTGTAGACCTTCTGTTTGAGGCTTGCAAAATTGTATATTATCCATAAAGTAGCCACCATGATTTTTTTTTTTTTTTTTGAGAGAGGGAGTCTTGCTCTGTCCCCCAGGCTGGAGTGCAGTGGCGCGATCTCGGCTCACTGCAAGCTCTGCCTCCCGGGTTCACGCCATTCTCCTGCCTCAGCCTCCCGAGTAGCTGGGACTACAGGCACCCGCCACCACACCCGGCTAGTTTTTTTTTTGTATTTTTAGTAGAGACGGGGTTTCACCATGTTAGCAGGATGGTCTTGATCTCCTGACCTCATGATCCGCCAGCCTCGGCCTCCCAAAGTGCTGGGATTACAGGCTTGAGCTTCCGCGCCTGGCCGCCACCATGATTTTTTAAAATTATCATTGAAGCCATTTACCAGAGATGGCAGCGTCTGTTGGACTCCGCTCGCATCGAGACAAGACCGCCATCTGTCAGAACAGCCACTGCTTCTCCACATTTGATCCTGGCTCGGAGCAATGCCTGTCTATATCTTTAAAAGAGAAAAAAAATGAAACAACTTGAATTGTTCCAGAGATGTTGCATTCATTTTCTGTTGTTGGATAACCAATTATCATAAGTGTACCAACTTAAAAGAACAAAGCGGCCAGGTGCGGTGGGTCACACCTGTAATCCCAGCACTTTGGGAGGCCGGGGGGGGGGGGTGGGGGGGGGTGGATCACGAGGTCAGGAGATCGAGACCATCCTGGCTAACATGATGAAACCCCGTCTCTACTAAAAAAAAAAGTACAAAAAATTATCTGGGCGTGGTGGCGGGCACCTGTAGTCCCAGCTACTCGGGAGGCTGAGGCAGGAAAATGGCGTGAGCCCGGGAGGCGGAGCTTGCAGTGAGCCGAGATCGTGCCACTGCACTCCAGCCTGGGCAACAGAGCGAGACTCCGTCTCAGGGAAAAAAAAAAAGAACAAAGCTACTTGCCCTCTTACAGTTCTGTAGGTCGAAAGTCCCATAGGTCTCACCAGCAGAAATCAAGGTGTCAGCAGGGCTGCGTCTCTTTCCAGAGGCTCTAGGGGAGGATCCATTTCCTGCTCATTGTGGCTGTTGGCTGAATTCAGTTACTTGCAGTTGGACGACTGAGGTCCTTGTTTTCTTGCTGACTGTCACATGAGGGCTGTTCCCAGCTTCCAGAGGCCGCTCACATTCCCTGGTCTCCTGATCTGTGGCTCCCTTTCTTCATCTTCAGTGCCAGTAACCATGTTTTGCTTCCCTCTCGTGGCTTCAGATATTTCCTCCTTCTCCTCCACTGTCTTCTTTCTCTCTCTCTGACTGCAGCCAAGAAAGGCTGTCTGCTTTTAAGGCCTCACGTGATTAGATGGGGCCTCCCTGGATGATCTCCCCATCTCAGGCTTCATAACCGTAATCACCTGTGCAGAGCCCCTTTGCCATGTGACATTATCTAGTCACAGGCTCTGGGATGAGTGTGGATGGATGTCTTTGCGGGAGGAGCCATTATTCTGCCCACCATAGGTGTCCTCCTTTTTTTGTTGTTTTTTTTTTGTTTTTTAGAGACAGGGTCTCACTTTGTCACCTGGGCTGGAATGCAGTGACATGATCACTGTTCACTGCAGCCTCTAACTAACTCCTGGGCTCAAGTGATTCTCTCGCCTGAGTATATATATAGTACTACAGTATATAATATATAGGACTATAGGTGTGAGCCACTGCACTTGGTTAATTTTTAAGTTTTTTTATTTTTATTTTTTTAATTTATAAAACATTGCTATGTTGCACAGGCTGGTCTTGAACTCCTGGGCTCAAGTGATCCTCCTGCCTGGGCCTTCCAACGTGTTGGGATGACAGGCATGAACCTCCGCATTCAGCCAGGTACTCTCCTTTGAGTCATATCATTGAGGAGGGACTCCTGTGGCATTTTCCCCCTGCTGGCGTCTGGATGTTTCATTATTTGTTGACTTTCTGTTCTGAGCTGGCAGGTTCCGTGGGTTGCTAGCAAGTGGCTCATCGCCAGGTAGAGAGGCTGCCATTCTTTGCTAAGGAGTACTGTTAGCTTTTTCTCCTTGGGGACTGATCTTTTTATCTGAGAACTTTTGTCAGAAACCAGGAAATTTTTTTTTTCTTGTAGCTTTTGGCGTCTTCTATTGAAATGGGGTAGAAAGTGATAAAAAAAATAAAAGCACCCAGAATAAGTTAGAGTTGATCCCCCCCTTCCTTCACTAACCTCCTCTTTGGCTCTGTATTGATAATTGAATCTTTCTGAACACCAGTTTTTTTTTTTTTTTTTTTTTTTTTTTTTTTTTTTTTTTTATTTAATTGAATCTTTCTGAACACCAGTTTTTAAAATTAACGTGTTTTCAAAGGTCAGATATTATAATCCCTCTAACAGGGATGTTTTAAAGTAAAAGAAGTGAAAGCTCTGGGAACTTTAACCTTTGTACCTTTCTCTCCATCTTAGCCATCCCATAGCAACAAGTGTTTATTTAGAAAGTTCTTGCCTTGAACTTGGCTCCATTTTAAGGGGGATTTGGAAGAAGTTTACAGCATCATCCCTAGCCTCAAAGCTTGCAATTTAGTGGGGAGATAACACCAAGGCCAGCTCACAGCACATGGCCTTGGATAGCTGAAGGCCTGTCATTGAGGGTTATGTGAGGATGACACAGGCTTGGATTTGACTGTGCTTATGAAGCCCCTGAACCTTACCGCTGGGCCCTTTAGCTATTCCTGTGGGTGCATCTCTGTCCCAGGCTTGTCCTTGAGGGGACAGAGGCCGTACCGAGTTTGATGCCAGTGTCTGTAGGTCTGGACTGTGTTGTTTAAGCTGCAGTGCCTGGGTTAGAGCCCCTCTGCACTGGCTGTAACTGCCTGTGCAGCAGCCCCGCCTTCTGTGCCCCTGCTCGGTTCTCTTCCTGGAACTCCCAGGCTCTTCCTGCCTGAGACTTCCCCTCGCCAACCTTATCCTTCCTCTGGCCACTTCGAGACTAGAGCCCTGCTGAGCTCCCAGGTCCCTGCCAGGGGCCCCAGGTTTCCACCTTGAACCTCTTGGCTATGGGTTTGCTGCCTGGAGGGGAGGGAGTTGGCTCTCTCCTGATTGCCCCCTTCCTTGGAGAGGGTCTGATGAGGGCCTAGACTTCTTCATCTCCTGCCACTGCCTGCTAAGACCTGGCGAGGACAAATACCCGCTAAGGAGAGGAGGAGCAGGGTATGTGTTTGTGGTACAGTGACGTAACCTATGCATGGCTTAGGAAGCCCTGTGGAGGTGGTGGTGGTGGTGACACTACAAAGGCATGAGATGAATCAGGGTTTGGTAGAAAGCCTGGCATGGTGGCTCATGCCTGTAATCCCAGCCCTTTAGGAGGCTGAGGCGGGAGGATCGCTTGAGCCCATGAGTTCAAGACAAGCCTGGACAATTTGGCGAAGTCCCATCTCTACAAAAGATTGCAAAAATTAGCCAGCCGTGGTGGCGTGCCCCTGTAGTCCCTTCTACTCAGGAAGCTGAGGTGGGAGGATTGCCTGAGCCGGGGAGGTTGAGGCAGCAGTGAGCCGAGATTGTGTCACTGTACTCCAGCCTGGGCAACAGAGCAAGACCCTGTCTCAACAAAAGAAAAAAAAAAGAATTGATGAGAAGGAAAGGCCAGTGAACACCATACGTGAAGATGGAGAGATGAGAGCGAGTTTGATGTGGCCTCACTGCAGCGGGAGAAGGCTGCCTTTGCTCATGGAATCAGATGCTTGCTAGGGAATGTGCAGAAATTAGGTGGGGTGGGCAGCCTGGGGTTAGAAGCCTTAAACCATTGGTTCCCCACCTAGGATGATTCTGCCCTGGGGACATTTTGTAATATCTAAAAGACATTTTTGGTCTCATAGCTATGGTCAAGTGATGCTACTGGCATTTACTGAGTAGAGACCAGGGATGCTGAGAAGCGTATCGGAGTGCCTGGGGCAGCCCCAGAGTCATCTGGCCTAAGATGTCAGTGGTGCCAGAACATCCCTTCCCCACTTATAGCTCACCTGGAAAGTTTGGGGCTGATGGTACACAGACCCCACTATATTTGTTAAAGTTTTCTTTTTTCTTTCTTTTCTTTTCTTTTTGTTTTTTTTTTTTTTGAGACGAAGTCTTGCTCTTTCACCCAGGCTAGAGTACAGTGGTGCCATGTCGGCTCACTGCAACCTCCACCTCCCGGGTTCAAGCAATTCTCCTGCTTCAGTCTCCTGAGTAGCTGGGATTACAGGCATCCGCCACCACACCCGGCTAATTTTTGTATTTTTTTGTAGATACAGGGTTTCACCACGTTGGCCAGGCTGGTCTCGAACTGACCTCGGGAGATCCGCCCACCTTGGCCTCCCAAAGTGTTGGGATTACAGACGTGAGCCACTACGCCTGGCCTTTATTTTGTTTTAGAGACAGGATCCCGCTCTGTCACCCAGGCTGGAGTGCAATGGTGCAATCATAGTTCTTTGCAGCCTTGACCTCCCAGGTCAGCCTCTAGAGCAGCTGGGACTACAGGCATGCACCACCACGCCCGGCTAATTTTTAAATTTTTGTCAAGACTGGGATCTTGCTGTGTTGTGCAGGCTGATCTTGAACTCTTGACCTCAAGCCATCCTCCCACCTTGACCTCCCAAAGTGCTGGGATTTATAGGCATGAGCCACCACACCCAGTCTGTTTAAAGTTTTCTGAAAGGATAATTTCTCTAAGAAAAATTTGAGAAGATTTAAGAGGGAAGTGATACGGCTGAGAGACGGGAAAGGACAGATGGGCTGAGAGCGTGTTGCAGTAATTCAGTGGGGAAGGGCTGAGGGTTTTAGACCAGGGTAGAGATGGGAGAAGAGTCATGGGGACTGTGGGGAGAGAGGTGAAGGAAGAGGCTGCATGTCACTGTCTCCCGGTCTTGTCAAGTGCTGTGGCTGTGAAAACGTGGCACTTACTGTCCTGGAAGCTCCTGAGCAGAGTGAGAACAAGTGTTTTTTAGGTGCCTGTCTTCTGTCTTCCTGTGCTGTCTGGCCCTGGATCATCTCAAATTATTATGTACCCAGCATCTAAGCACAGTGTTGACAAGAGCAGGAGAGGTTTCTGTTGTACCGAAGACAAGCTCAGTGGCCAGAGTGGAAGGACTGCCAGGTTCCGAGGCGTGGCAGTTTTGTTTCCTGCTGAATGGAAGAGGAGAAGCACGTTCTTCTCATTATAGGGATTGTGGAGCTCCGGGTCAGTTGTGTGGAGGAGACTCCTCTCCCAGTCTCTAAGGAATGGCTCAAAACCACATCACGGGGAGAGCTGCAGGGAACTTCAGCGGTCGCCTGCAATTATGGTGTTGAGGCTGGCTCCAGAGGAAGCTCTTCCCTGTTCCACCCAGCCTTTCGGTTAGTTTGTTGGTCTTGCCGAACAAACAGCGCAGAGATCAGAATCAAAGGAGCCAATTTTAAGAACTGGGGCTGTTTCTAAAGATAAATGCTTCTGTAAGCACGAACTATGCTTCACAGCTAATGTATTTTTAGATGTTTCAAAAATATCCTCATTTGGTTAGGTGGCATTCCACCCCGAATCTGCAAATGTGTTTGATGTTGCTTCTGAATTAACTTTGAAGCCTGCATCTGTCAGTCAAAATGTGTTAGCAGGCATCAGCCAGAGAATGGCCTGTTGATTTTAGCAGCCGGTTGAACCGAGTTCACCTGCACAGAAGTAACGGCCTGCTTGCCATGTGAAGGCTGGGCGTACCCTGCCTTGGAGTGGACTGGACTGTTTGGGAATCTTGCAAATTGAAATCTGTGTTTCATTTTCTTGAGTTGAGTCTTTCCAAGGTAGACTTGGTTGGCCTGTTTCCATCCCTTTCCAAGGCTCGAGTCAAGTAACAGTGCGCCTCTCATGGAGGCAGCGTGGCCTGAAGGCCGCGTGGTTGGTTGGTTAGCACTGTCTTGGCATTGGGGTGCTCTTGGGACAGATGAACACAGTGCAGTTTGTCAGGACTTTCTGGGGTTTTTTTGGCTTTTTTTTTCTTTCACATGAAATGAAGACTCGTAGCCAAAAGATGATTGTAACCATCTGTCTGACTCTATGTATTTTAAAACTTTACCAAACATTTATGCTCCGGAGCGGCCGCTTCCACATCAGCACATGAGAGTAGCAATTTGAAACTTGTTTTTTTGTGATTTTTTTTTTTCTTCCTTGTCTGTCTTTGGGTTTAGATTCCTTTCAAGGCTGGACGCGGTGGCTCATGCCTGTAATCCCAGCACTTTGGGAGGCTGAGGCAGGCGGATCACAAGGTCAGGAGTTTGAGATCAGCCTGGCCAACATGGTGAAACCCCATCTCTACTAAAAATACAAAAATCAGCCGGACGTGGTGGCAGGTGCCTGTAATCCCAGCTACTCAGGAGGCTGAGGCAGGAGAATCGCTTGAACCTGGGAGGAGGAGATTGCAGTGAGCCGAGATTGTGCCACCGCACTCCAGCCTATGCAATAGAGTGAGACTGTCTCAAAAATAATAATAATAAAAAAGATACATTCCTTTCAATCAGGAGAGAATTTTAGTCAGAAATTCACTCAGGTGAAATGGAAATGCCAGCCTCTACCTTGAACACCTTGACTTCAGTTAACAACTTGTCTCTTGTGATGGTTTAATTTTCAACAAACTTGAATGCTTCACGATTTTTAAAAAATCGTTTCTAAGTGTCTATTTTTTATTTTTATTTACTATTATTTAGACCTCACTCTTTCGCCCAGGCTGGAGTGTAGTGGTGCGATCATAGCTCACCACAGCCTCCAACTTCTGGGCTCAAGCAGTCCTCCTACCTCAGCTTCCCAGGTGCATGCCACCACACCCAGCTAATTTTTTGTATTTTTAAAATTTTTTGTAGAGATGGAGGCTTGTGTTGCTCAGGCTGGTCTCAAATTTCTGGCCTCAAGCAATCCTCCCACCTGGGCTTCCTAAAGTGCTGGGATTACAGGCATGAGTCACTACACCTGGCTGAAATGTTTCTAATTGTTTAATTGGACAACGTCAGACAATTTGGTTATGTAGAAGGTAGTGGGCATAAAGCACTAGAAAACAGTTAAAACATGAATTTATTTGGTGGATTGGTGGTGAAATCATGTGTCCTCAGCATATCGATGCCGATGCTGCCCTGCCTGGGTACCAGGCTCTGTGTTAGGCTCCAAGGATGCAGAATGACTGGCTTACAGGAGTGGCTTGTTGAAAGATTGAATAAATGAAAGGCACCTAACTGGTTAGTGAATATAGACACAGGCAAACCATGAACAATAGCTCAGGGTGACAATGGGTGTGATAAAAATACATGGGAACACAAAGAAGGAGCGTCACAACAAGGAGGGGGTGAGAGGGTCAGAAAATGATTCCTCGCTGAGGTGCTATTAATAGTTGGCCTGAGTTTTGAGCATATGTAGAGGAATTTGGCCAAGAAGGAGGGTAGCTGTCCTGGCAGCAGATCATCATGTGGAAAGACAGGAAATAGCGTGATGCGTTGTTATTTAATAACCAGCGCAGGACATTCTAGATGCCAGAACAAAGGTTGCATGCTGCTGGCTCGCAAGGCGGTCGAGAGCAGTGGAGGAAGGAATGGCTCTGTGCAACTCAGTGAGCTTGAACGGACTCATGAAAGCTGTAGGGGATAACTTTAAGCATGCGTTTTGGGGAGGCGTCACTTGGCCACAGGGTGGTGGATGAGAAAGGAGGGGCTTCCAGTTAGGAGGGGTTAGTGTGTGAGATACCAAGAGGTAGATGCTAAGTGTTTAACTGGGTTTGGGGGCCAAGTAAGCTGAATTTCTGTAGGATTACTGGATTACTCATTTGGGAAGGCTGTGGTGCCATTTGTCAAGTTGTAACTATGTGTGAAGTAACAGGTGTTTGGGGGAGATTAGCCATGTCTGTTGAGTTTGAGCCAGTGGACCACTGAACATATGGATCTGTAACTTACAGCTGAAGTTGCACTCAAGATAAAGATTTAGGAAGTAAGTCACTGCCATATTTGGCCGAGGTGTTTGAGAGAGAAGGAAAGCAGGGGGATGGTGAGTACGAAATAAATCTGGATAATGGAGCTCACTTCTTAACAATTCTTCCCTTTAGCTGCCATAGCATGGACCTTAAATAACCCATTTCCCCAGTGCATTTCAAATTGTATCTTCTACATCCAGCTTTTCAGGACTACATGACGAAAAGCATTGTGGTTTTATTTTCATTAACAATAGCGATGATACGTACCTCTGATTTATGTAGCACATAGCGGTCATGTGGGCTAACAGAGGAGCCCTTGTTGTTACTGATCAGAATCTTAGTCCCAGGGGAGTGAAGCAGTGCCAGGGGAGGTTCTTCAGGACTGTGGACTTGGTGTCTTCTGACTTGACCAAACCATGCTGTTTAGATGAGTTATTCTGCATTGGGATTGTGACGTCCAAACTGGGTACCTTGGTCTCTATAAGCACCCTGTATGAGGCCACTGAGTCAGTTTAAGTTTTCTCAGTTATAGTTGATTTTTTTTTTTTCTTTTTTTGAGACGGAGTCTCGCTGTGTCGCCCAGGCTGGAGTGCAGTGGCATGATCTTGGCTCACTGCAAGCTCCTCCTCCTGGGTTCATGCCATTCTCCTGTGTCAGCCTCCCGAGTAGCTGGGACTACAGGCACCTGCCACCGCGCCCAGCTAATTTTTTTATATTTTTAGTAGAGATAGGGTTTCACTGTGTTAACCAGGATGGTCTCGATCTCCTGACCTTGTGATCCGCCCGCCTCCACCTCCCAAAATGCTGGGATCACAGGTGTGAGCTGCCGCACCCGGCCTTTTTTTTGGAGGTAGAGTCTCACTCTGTGGCCCAGGCTGGAGTGCAGTGGTGTGATCTCAGTTCACTGCAACCTCTGGCTCACTGCAACCTCCACCTCCTGATTCTTCTACCTCAGCATCCCCAGTAGCTGGGATTACAGGCGCCCGCCACCATGCCCAGCTAATATTTTTTTTAATTGTAATAGAGATGGGGTTTTGCCATGTTGGCCAGGCTGGTCTCGAACTCCTGACCTCAAATGACCCACCTGCCTCAGCCTCCCAAAGTGCTGGGATTATAGGCGTGATCCACTGCACCTGGCCAGTTACACTTAATTAAAAAAAAAAAATTATTGGCTGTATTTAAGATATACAACATGATGTTTTGATATACATATGCATGCTGAAGTCAAATGATACTTGATTTTTTGGGGGGTGTGAAATTTGATACTAGGTGTTATACCCTTAGCCCTTTTGAAAACCTTGACTAGGTAGATTTTGGATTGAAGAAATGAAGTGAGCTTCTCCCAACATTTTTAAGCAATTTGTGCTGCAGCTGTTCCAAATTATTAAAATGGGCAAGGGAATGTATTTTGGGGGTGAGTTATGTGGAAATTTTCTGACAAGAAAATGTTTTTATGTGCTTCAAAATAGAATGTACTTCCTATTTCTAAAAGCCATTAAACCGACCAGCTTATTTATTCTTGTGGAATTTGAAATCCAACATGAGGAAACCTGTACCTGGCCCCACCTCGTATTTGGGAGCTGCATGTGTCCACGGTATTAAACTGTATGGCATCATCATGGCCATTTATGGAGTGGTAACAGTATCTTTTCATAGAGTGAGAAATGACGTGAGCCCATGGCAAATGTTGTCTCATAGTCCTTAGGATTTCTTTTTTTTTCTTTTCTTTTTTTTTTTTTTTTTGAGATGGAGTCTCACTCTGTTGCCCGGGCTAGAGTGCAGTGGCATGATGGCTCACTGCAAGCTCCGCCTCCTGGGTTCAAGCGATTCTCCTGCCTCAGCCTCTCCGAGTAGCTGGGACTACAGGCGCCCGCCACCATGCCCGGCTAATTTTTTGTATTTTTAGTAGAGACGGGGTTTCACTGTGGTCTCAATCTCCTGACCTCGTGATCCGCCCGCCTCGGCCTCCCAAAGTGCTGGGATTTACAAGTGTGAGCCACCGCGCCCAGCCAGCCTTTGAATTATTAATGAGTAATTAATATTGGGCTGTTGTCTACTAAGTAATTTTTATACACTGAGGCAAAATTTTCTATAATCTTAAGAAATCAGGTTCTTTCTTTGTACCAGCCAGACACACAGTTTACATACTCTGTCCTTTTTTGCTTTTTAAGGAAGAGATTTCAGATTATTGAGTTTTGGTTCCAATTAAATCTGGTCGTTTGATGTGCCTGTTGGTTTGTGGGAGTTCATTTGCTGAATTTACCTCCAGCCACAACATAATATATTTATTAATTATTCGAACTCTGAGATTACAATGTCTCCCTGAAAATCTCAGTGCCTTTTGTTCTCTCTTGCTGAATAGTCTATAGCTTGTCACCAGAACATTTTTATTTAATTTGGGTTCAAATTTGAAGGCGTGTATGTTAAAACTTTTTTTTTTCTTTTGAGATAGGGTCTCTGTCAGGCTGGAGTGCGGTGGTGCAATCTTGGTTCACTGCAATCTCTGCCTCCTGGGCTCAGGTGATCCTCCCACCTCAGCCTCCTGAGTAGCTGAGACCACAGGTGTGCACCATCATACCCGGCTAACTTTTTAATGTATTTTTTGTAGAGACAGGGTTTTGACATTGGTGCCCAGGCTGGTTAACTCCTGGACTCAAGTGTTCCTCCCGCCTCGGCCTCCCAAACTGCTGGGATTATGGGCATGAGCCATCAGGCCTGGCCTTTTTTTAAATTTAATTTTTAAAATTTTTTTTAAAGAGACAAGGTTTCACTTTGTTACCAAGGCTGGAGTGCAGTGATGCAATCACAGCTCACTGAAGCCTTGACCTCCTGGGCTCAAGCCATCCTCCCACCTCACCCTCCCTAGTAGCTGGGAATACAGGCATGTGCTACCATACATGGGTAAATTTTTTTTTTTTTTTGAGAGACAGGATCTCACTGTGTTGCCCAGGCTGGTCTTGAACTCCTGGGCTCAAGTGATCCTCCCATCTCGGCCTCCCAAAGTGCTGGGATAACAGGCATGAGCGACCACACCCAACCTCTAAAACTTTTTATTTTAAGTTAAGGAGCATAATGTTTCATGTTATTTCCTCTCAAGTCTGTGCTTGTTTTTAATCTCTTTATACTTAGAGATTAATGTATTCTATCCAACAGCAAAATTCCCAGCATTACTTACTATTTTCTTTTTTTTTTAAGAGACAGAATCTCGCTCTGTTGCCCAGGCTGGAGTGCATTGGCGCAATCTCAGCTCACTGCAAGCTCCGCCTCCCGGGTTCACACCATTCTCCTGCCTCAGCCTCCTGAGTAACTGGGATTACAGGCGTCCGCTACCATGCCCGGCTAATTTTTTTATTTTTAATAGAGACGGGGTTTCACCTTGTTAGCCAGGATGGTCTCGATCACCTGACCTCATGATCCGCCCGCCTTGGCCTCCCAAAGTTTTGGGATTACAGGCGTGAGCCACTGCACTTGGCCCCTATTTTTTTCTTTTTTAAACCAAAAAAAAATTTGATTTTGGTAAAATGCATGAACAACATTTATCACATCTGTTTTTAATGCATGGTTCGATAGCATTAAGTATATTTACGTTACCGTGCAGCAGTCTCCAGAACTCTTCTCCTCTTGCAGAACTGAATCCATACATTAAACAACAGCTCCCCATTTCCCCCATCTCTAGCCCCTGTCAACCACCCTTCCACTTTCTGTCAATTTGATTATTCTGGATCCTCATATAAGTGGAATTGTACATTTCCACTTTCTCCATCAATTTGAGTATTCTGGGTACCTCATACAAGTGGAATCGTACAGTGTTTATCTTTTTGTGACTGTCATATTTCACTTAGCATAACGTCTTAAGGGCTCATCCATGTTGTAGCAAGGGTCTGAATTTCCATCCCTTTCAGGGCTGAATAATTCCGTTGTATGGATATACCACATTTTTTGTATCTGTTCATTTATTGGTGGACACATGGGTTGTTTCTACCTTTTGGCTGTTGTTTACTGAATATTTTTTATACATGGTATAAAAAGTTTGAAAAAGCATCCTTGAGTTAGTGGCAATATGCAAAAAAGAATAAGAAAGTGCTTGGAGGGTGGGGGTTTAAGGAAAATCTTGAAAACAGCAGATGCAGGACATGTTATGAATGTATGTATGTTAGTTTTCTCTTGTTTAGAGTACTAAATATGGTCTAAGCCATAGGTTTAGAAATTTTTATAGAGTATGAATTTTTTCTTTTCAGAATATGAATCACAAAACGAGAAGGACCACAGCAGTAGCACCTACATTCTTACAAAGAGTCATGTTGGAATATAGCCATGTACCATGAAATGTGTGATCTTAGCCAGGCATGGTGGCTCATGCCTGTAATGCCAGCACTTTGAGAGGCTGATGTGAGCGGGTCAGTTGAAGCCAGGAGTTTGAGAGCAGCCTGGCTAATGTAGTGAAACCCCATCCGTCTCTACTAAAAATACAAAAATTAGCCAGGTGTGGTGGTGGGCGCTTGTAATCCCAGCTACTCAGGAGGCTGAGTCAGGAGAATCGCTTGAACCCAGGAGGTGGAGGCTGCAGTGAGCTGAGATTGCACCACTGCACAGCAGCCTGGGCAACAGAGCGAGACTCGGTCTCAAAAATAAATAAATGTGTGATTGATCTTTAAAAATCAGGAGCAGCTGTTTATATTTAAGTGCTCTTTCTCTACCCAACAAGCAGAAAGGGTCCTGAACATTTTTTGAGGAATTTGGGGAGTTCAACTCATGGTCCAGTTTAAAGCTATAAAGTAGATCATGGGGCACGAAGGATCGTCACGCATCAGAGGCAGGCAGCTTCTAGGGTGCACATAACTTTTATTTATTACTTACCTTAAAAGGTTGAAAGTTTAAACATCCTGAATTGCAAATCTTTTTGGAAAAGAATTTTTTTTCACTTGATGCGATATATGATGTGTAAAATGAAAAGCAAAATAAGAGCCTGGCTTGGTATCTTCTGTTACGTTAACCATGCATTCAAACGACCTTTCACCTGAAAACACTTTTCAATACCCCCTGACATAGTGGCCCTTGGAGGAAAAGCCTTTTATTCCACAGGAGATTTGGCGCTTCCTTCCAACATAGCCACGGGGGTGGCGCATGGCAAGGCTGAGAAAGACCCAGTGTAGTGTGGCCAAGCAGATGGGAGAACAGCGGAAGCTTAGGAGCCTGGGGTGGTTTCAGTGTAGATTAAAGACAGTGTCTTCCTCACTTGCTGTGGGCATCGCTTTTCTGGGCGGAGAGCCTGAATGAGTCCCAGAATCCTCAAGAAAAGATGAAATCAGGTTCCTAACTTGGGTAAAGAACCCACGAGCACATGCTGTATCCTTCAGAAGCTTCCCATCAGGATGGGAACAATCAAGCCTTTCTTGCCTAAAGCAGCAAAAGTCTGTTATTAATATTTATGCAGAATTTTACAAATATATTTTTAAGTAGAGATGGGGTCTTCCTACATTGCCCAGGCTGATCTTGAACTCCTGGGCTCAGGCAGTTCTCCCACCTTGGCCTCCAAACGTGCTGGGATTATAGTCATGACCCACTGTAGCTGGCCGGAATTTTAAATTTATTGACAATGTGTAGTAATGAGGGACCATATTTTTTTCATGGTAACTCACTAGGCTGACTGACAGATGAAGCATGCATTTTATTGTAAGAGTCAGATACAAAGATCAATATTATTGTAGGAACAGTGTGCAACCACCAGAGCTGTGCTGGTCATTGGCCATGATTAACATCTTCTGTAACTAAACCAACTGGATGGTTTTGGTCTTTCACTCTTGAACTGTGTGCTTTTTGAGGCCATCTGGTAAAGTGTTCTGTTTCACAGCATGCCCGATTATCTTTTCTTCTGAAAGATGGTGACTCAGCTATCGATTGGTGGCAGTGGTGTGGGGTGGCAGGGACTCGGCTTAGCAGAGGAGAGTATCCCAGTGCCTTTTGTGAGCTGCATGACCATCAGCAAGGATGCTACATAATTCTGCAGAGGCTGTGGGCTGCCTCCACAGGGCATCCGCTGTTAAGAGTCCTTTCTCAGCCGGGCACAGTGGTTCACGTCTGTAATCCCAGCACTTTGGGAGGCTGAGGCGGGTGGATCACTTGAGGGTCAGGAGTTTGAGACCAGCCTGGCCAAAATATAGTGAAATCCCATCTCTACTAGAAATGCAAAAATTAGCTGGGCATAGGGGCGCACACCTGTTATCCCAGCTACTTGGGAAGCGGAGACAGGAGAATCGCTTGAACACGGGAGGCGGAGGTTGCAGTGAGCCGAGATGGTGCCACTGTACTCCAGCCTGGATGACAGAGCGAGACTCAGTCTCAAAAAAAAAACAGTTATTTCTCTTCTAAAGCACTGCTGATTCTGGTGGAGAGGACCTGTGGACATTGATTTCTGGGTTGCATATGTTGTCTGTAGTTGCCACAGCTACCACATTATCATTCTGAAACATTTAAAAACTATTTCACTGGACAAGGTATGGTGCGAATTACTATAAAAAGTCAAGCACGAGACCATTTTGGATGTTGCGTCTTCACCTTTGCTAACAGGCTTCATGCCACTTTGTCTCCTACCCTCATTCAAAGCCCATGTCGTCCACACTGTCAGAACGAGCAGTATCTTAAAAGGATGCTCTGGCCGGGCGCAGTGGCTCACGCTTGTAATCCCAGCACTTTGGGAGGCCGAGGCGGGCGGATCACGAGGTCAGGAGATCGAGACCACAGTGAAACCCCGTCTCTACTAAAAATACAAAAAAAATTAGCCGGGCGTAGTGGCGGGCGCCTGTAGTCCCAGCTACTCGGAGAGGCTGAGGCAGGAGAATGGCGTGAACCCGGGAGGTGGAGCTTGCAGTGAGCCGAGATCGCGCCACTGCACTCCAGCCTGGGCGACAGAGCGAGACTCCGTCTCAAAAAAAAAAAAAAAAAAAAAAGGATGCTCTATGGCTAGTGAGGTTTCCCAAACCAGGAGGAGGAATATGATTTTAAAAAAATGATCATTGTTTTGAAGAAAGCTCTGTAAGAAGTTTTAATAATGGTTTTGTGAGTAAATCAGTGTCTTAAGAAAGAAGGGCTCATCTTAGAATTTTACAGCAACCATACAAACGTGTCATGAATGGGGCATGCAAAATGATATGGGCATATCATTTTTTAAAAGGTGTGTTAATGATGGGTGAATATCCTAATAACAAATTAATTAAATTTAATAATAAGCTTAATGCCCATGACTGTGGCTTTCACCCTCTGCTTGTAACTGAGGAAGAGGATTGGCGTGTGCTCAGTTGAGCCCGCCATGTTGATTGTTGGCAGTGTTGACTATTGCTTGTCAGCTTCCTCTGACCTACCTGGCTGCATAAAGAGTGACAGTCCTGTCAAAGCAGGGAAAAAAATGAGAATGTATTTCGCAGTAAAAATGAACATTTTTGATACTTAGCAGAAAAAAAACAACAATAATATAAACAACTATCAAAAAGGTAGAAAACAAACATGGCATTTTAAACAAAGTAGTGGAAGGGGCCAGGCACTCACAGCCTCAAGTATTGTCTGCCTGCTGCCTTACCTCTGCAAATGTTACATAGAAGGAGGCACTGGAGTGTCTGTGGTCCAGGCACTGATAGAGGATGGAGGCATCCCAAGGAGTAGGACACTTTTTTTTTCTTTTCCAATTCCCATCTTTTTTTTTTCTGGCCAAATCTTCCCCATAGTGCTCCGACAGCACAAAATGGGCTTTCTGGAGAGTTGATGTTTCCAAGGACCTGAACATTTACTCATAAAAGCACCAGATCTTTTTTTTGCTAATTAAGGTGAAACTCATTTAACATAAAATTAACCATTTTAAAGTGTGCAACTCAGTGGCATTTAGTACATTCACAATGCTGTACAACCAGCAACTCTGTTTCAGTGTGCTTTCTGCTGCCAAAACAGGACACCACACACTGGGTAATTTATAAGGAGCAAAAGTTTACTTGGCTTATGGTTCTGGAGACTGGCAAATCCAAGAGCATGGCTCTGGCATCTGGTGGGACCCTCTTGCTGTGTCATGGCCTGAGGCATCACATGACGAGAAAGCTTGAGTGTGAGATAGAGAGAATGCATGTCGAACTTACTCTTTTATTAAGAGCCCACTCTGCAATAACTAATTCACTCTCGCAATAATGGCATTAATCCGTTATGAGAGCAGAGCCCAATGACCTAATCACCTCTTATTCACCTTTGTAATCACCTTCCTAATACTGTTACAATGGCAATTAGATTTCAATACAAGTTTAGGAGGGGACGAACATTCAAACCATACAGGCTGTATCTTAGTTCTATAATATTTTTATCACCTCAGGTGGAAACCCTGTACCAGTGAAGCAGTCACTCCCCTTCCTGCCACCGTCTGCTCTTAGCAACCACCGATCTTTGTTTCTATGGATTTAACCTATTCTGGATATGTGAACTTTTGTGTCTGGCTTAATATGTCTCCAAGGCTCATTCACATTGTAGCATGGATCAGCACTTTATTCCTTTTTGTGGCTGAGTAATATTACATGGTGTGGGTATGCCACATCCATTCATCTGATGATGGGCCCTTGGCATTGTTTGCACCTTTTGGCTGTTGTGAATGGTGCTTCTGTGAACATGGGTGTACAAGTGTTTGAGTATTTGCTTTCACTTCTTTTTGATCTGTATCTAGGAGTGGAATTGCTGGGTCATATGGTAATATCTTTTATGTGTTTAACCTTTTTTTAATCTTTTGCTTCATATTATTTCCAAAACACATTCCAGGTTGAGTAACCCTTATCCAAAATGCTTGGGACCTGAAGTGTTTTGGATTTCTGATATTTTCTCTGATTTAGAAATATTTGCATGATACTTACCAGTTGGGCATCCCTCATCAGAAAATCTGAAATCTGAAATGCCGCCATGAACATTTCCTTTGAGCATCATGTTGGTGCTCAAAAAGCTTCAGATTTTAGAGCATTTCAGATTTTGGTTTTCGGATTAGCGATATTCAACCTCTATAGACTTACGTATATTTGAAAAGTTACACTGAACATAACAATACTTTGCTTGATGTTCCTGGCAGATACTATGAATATAAAATATTACAAATTGCTATAATATGGTATAGATGCTCTCAGGATGTTTGGACTTTCTGTCTAGTTTTCTTGTTGTTTTTTGTTACCCTCCACCAACCCTCCTGGGTGTATGCATCCCTGATGTCCTTTTTGTGTGTTCAAATTTCCTCTTCTAACAAAGACACCAGTCAGATTGGATTAGGGCCCACCCTAATGGCCTCATTTTAAGTGAGTCACTTATTTAAAGCCCCTATCTCCAAGCATAGTAACATTCTTAAGTACTGGGGATTAGAGCTTCAGCATGTGAATTTGGGGAGAAGGCATGAATCAGCCCATAACAGCCCATAAAGCCCTAGACACACTGCACGAGCTTTGTAAAAGTTGGTTGGTGATTGATGGTTGCTGGTGGTCCCAGGATTCTCTGCTCCCACCCCTGTCTGACTTACTTCCCTAGTTGTGTCTGTGCCTGGAAACCAGGTAACCAGAGTTAGTATTTCCTGTAAAAGTGCAAGTGAATAGTTATGTCCACATGGAGGCCTAAGGCATTAAGCTTTGGTAACTCTGTAGCCTCTATTTTTTCTTTCTTTCTTTCTTTCTTTCTTTCTTTCTTTCGTTCTTTCGTTCTTTCGTTCTTTCGTTCTTTCTTTCTTTCTTTTTCTTTCTTTCTTTCTTTTTCTTTCTCTCTCTCTCTTTCTCTTTCTTTCTTTCTTTCTTTTCTTTCTTTCTGTCTCCTTCTTTCTGTCTCTCTCTCTCCTTCCTTCCTTCCCTCCCTCCCTCCCTTTCTTTCTTTCCTTTCTTTTTCTTTTCTGTTGTGTTCTGTTCTTTTACTTTCCTTTCTTCCTCTTTCTCTTTCTTTGTTTCTTTCTTTCTCTCTCTCTCTCGCACGCTCTCTCTCTTTCTCTCTCGCTCTGTCTTTTTTCTTTCTTTCTTTTTTTTTTTTTTTGACAGAGTCTCGCTCTGTCACCCAGGTTGGAGTGCAGTGGCTCAATCTTGGCTCACTGCAACCTCCGCCTCCCAGGTTCAAGAGATTCTCCTGCCTCAGCCTCCCGAGTAGCTGGGATTACAGGTGTGTGCCACCAGGCCTGGCTAATTTTTTATATTTTTAGTAGAGACGGGGTTTCACTCTGTTAGCCGGAATGGTCTTGGTCTCCTGACCTCGTGATCCTCGCGCCTCGGCCCCCCAAAGTGCTGGGATGACAAACGTGAGCCACTGTGCTCGGCCTAATACCTAGCATTTTCGAAATGGTGACATTATCTTTTAAAAGCTGTAGCTAACTCTGCATAGCATAAAATTTGCCATTTTGACTATTTTAAAGTGTACAATTCGGTAATATTAGGTACATTCACAGACCTAGCACTTTGGGAGGCCAAGGAGGGAGGATTACTCAAAGCCAGGAGTTTGAGACTAGCCTGGGTAACAAAGCAAGACCATGTCTCTACAAAAAAAATTAAAAATTAAAAAAAATAATAATAAGGACATTCACAATGTTCTGCATCCACAGGTACTAACCACTTCCATAACTCTGTCGCCCAGGCTGGAGTGCAGTGTCACTATCTCGGGTCACTGCAACCTCCAGCTCCTGGGTTCAAGCGATTCTCCTGTCCCAGCCTCCTGTGTAGCTGGGATTACAGGCACGCACCACCATACCTGGCTAATTTTTGTTTTTTTATTAGAGACGGGGTTTCACCATGTTGGCCAGGCTGGCCTTGAACTCCTGACCTCAGGGGATCCACCCGCCTTAGCCTCTCAAAGTGCTGGGATTACAGATGTGAGCCACCAGGCCCGGCCCACTTCTAGAACTTTCCCATCACCCTAAACAGAAACTCTGCACCCATTAAACTGTAACTTTCCTTCTCCTCCAGCCCCTGGCTACCTCTCTTCTCCTTTCTGTCTTGTCACTTTTAAACTATGCTATTTCACAGTAGCCATTTGATGAGACAGGAGACTGGACCTGGCCAGTCCTTTGTCCATGGGAAGGGATTAAGATTGGCGAGGTCAGCGGGGAACAGGGATCTGGGCCTGGGCCACCTCACCATCTTCCTTCTCTTGTTTCCCTTTCACTGCCATCCCCCTTTGAAATGGCTTTATTCATTTGTCCAGAATATCAAGATTTGGTACCCAGAAGATGCAGGCACAGTGTGCACCCACAAGACAGAAGCCGTCTTTCCCCTGGTGCACACTCAGTGGGTTTTGTTGGAGCTCATCCAGTGGCCTGGGTTAGAAGTGACACATCCCTGTCTCACCCTGTGCTTGCAGACCTACATCGGCTCCATCCTGGCCTCCGTGAACCCCTACCAGCCCATCGCCGGGCTGTATGAGCCTGCCACCATGGAGCAGTACAGCCGGCGCCACCTGGGTGAGCTGCCCCCGCACATCTTCGCCATCGCCAACGAGTGCTACCGCTGCCTGTGGAAGCGCCACGACAACCAGTGCATCCTCATCAGGTAACAGGGCTCACAGCCAGTCGGGCTTTCCCATGGCCCAGGAGTCCCTCCGCGCACCCCCAACCCCAGCCTCCTTAGGGCATTAACCAGAGAAAGCTTTTACAACCGCCTGAGTTTCTCCGACAGAGTTTTCTGTTTTGAATGGCATGATAACTTCAGCTTTCAGAAGGAGCTTACTTAGCAAAGCAGATGGACCGTGTTGCTTGGCTCTTGTCCTCAGAATAATTATTCCATTCTGTTCCTTTTTAGAAAAAAAAAAACATTTATTTGCCTTAATTATTCTTTGATTTATTTCAATGATGAGGCATGGTCCTATCTGTTTAAGGAAATCTTGCATAGTTCTTTCAAATTTAAATGTTTTATATACCCTACAGTGCTACTCACAAGGCTTACATGTGTGAACAAGGTTTCTTTTTTCTCTACTGCAATAAAATAACTCTAGATAGAATCTCCCAAATTTAGGAATTTTTAATGATAGGGTGCTCTTAAAGTCTACCTTTGAATTAGCCACAGAAGAGGGGCTTACTGTGTGTATGTTAAGGGCATAATTATTTCAATATTTTTTTTTAGTGGATGAGAAGGCACTTGGCATGTCTGTTTTAGCTGAGTCTTCCTCACTTTTACAAAGAAACTATTAGGAGCCCCAATATCAGTTCCTTTATTACTAGGAACTGTCTAAAAAAGTAGTAGAATTTTTTTTTTTTTTTTTTGAGATGGAGTTTCGCTCTTGTTGCCCAGGCTGGAGTGCAATGGCGCGATCTCAGCTGACTGCAACCTCCGCCTCCTGGGTTCAAGTGATTCTCCTGCCTCAGCCTCCCGAGTAGCTGGGTTTACAGGCGTGGGCCACCACCCTGGCTAATTTTGCATTTTTAGTAGAGACAGGGTTTCTCCATGTTGGTCAGGCTGGTCTTGAACTCCCAACCTCAGGTAATCCACCCGCCTCGGCCTCCCAAAGTGCTGGGATTACAGGTGTGAGCCACCGCACCCGGCAAATATTTTTTAAATAAATATTTATTGGCCGGGTGCAATGGCTCACGCTTGTAATCCCAGCACTTTAGGAGGCTGAGGTGGCTGGTTCACTTGAGTTCAGGAGTTGGAGACCAGCCTGGCCAACATGATGAAACCCCATTTCTACTAAAAATACAAAATCAGCCAGGTGTGGTGGTGCACGCCTGTAGTCCCAGCTACTTGCGAGGCCGAGATGGGAGAATCACTTTAACCCAGAGGTGGAGGTTGCAGTGAGCCGAGATCACACCACTGCACCCCAGCCTGGGTGACAGAGTGAGACTCCTTCTCAATAAATAAATAAAATTTCTTAATTTTTATTACTAACATTCAAATTGACCTCATCGCATGTGTGCTATTGACATCCTGTTGGATCTTGTTACTTATTTCTATTGGAACTGTGCTCTAGTGATGATCACTACACCCCTGGGTGATATTCAAAGCAGACGTGATGAATGTCAGTCTCTTCTAGTGAGGTTTCCATGGAGGCGCCAAGCATTTCTTCATTCATTTCTCCTTCCAGGAGTTCACTCGTGGGGCATAGTTGTTACTGAGGAGCCACAGTCTTGTAAAGCTGCTAGTGTGAAAGAAGATTCTGACATCTGCTTCAGATGGCTTTCTAGTCCCAACTTGTGGCAACTTTGCTCTTGTCCTCAGAATAATTATATTATTTCCTCAGAATAGTTACTATATTATTTTGAGAGAAATGGGAAAGGGAAAGGAAAGGGTGGTTTGGCTTTGGCAGAGGATGTTGGCGCGGGGGACACTAAAAAGACCCCTCTCTCCGGATTTCCGATTCAGTGGAAGTAAGACCACAGGAGACATATGGACAGCCATATGTCAGCCTAAGACTCCCAGCCAAGTGGGCCTGTGAGCACTGCAGCTCCGAATCACACAGACAGACCCACCTGGTCATGTGTATAGCCAGGTAACTGATGGCCATGATGACTGTGGAAAACTGATTCCCAGATGGTGGAGAAAAGCAGGCAGGTGCTGCCTTTCTCCTTTCACCCCAGAGCACTTAGAGCAGCACCCCCTGCTCCTGTGGGGAGGGACTGGGGTCGGGGGAGGACAGAGGTGCCAGAGGAGGCCCCTCTGAAACCCTGGGGCAGCGAAATGGATGGAGAGTGTTCGCAGTATCCCATGTGAGAGCTGATTGAGGATGGGTAAGAAATAATGGCTCATGGTTTCTGAAGGGTTCTGTGTGTTGGTCTCTGTGCCAAGAGCTTGCCAGGCATCAGCACATTGAAACCCCTGACAGCCCTTTGATGTGGGTGCTCTGTGATGGTATATCTGCAGGTGCCACACGCGGAAAGCCATTTGCAGGGGGTGTGTTCTTCTCACTGGCAGTTTTTACCCGTTATCTTTTTTGTAGTTCCTTTTTTTTTTTTTTTTTTTTCAACAAATGGGATTACATGTATATGAACAGCTGAATTCTGTCTCTGTCTCTCTCTCTCTCTCTCTCTCCCTCTCCCTCTCCCTCTCTTTCTCTCTTTCTGTGTGTGTCTGTGTATGTGTGTGTCTA
Organism: Nomascus leucogenys; assembly: GCF_006542625.1. Classification (NCBI taxonomy): domain Eukaryota; kingdom Metazoa; phylum Chordata; class Mammalia; order Primates; family Hylobatidae; genus Nomascus; species Nomascus leucogenys. The sequence goes on along the minus strand of NC_044386.1, from coordinate 15,894,750 downwards.
ACAGGAGGGGAGCATATGGGCAGATGTACTGTCTTCTCGTTACCTAAATTCTAACAGGACTAATAATGTGTTGGGCCATAGAAATAACTTGGATAGAGGGACTGTCAGTGTATTCAGTTAAACAGATAGGGATCATTACGGCTTCCAGTTAATCGAAATGAAGCAGCTGCTTAATATAGAAACAGCTTTTAAGATTCACATACCCAATAAAACAATTTAATCTGTGACTAGAACCAGTATTTGTGGGCTTTTCTAAATGACTTCATAAAAGTTCCAGAGTTAGAATTTAAAGATCATTATTTCAGCATACAGAATATAATTTAAGAAGATTAACAGAAGGGAAGAGAACAATCCTATTTTAAAAGATCAAGTTGGTGTCCACACTTAGATCCTTAAATAATTGCCATTGATAATTGCTTGTATTTATTACATTCAGTGGAAAAAATGAGAGCATGACTAATATATCACTTGCTAGACAGAGCCGCCAAAGAAGAAAGCAAAACATCAAATGAGATCATTGTGCATATATATATGTGTGTGTGTGTGTGTGTGTGTGTGTGTGTGTATGTGTATGTGTTAAAATGGAAGGAGGTTGGCATTTTCATGGTATTTAAAAATAAGGGGGAGAGGGGGGTGGATCCCAAACAGAAAGCTGCAATTATGCAATGCTGATGTGAACAGAGTAACTGTATTTATCTAAATTAATTCAGGAAACAGAGACTTTAAGAATAGATTTCTCATTAAAATGTGTTTTAGTTTTAATAGCTCTCTTCAGCAGTTTTTTAAAGTGGGGGTTGAAGCTGTGGGAATTAAGAGAAAATGGAATATAGAAATAGGAGTTGCCGGACATAGGCGTCCTGTTTAGATTTCCTTGGGCATGATCTGCCCCCTGCTGGCTAAAATGTGTTTTACTACTTTAAAAACATTCTCATGCTTGAGAAAATAAGCCTGTTTGAATTATATAGGACTTCATAGATCAATTTTTCTCTCGCTTTATAAGTGAACATCGATTGGATAGGCTCCTCTGCTACTTGGTGGCAATGCCAGGTCCCTAGGCTTCTAGTCCAAGCCTCTTTCTTTGATCTCATTTTCAAGGTTGCTGCCTCTCTTAAGGTCTAGTTTTAATTTTGCCATTTTTGTGTACATTTAAATGAATGCTCATGCTATTACAGTTTTGAATATATGTGTATATATATAAATATATAAATACATATATATATATAAATTTAAAACTTACTTGAATTTTCCATCTCATAAGGTCAGTGTTTGACTTTGGTTGATCTCTAGTACATTTGACATTGACTCTAGTTTTTCATACACTGTATAGGCCAGACAGGGTTTAGTTTATTATGGTGTATTAGTCCGTTTTCACATTGTTGATAAAGATATGCTCAAGACTGGGCAATTTACAAAAGAAAGAGGTTTAATTGGACTTACAGGTCCATGTGGCTGGGGAAGCCTCACAATCATGGTGGAAGGCACGGAGGAGCAAGTCACGTCTTATACGGATGGAAGCAGGCAAAGAGAGAGTGAAGAAGATGCAAAGGCAGAAACCCCTGATAAAACCATTAGATCTCATGAGACCCACTCACTACCGTGAGAACAGCATGGGGGAAACCACCTCCATGATTCAGTCGTCTCCCACCAGGTCCCTCCCACAACATGCGGGAATCATGGGAGTACAATTCAAGATGAGATCTGGGTGGGGACACGGCCAAACCATATCATGTAGTCTTTGCAGTATGTATGACTTCTTAAGGTATATAATACAGACAAGGCCTGTGGCTAATTCATCTTTGCAGCCTGGTACCCAGGACAGTGTCTGGGAGAGGACCAGCATTCAACAGTTGCCAATCAAAGGATGAATATACAGAATGACTGTTGGTTCAGGATCTTTGCTTGCTTTGTGTGTTTTGGTTTTTCAAAACTTGAGTGATTTCTACTTAACCATGTCCTGGATTGATAATTGAGTGTTTGGTCTTTTTCTATTTCTAGAAATACATTTAGAAGTCATAGTGTTAGAATGCTGAACAAAACTTGCATTCTCGATTAGAAAGGCACCAAGCAGAATAAGGCATGGGGGCGTGCTCTTGAATATAGCAGATGAAAGAGGTGGAGTGGGAAACGCAAAGAAAAAGGAACTGAAATTCGTCGAGAAGACTTATTCTTGTGTATTCCTCAGAGGGGCCCAAGAGGCATTTTCTGTAGGGAAGCTGAGGCCCAGAACTGTTTGGTTGGCTTGCTGAAGAAACTTTAGCTATTAGCAACAAACATAGGATTTGAGCTTCAGTCTCTCTGCCTGTGAAGTCTGTATTTCTGTTTTTTGTTTGTTTTTTGAGATGGAGTCTTGCTCTGTTGCCCAGGCTGGAGTGCGGTGGCACAGTCTCGGCTCCTCCTCCCAAGTTCAAGCAATTCTCCTGCTTCAGCCTCCCAAGTAGCTGGGGTTAGAGGCGTGCACCATCATGGCTGGCTTTTTTATTGTATTTTTATGATAAGAGGTTTCACCGTGTTGGTCAGACTGGTCTCCAACTCCTAACCTCAAGTGATCTACCTGCCTCGGCCTCTCAAAGTGCTAGGATTACAGGCATGAGTGAAGTCTGTATTTCCAGAACAGAATCCTGCTTTCTGGTACAGCTTCCAAACATAAGGGCTTTGTTTGGCTTACTAAGACCTTTGGACTTAATCCTTTAGGCAGTAGAGAAGTTTCCCAAATTCATCTAACAATTGAAGGAGTGATGCGATTTATATTTTGAGAAAATCATGTGGATCAAGGGAATTGATTTCTAAGTAGTGTTATAGATGCCAGCAAAAAGTTTTCTGTAAAGAGCCAAAGAGTGTGTATTTTAGGCTTTGTGGGCGAAAGCACCTCTGTTGCAACTAATCAACTCTGCCCTTGTAGTGTGAAAGCACTCAGATAGTATGCAACGCACAGCCTTCACTGTGTTCCAATAAAACTTTATTTATAAAAACAGGCAGCAGGTCAGAGTTGAGGACCATTGTTTGCTGACACATGGGCTGGATCTAGAAAACTGCCAGCCTTGATGTGTGCTGCTGGGAGGCTAGCATGTCCTGTGCACCAAAGGCCCTGCTTGTATCAGATTCCTTTTCCTTCAGGTGCGTCATGGATCCTTCCTCTCTGCTTGCCCAAGGACATTGCTGCATCTCTGAGCCTCCTTGCCCCAGATTCTTTGACCTCTCTCTCTACTGGATTGTTGACATTATTCAAAAACTTTTAGTATGTTCCATCTTGGAAAAAAAATACAAAAGATGCTCGTTTAGTTCCACACCCTCATTCAACTACTTCATCTCAGCAAGCTGCCCCCATGCCCCCCACCATGGTGCCCCATCCTATATTTCTTCCTAGCTCTCCATGGCCGCTCCTCAGCTCCTCAGTCATTTTTCACCTGCTGTCTTCTCACCCACCTGCGTTATCTTCTCTGAGTCTGCAGGACTCTCCAAGTTTACACACCCTTAACTTCTCATTTGAGCCCCAGACTTAAGAACTAGTGCCCCTTAGGTGTCATCACTGAGATGTCTCAGGGTGGCATATTCTAAAGTCAGTGTCACTTTCTCCCACAAACTTGTCCCTCCTCTTGTGCTTCCCATTCTCAGCCAGTAGCCTCTCCATCCTACCTGAGATCTGGAAGTCATTCTTCCCCCACCAAGTTAAGGTAAACTTACACACGGTAAAGTATGCCAGTCGTAAGTATCCAGTTTGATGAGTTTTGACAAATGCACAAACCTGCTGGTACCAATTCCTGGATCATCATGCCGGCAAACTCTCAGGGGCCCCAGGAGTCATCCCTGATGACTCCCCGTCACTTGCTCCCCCCCAACCCCCGGCCAGGCCCCTCAGCAATCCTGTCACTTTCCCTCCAGTCTTTCTTGGGCCTCTCACTTCATCTCTGTTGCCCCTGCGGCCCTTCCCATATCACCCTTTTGGTCTCCCTGATTCTTCCCTTGCCTCCTTTCTGTCCATTCTCCACGCAACAGTCAGAATGATTCTTTGGGGCCTGGGGGCTCATGCCTGTAATCCCAGCACTTTGGGAGGTCGAGGCGGGTGGATCACCTGAGGTCAGAAGTTCGAGACCAGCCTGGCCAACATGGTGAAACTCCATCTCTACTAAAAATTACAAAAATTAGCTGGGCGTGGTGGCAGGCGCCTGTAATCCCAGCTACTCGGGAGGCTGAGGCAGGAGAATCGCTTGAACCTGGGGAGGTGGAGGTTGCAGTGAGCCGAGGTTGCAGTGAGCCAAGATTGCGCCACTACACTCCAGCCTGGGAGACAGAGCGAAACTCACAAAAAAAAAAAAAAAAAAAAAAAAGAACAATTCTTTAGAAGCTTAAATCTGATGATGACACTCTCCTGCTTAGGAACTGTCTTGTGACTTTCCATTGTGCCTACAAAAAATTCTCACAATTTTTAATGCAGCCTGTGGCCCCCCATCAGTGCTTTGGGTTCGTTGTCACATTTTCATTATTACAGTTAGAAAGTTTTTTTTTTTTTTAAACCAGCGAAACAAAACAATATAAGCCCCTTTTGATTAATCTGAATGAACACGTTTTTGCCAAAGCCTGTGTTTGTGTTGGCCGGCCTGCTGGCACAAGGCATGGAACTGTAATTGCCTTGGGCTAATGAGGACCAAGTGGAACTGCAGGCGGGAGGAGAAGGAGACGGGTTAGACAGAAGTGTACTACCTGCAGAGTCTGTGACCTTGACATTAGTATCTCAGGACATCTGGCATATTTCTGGGTTTTAGCAGTCTGTGAGTTATTTAATTATATTTCTTCTTTGCCCTGTTGTTTGTAAAACACTTCCACAGCCCAATATATGAGTAGACACCACTTACCTCCTGGTAGAGTCCTATCTGAATTATGTGAGGCTGCTTTCCAGAGTAGCAGTTCTTCAACCTGGCTTTGTAGTAGAATCATTCAAAAAAAAAAACAAAACAGGGTCTCGCTCTGTCACCCAGGCTAGAGCGCAGTGGTGCAATCTCTGCTCACTGCAACCTCCGCCTCCCGGATTCAAGCGATTCTCCTGCCTCAGTCTCCTGAGTAGCTGGAACTACAGGCACCCGCTACCATGCCTGGCTAATTTTTGTATTTTTAGTAGAGATGGGGTTTCACCATGTTCGCCAGGCTGGTCTCGAACTCCTGACCTCAAGTGATCTCCCCGTCTTGGCCTCCCAAAGTGGTAGGATTACAGATGTGAGCTACTGCTCCCGGCCAAAAAAAAAATTTTTTTAAATACAGTTGACAGAGTTCTACACCCACAGGTTTGGACGAGGGACCTATTAGGTGATTCTAACGTGCAGCCAGGGTTGCGAGCCACCATCGTAGAGCTCTGTGCAAATCTGAGGGTTTTTCCAAGTTTTACTTGCACAGCTTGAGTATCCCTTCTCCGAAATGCTTTGGGCTAGGCATATTTCAGCTTTCAGGTTTTTTCTAATTTTTTTGGATATTGGTATCTTTGCATTATACTGGCCAAGCATCCCTCATCTGAAAATCTGCCCCAAAGAACCCCAAAGAACATTTCAGTATTTCCATTGAACTTCATGTTGGCACTAAAAAAAAGTTTCAGATTCTTGACCATTTCAGATTTCATATTTTCAGATTTAGGGTTACTCCACTGATATAATGCAGATATTCTCAAAATCCAAAATCTGACATCAGAAACACTTCTCATCCTAAGCATTTCAGATAAGAGATCTTCCACCTGTCTAAGAGATTGACAGAGATTGATACCCATGACTTGGTCCATCTCCAGCCATATTTTTTCTCAATGTGTCGTACACTCTTCAAGCATCTTTACGACGACGAGAATCCTGGGTTTTCTTTCTTTGACTAAGCCTCTGCTGTAGAGTTTGAAGAGTATCGTATCTTCTCCATGATTGTATTTTTGCCATATTCGGTGAGCCAAGGTAGGCTGACTGCTGTAACAGACAACCATCAAATCTTAGGGGTATAACACAGGGATGGTCTATTTCTTGCTCCTCTCACAGCCCCTGGTGGGTAGGGGAGGGACTCGAATCTACTCTGTAGGTTTCTTTGCTTGGGAGATGTACCATCTCTGAGGACACTTAGGTGGCAAGTGAAAGATGGAGCCCAGAGGACCATGAAGGGGGTTTTTAGCTACCAGGCATAGAAGTGGCTGATAGCCCCTTGGCTCAGTTGTTCAACTGGCTACACTTGGTCCCCTTGTTACTGACTGCCTGCCAGGTTTTTTTTTTTTTTTTTTTTTTTTTTAATTTTTTTTTTTTGAGGTGGAGTCTGGCTGTGTCACCCAGGCTGGAATGCAGTGGCGTGATCTCCATTCACTGCAACCTCCACCTCCCAGGTTCAAGAGATTCTTCTGCCTCAGCCTCCCATGTAGCTGGGATTACAGACGTGCGCCACCACGCCCGGCTAATTTTTGTATTTTGAGTAGAGACAGGGTTTCACCGTGTTAGCCAGGCTGGTCTCAAACTTCTGACCTCAAGTAATCCACCCGCCTCAGCCTCCCACGGTGCTGGGATTACAGGCACGAGCCACCGTGCCCGGCCTCTGCCTGCCGTTTTTATTCCAAGGGAGTGTAAACATTTTTGGCTTCTGTGTGCCCGAGGTTAAAGAGGTAGGTTGAGGAACACATAACATTGTTTCTGCGTCACCATTTTCACTAGACAACTTATCCCTCTAGTTTTTGTTTTAATAACTCAGCCACCAACAGCTGCCGCGTCAATATAGCTATGTTTTAAATATGGAAGATGATTTAAATCGTTCCTTGAAAGTGTCTCCCTTGGTTTCTGTGAGTCATTCCATGCACTGTTGTTGAATGCCTCCTGCGTGCCAGGCACTGGGCCGAGCAGGTGCCAGTTATTCAGTGTATGCTAAGCTCTATACTGGGAAGATTCTGGTGGCTGGTAAGGGAAACCCCAACTAAAGGTGGCCTAATTTATGCTGCCTTTTACTATTTTAGACTACGTGAGGCAGGGCAGTTTCAGGGATATGGATTCAGCCCCCGCCCCCGCTGGGCTTGCCTCTGATTTTCTTGGCTTTTGCTTTATGATTTCAAGCCAGGTTTAGATCCGCAGATCTTTGTTGTCTGCCGCAAAGGGGACACTTCCGCCCAGTGTCGTGTGTGTGTGCAGACCTCCCTTAGGAGCCCACAGTACCCTTGACATTATGACATTATGTCTTTGTAGAATTGTGACACTGGCCCCTGCCCAGGCCTGTCGCTAGCAGAACAGGTGAAAGGACCGTGGTTGTCTAGACCAGTGGAGATCCCTGGGACCCCTGCACCCAGCCCGGCATGTTGGCGTCATCTCTGAGTCATTTCCTCTCTTTTATTACATGCAATTGATTCACGTATTTAGCAAAATTCCTCTTTCCTGATAACGTCCCAGCTCTTGGTACTCCACAGGACTTCTCTTTAGAACGCAAAAGGGGCTCATCTGCCTATCCCACCATTCAGCGGTTGTCAGCGTGCTGCCTCGTGATGGCGTTCGTATGGCTGTGCTCTTGCTTATCCCTTCAGTTGACCTTGCTCTTAAGTTTCCAGCCTCTTTGCTGCTTCTCTTCTCTGCACAGCACCAAGCGTGGTGCCATATGCCAAATGGATGGGGTTTCTCCGTTCAAGTCTCTCTCATGTCCGTATCTTCCTCTCCATCTCCAGCCTGGTTAACCGCGTTTGGGACCTGGCCACCGCTGGCCTAGACAGTGGCAGCAGCTGGTCTCCCGAGGGACCCTTCGGTCCTTCTAGAGCTTTTCCTCCAGAGCTGCGTTTTTTACAGGTGACCTTGATGAGGTCATCACCTCCCTCCAGCTCCTGCACTTGCCTCTGAAGCATCCAGCTCAGCCTTAGCTCATCTCCTCTGCCGCCTTTCATCTCAGCCCAGCTGACCTAACCAGACCTGGATCTCATTCTCCCATAAGAATCTTTCCCAGCTTCTGTGGCTTCTGTGCTTTCTTGGCCTGACTCATGTTTGCTGGTCTTTTAAGGCGTAACTCATCCCTTACGTACTTCTGTCCTGTGCCTCCCTTCCCTCTGGATTTTTTGTTCACTTGTCCTTAACTATCACTGACGTGACCTTGGCAGGACTTTGGATCAGGCCGACCTGGCATTAAGAGTCCAACTCGGACACTCAGCCGTGCTGCCCTCATGGGATTATTGTGGGAATAACGTGAGTTAGTGTGGGTTGTGTACCTGCAGGTTCATTGCCTTGTCCCCTCAATATTATTCGTGAATGATTGCATTTTTATTCACGTGTACCTGCTCTAAGTTTCCCAGAAAGATCATGTTAGCTCATGCATTTAAGCAAACGTTTACACAACGGAGGTGTTTGGGATGAACTAGTGAACAAAATGAAGATCCCTCTCTCCCAGAGCTTACCTTCCCTGTAAAGCACCATCCATCTTGTGACCTTTCCTTAGGAAAAGGTAGTTCTGTTTGCCTCATTTGCCAAAAGAGGCGAGTAAGGCCAGACATAGTGTGGCCAGCAGGAGAAAGGCCTTTTGCTTTCTTTTAATTCAGCTCTTTGGAAACAGGCATTTTGATCTCCCTTTTCCCACCTTTCTACCATTGTTCCTTTGAGTAATTATAGTGCCATTGACCAAAGCTGATTTTTTTTTTTTTTTAATTATAGTTAGAAGCACAAACTTTTCCATTTTGTCTTTCAGTGGTGAAAGTGGGGCAGGTAAAACTGAAAGCACTAAATTGATCCTCAAGTTTCTGTCAGTCATCAGTCAACAATCTTTGGAATTGTCCTTAAAGGAGAAGACATCCTGTGTTGAACGAGCTATTCTTGAAAGCAGGTATTTGTTTATCGATTTTCTTGTTTCCAACTAATAGGATTCACTTTCCTTATGGCATGGCTTATTTAAAGAAGAGTTAAAATTAGTTGGTCGCGTTTCTCTTTTTCTTGACTTCTCTTTTACAATTCCTTATGAAAAGGTCTTGCCATGCACATAGTAATATCTCATGAACCCAGCAACAACTCTTTCCACCTCTTGCCCCTTCATCATCAGGCCAGGTCTGAGATGGGGACTGAGTGGCACCCAGTGACCGTCTGCAGCCTCCTTCCTACACGAGAGCCTTTGACTCCGGCTTCCTGTGTTTTTGAAGCACCCAGGTCAAATAAGGCACTTGTATTGGAGTTTACGGAGAAGAATAAACTTGACTAGCTTTCTGGAGGCCTTGTCAGCAGCAGAAATGTCAACCCCCAGCCACTGTGTAAAAGGGGGCTTAGCGTGGAGACAAGCAGGGTTCAGTTCAGCATCCACCGTTTGGAGGCTTAACACGAGCAGAACGGGCCTCTCGTGTGCAGAAGATGAGTGATGCATTCTATATAACAGGGAGCCTCAAAACTTAGAAAGAGGGCTAGGTGTCACCCGAGTTGTTGTATAAACTATGTCATTGCCTGACAGATGGTTTGTGCCTTACAAGACTTTAGAGCCGGTAGGGACTTTATGCACCCTATTATTTAGAGATTTGTCCAGGGGTCGGCAAACCACAGCCTCGTGCCTATATCCTGCAGCCTGTTTTTGTTTTTTGTTTTTTAGCATGTAAACACTCCATTTAAAATCGTGGTAAAATATACCTAGCACTAAACGTGTGTTAACTATTTGTCAGTGTCCAGCGCAGTGGTGTTGGCATTAAGTACATTCATGTTATTATGCAACCATTGCTGACATCTGTCTCCAGAACTTCATCTTCCTGTAATCTGTTTTTATAAATAAAGTTTTATTGGAACCCAGCCACACTTATGAGTAGTATTTACAGCTGCTTTTAGGCTATAGTGGCAGAGCTGGGTAGTTGCAACTGAGACGCCACAGTCTGCAAAGCCTAAAAAGCCTTACTGTCTGGTCCTTTCCAGAACAAGTTTGCCGGCCCCTGATCTAGTCAGACTCCATCTTACACTTGGAAAAGACCCAAAGAAATTAAATGAGTTACCCCCGGGACATAACAACAAATAGGTGAAATTTCCAGGTCTGGAACTTCTTCAGTTTCTATAATTGGGGTGGGCTTTTTCTGTGCAGTCCCTGGATTGTGCATGTAAGGCCACACTCACTTGTGCAGGAATGAGCCGTTGCGGTCCCCTTAACTGTGTGGCATCCATTGGCAGCACAGCTGTACTCCCTATGATGGATATGCGGATAAGCCCATTTCAACAAGCGTTTTGAAAATCTGGCTCTTCCGGAAGTAAACATTGCCACCCTCAGTCCTTTTGGTTTCAGATTTTTCTTGCAGTTGTATATTTTGACATTTGTGAGAAGTGCTATTGCTGTCTTCAGACCCACCCTTACTAACGCTGTCTGCTGCCCTCACTGTCTTCACAGCCCCATCATGGAAGCTTTCGGCAATGCGAAGACCGTGTACAACAACAACTCTAGTCGCTTTGGGAAGTTTGTTCAGCTGAACATCTGTCAGAAAGGAAATATTCAGGGCGGGAGAATTGTAGATTGTATCCTCTTTCATTTATTTTTTATCTATAGTATTTGATTCTCTAAGTGGAAACTGTTCTCACTAATTATAAGGATTGAAAAAGAATGTGAAACATTTCTTTCTCTGGTTCTTTAATGAATTAGAGCAGTTAGTTATTGCTGTAATGTTAGTATACCTGCTAATTTTTTCTATGAGATGGACATGGTACATGTGCCTATAGTTACAGCTACTTGGGAGGCTGAGGCAGGAGGACTGCTTGAGCCCAAGAGTTAGAGGCCAGCCTGAGCAACATAGCAAGACCCTGTCTCTTAAAAAAATAAAATAATTTTTAAAAAGTATTCTGTGCGGCCGGGCGTGGTGGCTCATGCCTGTAATCCCAGCACTGTGGGAGGCCGAGGTGGTCGGATCACTTGAGGTCAGGAGTTCGAGACCAGCCCGGCCAACATGGTGAAACCCCACCGCTACTAAAAATACAAAAATTAGCCAGGCGTGGTGGCGTGTGCCTGTAATCCCAGCTACTTAGGAGGCTGAGGCAGGAGAATCGCTTGAACCCAGGGAGCAGAGGTTGCAGTGAGCTGAGATCGTGCCACTGCACTCCAGCCTGGGTGACAGAGCGAGACACTGTGTTAAAAAAAAAAAAATTATTCTGTAAAATAAAGAACCGTATTTGTTTTATAAATCTCTGATATAATTTCCATAATCTGAAACATTGAATTCATCATTAAACCTCAGGTATTTGTTTGAAATCAACTGTGTCAGTTAGTTTGGTATCTGACAGGGTACCATGTGTCAGCCCTGGAATTGGATTTAGATGAAATAGTCTATACTTTGTTTGCTTGTCTGTTGGCACTGGAAGCTTCTGTGTCAAAAGAACAGGGAACTGTAATTATTTGAGCCCCAAAGAATAGAAAATGAAAGACTAGGTGAGCATGGCATAGCTTTATTTTTTTCCTTGACTTGCCATTGCTTTTCACATGAAGATTTATTAGAAAAAGTAAGTAAACGTGATTTAATCCACATTTTCTTTCATAATAACAATTTTCAGGAATTATTGGTTTGTGTGAATTAAGCACAGGAAACATCTCTGAATATAAATCTGATTTATCTTCCCAGAACCGAGTAGTAAGGCAAAATCCTGGGGAAAGGAATTATCACATATTTTATGCACTGCTGGCAGGCCTGGAACATGAAGAAAGAGGTGAGTGGGATGACAGCTGGGTAATGCAGACTAGCAACTCATTTTCCATTTAAATAGATGTCAGTAAATGAGAGAATATCTGTTTTAATGTTGACATTCCACTGATAGCAATGAAATGTACATTATGCAAACACCAAAAAGATGCTGAATTTACAGTAGGGAGAATAATAGAGGGAGAAAATTATCAATAGAGAAACCTTGGATTTTTTTTTTTTTGAGTCTTGGTACAGTTTTAATGTAAAGGATGTTTATGGAAAATACATATTACAGCTGGTTTCACTTTTCAACCACCCTGAATAAAGTTAATTTCTAAATATTTGATTTTTTGCCGGGTGCAGTGGCACACACCTGTAATCCCAGTACTTTGGGAGGCCAAGGCAGACGGATCACTGGAGATCAGGAGTTCAAGACCAGCCTAGCCAACATGGTGAAACCCCGTCTCTACTAAAAACATAAAAATTAGCCAGGCATGGTGGTTCGTGCCTGTAATTACAGCTACTCAGAAGACTGAGTCAGGAGAATCGCTTGAACCTGGGAGGCAGAAGTTGCAGTGAGCTGAGATTATGCCACTGCACTCCAGCCTGGGTGACAGAGCTAGACTCCGTCTCATTAAAAAAAAAAAAAGAAAAAAAAATTTTTTTAAGAGAAAACAATAAAACAGGATCCTCATCAGTTGTTCTTTCAGTAACATGTTTTTAATCATCTCATTTAGTTTCAGTAATTGTTTTTTATTTTCCCTAGATGATAACTAAGAGGGAACTTTATTATCTTTATGGGAGACTGTTAGGAGCAGAGAATTATATATATATTTTAAGTGAGAGTGAAAACTCTGAATTTCGTCTTGTCCTGGACAACTGTGACATCATGTTTTTCTTTGTCTTTTTGTAGAAGAATTTTATTTATCTACACCAGAAAACTACCACTACTTGAATCAGTCTGGATGTGTAGAAGACAAGACAATCAGTGACCAGGAATCCTTTAGGGAAGTTACTGTAAGTTACTTTTAAATGTTTTCCCTATTAAGATATCAGATACCCTATTAAGAGTGACAGATTTCGTTTTCTGTTTCAAAATATTTTTTTAAATAGAAATAGAAGTAATTACATTTGGACCAGTGGGTGAGAATAGGTATTTCCTTCTTGTTCCAAGTTCTAGGCTGAAAGGGATTTGAGGACTCTTCTTTCCTTAGATGATGAGTGAGTGAGTGTGTCATTCAGGGCAAATGGGTGGTTTACTTGGGACAGTGTGTTCAGAAAGTGTACCTTCCATCCCCAAAAAACCCCCCAAATGATGGGCTTCACTCTGGAACCAGCAGATCCTCCATTTTGGGGCTTACAAGTAAGATTTCTTTGAAAAACAAATTCTATAGCTAAAAACAAATCTGCCAGCCATTGGACCAGGTGACTGTTGTTGCAGAATTTTGCTCCTTTGTTCAGCTAAAACCTGGGGTCTTGTCACACAATCAGGAAAACTTAGGCACACGGACACCTTGAAGGGTGAGTACAGCAGGGTTTTATTGGGTGAAAGGAAAATGGCCAGGTGCGGTGGCCCATGCCTACAATCCCAGCACTTTGGGAGGCCAAGGCGGGCGGATCACAAGGTCAGGAGATCGAGACCATCCTGGCTAACACAGTGAAACCCCGTCTCTACTAAAAATACAAAAAATTAGCTGGGCATGGTGGCGGGCACCTGTAGTCCCAGCTACTCGGGAGGCTGAGGCAGGAGAATGGCGTGAACCTGGGAAGCGGAGCTTGCAGTGAGCCGAGATCCCACAACTGCACTCCAGCCTGGGAGACAGCAAGACTCTGTCTCAAAAACAAAACAAAACAAAACAAAAAACTCTCAGCAAAGCGAGAGGGGTTCCTGCTAACAGCCCCCGACCTCACATATTGATTCCCAGGTCACTGCAGGAGCGGAAGAGAGCAGGCTTCTCTTCCCCGTGGCCCCACCCACTTCCCCCAGTGCGCACGTCAGACTCCAGTCCACTCTGGGATGCCCAGACAAGCCCTGGGCAGGTTCCTTCATTGACCCAAAAGCATCTGATGTAAACATCCTTGGGGCATTTGGAGATTCTCCAGGGACCCCATTTTATCTACCTAAGCATTTGGCTGTCTCACTGTTAAGATATCATCCAGCCCTCGTGGCCTATCCCTCATGGCCTGTGATAGCCATTTCTGGTTGCGTGAACATTAGTCATCCTGTCTGTGCGTTGTGACATGCCACGGTCTCTTGCAACGGCTTTGTCACAAGGTATCTGCATTTAAGATAGCCCAGTCACAGAGCATTATGAACAGCCCCACCCAATCAAGCCTGGCCAGGAGATTTCATCACCGTAATCTTAAGTTCTTTCCCAGAGCGCTTATAAGAACAATTAGATGCAGCCAGGCACGGCGGCTCATGCCTGTAATCCCAGCACTTTGGGAGGCCAAAGCAGGCGGATCACAAGGTCAGGAGTTCGAGACCAGTCTGGCCAGCATAGTGAAACCCCGTCTCTACTAAAAATACAAAAAAATTAGCTGGATGTGGTGGCGGGCGACTGCAGTCCCAGCTACTTGGGAGCCTGAGGCAGGAGAATCGCTTGAACCTGGGAGGTGGAGGTTGCAGTGAGCCAAGATCGTGCCTTTGCACTCCAGCCTGGTGACAGTGCAAGACTCCGTCTCAAAAAAAAAAAAAAAAAAAGAATAGTTAGATGCAATGCACCTAGGGTCGAGTCATTATCATTATCATTCTAATCATCACAAATGCAACTGACATTTAGCGAGCACTTACTGTTATGAACTTTACATGGAGTTTACTTTCCAATCATTCTCATCAACCCTCTGATGGTAGGAAGTATGGTTGCCTCCATTCTAAGACTCAGAGATGTTAGTGACCAGCCTAATCTTACCCAGTACCTGGTGCAGCCCGTATCCATACACAGTCTAACTCTGGATCCCACACTCTCAACCGCGAGGCAGGTAATACCTGGTTTCAGTGCACCTCAGGTTCGTCCTCCTAGGCTGCCGCTGGAGGACTAGCAGCTCTTCATTCCGTATTCCCTTTCATTGTCATAGACTATTTGTTAGAACTGTCTGTGGAATGAAATCAAAATATTTTTTAACAAATGGATATAAATCATGCATCATTTCTCTACGGCTAACATATATGTCTCCTGAAGTTGGAAATGAAATTCCAAACAGACTAGGCTATAATACATGATTGTTTTCCGCTCTGCCTCCCTTTTAAAGATGTCACAACCTGCCATTTATAATGCAGGGCGGTTTCTCGCTCCATCTCTCCTATCTTCTAACCTGTTAACAAAAACCCTCCTGCAGACGGCACCTTTTGGCATCTGCCTGCGGAGGTGTGGGATTTGGCCTTGCACGTTGGATTTTATGCAGTGTTTTTCTAAGTATTTTAATTATCTTTTCCAATTTTATATTGGCCCTTTAGACCTCTCACTACTCAAACCTTCCATCACAGTTCATTTATTACTGTCTGCTGAAAAGATGATGTGTTAGAATAAATTCTCATTCTCGTTTTTGAGGAGCAGGGCAAAAAAAAAGACTTGTCTCTGGCTTTTTGCTAGTTTGTTTATTTCTTGTTTCTTTCTTGAAGTAAAGAACAATAATTTGTGATAAAAGAATGCAGACAAGACACCTGATTATCCACATGGCAGTGTCACTGCAGGTCCCATCACCTGCGAGCTCACTTGCTGGCCGCTAGGGAGCACTTGGCAGTGGCAGCTCCCTTGTCCTGGGAAGGCCCTGAGAAATCAGATACTCCCGTGGTACTCTGTGTTCTCTCGGGACATCATTTTCCACTTCAGAACTGTCTGTTCTTTTTGTCAGCTACAAGTAAACTTTTGGAACTTGGCTTCCCTTCAGTGATTGCTAGCTTTTATTGCTACCTTGAAGTAATAGGTTTTGGCATTTGAAATTTGATTTTATGACAAAAGGATATGTCAATCATCTAGAAAGGAAGAGAAATTTATACATGAAATTGACATAATGAGAATACCTAACAAATTTATTCTAGTTAATACATTCTACTTATAAAAGATATTTATAGATCCTTAAATATCTAATTTGCAATTACTTTTTAGTGTTAGTCTAGCAGCAGATGTATCAATGAAAACTTAGCTGATGTTTATTAACATCACAAACATGACATTTTTGCTATAATGATAACAAAATTTAACTTGTTACTCTTTAACCTTGTACTGGAAATTCTAAGCAGTGCAGCAAAAAAAAAAAAAAAGAAAGAAAAAAGTGTAACTTTTGGGAAAGAGGGAGGAAAATATATTCCTTTCTGTGTACAATAAGATTTTCTCCTCCCAAACCTATGAGAATCAAGAATTGGGGGATAGGCTGGGTACAGTGGCTCACACCTGTAATCTCAGCACTTTGAGAGGTTGAAGTGGGCGGATCACTTGAGCACAGGAGTTCAAGACCAGCCTGGGCAACATGGCAAAAACCCGTCTCTACAAAAAAATACAAAAATTAGCCAGGTGTAGTGTCACACACGTGTAATCCCAGCTACTTGGGAGGCTGAGGTGGGAGGATGGCTTGAGTCTGGGAGATGGAGGTTACAGTGAGCTGAGATTACGTCACTGCACTCCAGCCTGGGCGACAGGGCCAGACCTCATTTCAAAAATTAAAAATTAGAAAAAGAATTGTGTCATGCCTATAATTCCAGCACTTTGGGAGGCCGAGGCATATGGATCACGAGGTCTGGAGTTCAAGACCAGCCTGGCCAACATCGTGAAACCCCGTCTCTACTAAAAATACAAAAATTAGCTGGGCATGGTGGCATGTGCCTGTAGTCCCAGCCACTCGGGAGGCTGAGACAGAAGAATCGCTTGAACCTGGGAGGTGGAGGTTGTAGTGAGCTGAGATCGTGCCACTGCACTCCAGCCTGGGCGACAGAGCAAGACTCCATCTCGAGAAAACAAACAAACAAACAAAATTGGCCAGGCATTGTGGCGTACCTATAGTCCTAGCTACCTTGGAGGTGTGAGGATTACCTGAGCCCAGGGAGTTCAAGGCTGTAGTGAGCCATGATCATGCCATTGCACTCCAGCCTGGATGACAAAGTAAGACCCTGTCTCAAAAACAAAAAACATGATTCTTTGTATCAGCTTTAATGTTAGTGTATTCTGGCAATGGGACCTTTTAAGAATTTTGCTTATTTCGTTGAGAATTTGCCTTAATGTATTTTTGAAATTTATCATTGGTCACAATAAACATTAATATAAAAAAGTACCTATGAGGTATTCTGAACAGTTTTAGGAGAGACTTGGTTTTTCCTGGGGTAGAGGCAATGAACCTATGCTAAATTTCATGGGCATTTCCTATACAGCCCTTCAAATTGCCCCTTAAAGTGTTAGGTCAGGATGAAAAGCTATTTCAAGTCAGTAGTAACAACTAGTTTATTTTATTGCTTGCATTTGGCCCACCAGGGTGGTGGCTGATGAAATGTGTATGAAGTAACAGGAGTCTTTGCTGAGTGATCAGCTGTTTATTCTTTTACTCTACAAATATTGAATGTTTACAGCGTGCCTGGCACTGATCAGGGCTGGGGTTTCCTGACTGCATGGACCTTCCTGGGTATATCCGTGGGGTTTGAATGGTGTGTGACCTCGTGTACGCATGTGTGAATTCATTTGTCATGAGTCAGATTTTATTAAAATTTAAAGGACCAACTTTTTACTTTAATGTTGTGAAACTTGGAAATGTCAATCTCTTTCAGTGTTGGAAAACTTGGGTGGTCAGCCAATTTTATATTATAATGTATTTTTAAAATAATAAATATTACTTAATAAAATATAACATTGGCCAGGCACGGTGGCTCACGCCTATAATCCCAGCACTTTGGGAGGCTGAGGCGGGCGGATCACGAGGTCAGGAGATCCAGACCATCCTGGCTAATATGGTGAAACCCCGTCTCTACTAAAAATACAAAAAAAAAAAATTAGCCAGGCGTGGTGGCAGGCGCCTATAGTCCCAGCTACTCGGGAGGCTGAGGCAGGAGATTGGCGTGAACCCGGGAGGCGGAGCTTGCAGTGAGCCGAGATCCTGCCACTGCAGATTGCGCCACTGGGCGACAGAGTGAGACTCCATCTCAAAAATAAATAAATAAATAAATAAATAAAAATAACATTATGTAATAAATTATTACTGAGTTACTTACTTGTAATTTACTGTGCCCAAAATAGCCTCCCCTGTCACCCTTTCTGACATACCATTTGTTGACTTCTGAGATTCTTCGGAGGTACCTTAGCCTTCTCTGATGGTGATACTCCTCCCTTTGTTTCCAGTGTGACAAGCTGAGCTCCTTTTGTGCATGATGACTGGGACTCTGCCGCGTATTTGCCACCATCCCCCAACAGACATCCACATTCACATTCACAAGCATCTATTTTTTATGTGCTGAATCATACTGAGAATTTCCCATGGTTTTTTCAGTCTTGAGGCCTAGTGTTGAAAAACTAATTATAATAAGCCTTAAAGTGGCTACTCTTGTCAAAGGGGTGGAGATTGCTTATTAACAAAGATTGTAAATAGGAGAGTAAGAAACAATAAATGGAGACTCTTGCTGGAGTTTTAGCATACATGTCTGCATTGGCGAGAACTGGTTTTAGACATTAAATTATTCCATGTTACGATTAATGCAGTTGCCGCTTATCACAACACTACTACTTACCCAGTCACTTGGAGTTAGACTTGAAAGCAAAAAAGTCCACAAATTTGTTAGTATTGTAAGCACATTTATTTTGTTCATTTGCTTAAATATCTTCTTATAAAACCTTTGTATTTTTTTTTAGAACTTAACCAAGAATTTTTATTTATGGGATATGTGTCAATGTTTTTTATTTGGCAGTTAGAAATTTTCTACTACTTATTTCACTTTTTTTTTTTTGAGACGAGGTCTCACTCTGTTACCCAGGCTGGAGCACAGTGGTGTGATAATGGCTCGCTGCACCCTTGAACTCCTGGGATCAGGTGATCCTCCTGCCCCAGCCTCCCAAGTAGCTGGGAGTACAGGTGTATGCCAGCACACTAGGCTAATTTTTAATTTTTTTTAGAAATGGGGTTCTTGCTATGTTGCCAGACTAGAAAATGATTATATGTTAGTTATGAATATACCTTGTCATATATGAAGAAAACCTTAATCATAGAAAGGGAAAAAGTTTAACTTTTGCACAATGTAGGTGCATTATCATTATTTTGCTGATATCTGATATGGTCTTTAACACAGTTTAAAAAGTCTTGAGAATAACAAATTATTTTGTATTTCTTAACCGTATTTCTTTGCTTTTACCTTTTAGAAGAAATCACTGATAAATATCTTTAAATTTGAATAATTCTTTTCTTACAGGCTTTTTTAAATTGATAAGCACTTGGCAAATAGTTCTGATTCTTTGTTTCTGTTTGTATGCATGAAATGATGGCCTTCCCACCTTCAAGTAATTTATGGTAATTTTTATAATCAACTTTATTGAGATATAATAAACACATAATTAAATACGTCCATTTAAAGTATACATTTCAGTGAATTTTGAATTTACACACCCATTTATCCACAACTGTGATCAAGATAAAAGGGAATCCTCTGCCCCAAAAGTTTCTCTGTGCCCCTTCCCAGGCAGTCCCAACCCCCGACACCTGGCCCTAGGAAACTACTGATCTAGTTTAGTCCCTCTAGTATATAGTTATCTTCTTTAGAGTTCTATGTAACTAAAATATGCCCTATGTAGTCTCCTGTGTCCAGCTTTCTCCAGCCATCCATGTGGCATGTATCACTATTCACTGCTTTTTTTGGTATTCCATTGAATAGACAGCAGTTTGTTTATCCATTCACCCATTGATTGTCTCATTTTTTGTTGTAAAAATATTTATTGCCAGCAACGTTAAAAGACATGATAGAATAGAATGTTCATGAGCTTGCCAGCACTGTTAATTCACAGTTAACCCTTGACAGTAACTATTGGAACTAGTTTCAGATTTGTAAATTTTCTTCCCAGCCTGCATTTTAAAAATAATATAGGCACAAAATAGCTTTTTTGCTTTTTTACAAAAAGCTACTGTAAATATAACTGTGCTCTATATTATGTGCGTAATTTTCTTTAAAAAGTATACAATAGGCTGGGCGCGGTGGCTCACGCCTGTAATCCCACCACTTTGGGAGGCCAAGGCGGGCAGATCACCTGAGGTCGGGAGTTCGAGACCAGCCTGACCAACATGGAGAACCCCTGTCTCTACTAAATATACAAAATTAGCCAGGTGTGGTGGTGCATGCCTATAATCCCAGCTACTCAGGAGGCTGAGGCAGGAGAATCACTTGAACCCGGAAGGCGGATGTCGCGGTGAGCTGAGATCGTGCCATTGCACTCCAGCCTGGTCAACAAGAGTGAAACTCTATCTCAAAAAAAAAAAGTATGCAATATTCATATAACTTACTATATTTGACTTGTCTAATTGTGGAATAATTAGAATTATTTTTTCTGTGAAACTGTTTTTAAGGTAACACTGTAGTGAATGTTTTCTAAAGGTTTTTTTTCTGTTCCTGAAATTTTCCTTGAAACAAATTTCCAGCATTGAAATTATTGGAGACTATATAGATTTCTTTTTATGTCTTTATAAAGTAACAGAGTTGAGTCAATAATAATAACAATAATTAGTTCCTGGCCGGGCATGGTGGCTCATGCCTGTAATCCCAGCACTTCGGGAGACCTAGGTGGGCAGATTGCTTGACTGCAGGAGTTTGAGACTGGCTTGGGCAACACTGCAAAACCCCATCTCTCCTAAAAATACAAAAATTTAGCCAGGTGTGTTGGTGTGCACCTGTTTTCCCAGCTACTCAGGAGGCTGAGCTGGGAGAATCACCTGAGCCTGGGAAGTTGAGGCTGCAGTGAGCCTTGATCACACCACTGCCCGCCAGTGCAGGTGACGGGAGTGAGACCCTGTATCAAAATAATAATAATAATAATAATAAGTCATAATAATAAGTTCCTAGATTTGGGTCAGTTGGGCCGGACTTTGAATTTTGGTTGTGCGACCCTGAGAAAGTTATTTTTCTTCTCTGAACCTTTGTTGTTGGTTTTTCTCTCAGATATGAAAATTCTAATATTATATACATATTATATACCTAGGACAATTCTGTCAGATAATCATGTTGTTTTCCAAAAAGATTATACTAATTTATAGTACTAACAACCACTGTATAAATGTCTCTTCTCTACTAATCTTTATCATTCTGAAATTTTTTGCTAATTCGACAGAACTGATCTCATATTTACCTTAATTTGTACGTGTTCGATTTCTAGGAAGGAAAAAAGCAGTACTCTGGATTTGCATTTCTCCCTATTTTTGTTGCTCATGTATATGTCAGTGGATCTTTTAATTCTTTCCCTCTCCATTGTTTGCCTTTTTTTTCCTGCCATTATTGCTTTTTCTTTATAAAGAAATTAATCTTGGCCTAGCGTGGTGGTTCACACCTGTAATCCCGGCACTTTGGGGAGCCAAGGTGGGCAGGTCACTTGAGGTTGGGAGTTCAAGACCAGCCTGACCAACATGGAGAAACCTCGTATCTACTAAAAATACAAAATTAGCCAGGCGTGGTGGCACATGCCTGTAATCCCAGCTACTTAGCAGGTTAAAGCAGGAGAATCGCTTGAACCTGGGAGGCACAGGGTGCGGTGAGCCAAGATCGTGCCACTGCACCCCAGGCTGGGTGAAACAGCAAAACTCCGTCTCAAAAAAAAAAAAGGGGGGGAAAGAAATTGAACTTTTCTCAGTGTTAAATCTCCAGTTGTTTCCTTTTGCAATTTATGTTGATTCAGAGCGGTGTGTGGTTTCCTTCTTCCCACTCTCCTGTGGTCCTTGTGTGAGTCCAAGTTCTTTTTGTAGGTCATTTTCATCGATATTGCCAACAAGTCTGCCCCCAGGTTTGTGTGTATGTGTCTGGTTTTCTTTTCTTTTTTAACAGCTTTTTTTGGTCACAAGAATGCAGCTCCTCGGTCACAATAGAAAATTAGCAAATCTTAGATATGATCCAGAAAACACCTGGCTTCAGTTGCTTAGATACTTGTTGTTGGTAACAGATTCCTGTAAGTGCCTGTTTATTTTTATTTTTCCTCAAACAGCATTATGTTAACTTCCACTTAGTATCCTCAGGCCAAGATAAGACCATAAAAAATCCTTTGGAGAAATTAAAAATAGAGATGTGATGATTGCCTAAGGAAGACAGGTCCAGATCTATTTAGATTTTCCATCAGCATTTATTTAATTTAATTTTTTTTTTTTTTTTAAAGACAGGGTCTTAACTGTGTCACCCAGGTTCCCAGGCTGGAGTACACATGCGATTATAGTTCACTGTAACCTTGAACTCCTGGGTTCATGTAATACTCCTGCCTCAGCCAAGCCAGGAGCTGGGACTGCAGGTGTGCACCAACACACCTGGCTAATTTTTTTAAATTCTTGGCTTGGCGTGGTGGCTC
This sequence comes from Nomascus leucogenys, assembly GCF_006542625.1. Classification (NCBI taxonomy): domain Eukaryota; kingdom Metazoa; phylum Chordata; class Mammalia; order Primates; family Hylobatidae; genus Nomascus; species Nomascus leucogenys. Next base: position 15,872,652 of record NC_044386.1, on the reverse strand, counting down.
ATGCCTGTAATCCCAGCACTTTGGAAGGCCAAGGTGGGAGGATTGCTTGAGGCCAGGAGTTTGAGACCAGCCTGGACAACATAGTGAGACCCACATGTCTACAAACAAAACAAAACAAAAAAAACCCCCTCTCCAAGTACTCTCTCTCCACATTTTTACATCTAAAGAAAATAATAGGGGTGGAGCCAAGATGGCCGAATAGGAACAGCTCCGGTCTCCAGCTCCCAGCCCCAGTGACACAGAAGACGGGTGATTTCTGCATTTCTGCTTGAGGTACCGGTTTCATCTCACTAGGGAGTGCCCAACAGTGGGTGCAGGACAGTCGGTGAAGCGCACTGTGCGCGAGCCGAAGCAGGGCGAGGCATTGCCTCACTCGGGAAGCGCAAGGGGTCAGGGAGTTCCCTTTCCTAGTCAAAGAAAGGGGAAGCAGACGGCACCTGGAATATCGGGTCAGTCCCATCCTAATACTGCGCTTTTCCAACGGGCCTGGAAAACGGCACACTAGGAGATTGTGTCCCGCACCTGGCTCGGAGGGTCCTATGCCCACGGAGTCTCGCTAATTGCTAGCACAGCAGTCTGAGATCAAGCTGCGAGGCAGCAGCGAGGCTGGGGGAGGGGCGCCCGCCATTGCCCAGGCTTGCTTAGGTAAACAAAGCAGCCAGGAAGCTCGAACTGGGTGGAGCCCACCACAGCTCAAGGAGGCCTGCCTGCCTCTGTAGGCTCCACCTCTGGGGGCAGGGTACAGACAAACAAAAACTCTGCAAGAACTTCCACAGACTTAAATGTCCCTGTCTGACTGACAGCTTTGAAGAGAGTAGTGGTTCTCCCAGCATGCAGCTGGAGATCTGAGAACGGTCAGACTGCCTCCTAAAGTGGGTCCCTCACCCCTGAGCAGCCTAACTAGGAGGCACCCCCCCAGTAGGGACAGACTGACACCTCATTCAACCCGGTACTTCTCTGAGACAAAACTTTCAGAGGAACTATCAGACAGCTGAATTTGTGGTCTCAACGAAAATCTGCTGGTCTGCAGCCACTGCTGCTGACACCCAGCCAAACAGGGTCTGGAGTGCACCTCTAGTAAACTCCAACAGACCTGCAGCTGAGGGTCCTGTCTGGTAGAAGGAAAACTAACAAACAGAAAGGACATCCACACCAAAAACCCATCTGTACATCACCACCATCAAAGACAAAAAGTAGATAAAACCACAAAGATGGGGAAAAAACAGACCAAAAAAACTGGAAACTCTAAAAAACAGAGCACCTCTCCTCCTCCAAAGGAACGCAGTTCCTCACCAGCAACGGAACAAAGCTGGATGGAGGATGACTTTGATGAGTTGAGAGAAGAAGGCTTCAGACGATCAAACTACTCTGAGCTACGAGAGGAAATTCAAAACAACAGGAAAGAAGTTAAAAACTTTGAAAAAAAATTAGAAGAATGGATAACTAGAATAACCAATGGAGAGAAGGGCTTCAAGGAGCTGATGGAGCTGAAAGCCAAGTTTCGAGAACTACGCGAAGATTGCAGAAGCCTCAGTAGCAGATGCGATCAACTGGAAGAAAGGGTATCGCTGATGGAAGATGAAATGAATGAAATGAAGAGAGAAGGGAAGTTTAGAGAAAAAAGGATAAAAAGAAATGAACAAAGCCTCCAAGAAATTTGGGACTATGTGAAAAGACCAAACCTATGTCTGATTGGTGTACCTGAAAATGATGGGGAGAATGGAACCAAGTTGGAAAACACTCTGCAGGATATTATCCAGGAGAACTTCCCCAATCTAGCAAGGCAGGCCAGCATTCAGATTCAGGAAATACAGAGAACGCCACAAAGATACTCCTCGAGAAGGGCAACTCCAAGACACATTATTGTCAGATTCACCAAAGTTGAAATGAAAGAAAAAATGTTAAGGGCAGCCAGAGAGAAAGGTCGGGTTACCCACAAAGGGAAGCCCATCAGACTAACAGCTGATCTCTCAGCAGAAACTCTACAAGCCAGAAGAGAGTGGGGGCCGATATTCAACATTCTTAAAGAAAAGAATTTTCAACCCAGAATCTCCTATCCCGCCAAACTAAGCTTCATAAGTGAAGGAGAAATAAAACACTTTACAGACAAGCAAACGCTGAGTGATTTTGTCACCACCAGGCCTGCCCTAAAAGAGCTCCTGAAGGAAGCACTAAACATGGAAAGGAACAACCGGTACCAGCCACTGCAAAAACATGCCAAATTGTAAAGACCATCGAGGCTAGGAAGAAACTATAGCAACTAACGAGCAAAATAACCAACTAACATCATAATGACAGGATCAGATTCACACATAACAATATTAACGTTAAATGTAAATGGGCTAAATGCTCCAATCAAAAGACACAGACTGGCAAACTGGATAAGGAGTCAGGACCCATCAGTGTGCTGTATTCAGGAAACCCATCTCACGTGCAGAGACACCCATAGACTCAAAATAAAGGGATGGAGGAAGATCTATCAAGCAACTGGAAAACAAAAAAAGGCAGGGGTTGCAATCCTAGTCTCTGATAAAATAGACTTTAAACCAACAAAGATCAAAAGAGACAAAGAAGGCCATTACATAATGGTAAAGGGATCAATTCAACAAGAAGAGCTAACTATCCTAAATATATATGCACCCAACACAGGAGCACCCAGATTCATAAAGCAAGTCCTGAGTGACCTACAAAGGGACTTAAACTCCCACACAATAATAATGGGAGATTTTAACACCCCACTGTCAGCATTAGACAGATCAACGAGACAGAAAGTTAACAAGGATATCCAGGAATTGAACTCAGCTCTACATAAAGTGGACCTAATAGACATCTACAGAACTCTCCACCCCAAGTCAACAGAATATACATTTTTTTCAGCACCACACCACACCTATTCCAAAATTGACCACATAGTTGGAAGTAAAGCTCTCCTCAGCAAATGTAAAAGAACAGAAATTATAACAAACTGTCTCTCAGACCACAGTGCAATCAAACTAGAACTCAGGATTAAGAAACTCACTCAAAACCGCTCAACTACATGGAAACTGAACAACCTGCTCCTGAATGACTATTGGGTACATAATGAAATGAAGGCAGAAATAAAGACGTTCTTTGAAACCAACGAGAACAAAGACACAACATACCAGAATCTCTGGGACACATTCAAAGCAGTGTGTAGAGGGAAATTTATAGCACTAAATGCCCACAAGAGAAAGCAGGAAAGATCCAAAATTGACTCCCTAACATCACAATTAAAAGAACTAGAAAAGCAAGAGCAAACACAATCAAAAGCTAGCAGAAGGCTAGAAATAACTAAAATCAGAGCAGAACTGAAGGAAATAGAGACACAAAAAACCCTTCAAAAAATTAATGAATCCAGGAGCTGGTTTTTTGAAAAGATCAACAAAATTGATGGACCGCTAGCAAGACTAATAAAGAAGAAAAGAGAGAAGAATCAAATAGATGCAATAAAAAACGAAAAAGGGGATATCACCACCGATCCCACAGAAATACAATCTACCATCAGAGAATACTACAAACACCTCTATGCAAATAAACTAGAAAATCTAGAAGAAATGGATAAATTCCTCGACAAATACACCCTCCCAAGACTAAACCAGGAAGAAGTTGAATCTCTGAATAGACCAATAACAGGTTCTGAAATTGTGGCAATAATCAATAGCTTACCAACCAAAAAGAGTCCAGGACCTGATGGATTCACAGCTGAATTCTACCAGAGGTACAAGGAAGAACTGGTACCATTCCTTCTGAAACTATTCCAATCGATAGAAAAAGAGGGAATCCTCCCTAACACATTTTATGAAGCCAGCATCGTCCTGATACCAAAACCTGGCAGAGACATAACCAAAAAAGAGAATTTCAGACCAATATCCTTGATGAACATTGATGCAAAAATCCTCAATAAAATACTGGCAAACCGAATCCAGCAGCACATCAAAAAGCTTATCCACCATGATCAAGTGGGCTTCATCCCTGGGATGCAAGGCTGGTTCAACATACGCAAATCAATAAATGTAATCCAGCATATAAACAGAACCAAAGACAAAAACCACATGATTATCTCAATAGATGCAGAAAAGGCCTTTGACAAAATTCAACAACCCTTCATGCTAAAAACTCTCAATAAATTAGGTATTGATGGGACATATCTCAAAATAATAAGAGCTATCTACGACAAACCCACAGCCAATATCATACTGAATGGGCAAAAACTGGAAGCATTCCCTCTGAAAACTGGCACAAGACAGGGATGCCCTCTATCACCGCTCCTATTCAACATAGTGTTGGAAGTTCTGGCCAGGGCAATCAGGCAGGAGAAGGAAATAAAGGGTATTCAATTAGGAAAAGAGGAAGTCAAATTGTCCCTGTTTGCAGATGACATGATTGTATATCTAGAAAACCCCATTGTCTCAGCCCAAAATCTCCTTAAGCTGATTAGCAACTTCAGCGAAGTCTCAGGATACAAAATTAATGTACAAAAATCACAAGCATTCTTGTACACCAATAACAGACAAACAGAGAGCCAAATCATGAGTGAACTCCCATTCACAATTGCTTCAAAGAGAATAAAATACCTAGGAATCCAACTTACAAGGGATGTGAAGGACCTCTTCAAGGAGAACTACAAACCACTGCTCAATGAAATAAAAGAGGATACAAACAAATGGAAGAACATTCCATGCTCATGGGTTGGAAGAATCAATATCGTGAAAATGGCCATACTGCCCAAGGTAATTTATAGATTCAATGCCATCCCCATCAAGCTACCAATGACTTTCTTCACAGAATTGGAAAAAACTACTTTAAAGTTCATATGGAACCAAAAAAGAGCCCGCATCGCCAAGTCAATCCTAAGCCAAAAGAACAAAGCTGGAGGCATCACGCTACCTGACTTTAAACTATACTACAAGGCTACAGTAACCAAAACAGCATGGTACTGGTACCACAACAGAGACATAGATCAATGGAACAGAACAGAGCCCTCAGAAATGATGCCACATAGCTACAACTATCTGATCTTTGACAAACCTGACAAAAACAAGAAATGGGGAAAGGATTCCCTATTTAATAAATGGTGCTGGGAAAACTGGCTAGCCATATGTAGAAAGCTGCAACTGGATCCCTTCCTTACACCTTATACAAAAATTAATTCAAGATGGATTAAAGACTTATATGTTAGACCTAAAACCATTAAAATCCTACAAGAAAACCTAGGCAATACCATTCAGGACATAGGCGTGGGCAAGGACTTCATGTCTAAAACACCAAAAGCAATGGCAACAAAAGCCAAAATCGACAAATGGGATCTCATTAAACTAAAGAGCTTCTGCACAGCAAAAGAAACTATCATCAGAATGAACAGGCAACCTACAGAATGGGAGAAAATTTTTGCAACCTACTCATCTGACAAAGGGCTAATATCCAGAATCTACAATGAACTCAAACAAATTTACAAGAAAAAAACAAACAACCCCATCAAAAAGTGGGCAGAGGACATGAACAAACACTTCTCAAAAGAAGACATTTATGCAGCCAGAAAACACATGAAGAAATGCTCATCATCACTGGCCATCAGAGAAATGCAAATCAAAACCACAGTGAGATACCATCTCACACCAGTTAGAATGGCCATCATTAAAAAATCAGGAAACAACAGGTGCTGGAGAGGATGTGGAGAAATAGGAACACTTTTACACTGTTGGTGGGACTGTAAACTAGTTCAACCATTGTGGAAGTCAGTGTGGCGATTCCTCAGGGATCTCGAACTAGAAATACCATTTGACCCAGCCATCCCATTACTGGGTATATACCCAAAGGACTATAAATCATGCTGCTATAAAGACACATGCACACGTATGTTTATTGCGGCACTATTCACAATAGCAAAGAGTTGGAACCAACCCAAATGTCCAACAACAATAGACTGGATTAAGAAAATGTGGCACATATACACCATGGAATACTATGCAGCCATAAAAAATGATGAGTTCGTGTCCTTTGTAGGGACATGGATGAAACTGGAAACCATCATTCTCAGTAAACTATCGCAAGGACAAAAAACCAAACACCGCATGTTCTCACTCATAGGTGGGAATTGAACAATGAGAACTCATGGACACAGGAAAGGGAACATCACACTCCGGGGACTGTTGTGGGGTGGGGGGAGGGGGGAGGGACAGCATTAGGAGATACACCTAATGCTAAATGACGAGTTAATGGGTGCAGGAAATCAACATGGCACATGGATACATATGTAACAAACCTGCACATTGTGCACATGTACCCTAAAATAAATAAAAAAAAAAAAAAAAAAAAAAAAAAAAAAAAAAAAAAAAAAAAAAATAATAAATTTTTCATTACGCTCTGATAGCTGTACAGAAAACTATTTCTTTATTGTTGTCATGACTGTGACTCCCCGAGGTAATTCTTTGGTAGCATATATAGGAGGCTTGTATGTAAGGTGGACACTATGTTTATTTCATTGATTATCTCTGAGCATGCTATAGTTCTTTATCTTCCTCCTTTTATGTGCACTGTGTAATGTCCTCATCGTTTTAAAAGTGAGTTGCTATGGGCCAGGCGCGGTGGCTCACGCCTGTAATCCCAGAACTTTGGGAGGCCAAGGTTGGTGGATCACTTGAGGTCAGGAGTTCAAGACCAGCCTGGCCAACATGGTGAAACCCAGTCTCTACAAAAAATGCAAAAAAAAAAAAAAAAATTAGCTAGGCATGGTGGCACACACCTGTAATCCCAGCTACTCGGGAGGCTGAGGCACGAGAATCACTTGAACCCGGGAGGCAGAGGTTGCAGTGAGCCAAGATCGTGCCACTGCACTCCAGCCTGGGTGACAGAGTGAGACTCTGTCTCAAAACAAAAAAACAAGTGAGTGGTTATGTATCTATTTTTTGTTTCTTTGCCTTTTCAATAGCACCTAGTAATTTTATATTATCAGAGGTATTCTACGTTTTCTTCAGTGTGAAAAACCAACATAAAATTAAATACATTTATTTTCTTCTAGACGGCAATGGACGTGATGCAGTTCAGCAAGGAGGAAGTTCGGGAAGTGTCAAGGCTGCTTGCTGGTATACTGCATCTTGGGAACATAGAATTTATCACTGCTGGTGGGGCGCAGGTTCCCTTCAAAACAGGTAAGATTATGCCTGCCTGCCCTCCTCACTCCTTTTGTTCCCCGTAGGAAACTTAAACCGAAATTATTGACTGTGTAGTCTTTTAGAGAGAAAATTCTGGCCAGGTGCGATGGCTCTTGCCTGTAACCCCAGCGCTTTGGGAGGCGGAGACGGGCAGATTGCTTGAGCCCAGTAGTTCGAGACCAGCCTGGGCAATGTGGCCAAACCCCATCTCTACTAAAAATACAAAAATTAGCCAGGCATGATGGTGTGCTCCTGTAGTCCCAGCTGCTTGGGAGGCTGAGGTGGGAGGATCACCTGAGCCTCTGTGAGTCGAAGCTGCAATGAGCTGAGATGATGCCACTGCACTCCAGTCTGGGTGACAGAGTGAGATCTTGTCTCACAAAAGAAGAAAAAAAGAGAAAATGTTCTGACTCCTTGAATAGAGAGCTACAGAATGTTAGTTGTATCAGATATGAAGCATCGGTTAGGAATGGCTCAGAGTGTATGAAAAGTTACTAGTCAATTGGGATAGCGACTGTGTTCTCTTTTTAAAAAGAAGGAAAATGAGTCAAGTACATGGAAATATGAGCAACCAGGAATCGACATAGGAAAGTGTTGAGAGTCAGGTGGCATAGTCCTGTTGAGTGCCAGCGTGGTAAAATGGTTAAGACCCTTTGTTTTGCAAGCCAGTTTGCTGGGTTCATAGCCCTCCCCCGCTTCATGCTGTTTCCTGTGTTATTTATCCCCTGAACACTCGTGACTTCTCACCTGTACAGTGTCTCAGAGATTTGCTGTCAAGATAAAATGAGTTAACATATAGCTATGTCAGTTGTCATTTTGCATGAGTGACTTATGTATTAATTTTTAAAACTTTTCTGATGAAAGCAATAGATGAGGTCATGGAAGCTGGAAATTGGATGAGTTGAAGTTCAAAGTGGTTCTAGAGGAGACCAGAACTGTAGGCCAATAATTCTCAAATGTCTGGTTCCACCCAGCACCTCTTAATATTCTCAAAAATCAGAGAACCCCAGAGAGCTTTTGTTTATGTGGGTTGTATCTGTTGATGTTTACCACATTAAAAGTTAAAACTTTGGCTGGGCACAGTGGCTCATGCCTGTAATCCTAGCGCTTTGGGAGGATGAGGCAGGTGGATCACTTGAGGTCAGGAGTTCGAGACCAACCTGGCCAACAGGGTGAAACCCTGTCTCCACTAAAAACAAAAAATTAGCCAGGTGTGGTGGTGTGCACCTGTAATTCCAGCTACTTGGGAGACTGAGGCACGAGAATCTCTTGAACCCGGGAGGTGGAGGTTGCAATGAGCCAAGATCACGCCAGTGCACTATAGCCTGGGTGACAAAGTGAGACTCTATCTCAAAAAAAAGTGAAAACTTCAAAAGTTAAAATGAGATGTTTAAAAAATGTTCTTTATTAATTTAAAAAGAACAATAATAAACCCATTGCATACTAAAGTAAATGTTCCATTTTTATTTAAAAGACTATTTTCCAAATCAGAAAACAGGAAGAATAGTCCCATTGTCTTATCTTTTTGCAAATTTCTTTAATGTCTGACATATTGAAAGACAGTTGGGAGCTGGGCTCAGTGGCTCATGCCTGTAATCCCAGAACTTTGGGAGGCCGAGGTAGGTGGATCCCGTGAGGTCAGGAGTTTGAGACCAGCCAGGCCGATATGGTGAAACCCGTCTCTACTAAAAATACAAAAATTAGCCAGGTGTGGTGGCGGGCACCTGTAATCCTAGCTACTTGGGAAGCTGAGGCAAGAGAATCGCTTGAACCCGGGAGGCGGAGGTTGCAGTGAGCTGAGATCATGCCACCGTACTCCAGCCTGGGCTACAGAGTGAGACTCCATCTCAGAAAAAAAAAAAAAAAAAACAAAGAAAGTAGGCCGGGCGCGGTTGCTCACGCCTGTAATCCCAGCACTTTGGGAGGCCGAGGCGGGTGGATCACGAGGTCAAGAGATCGAGACCATCCTGGCCAACATGGTGAAACCCCGTCTCTACTAAATATACAAAAAATTAGCTGGGCGTGGTAGCAGGTGCCTATAGTCCCAGCTACTGGGAGAATGGTGTGAACCTGGGAGGCGGAGCTTGCAGTGAGCTGAGATCATGCCACTGCACTCCAGCCCGGGCGACAGAGGGAGACTCCGTCTCAAAAAGAAAAAAAAAGTAGTTGCAAACCTCTGACAGGATCTTGGGGACACCCGTAGGATTCCCAGACCACACTTCGTCCAAGCATGAGGCTCTATGCTACTAACCTCTAGGATTCACTAAGGGAGTGAATAACTTAGCGATAACATGCAATCTCTAAACTCTGCCTGAGGGATTCAGGAGTGTTCTCTGCGTTAAGGTATCGCTAAGCCTGCTTAGCTTCTCGGGGGCGGTGGGTTCATTCACCTTTGTCTTATTCTCTGCAGCTCTGGGTAGATCTGCAGAGTTACTTGGGCTGGACCCAACACAGCTCACAGATGCTTTGACCCAGAGATCAATGTTCCTCAGGGGAGAAGAGATCCTCACGCCTCTCAATGTTCAACAGGTACACACGCTTTGCCATCCGATCTTGCCTTACTAGACACTCCTGGGTTTTCAGATCCATAGGTTTGATTCAGATATGTAACTATAATAACAGTTATATTATAACTGTAATATATTAATAACTGTTCAAATGACTTTGGTTCATGATCAAAATAAAGAAGATACCGAAGGATTGGGAATAGACAAAGCAATTGAATTGCTGTCTAATTGTCTAAAACAACATCTAATTGTTGTTTAAGAGAATGGGTCAAATGCAGATTGCCTGACTTTGAACTTGACCCTTCTACTTACTACTGTCTGCTCTTGGGAAATTTAGTCACCATGCCTCAGTTTCCTCCACTATAGGACAAGGATAATTATACCTAATTCACAGGATTCTTGTAAGAATAAAAACAACAAATAGATGCTGAGCATTTAATGTCTGGTACAGAGTAAGCACTAAATAAACATTACCTACAACAATCATGTGTTGTTATAATGAAAACAGTATCATAATAATGTTTTATTTATATTTGCCTCTGCTACTGCCTTGAGCCAATGTATATGTGCTAGCTCTTTGTATTAGGGTTCTCTTAGAGGGACAGAATATGATAGATAGATTGATAGATACAAAGGGGAGTTTATTAAGTATTAACTTACATGATCAGAAGGTCCCACAATAGGCTGTGTGCAAGCCAAGGAGCAAGGAGAGCCAGTCTGAGTCCCAAAACTGAAGAAGTTGGAGTCCGATGTTCTAGGGCAGGAAGTATCCAGCATGGGAGAAAGGTATAGGCTGGGAGGCTGGGCCAGTCTCGCCTTTTCACATTTTTCTGCCTGCGTTATATTCACTGGAAGCTGATTAGATTGTGCCCACCAGATTAAGGATAGATGTGCCTTCCCTAGCCCACTGACTCAGATGTCACCCACACAGGCAACACCCAGGATTAATACTTTGTATCCTTCAATCAAGTTGACACTCAGTATTAACCATCACACTCTTCTATTATGTTTTTAATTGGATAAATAAAAATGCTGACCATATGATGAAGAAAAACTTTGTAAATACAAAGTATAATAGAAAATCAGAAAATTTTGGCCGAGCTCACGTCTTTTTTTTTTTTTTTTTTTTTTTTTTTTTTTGGAGACGGAGTCTCGCCTGTCCCAGGCTGGAGTGCAGTGGCGCAATCTTGGCTCACTGCAAGCTCCGCCTCCCGGGTTCACGCCATTCTCCTGCCTCAGCCTCTCCGAGTAGCTGGGACTACAGGCGCCGCCACCACGCCCGGCTATTTTTTTGTATTTTAGTAGAGACGGGGTTCACCGTGGTCCGATCTCCTGACCTCGTGATCCGCCCGCCTCGGCCTCCCAAAGTGCTGGGATTACAAGCGTGAGCCACTGCGCCCGCCAAGAGCTCACGTCTTAATCACTGTTTTAAACCTGGTGCCAGGCACGGTGGCGCACGCCTGTAATCCCAGCACTTTGGGAGGCCAAGGCAGGTGGATCACCTGAGGTCAGGAGTTTGAGACCAGCCGGACCAACATGGAGAAACCCCGTCTCTACTGAAAATAGAAAAATTAGCTGGGTGCGGTGGTGCATGCCTATAATCCCAGCTACTCAGGAGGCTGAAGCAGGAGAATCACTTGAACCCGGGAGGTGGAGGTTGCTGTGAGCCGAGATCGCGCCATTGCATTCCCGCCTGGGCAACAGAGCTAGACTCCACCTCAAAAAAAAAACAAAAACAAAAAAAACCTGGTAACATTTGTACCGTAGATATGGTTTAGATTCTTTTGTGTAACTCAACATAGCAAGTTGAGTTTGGAATCCTGGTATTTAATCTTAACAGAAAGGAAATATGTGAGTTCTGGTTTATCTTTTCTTTAGATACCTGTCCTTTCCTAGATGGTATCGATTGACTTCACACTGGAGGGCCGGATGCTGTGCTAGTCTTGTGTGTGTCTCTCGAGTGGGGCACGGATGGCCTTGCCTGTCTGGGGTGCCCGGGGTCAGCTGATTCTGTGCCGCTTCCTCTCCCACAGGCAGTAGACAGCAGGGACTCCCTGGCCATGGCTCTGTATGCGTGCTGCTTTGAGTGGGTAATCAAGAAGATCAACAGCAGGATCAAGGGCAATGAGGACTTCAAGTCTATTGGCATCCTCGACATCTTTGGATTTGAAAACTTCGAGGTAGGCTTCCTAACAGTGCAGCACATGAATTCTCTTCTGTCCATTATTAGCTGCTATTTAACAAATCTCGGTGAGCAAACTCTTTTTTTTTTCTTTTTTTTTGAGATGGAGTCTCACTCTGTCTCCCAGGCTGGAGCACAGTGGCATGATCACAGCTCACTGCAATTTCTACCTCCTGGTTCAAGTGATTCTCCCACCTCAGCCTCCCAAGTAGCTGAGATTACAGGTGTCTGCCACCACAGCCTGCCAATTTTTCTTGTATTTTCAATAGAGACTGGGTTGTACCATGTTGGTCAGGCTGGTCTTGGACTCCCGACCTCAGGTGATCTGCCCACCTCAGCCTCCCAAAGTGCTGGGATTACAGGTGCGAGCCACTGCGCCAGGCAACAAGCATTGATATTTTTCTCTGCAGATCTTTTTTAAATCTTTTCTTCACCTTTCCATATAATTGTGAGTGCACTAAAGATACTTATTGAATGCTTTCCCCCCTTAGGTTAATCACTTTGAACAGTTCAATATAAACTATGCAAATGAGAAACTTCAGGAGTACTTCAACAAGCATATTTTTTCTTTAGAACAACTAGAATATAGCCGGTAAGCACTCATAGAATTCCATTTCAATTTTTTTTTTAAAGCAGCAACTAGATTAGTTTTGAAGCTATGTTTTCATTCAACTTGGCTATTTAAAATCTTCCGACAGGGAAGGATTAGTGTGGGAAGATATTGACTGGATAGACAATGGAGAATGCCTGGACTTGATTGAGAAGGTAATGTATTTTTGAAGAATGGTTACAGTCCCAAGGGGGTCCAGCTGGGCTGATTCATGTTTATGGGAACAAAATAACGTGCACGAACACGCACATCAAAGATGTGAATGTTTAGAACACAATGGACCATTTGGAAACATAAATGTAAATGTGCAAGGTTGAATTTAAATACTTGGCTGCTTCAAACCTATTGTCTCATTGAACTCAGTATTTTAGAATCAACAGTGTGTAAATTGGCTTCCCTTAGATTTTTAAGTCAGAAGCAAAGCCTTGAAGTACTAATATAGATTTGCCAGTTGTAAAAGTTTTATCCACAAAATTGCAATGGGTTCAATTTTTTTTTAAGATTTGTATAAGAACTTAATTGGTTTTCTCTATAGCGTATCATTATGGATTTTCCAGTCAAGAAATTACCATGTCTTTTCTTTTAACCACTCATTTGTTAGAGAGTAGAGGAGAGCTCTCAAATAGTTTGGGACGCACACGTTCAACATTTTTTTTTTTTTTTTTCCGAGACGGAGTCTCACTCTGTTGCCCAGGCTGGAGTACAGTGACACAGTCTTGGCTCACTGCAACCTCCATCTCCCAGGTTCAAGTGATTCTGCTGCCTCAGCCTCCCCAGTAGCTGGGATTACAGGTGTACGCCACCACGCCCAGTTAATTTTTTTGTATTTTTAGTAGAAACAGGGTTTCACTGTTCGCCAGGCTGGTCTCGAACTCCTGACCTCAAATGCTCTGCCTGTCTTGGCCTCCCAAAGTGCTGGGATTACAGGCATGAGCTACCCATGCATCCAGCCACATTCAACTTTTAATTCATTTTTTCTTTTTCTTCTTTCTTCTAGAAACTTGGCCTCCTAGCCCTTATCAATGAAGAAAGCCATTTTCCTCAAGCCACAGACAGCACCTTATTGGAGAAGCTACACAGTCAGCATGCGGTATGTCGAAACCTGCAATTCTTCATCACATCGGAGTAGCACATCTGTGGGTTAGGGTCACAAACCAGGCATGTCAGTCTGTTGGTCCAACTGTGCCTCCCACACTGAACATTTATTCTCACACCAAAGCTGTTCTCCTATTACTAGAACTAAATTGAAATAAGCAAAAGGGTTAGATTTGGGGCTACTTGTCAGAATGCCCAAGCTTATTTAGAGAACATAAAATTGTTAATCTATTATAATGACACAGTCGAGAGTTAACATGGTTTTTATAAAGTGCACCATATGCCGTGTCCTGAAACACAGATCCATGGCAAGTTTGGAAATGATTTTCACTGTCTTTTGTATTTAGTGTTCTCTGGAAGTCAAAGGAAATCAGTGAGTGAAATGAGGCATTGTATTTTTTTTTTTCTTTCAGAATAACCACTTTTATGTGAAGCCCAGAGTTGCAGTTAACAATTTTGGAGTGAAGCACTATGCTGGAGAGGTAACTTTTTATTAAGATACCTAGTGATAGTTGCCTGTTTGGTATTTAGAGAAAACAGTAGTTTCAGAAGCCAATCATGAATTTTTTGGGCTGGGCATGGTAGCTCACATGATCCTATAGTTGCAGTACTTTGGGAGGCTGAAGCAGGAGGATCACTTGATGACAGGAGTTTGAGACCAGCCTGGGCAACATAGATATAAAAAATATCTACAAGATATTTTTTAAAAAGTTAGCCTGGCGTGGTGACACATCTGTTGTCCCAGCTGTTCTGGAGGCCGAGGTGGGAGGATTGCTTGGGCATAGGAATTTGAGGCTGCATGAGCTATGGTCACGTCACTGCACTTCAGCCTGGGAAATAGAGCAAGACCCTGTCTCTTAAAAAATAAATAAATTTATTGGAATGATTTCTTTTTGTGGCTCTTTCAGGGAAGTTGTTTATGACCTGAAACTATTCTTTCCATCAGTTTTCTCCTCTCTTATTTATTAAAACTAGGTGCAATATGATGTCCGAGGTATCTTGGAGAAGAACAGAGATACGTTTCGAGATGACCTTCTCAATTTGCTAAGGGAAAGCCGGTATGTCAGTCTTCTCCCTGAGAAGTCCTTAGCAAGCAAATGAATATTTGTGCAAATGCTTTTAATTCACAAATATAGAACAAATTGCTGTTATGTAAGAAACTTAGTATTGTTTTTCCAGGTAATGCTTCATCAACGAAATAACTCAAAAGTATAACATAATAATACAAGCAAGGTCGGGCGCGGTGGCTCACACATGTAATCCCAGCACTTTGGGACACCAAGGTGGGCGAATCACCTGAGGTCAGGAGTTTGAGACCAGCCTGGCCAACATATTGAAACCCCATCTCTACTGAAAATACAAAAATTAGCCAAGCATGGTGGCAGGCACCTGTAATCGCAGCTACTTGGGAGGCTGAAACAGGAGAATCGCTTTAACCTGGGAGGTGGAGGTTGCAGTGACCCCAGATTGCGCCATTGCAGTCCAGCCTGGGTGACAAGAATGAAACTCTGTTTCAAAATAAATAAATACATAAATAATAACAATAATAATAATACAAGCAATGACTGCCATTTAGTGAGGTACTGAAATAAACCAACCACAGAGGCCCATACTGTTATTAATCCTCTTATGCAGATGAGGAAACTGAGGCTTGAAGCAGTTAAAGCTGTTAAGTGACTTCCCCAAGACTTCTCAACTTGGGCCATCGAGTCCTGTTTTGATCTGGTCTGGTTGGCTTGAGAACCTAAGATCTTAAGCAGTGTGGCCTGCTTTCTTCACAGGGAGCTTAGAGCTGTGTGGTTAAGTTGATTTCAGCCTTGGTTTTATAGGACTCCTATGTCTCTAGTTAGTAAAATAAACGCCTTAATTCAGCTATAATTATAAATTTATTACATATTCATTTATTCATTCATGAATTATAAATTTACACCATTAAATCAATAAAGAAAACACACAGAAACTTGCAGTGATTAGCTATTTGTATGTATTAGACCAGGAAGTGTCCTATTTTTATTTATTTATTTATTTATTTATTTATTTATTTATTTATTTTTTTGAGAGGGAGTCTCGCTCTGTCACCCAGGCTGGAGTGCAGTGTTGCGATCTCCGCTTGCTGCAAGCTCCGCCTCCCGGGCTCACGCCATTCTCCTCCCTCAGCCTCCGGAGTAGCTGGGACTACAGGCGCCCGCCACCATGCCCGGAGAATTTTTTGTATTTTTAGTAGAGACGGGGTTTCACCATGTTAGCCAGGATGGTCTTGATCTTCTGACCTCGTGATCCACCCGCCTTGGCCTTCCAAAGTGCTGGAATTACAGGCATGAGCCACTGCGCCCGGCCTTTTTTTTATTTTTTTGAGACAGAGTCTCATTCTGTCACCCAGACTGGAGTGCAGTGCTGCAGTCTCGGCTCACTGCAACCTCTGCCTCCCGGGTTCATGCTGTTCTCCTGCCTCAGCCTCCTGAGTAGCTGGGACTACAGGCGCCTGCCACCATGCCTGGCTATTTTTTTATTTTTATTTTTTTTGTATTTTTAGTAGAGACGGGGTTTCACCATGTTAGCCAGGATGGTCTCCATCTCCTGACCTTGTGATCCGCCCGCCTCGGCCTCCCAAAGTGCTGGGATTACAGGCGTGAGCCACCGCGCCTGGCGGAAGTGTCCTATTTTTAGGAGGCTTTGTAAGAGAGAAAGAGTTTAGGGAAAAAACCCTTTCCTGAAAGCTTTCAGCACCTGTGTTGGATCTGGTGGGAATCTGTAACAAAAACACATTTTTAGTATCTAAGGAAGGAAAGTAGCAAAAAAGTTTAAAAGCTATAATACTTTTAGAAATGTAAATACTAGATGGCCACCTGTCACTTAGATAGAAATGAATTGGGACGAAGGGAGCCCATATAAGGTACTATCAGCCTAGAAACTCAGAATTTGAAACATTTGATCTTCAAACTTCCTTTAACTCTTCTATGTGAGGATTCACTATTTACAACATTGTTAGCTATTTTATTTTTAGGTGAGTTTTCAGACCTGTAAAAATGATGGGTGTTTAAAAAACACCATAGCATGCTGTCAAAGCAATTTCTTAGTTTAATGCGATTTAATGCAATATGTTTAAATAAAAGCCCTATATTGATGTTAAGTAGACGCAGTTTGTCGTAGTGAAAAGATTGCAGGCCTGGAGACCAGCGAGGTGGAGTTTCGCTGGCTGCCTCTGTGCTAGCGTGAAGCAGTTTTGTGAGTGGGGTAAAGAACTTCCTGTCTCGACCCCAGGTTTCCCTTTGCAAACCAAGGAGCTGGGGCTGTTCACTTGCTTCACTCTCTTTCACCTTTGACATCTGTGACATTTTAATGGAACCAAAGCTTCTCTCCAAAGAGCTCAAAGCACAGTTAGAGAACTTCAAAGAGTGAGCATTAAAGAGCACCTGAGAACAAAAATGAAATGGGGCAAAGCAAGAAGCGACTAGGGAAAGCTCTAATATTGCCACTTATGAGGAGGCAGTTGCTCACAAGTCTTCCCTGACTGTCCTGGTGACGGTGAAGCCACCAACCCCGCCAGCTCCATAGCCCATGATACCTTCCATACAAGGAAGATTTAAAAATTATTGAAGGCTGGGTGGGTGCAGTGGCTCACACCTGTAATCCTAGCACTTTGGGAGGCCAAGGCAGGTGGATCACCTGAGGTCAGGAGTTCAAGACCAGCCTGGCCAACATGGTGAAACCCCGTCTCTACTACAAAATATAAAGATTAGCTGGGCGTGATGGCAGGTGCCTATAATCCCAGCTACTCAGGAGGCTGAAGCAGGAGAATCACTTGAACCCAGGAGGCAGAGGTTGCAGTGAGCTGAGATCACACCACTGCACTCCCGCCTGGGTGAAAGAGTGAAACTCTGTCTTAAAAAAAAAAAAAAAATTATTGGGAAGCTTTTCACTTTTACCTTGTTAATAGTAGCAATGGATTTTACAGAACTTTTTAAATAATAACTAATATCAATATATATGATATGCCAAGTACCATGCTTTCTGCCTTTTTACATGCATGTTCTCCTTTCATTCTCACCTGGCATTAGGGGATAAATTCAAAAATTACCTCCATTTTCCAGATGAAAAAACTGAGGCTTAGAGAGAGATGAAACATCTTGCCCAAGCAGCACAGCCGGGAAGTGGGGAGACAGGATTTGAACCATCGCCTGCCTCACCCTGTAATTAGTGTTCCCCAGGAGCACCTTTCCATCCCCAGGAGCACCTTTCCATCCGTTAACTGCTTCAATCTTTGCAACACTGCAAGATGGGCAAAACTAACAACTCACTTTTGCAAGTGAGGAGACGGAGGCTACAGAGGCATAGATGGCATTCCAGAAAGCACAGAGCTCCTAAGTGGGATACCACCCTTTGTCACTGTCATGCCAGTCCCCTTCTCTGCAAGACTCTGGTCTCTGACACTGCCACGTGTTTTCAGTGCCTAAAGCTCTTTGGCAGTGGTTGGTTTGAAATCTTCGGAAGCTGTCTTAGTTCTTCCAGGCCTAGGGTGTATTACTTTGAATTATCATTGGGAAAGGGCACCATTAATTACAGTAATCTTGCACCTAATAATGGGTGTGTGTGCCTCACTGTCCTCCTGCTCTTGCCTCACACAGATTTGACTTTATCTACGATCTTTTTGAACATGTTTCAAGCCGCAACAACCAGGATACCTTGAAATGTGGAAGCAAACATCGGCGGCCTACAGTCAGCTCACAGTTCAAGGTTCGTTTTCACTGCTGGCTTAGAGGAATCCATCGTTACTGTGTTTTTAAGATTAAGAATTGAAAAGAGGATTTGGGTGTATGTGAAGTCTATAAGAATATTTGTTTAATTTTGTTTCCTTTTATATCATGCTTTTAAACTAGATAGTGCTTTAGAAATAAAATAGAGTTTTGGCTCACGCCTGTAATCTCATCACTTTGGGAGGCCGAAGTGGGCAGATCACCTGAGCTCAGGGGTTCAAAACCAGCCAGGGCAACGTGGTGAAATCCCGTCTCTACAAAAAATACAGAAATTATCTGGGCGCAGTGGCGCATGCCTGTAGTCCCAGCTACTCAGGAGGCTGAGGTGGGAGGACTTCCTGAGCCTGGGAGATGAAGATTGCAGAGAGCTGTGATTGCACCACTGCACTCCAGCCTGGGTGACAGAGTAAGACCTAGACTCTGTCTAAAAAAAAAGAAAAAAGAAATAAAATA
Organism: Nomascus leucogenys; assembly: GCF_006542625.1. Classification (NCBI taxonomy): domain Eukaryota; kingdom Metazoa; phylum Chordata; class Mammalia; order Primates; family Hylobatidae; genus Nomascus; species Nomascus leucogenys. Next base: position 15,853,879 of record NC_044386.1, on the reverse strand, counting down.
GACTTGTTCTCTGAGTCAGATGAAAACATGTAGATCCTTTTTTAAAAAATAAATGGCTATTTCTTCTAAGCTTTTGAAATAGCAAACTTCTTAAGGCCATTTGGGACCACTCTGATTTGTATTTAGAGGCTCATGTGGAAATGGGATATATTTCTTCTCATATCTGGATGTTTTTCCCCCTGGTTAGATAAGACCGATGTCAGTTACCTTGTCCTAGGCTCTTAATCTCCAGCGGAGGTGTTCAGTTTTCTTTTTCTAGAAGGTCGGTTTTGCCAGGACTTCTCTGAGAAAGCTTTTTTTTTCCCGTGTGTGTGTGTGTGTGTGTGTGTGTGAGAGAGAGACAGGGTCTTGTTCTGTCACCCAGACTGGAGTGCAGTGGTGTAATCACGCCTCACTGCAACCTCAAACTCCCAGGCTCAAGTGATTCTCCCCCTCAGCCTCCTGAGTAGCTGGCACTACAGGTGTACACCCGACATTTTTTTTTTTTTTTTTTTTAAGACAGAGTCTCGCTCTGTCACCCAGGCTGGAATGCAATGGCACGATCTCAGCTCACTGCAACCTCTACCTCCCAGATTCAAGCCATTCTTCTGCCTCAGCCTCCCAAGTAGCTGAGACTAGAGGCATGCACCACCATGCCTGGCTGATTTTTCACACCCAGCTGATTTTTAGATGTTTTACTGAGATGGGGTCTTATTATGTTGCCCAGGCTGATCTCAAAGTTCTGGCCTCCAGCGATCCTCCTATCTCAGCCTCCCAAACTGCTAGAATTACAGACGTGAGCCACTGCACCCAGCCTTGGAAAGTTTTTGAAATGTTTGAGACTTTAAACTGGACTAGCAGTGAAGGAAATGGAAAAGGGTGGGTGAGCTTTCCAGGTGCAGGCGAAGGCAGGAGAAAAGCCCAGACACAGAGATGCAAGTCCTGTCTCTGAGGACCGTCAACAGACAGTAGAACACCAGCCAGACAGGACACCTGCTGAGAATTTAAGTTGGTATCAAAATATGAAGGGCCGTGAACGTCAGGATGTTTTGTCCTGTGAGAAATTTTAAAGTTTTCTGAGCTGGAGAAGTAATTAATCCATGTAGTGTTCAGACAGTTCAGTTTTCTTCAACAAGATTACGAGAAGAAAAAAGAGACAGAGATGGAGGGAAAGCCAATGGATTAAAAGAGACTTAGAAGATGCATCCACCAACTACAATGAATGGACCATATTTGCATTTTGATGCCAAAGAACAAACCCTTTAAAATTTATGGGCTGGGCACGGTGACACATGCTTATAATCCCAGCACTTTAGGAGGCCTAGGTGGAAAGATTGCTTCAGTCGAGGAGTTCGAGACCAGCCTGGGCAACATAGCAAGGCCTCATCTCTACAGAAAAAAATTAAAAAGTTAGTCGGGCATGGTGGCATGCCCTTGTAGTCCCAGCTACTCAGGAGGCTGAGGCAGGAGGATCACTTGAGTCTGGAAGGTTGAAGCTGCAGTGAGCTGTGATCTCGCCACTGTACTCCAGCCTGGGTGACAGAGTGAGACCCTGTCTCAAATAAATAAATAAATAAAATTTTTAAAAATCAAAATTTGAAGCAGTTGAGCATTTTAATATGAAATGTGAGACCACTGTACATTTTAATATTAGTTTAAGGAATTAATGTCAGATCTTTTCAGGTGTGATGATGCTGTGGGTTACACAGTGCTTTAAAGTGTTTAGCCTTTAATCCTACGTACTAAAATGCTGATGGATGAAATCACATCATGTCTGGGATTTGCTTTTCCACAGGGGTGGGTATAGTATGTATGGATCAGGCGAAATGAGATTAGCCCTGAGCTGAAGCTGGTAATGAGAACTCATTGTATGCTTCTATCTGCTTTGGTAAATGTTAAAAACTCTAAAAAAAAAAAAAAAAAAAAAAAAAAATTTGGAAAAGAAAGTAGTATTAAAGATTGATCTGGAGTCTGTAAGTCTGGTGATTTGAAGGTAAGAGTGAGAGACTGTGGCTCAGACCAGTGAAGTGCTGGCATAGACTGTCATTTCGATGGAACTAATGAATTGGGAAGAATAATGACAGTGGAAGAGTGGCTGTTTCTCAGTTTTTCTGTACTAAACATTGAAATATCCTAGGATGATTTTTGTTTGTTGACAGAATGGTTTATTAAAATTGTACTATTTCAGGCCAGGCGCGGTGGCTCACGCCTCTAATCCCAGCACTTTGGGAGGCTGAGGCGGGTGGATCACGAGGTCAGGAGATCGAGACCATCCTGGCTAACACGGTGAAACCCCGTCTCCACTAAAAATACAAAAAAATTATCCGGGCATGGTGGTGGGTGCCTGTAGTCTCAGCTACTCCGGAGGCTGAGGCAGGAGAGAATGGTGTGAGCCCGGGAGGCGGAGCTTACAGCAAGCCGAGATCGCGCCACTGCACTCCAGCCTGGGTGACAGAGCGAGACTCCGTCTCAAACAAAAAATAAAATAAAATAAAATAAAATTGTACTATTTCAAAGGAAGTGATAAATGAGTTTGGTATATTATCAAATAATTTCAATTATTAATACATTGACTCAATATGTTTATTTTATATTAGACTGACAATTAAAAAATGAAAACCTCTAAGTTATTACTCCTATGATTTATATTGTGTTTTTTAAATTATTGTTTCTAAGTGCCTAGAGTATTAAGAAATTTAAAGAATGACATAATGAGAGACTAAATCAACATATACTTTTTCTTTCTAATAGGACTCACTGCATTCCTTAATGGCAACACTAAGCTCCTCTAATCCTTTCTTTGTTCGCTGTATCAAGCCAAACATGCAGAAGGTAAGATTGATGACAGTCCCAGGCTGGGATCTGTCTCGAGGGACACAGCCTCCTGGGGTGGTTACTCACAGATTTGGTTTCTCCAAAGTCCTTTCATTGTAGATGGTTGGAAATGGATATGACATTATTATAACTTGACATTAAATGAAAAAGTTCCCTTTGTCCCTTGGGCCTGTTAGTCTGCTTTTGAGTGATGTTATTAAGCTTTAGGGACATCTATTTTAAAAGGAAACATTGTGAAGCCTTTACTTTTTTTTTTTTTTTAGCATTTGGTTTAAAATTCTTGGGAAAAGTTTCAGAGTGTGATACACCTTTTTTAGAGGAAATATTTGATGTGTGGTGGCTGATTTTTAAGTTTTTATTTGTCCTTTTTTTGCTTTATTGTTATTTTAAACACGATGAAGAGGCTTTAGGTAGTAATGCTAGATTTTAAGTACTTTAAATAGTGGTTTATAACTAATTAGAAGACACTAAAGGTTGTCATAAGTATTAATGTCTTGGCTCTTTGATTTTAGCTTTCTAATTTCATAATCCGATTAGAAGGAATGTGAGCTTAAAAAGGAAAAGCTACCTAAACAAAGAAACTATAGTGTTAGATATATGCAGTTGCTGAATCCACAGCTAATTAGGTAGCTTGTCTTAAAGTATTCTTAATACATTTAAATTATTTTGATTCAGCAAACAGCCTCTTAGGAATGCTTCTTATGTGAGAAAACCCCTACAAAATTTTAATTTTAAGAGCTCCTGATTTTAAAGAACTAGATGCCATTCTCATAAGGTTTAAGGTAAAAAATCTGATCTGAACTGTTTCCCATGAGACTTGGTTTATTATATTCTCGTAACTTGACTGATGCTGGATCTTGTTTTTTATCATGCCAACCAATTGCCTTTGGCTTAATATTACATGGATTCCTCATTTATAATCGAAAGATGTATGCTTGTAAGAACCACAGTAGCTGGACACGGTGGCTCACACCTGTAATCCCAAAATCCCAGCACTTTGGGAGGTTGAGGCGGTCAGATCACATGAGGTTAGGAGTTTGAGACCAGCCTGGCCAACATGGTGAAACCCTATCTCTACTAAAAATACAGAAATTAGCTAGGCATGGTGGCACTCACCTATAATCCCAGCAACTCAGGAGGCTGAGGCACGAGAATCACTTGAACCCAGGAGGTGGAGGTTGCAGTGAGCCAAGATCTGCCGCTGCACTCCAGCCTGGGAGATAGAGCCAGACTCTGTCTCCCAAAAAAAAAAAAAAAAAAAGAGGGCAGGCGCAGTGGCTCACGCCTGTAATCCCAGCACTTTGGGAGGCCAAGGCAGGTGGATCACAAGGTCAGGAGATTGAGACCATCCTGGCTAACACGGTGAAACCACGTCTCTACTAAAAGTATAAAAAAACTAGCCGGGCGTGGTGGCGGGTGCCTGTAGTCCCAGCTACTCGGGAGGCTGAGGCAGGAGAATGGCCTGAACCCAGGACGCAGAGCTTGCAGTGAGCTGAGGTCATGCCCCTGCACTCCAGACTGGGCGACAGAGCAAGGCTCTGTCTCAAAAAAAAAAAAAAAAAAAAAAAAAACCATAACCACAATGTTGAATTATCTGTCTTCTAGAGAGGCAAAATTGGACATCTCTTTAAGAGAAAGTAATCTGTTCAATTTGTTACCTTACTGTGAGATATGATGGTGAGAATTTGGTGTTTGTGTGACCTGAAGTGACAAAGTGGTTTTCTGTTGAAGATCTGTGCTGACTTTATGTGCATGGTTCTGGTAGTTTAAAAAGTAAGCCATCTTTCCATTTTTCAAATGTATGTCAAAATATTTAAGGTTATCATCAAAAAAATGGCAACATAAACAAATGCATAGCTTTTTTGGGGACATAATGTAGGAAATTAATAGTTAGAACATCTCTCCATATATAACACTATGTCATGTAGCTGGTTTATATTCCACTTGGTTTGCTTTGCACACTCTGGTGGGCAGTATTTCCCAGACAATAGAAGTGGGCTTTGGTGTTTGATGTAGACTCCCAGGAGTTGCTCAATCTCTGATGGCGTTCTCTCTCCTTTTTACAATAAGGATAATAGTGCCATATTTCATCTTTCAAACGTGCAAGGTCTTTTGTCAATTTAAAGTCCTGGGTGTGTGGCTAGGCGTGGTAGCTCACGCTTGTAATCCCAGCACTTTGGGAGGCTGAGAGGTGGGTGGATGACTTGAGGTCAGAAATTCGAAACCAGCCTGGCCAATATGGTGAAACTGTATCTACTAAAAATACAAAAATTAGCCAGGCGTGGTGGCACACGTCTGTAGTCCCAGCTACTTGGGAGGCTGAGACAGGAGAATTGCTTGAACCCGGGAGGCGGAGGCTGCAGTGAGCCGAGATCACGCCACTGCGCTCCAGCCTGTGGGATACAGCAAGACTCTGTTTCAAAAAATACAAATTAAAAAAATAAAGTCTTGGTTGCTGGGATGCATTTCACAGTTTCTGGTGAGCCATAGTCTAATTGGAAGCTTTTGTCCCATTCTTCGTGGTGTGAAACAGTTTTACAATCGTAGGCATCTTAAATTCCTGCCCTGGCAGTGCTGTAATAAAGATAGAAACTTTAATTTGAAACACTCAGTCCCCAGTGTTTCTGTTTTCTCTCGTGGATGGCACAGAGTTAGTTTTTCCTATAAATTGTACTAGCTTTTGAAATTAGGCCTGCTTGGAAGCAGTTCAACAGCCAGAATATTGCAGAACCGACCTTATTTTTCCATGCTGAGATTTGATAGGACCTAATTGCTTTGGATTTTGCATTTAGAAAATGAACTAACTCAACCTCACGTTTGCATTTGTATTGGCTCACTTTATGTGTCCTGAAGTATGGCAGACACTAATTAATAACGCACCAGTGATCGGCTATAGAAACCTTCTAAAGAATGTCTTGGTGCCCTTTTAAAGGCACTCAGAAGGCTGGGGGCAGTGGCTTACGCCTGTAATCCCGGGACTTTGGGAGGCCAAGATGGGCGGAATTGGAGACCAGCCTGGCCAACATGGTGAAACCTCGTCTCTACTAAAAAAAAAAAAAAAATTAGCCAGGTTTGGTGGCGTGTGCCTGTAATCCCAGCTACTTGGGAGGCTGAGGCAGGAGAATTACCTGAACCTGGGAGATGGAGGTTGCCATGAGCTGAGATCGCGACATTGCACTCCAGCCTGGGCAACAGAGTGAGACGCCGTCTCAAAAAAATGAAAAAATAAAGGCACTCAGCAAGTGAAGGCAGAGGCACAAGAGCTGACTTGTCTGAGGCCTAAAATGCAGGTGTGATGGTAAACGGAGATGCTAATTTGCTTATGGCAAGATAGCCATGACTCGATTAGCATTCATTTGGTTCCATTGGAAATACTGGACTGTCACTGCCTATTACGTTCTGTGAAATGTATGCAAATGACCTTTATTTAGAGTTCCTTATACATTTTTTTTAAATCCAAAGATAGATTCTTATAGAAATTTCACAGGAAAAATCTTGCCCTCTTCCTCTCCAGAGATGGGGAATGTGTATTTTCAGCATGGAGGGATGAGACGGTTTCTCCTCACCTCGTTTTCCTCTCCAGTCGCAGTCCACCAAAGGACTTGGGAGGTCGTATGCAAATATGTGTGTATTTAGGTATTTTGTGTATTATTCAGAAGGAAGGAGCATGGGTTTTAGAAAATATAGACTTTTTTTTTTTTTTTTGAGACAGTTTTGCTCTTATTGCCCAGGCTGAAGTGCAATGGCACAATCTCGGCTCACCACAACCTCCGCCTCCCGAGTTCAAGTGAGTCTCCTGCCTCAGCCTCCTGAGTAGCTGGGATTATAGGCATGCACTACCACACCCTGCTAATTTTGTATTTTTAGTAGAGATGGGGTTTCTCCATGTTGGTCAGGCTGTTCTCAAACTCCTGACCTCAGGTTATCTGCCCACCTCGGCCTCCCAGAGTGCTGGGATTACAGGTGTGAGCCACTGAGCCTGGCCAGAAGTATTTTTGTGTGTGTGTTATATGATCATAAAGACGTAAGAATGGCAGCTGTAAAGTCTATAACCTAGAGATCTGTAGCATTGGAACAACAGAAACACCTGTAGCTGCCTTCGTGCCTTCAGGAGTAGACTGCCACATTCGCTGGGCTAGTGGGAGCACACCCCCTTTACCCGCCGTGGCTGTTACAGCAGGCTGCCTCTCCTCCTTGCCAAGTGTTTGAACCCCAGAATGCGCATCTGGGGCTGAAGAATCTAGAAATCCTTTGTGAGCTTTTGTTTGGGTCGTTAATTTTTTTTTTTAATTTGGATTTTTTATGTATTGTTTTGAAAAACAGGTGCAAAGGAGGAGTGTATAATTGAAATGCTGAACACATATGGCAATTCAGGTGTCACAATATGCGGGCTTTTTTCTTTTACTATAAACAGCCTTTTACTAATCTTGGGTATTGTATAGAAGGCACTTTGCTAGCCTCACTGGCGCTCAGTGAGAAAGCAGCTGGAAAAGCCTGCCTCCTGAGAGATGCCAGTCTGCAGCGGGCCTTGGCCTTGGATATAACCCTCCTCTGAGCTTAGAGTTTTCAGAGTTCACAAAGGGTAGACTTCTCCATTCCACGAGTTTTCATTGGTAATGAGGACTTTTAGCTTTTTTGATTGTGATGTGCTTGGGCGGTGGCAGTGGTACCCAAAAGTGCTCCAGCCAACCACAGATTTCTCTAAGATAGAAAACCTGCTTTTCCTCCTCAGAATCTCCCCAAGGGTGTCCCTGCCTGGTGTTTTAGCAAGTAGGTTCCAGGCAGAAAAGTCTCTCATTAACATTCTTCAGAAAAGCCCCGAGGAGGTTCAGGGCAGAATTAAAGAAGGGAACTGACTGATACACATCAGGAACACCTTCTGGGTTTGAGAAGGAGTTGCTGGCAGTTGCCTGCAGATTCAGCCTGGGCTGCCTCTTGGAACACGTCTGGCTGGCTCTCCTCCCTGTTCGGTCTTTAGGTTTGCTGTGTCCAGGATGCAGATTCTAGGAAGGAAACATCATGGGTTCCAGCAGCATCATCTTCAAATCTTTGACTTAACAGAACAATACCCTCAAAGATTCAGTCCAGCCTTCTCCAAAAAAGCAGGAGCCTAATCACCTAATGTTTCTGAGACTGGGGTCTGGTGGAAGAAGGCCTCTAGCCCAAGCAGCCTCTTGGGATAGGGTTTATCTTTTTTTTTTTTTTTTTTTTTTTGAGACGTAGTCTCTCTGTCGCCCAGGCTGGAGTGCAGTGGCGCAATCTCAGTTCACTGCAACCTCCACCTCCCGGGTTCAAGTGATTCTCCTGCCTCAGCCTTCCGAGTAGCTAGGATTACAGGCATGTGCCACCACGCCCAGCTGATTTTTGTATTTTTAACAGAGATGGCTTTTCACCATGTTGGCCAAGCTGGTCTCGAACTCCTGATCTCAAGTGGTCTGCACGCCTCGGCCTCCCAAAGTGCTGGGAGCCACTGTGTGTGGCATAGAGTTAGGTTTACCGAAGAGAAGAAGGGAGAGATGCCTGTGCTGGGGGAGGCTGAAGACCAGGCCCCAGGGGAGGGAAACCAGTAGGGCTAGAGTTTCCATGCAGCCAAATTTGCTGGAAAATGGAATATCAAGTGAGAGAAGGAAGCTGGAGACGTGGAGTGGAGTTAGGGAGGTCACGTGAGCCATGTGGGCTGTCGATCTTGCAGCCCCATCTGTCTCTACCCCAAGACACAAGGATGAAGATAAGGATGTGTAAACCATCTCACACAGGGGTCTTCTGTCAAGGACTTTGGGGGGATGTCAGCTCCTTTCACATAAATGAGTCCTGATGACCCCTATTCCTCTCTTCCATGGGACTCCTTCTTAGGTCAGACTCAGCCCCTCAGGTTGACAACATCCTAGATAACTCATGACCACACACATGCAGTGAGAGCTCTGTGCAGATATTATGGAAGCATGAGCCTTTTGTTTCCAGAGGTGTAATAATTTGATGAATGAATTTAATGAATCTAGCACGTTTCCTCCTGGGGATTTATATTTTTGTAACCCGGGTGCTGCCTGCTATTTCTCCCTCCCTTCCTCCCTCCCTCTTTTTCTTTTCTTTCTTCCTTTCTTCATTTCCTTTCTTTATTTCAGACCTGACCAGGCACGATGGCTCACACCTGTAATCCTAGCACTTTGGGAGCCAGGCAGATGGCTTGAGCCCAGGAGTTATAGCCCAGCCTGGGCTACATGGCTAAACCCTGTCTCTACAAAAAAAAAAAAAAGAAAAAGAAAAATACAAAAAGGGCTGGGAATGGTGGCTCACACCTGTAATCCCAGCACTTTGGAAGGCTGAGGGGGAGTTCGAGACCAGCCTGGCCAACAGGGTGAAACCCCATCTCTACCAAAAATACAAAAATTTGCTGGGCGTGGTGGTGTGCACCTGTAACCCCAGCTACTTGGGAGGCTGAGGCACGAGAGTCGTTTGAACCCAGGAGGTGTAGGTTGCAGTGAGCTGAGATCACACCACTGCACTCCTGCCTGGGTGAGAAAAAAAAACCCCAAAAAACAAAAAGTAGCCAGGAATGGTAGTGTACACCTGTAGTCCCAGCTACTTGAGAGGCTGAGGTGAGAGGATCATCTGAGCCTGGGAGGTCAAGGCTGCAGTGAGCCAAGATCGCACTAGTGCACTTCGGCCTGTACGACATAGTGAGACCTGTCTCAAAGAGAAAAACACAGACAAAATATTTCTTTAAAAAGTTCTGAGGCCGGGCGCGGTGGCTCACGCCTGTAATCTCAGCACTTTGGGAGGCCGAGGTGGGTGGATCATGAGGTCAGGAGATCAAGACCATTCTGGCTAACACGGTGAAACCCCGTCTCTACTAAAAATACAAAAAATTAGCTGGGTGTGGTGGCGGGCGCCTGTAGTCCCAGCTACTCGGGAGGCTGAGGCAGGAGAATGGCATGAACCCGGGAGGTGGAGATTGCAGTGAGCCGAGCTCGCGCCACTGCACTCCAGCCTGGGCGACAGGGCAAGACCCCGTCTCAAAAAAAAAAAAGTTCTGATGATAATGTGACACATTTCTTGCCTTGAATTTTGGGTCCCATGTTATTATTCCTATATCTTTTTCTCTTTTTTTCTTCCTGTATCTTTTTTTTTTTTTTTTTTTTTGAGACGAAGTCTCACTCTGTCACCCAGTCTATAGTGCATTGACGCAATCTCGGCTTGCTGCAAGCTCCACCTTCAGGGTTCAAGTGATTCTCCTGCCTCAGCCTCCCAAGTAGCTGGGACTGCAGGCACCTGCCACCATGCATGGCTAATTTTTTGTATTTTTAGTAGAGATGGGGGTTTCACCGTGTTAGCCAGGATGACCTCGATCTCCTGACCTCGTGATCCGCCCGCCTCGGCCTCCCAAAGTGCTGGGATTACAGGCGTGAGCCACCGCGCCCAGCCTCTATCTTCTTTTATGCATCTGATTTCTCTTTAGCCTTACTAAGCTTTTGACTTTGGTCTCTCGGCCCTAATGCTAGTTTGTGAATACAGTGTTCAGTGAATATAGAAGACCAAGTGCAGCTCTGCAGGGTCTGTCTCAGCCTTTGCACCCTGATGCACACCTCGGGGTCCAGACTATTTATAGGTGCTCAGTAACGTTAAGTTACCCATCATGGTACATTGTAGAAATTGCTCATGGTGTGTGAGTGCTCAGCTGTGCAAAAGATAAAAACGTATGCACCATCTTTAATCCTATTGCCACAGATTCTGTTTTAGTTGATTTCATTTATTTTATTTTTGGCATGCTTTTCTCTTTGATCATCTTTGATTTGTGTAGTTGGAGGATACCTGGGCATCGCCAGTAGGTCAGTTTTGGGGTGGTGTCTTTAATGTGTATCAATCTTTTTATGCTGACATGCTCCTTCACCCTGTCTACCTCCCTCAGCTGACCCCTTCTAGACATAGCCCCACCTCAGGTTCAGGGCCCTTTAGGAACAGCCAAGCACAGCACCAGGGGCTCGTTCACAAATACTTCTTGGTCTGGAGGCTGGTGCTTCATATACAAATATCCCCATCTCCAAATGAGTATTCCCCCAAAGGGCTTTGTTATCTGCCACAATCGAGCAGGGAGTCTGGGTGTGAGGATCTGCCACATGACAAGGTTTAAACTGAAAGGTTAATTAAACATTAGATTTTAACATTGAGATGGAACTTTCTGGAATTATAGACTATTCACTCAGTCCAAACATTTTTTCACAGAATCTAAATTCCACAAGCGTAAAATGCATCCTTGTTTCCTGTCACTGTGGAAGCAAAGGCACCACCGATTACAGCAGAGCGCAATGATTTCTTATCGCTTAGCTCTTGCTCATTGCTTTGCAGAAAGTATGAAATGGAGGTCATTCATCCACCACAAATAGGCACCTTGCCTTTCTGTTTCCAGGCCTTTTTGCAGATAAAATAACTTTCTGTTTCACTGGTAAATCTGTACTGTGATATTTCAACTCCGCTTAAAGGACAGCTGGACTTGATGTGAGGAGTGGCAGTAGTGTCCATAATTTGCAAAGATGGTACAAAAAGTATGATGAAATTCACTCACTTCCAGGCACTGGTCGCAGCATGGTGGCTGCCTGGGTGATAATATCAGAGATGTGTGAACCAGAGCAACTCCATCTTGAATAGGAGCTGGGGAAAATGAGGCTGAAACCTACTAGGCTGCGTTCCCAGACGCAGTCATTCGAAGTCACAGGATGAGATAGGAGGTCAGCACAAGATACAGGTCCTAAAGACCTTGCTGATAAAACAGCTTGCAGTAAAGAAGCCGGCCAAAACTGACCAAAACCAAGATGGCCACAAGAGTGACCTCTGGTCGTCCTCACTGTGACATTCCCATCAGCACCGTGACAGTTTACAAATGCCATGGCAGCCTCAGGAAGTTACCCTATATTGTCTAAAAAGGGGAGGCACGAATAATGCACCCCTTGTTTAGTATATCATCAAGAAATAACCATAAAAATGGGCAACCAGCAGCCCTCAGGGCTGCTCTGTCTATGGAGTAGCCATTCTTTTATTCCTTTACTTTCTTAATAAACTTGCTTTCACTTTACCCTACAGAATCGCCCTGAATTCTTTCTTGCATGAGATCCAAGAACCCTCTCTTGGGGTCTGGACTGGGACCCCTTTACTGTAACAACAGCGTGCCTGAGACACATCCCAGTTTCAGGCATGTCCGCATGGGAGCATGTTTGCATTAAGAATTGAGGAAATATGATCTAGTTCTCTCTTTTAAATGTTGCATGAAGGGATCATCCTCCCTTTTCCTAAGGAGCCCTCAGAAACAGAGAATTTAATCTTTCCTTACACTTAAAGGTAGCCAGGTGCTTTTTTTTTTTTTTTTTTTTTTGAGACGGAGTCTTGCTCTGTCGCCCAGGCTGGAGTGCAGTGACGCGATCTTGGCTCACTGCAAGCTCCACCTCCCGGGTTCACGCCATTCTCCTGCCCCAGCCTCCCGAGTAGCTGGGATTACAGGCACCCACCACCACGCCCAGCTAATTTTTTGTATTTTTAGTAGAGACGGGGTTTCACCATGTTAGCCAAGATGGTCTCGATCTCCTAACCTTGTGATCCGCCCGCCTCGGCCTCCCAAAGTGCTGGGATTACAGGTGTGAGCCATCGCACCTGGCCCCAGGTGCTTTTTTAATTTTAATTTTTTTATTTTTGAGAGACAAGGTCTTATTCTGTTGCCCAGGCTGGAGCACAGTGGCACCATCATAACTCGCAGAAGCCTTGAACTCCTGGGCTCAAGCGATCTCCTGCCTCAGCCTCCCAAGTAGCTGGGAGTACAGGCATACACCACCACTGGGCCTGGCTAATTTTTTAATTTTTCATAGGGACGAGGTCTTACTGTGTTGCCCAGGCTGGTCTCAAACTTTTGGCCTCAAGCGATTCTCCTGCTTTGGCCTCCCAAAGTGCTGGGATTACAGATGTGAGTCACCGCGCCTGGTCTGCTTTTTAATTTTTGTTTTTTAAGCCCTTACTGTTCATGGGAAAGGTCTTTTTTTTTTTTATTTTTATTTTTTGAGATGGAGTCTCGCTCTTGGTCCAGGCTGGAGTGCAATGGCACGATCTTGGCTCACTGCAACCTCCACCTCCCCCAGGTTCAAGCAATTCTCTTGCCTCAGCCTCCAGAGTAGCTGGGATTACAGGCACCCGCCACCACTCCCAGCTAATTTTTGTATTTTTAGTAGGGACGGGGTTTCACCATGATGGCCAGGATGGTCTCAAGCTCCTGACCTCAGGTGATCCACACGCCTGTGCCTCCCAAATTGCTGGGATTACTGGCGTGAGCTACCGTGCCGTGCCCGGCCTGGGAAAGGTCTTCATTGTAAAGAATGAAATCTGCATTTCTGCATCTTCCATTCGCTGCTCTTCTTCTAACCATTTGAGATTAACGTGAAAATGTCAGATATTCATTCATAGGAGTGTGTCAAATATTTTTAAGCTCTTTTTTTTTTGTTTTTTTTTTGTTTTAAATCCAGTAAATTGGAATGACTCATCATCAGGACAGCAATTAGGGATTGGTCATATAGGTGGACAGGAAAAACGAGGGGAAGCAGGGGAGGCAAGGCTCTTGCTGGGCATGCGGACATGATACCCAGGGCCCTGGCCACACTTGCAATGGAGAGGAAGGGGTAGGACAGGGGCAGGGTGACAGTAGGTATGTCGGGGTGGGTGGGGCGCTTGGTTAGGGCTGTCTGGCTCTCACTTCTTGTTTTTGAGCTGATTGGCCAGCCAGTCCAGGCCTTCGTACAGCCCGTCCCCGCTGGTGGCACAGGTGGCCTGAATGTACCAGTTACGGTGACGAAGGGAATGCAGGCCCAGCTTGTCTGTGATCTCAGCAGCGTTCATAGCATTAGGCAGATCCTGTTTGTTTGCAAAGACAAGGAGTGCAGCATCCCGGAGCTCGTCCTCCGCCAGCATTCTCATCAGCTCTTCCCGGGCCTCATTTACTCGCTCCCGCTCATTGCTGTCGACCACAAATATCAACCCTTGGGTGTTCTGGAAGTAGTGTCCCCACAGGGGTCGAATCTTGTCCTGGCCACCCACATCCCACACTGTGAAGCTGATGTTCTTATACTCCACTGTCTCCACATTGAACCCAATGGCAGGGATGGTGGTGACGATCTCCCCCAGTTTCAGCTTGTATAGGATGGTGGTCTTTCTTGCGGCATCCAGGCCCACCATCAGGATGCGCATCTCCTTCTTCCCAATCAGGCTCTTGAGAAGGTTTCCAAAGATATTGCCCATGATCACAGCAGCTGCTTTCTGGGGACAGTGGGGCCCAAGTAGGGGCAGTGGCAGTCTGGTTTTGGCCTGGTCCCTGGTATGAAAGACTTGAATCCTGTTCCTGCTATCAGCTGTGCCGCTGCGGCCGCCACCTCCGCCCCGCAGGTTCCGCTCCGCTCCCTCTGGCTCCCCAAGCCGACTTCAGCCCGGCTGCTGCCCTGGCCCACTCCCCGGCTCCCTCCTTCCTTCCCTCCACCTAGCACCGGAACTAAGCTCTTAATAAGAATACATTTTCCTGCTCCAGTAAACAGCCTCTGAGCATAATTTTATCTCGGAATTTTTGTTTAAACATCAACACATTATGCAATACCATCTCAAAGCTCTTGTGGGCGATTAGGAGTATTTTTTTTTTTTTAGAGCTTTGCCTGCCTTTTTGCTGCCTGTGTTTGCTTTCATGTTGTTTGTTTTTATTTTCTGTTTCATCTTTTGTGACTGTTTTCTCACAGCTGCATTGACCACTACCCTACCTGTTCCCCAGCCCCAGCCACCGCTCCCTCTGCAAGCCTGCTTAGTTACCCGCAGGGCCTGGGTGACTCAGTCCTTCATGTCCTGCACCAAGGGCACAGGAAGCCCTGCGCCACGCCTGCTGAGACCCAGGGTGTCGGGCTGCTCTGGGTCTAGCACATTATGATACACCATAATCCTGTTGGCATGGGAAGGGTATCGCACAGCCACCCAGGTGCAGAGGAGCCCATGAAGCCACCGCTGCAATAGATCAAAGGTGCACACCTAGGTTTGGTTCAGGCCTCATCACTACACCTTGTGTGGCTGTGTTTAACGTGTGTGTATTGACAGTACCTACTAAGGAGGGCGGTTATGTGTATTCAGTGAGGTCATGGGGACATGGTACAGCTACATGTTACTGTGTATGTAAAATAATACGTACTTACATTGTATGTTTATATTTTTACCACTTATTTTGTCCTAACAAGTTTAATCCCAAATGTAAGCTGAGTCACAGGAAAATCTAACTGTTTTAAGACCTTTTCTCTCTTAAGTTTTAAGTCACTTCTGACAGATTGTCATAAGGAGCCTTAAAAAAATTTTTTCTTTAGTCTTTGGCATTGTTATGGGATGGACATTTTTATCTTGATTTTTAACATTAATAGACTTTTTTTAAAGAACATTAAAAAATTTACAGAAAATGTGAGCATATACTACAGACCGTTTCTACACTTCCCCCCTCCACCACCATTTTCCCTTTTATTAATATCTGGTACGAATGTGGTACATTTGTTATAATAAAGCAGTATTGCTGCATTATTATTGAAGTCCAAAGTTTACATCAGGAGTCCACCGTCTGTGTTGTATGGTTCTTTGACTTTTGACAAATAAGTACTGTCATATGTCAAAATGCCAGATGTTTATTATCAGTTCATAATGTGACAAACATTTTTTTCCAGGTCATTTTCTATAAGATTGGGAGGTTTCTGATTCCCTGGTCAAAGGGTGAAACACTGAGAATGAAGTTTCTTTCTTTTTTTTTTTTTTTGAGATGGAGTCTCACTCTGTCACCCAGGCTAGAGTGCAGTGGTGCAATCTCGGCTCACTGCAACCACTGCCTCCCGGGTTCAAGCAATTCTCCTGCCTCAGCCTCCCGAGTAGCTGGGACTACAGGTGTGCACTGTCACGCCTGGCCGATTTTTGTATTTTTAATATTGATGGGGTTTCATCATGTTGGTCAGGGTGGTCTCAAACTCCTGACCTCCGGTAATCCACCCACCTTGGCCTCCCAAAGTGCTGGGATTACAGACATAAGCCAGCGTGCCCAGCTGAGAATGAAGTTTCTGTTGCTCACTATAGAAGTGGTGAATGATATGGACAAGACTAATGGAAGAATAGAGAGGGCAGAAGCATCAACTCGCGAGTTAGGACTTTTTAGAATTATCCGGGTTGTCAGCCCCTTTCACTCCTCTGTGCATTTGGTTAGTCTTTGGGAATGGTTCCGTTTCCTCTGTGTACTCACTGGAAAGTACCTCGTTGACATTTCATAATCCTTCCTGGTGTTTTGTTTTGTTTTGTGGTGGAGTTTTGTTCTTGTTGCCCAGGCTGGAGTACAGTGACACAGTCTCTGCTCACTGCAACCTCCGTCTCCCGAGTTCGAGAGATTCTCCTGCCTCAGCATCTCAAGTAGCTGGGATTACAGGCATGCACCACCACGCCCGGCTAATTTTGTATTTTTAGTAGAGATGGGGTTTCTCCATGCTGGTCAGGCTGGTCTCGAACTCCCGACCTCAGACAGTCCGCCCGCTTCAGCCTCCCAAAGTGCTGGGATTACTGGCTTGAGCCATCGTGCCTGGCCTTTTTATGTATTTATTTATTTATTTATTTATTTTTGAGACCGAGTCTTGCTCTGTGTCACCCAGGCTGGAGTGCAATAGTGTGATCTCAGCCACTGCAATGTCTGCTTCCTGGTTTCAAGCAATTCTCCTGCCTCAGCCTCCCGAGTAGCTGGGATTAGAGGCACCCACCACCATGCCTGGCTAATTTTGTATTGATGGGATTTCACCATGTTGGCCAGGCTGGTCTCGAACTCCTGACCTCAAGTGATCCACTCACCTAGGCCTCCGGAAGTGCTGGGATTATAGGCGTGAGCCACCGTGCGGGCCCTTCCTGGTTTTTTGATTGCCACCCATGTCCGCTGTTGTTTTGACTGTCTCCTGCACCTGGAGCACCCATTGCCAGCATCTTTGACTTTTGAAAACATTTCATACAGAAAACCTGTAAAAAGCTGCCTTTTTACCTTTGGAGGAAATTTTAGTAAAGGAAGCATTTAAAGCAACCATTCTTCTCCCTAAACAAAACAATCCCAGTAAACCCCTCAGTGGTCACTTCCATCCTGTTTACCAAGTTGTCATGGAAACTATTCATCAGAGCTCTGTAGAGATCAAGATAAATTGCAGTGAGTGAAGCTCAGCACCAGCAAAGAGTGCTGTTCTTGTTCTCTGGGTGGATTTTCCAAGATCACAACTAAACTGCTTGATTTTGTCCTGGGACTTTTTTTTTTTTTAAATTATTGACTTTTAAAATCAAGAATCTTTGGGCCCTGAAATGTAATTACACATTTGTTGCGTGCATGATGGTTAGTTTGCCCCTGCAGTCCAAAGTGTCTTCAGCAGTTCCTATCACGTCAGCCTCGCCAGGCTGGACTTCCTTTGAGTAGAATCAGGAATGAATTAAGCAGCACAGCCCGAGACACCACATAAAAGGCTGGGAACACCAGCCAGCCAAAGAAAGCCCATTTTTGTGTCTGTCAGCTTAGATGCTCTTGCCCGGACTGCTAAAGATGCAGCCATTTACAGTGGACAAAAACTGAAGGGGTGAAAGAAAACCCAAGGTAGGGATTTTTCTCTTTCTTGTTCTGCTTAAAAGTTTCATGTAACTTGCCATGATGATGGTATTGTAAAACTGCAGAGATGATACACGGGGAACAGATGTTGCTGTTTCTCCAGGCACGGAAGTGTTTACAAGTGGGTAAGTGCTGATTTTGATTGCATGTACAAGTTTGAACTACAAATTTTTTTTCGTAAAAATGAAGGGCACAATTCACTGATCAGTTAAGGCGTTGATAATGCAACATATTTTCATATGGAATTCACCTTTTATAGGAAAAATTCTTTTTTAATATTAGGTTGAAGGGGGAAATTGGTGGTTTCTTTTGTTTGAATTTTTTCCAAAGTATTTTTCTTTAAGAGTTTATACACTGCAGTCATCCAGCTTTTCCCTGCCTCGTGCTTTATAGGAACCTTTAAAGAAATCTGCACAAGAATAATCTCTTTTTTAATCCCATTATAAACCTGTTCATACGCAAGTATGGAAATGTGAGAAGTTATTGGAGTTGAATGGTCATCTGTTGAATATCATGTGCTTATTTCACACAAGCACACACATGTTGGAATTTTGCAATTGGCCTGGAAAAACCTGATGAGGCATATTCTGTTGGGATTCCCTTTACTCCCCGAAGTAGAGGTCCCCAAAGAAAGAACAAAATAAAGAGTGACTGAAATGCTAATCTCTGCCTCCACCCCATGGAGGAATGGTGTTCAGCTGATGTCTATTCAGTTGCTAAATGTGCCCTGGAAGGGAGATGTTTTCATTGTGAAAGTGGTCTTTCATATTAAATCGAGTTACATTTAAAATGAATAATCACGTGGCTGACTGCTACTAGGCTAAATCTGCTTTCGTCGCATATATAAGATTTCTGGTGCTAAGCGAAAACCAAGTATGAGAATATTGGGGTTTTTTTTTTGCCATCAATTTTTCAGAGTAATTAATCTGACACACACTTATTACCCTCATAAGAAAGAGGCAAAGGTAAGTCGTCTGTGGGAAAATGCCACATGTTTTCTACCTCTCTTACAACGTTAAACTGGTTTTCTCATCCCTCGCTTCTGTTTAGTTTACATATGTGGGTCCTCAGGTCCGGAACCGCATTGCTGCTTGCGAGAGGGCTGGAATGATGGAATACAGAAGTGCTTCCCTCTCTCTGCTGAATGCCTTGGTGGCTGAAGGATATGTACGGGAAGGTGGTGCAATTAGAGAGGCGACCCCAGTCGGTCGGCTTCCCTCCCGGGAGGTGCCAACTGCTAAAATGGGTTGTACATAATTACAGCTTCCACCACTGCATTTTTACTTTGGCTTATCCTGATGAACTTACCGAATCATGTCCAATCTGAATGGCACTCCTGCTCCCACTTTGAGCAAATCCCTTCCCTCCCCACCTCCCCTCACCTCCCACCCCTGTCCGTCTAGCTCATGCAGACTGAGATATTTTTTTTTCCCCCTCTAAGCATTAGCCGCCCTGAATTAACATTTTCACAGGCAGCCCCCTCAGTGTGTGCTTTCTGGTAGTGACTTTGTTGTAAAGCTCACTTTGCTCCCCCAGCAGCTACAAAGGACCAATTCCCAAATCCCCATCAGCCTCCCTCCCAGCTGTCACTCCCTTGGAAGACTCTGGAGCAGAGGGGCCACGTTTGAGATTGGAGACCAGAGGTTAGGGGTGGACTGCGGTTCTCAAGATCAGGGTCTGAAGCTCCCCTGGGTTTTCTCTCATCTGTGCAGATGGTCTGCTCTGCTTCATTAGCTGCTCTTCAGCACTTCACTCTGTTCTTCTTCATCCTAGGGGTACTCCTTGTTTTTTTCTCGGGCAGGTTCTTTCTCTGACCCTCAAAAATATGCAACAAAGAATAGGGACAATAATAAAAACACCACCACATTAGATGCTGGGGTTTGCATTCACCCCTCCTCAATATAAAGACGATTCTTACTGATTATAAAATATTTTGGAAATATGTGAAATGTTTTAAAATTTAGTTACCCATAATTTTGCCAGCCAGAGACAACCCTGTTTATATTTGTTGTGTATATCCTTTTTTTCCCTTTAAATTGGGATCATAGGTTACCTTAATTTTGTAACCCACTTTTTTTTTTAACTTAATAAATCTTGAAACATTCTTAGGCATTTTTTCATGACTATAAAATTCTGTCAGTGGCTATACTTTCAAGTCAGATTTCTATTATTGGATTGTTTATTTGTTGTTGCAAATAATGGTGCTGTATTTTTCATGTGCACAAATACTTTCTCCTTAAGGTAAATTCTTGAAAATGTATTTGCCAATCAGAATATGCACATTGTTATAACTTTGATGTATATATAGCCAAACTGCCCTCATTAAAGCCAACAGCAAACAAGATATATATATCCAATGTATATAACAATGGATGTATAGCTTTAATATATAAAGAGCCTTCATGAATCACTAAGAGAACATGTTTTAGTAGAAAAATGAGTAAAAAACATAAGAAATTTGCGGAAGGTGAAATATAAAATTACTTGAAGTTCTCAACAGCATAATCAAATAAATGAAATTTAAAATGAGATACTTTTGCCAGTGTGAGGATTGAATGGTTTAATGGTTTTATGCTTTTTTTTGGGGGGGTTGGGGGGTGGACATGATTATGTTGCCCAGGCTGGAGTGCAGGGGCTATTTACAAGCACAATCATAGCACACTACAGTCTCAAACTCCTGGCTGCAAGAGATCTCCTGCCTCGGCACTGGAGTAGGTGGGGTTATAGGGGCACACCACTGCTCCTGGCTCTTTGTTGCTTTTCAATAACACTTCTCAGTTTCTGTGACTATTTTAAGAAACTGCCATTAATGGATTCTGCTGCTGGGAGTATAAATTGTTGCAACCTTTTCTGAAGAACGATTGCTTTTTTTTTTTTTTTTTTTTTTTTTTTTGGAGATGGAGTCTCCCTTTTTTGCCCAGGCTGGAGTGCAGTGGTGCAAACCTGGCCCACTGCAATCTCCGCCTCCCGGGTTCATGCAATTCTCCTGCCTCAGCCTCCTGAGTAGCTGGGATTACAGGCATGCACCACCACGCCCAGCTAATTTTTGCATTTTTAGTAGAGACAGGGTTTCACCATATTGGCCAGGCTGGTCTCAAACTCCTGACCTCATGATCCACCCGCCTCGGACTACCAAAGTTCTGGGATTACAGCCGTGAGCCACCATGCCCGGCCCCTTTTGTTGTCGTTGTTGTTTTTTTTTTAACTTTGTCTTGCCTCCCCTGGGAGCTGAATGATTATATAGATATACATACACATACACCTGCTGAAAAGGGAGAAGTGAGGGTGAATAGGAACTTGACTGGGCTCCCTCACCTTGAGCAATCTTCTTCTCACTGCTAAACATTTCCAAAAAGAGTCTGTGACTATTTTCTTCTTTCTAATGCCAGGCAATCAAGGCTGCACTTGCTACCCTTCTGCAGGAAGCTTCCCAGCACAGTTTCTCTCTGCCCTGCCTCTTAATCCCCACCCCCTGCTCCCAGGCCTGGGACACTGCTAACCACCCCTCCTTCCTGACACCTCTCTGACCACCCCTCCTCCTCTTGACTGGTTCCTCTGGAGGTAGGCATGGCCGCGGGTTCTGCCCCCAGCTTCTCACTTGCTGGGCTCCAAAAGAAACACTGGCTTCTCCCCTTCAGCTCCAGGCTAGGTGAGTACCTCTCCCCTGTGTATTTCCACCTCAAAACCCTCCTCTAAGCTTTGGCCTCATCGTCTCCCTTAATTTTGTAACTTACTTGATTTTCCTAGTTTTCTAGATTTTCTAGTTGTGTGCGGCTCTGCTTCACCCGTTCAGCACTTTGAACTGAAATGTGTCCGTAATTAAACTTCACATCCTTTTCCTTCCGCGTCAGCTATCTCTCAAATAGATGATTCTTGCTTAACCCTTTTCCTGTGTATCAGGATAAGTCAGGGTTCTTGGCCTTGGCAGTGCTGGCATTTTGAGCTGGACAGTTTATTCTTTGAGCTTTGAAGGAGGCTTCAAAGCAGCGCTGGCATCTACCTGCTAGACGCCAGTAACACTCTCCTCTCTCAACGTCTCCAGACTTTCCCAGGTGCCCCCCAGGGGGCAAAACCACCTCCTCTTGAAAACCACTGGGCTGTCGATGCTGGTGATTTCTTGGTTTTTATTCTTATTTTTTATTTGCTGTCAATAAAAACGGCATCTACATACAAGTTAACTTGTTATAGCATTTGTTATTGCTTTTAACCGTGTGTCTTACTATTCAACTAAAATAGAAAATGGTATATCGTTTCACACTTAGTCATTCAGTTAAATGTCTATTTTGTTTCCATTTTTAGTAAGTCGTGTTAGGAGATGTGAAATGGTGGTGGTGAGCTTAGTATCACTGCGTCCTGTGTCATTGTGTAACTGCTCTGTACTAGCCACTGTCTCAGATGAATGGCTGTCCTAGTTTCAGCCACTCTGAAAGGATAAAACAGCTCATTAAAGTGTGCCAGATGCTTCATTTGTCAGTATTTCACTTAAAAGGGAATACTGTTTGGCTTTGGAATTCTGTAATATACCCAAAGTTTGCCTCTACAAAATTAAAGTGGTCCTATTAAAGATACAGTAACATCTTTCCCCTCACCCTCCACATTTAGGATGGTGAAAAATTCACTAGCAAACCAATGTTTTAGACCCTATTTAGTGATTTTTTAAGAAAGAACTCTTCAGATAAATAAGAATATGAAGTAAGAGTATGCATAATAAGTTTGAATAACTGAGATTTCAGCTTTTAGCCATTTGGCAAAAGACCATGATTTGAATATGAAATCTTGTAGGCATACTTTGGTCGTGTTTTCTTATGGGACCACAGAAGTTTAAATATGGTTATTATAACACATAAGTAGGGGTCTACGACAAATTTTGCTGAGCTAAAACAAATCCCCTTTGCTGAGCCAAAACAAATCCCGCTGGATTATGAAGCCCAAATGTAAGGCATTGTTACTATGTTAATCGTGGTTCGAGGAATTGCAGAAGGAAAATTAGCCTACCACGTTCTTTTTCTTCTTTTCTTTTTCTGGTGTTGACTCTGAAACGTTGGCCTATGCATTTGATTCACTGACTGCATGGCATCGCTTCCAGTAAAGCTTGAGCTAGTCAGTTTACATTGGACCACAGGTGTACAGAGTTGCAGCTCTTAGAGGCTTTTAATCAGAGGTACCTTGCAAATTAGGGAAATAAGGTCCTGTGCAGAAGTGGAAGGGCAGGTTGGACCTGGTCGTGACATCATTTGACTGGGATTTCCAGGCTTCTAACACAGCCTGTGAGCACGCAGGAACAAAGAGGTACAACCTCTGAAAACTCTGTGGAACTGACCCTCTCTCAGAGCAGCCATTGTTTGCAGCACTGTTGCATCAGCAGATGGGCCACTTCTATTCAGTTGCTCCTGCTATCTGGGGCGTGCTAGAGGCATTTCCTGGTTTACATAAACTCTGGGGCTCTGCCAACGTCCTTAGAGTTCAAGCCTTTCCCTTCTCATGCTCAATTAAAATAATTAACTACAGTACAATCGCCGCTTGTTCTCCACTTCTCACCTTGCCTGCTCACAGCACATCCATTCTTCCTGTTCCAGCATGTTGCTACAAAGTAGTTAGATGATAGAGAAAGCAGGTTGGGAATTTTCAAAGACTCTATAGCAACTGGCCTGGATGCAAAGGCTTTTTTTGTTCTTTGTCCTGGTCGTTTTGGTAAATGTGTAGTGGCGTATCTGAGGCATAGATTGTGCTTTATTCGGTGCTGTGGGGAGTAGAAACTAGCAGCAGTACCTGGAAAGGGGCCCTGATCTGCGGGTGTGGGTGAGTAGAGACTCTTCAGTTGAGATTTAACTCTAGTGAGGGTTGGGTGCAAAAATGTAGGAAAGAGTGAAGAGATGAGCAGCTTATGTCTAAGTTTTTCTGTTTCTGTTCCTGTGTCACAGACCAGCCTCAGATCATAGTTCATGATGCCAAGACATTGATGGAGTTGAATGCGGAGACAGACAGGGAGGATTTTTTAGAGTGTCTGCCAGTGTGTAATGTGTCATAATAGCATTTTCTGGGTTTGGGTTTTTTGGTTTGTTTGTTTGTTTGTTTGTTTGTTTTGAGGCTCTGTCGCCTAGGCTAGAGTGTGGTGGTGGGATCTCGGCTCACTGCAGCCTTGACCTCCTGGGCTCAAACAGTCCTCCCATGTAGCTGGGGCCACAAGTGTGCACTACCATACCCAGCTAATTTTATTTATTTTTGGTGGAAATGGGGTCTCCCTATATTGCTCAGGCTGATCTCGAACTCCTGGGCTCAAGCAATCCTTCTGCCTCAGCTTTCCAAATTACTGGAATTACAGGCGTGAGCCACTGCACCTGGCCTCATGGTAGCATTTTTAAACAGCATTCACCACCGTGGCCTGGTCCCACGGTTTTCTCGTGTAAATCACAGAATTTAGACTCTGCCCTACAGCTCTCTCCATTAGCCTCATGACTCTATAGCAATTCATTAACCTGGGCGTTTTTCTACCTATTCCAGGGCTAACAGCATAAGGTTTTCCTCTCAAGGAACAAGTTGATTTGTTGCTGTTTGCTCAGTGAATAAAAGCAACCTCTCCTTTAGACAATTTATGGCAAACAAGATGATAAAGCAAGTTACTCTTTCAACATTTCTGGAGTAAAATGATGAATGAGGCTGTCCTGGGAGGCGACACATCATGGTGGGCCAAATGAGGTTTTAACACGGATCCGGCCTGCCTTTTACCAGCCACAGGTCATTGGTGTGTCGCTTTAGTTTTCTGTTCTCCCATCAGGGAAGGGAGTACAGAAGCCACCCTTTGTAGGGTAGGTACAAAGAGGAACTGTGAGCAAGTCTGTAAAACTCCTGGCTCAGACTCCGGCACGAACGGAGACACCACTGATGGCCGTGGTGACTGATAAATGGCAGTCATAGTCATCATTATGGAAAGAAGTGGCATTGGAGTCTTTTTTTTTTTTAATTTAATTTAATTTTTTTTTTGAGACAGAGTCTCTCTCTGTTGCCAAGGTTGGAGTGCAGTGGCGCAATCTCGGCTCACTGCAAGCTCCGCCTCCCGGGTTCACGCCATTCTCCTGCCTCAGCCTCTCCGAGTAGCTGGGACTATAGGCGCCCGCCACCACGCCCGGCTAATTTTTTGTATTTTTAGTAGAGACAGGGTTTCACCGTGGTCTCGATCTCCTGACCTCGTGATCCGCCCGCCTCGGCCTCCGAAAGTGCTGGGATTACAAGTGTGAGCTGCCGCGCCCGGCTGGAGTCTTTTTTATTTTTTATTTTTTTTGGAGACAGAGTTTTGCGTTTGTCACCCAGGCTGGAGTGCAATGGCGCAGTCTCGGCCCACTGCAACCTCCGCCTCCCGGGTTCAAGTAATTCTCCCGCCTCAGCCTCCCAAGTAGCTGGGATTACAGGTGCGCGCCACCACGCCCGGCTAATTTTTGTATTTTTAGTAGAGACGGGGTTTCACCATGTTGGCCAGGCTGGTCTTGAACTCCTGACCTCAGTTGATCTGCCTGCCTTGGCCTCCCAAAGTGCTGAATTTACAGGCAGGAGCCACCATGCCCGGCCTGACATCGGGAGTCTTGATAGAGAACTCTGGTGTTCACTGTGTGGCTCTCCCAGCAAAAAACAGGTGTGTTCATGTCTTCTTGTGATCTGTCATTTGAACGTGGGCACCATTGACTGAACTCAGCAGCACATCGCCAGGTAGAATTTGTGAAGACATACGTTCATTTTGGGGTAGGCGTGGGGAAAAACAAATTCATGGAAGCAATATGGTCAGAACCCTGAAAGCCGTTCTTTTAAGTCGAAAGATGTGGTAGATGTTAAGTAAAGCAAATTGGATCGCTGAAGGAAGTGGATGAAATGCGTTAGTAAGGACGGGTGAGGAGAAAGCTGTCACTCATGAACAGCCTTCTGTCTGCTGCTTCTTGCATTTAGGAGCATATACTCCTTTGTTTTCTTTCTTTTTTCTTTTTTTTTTTTTTGCATCCCTTTTATTTTTAACATTGTGCTTAATCTGTGGAATAGTCTTCAACTTAAAACTCTTTCATACGAATTCTCAGGCACTCCTATCTTGGAGAAAGCGTCAGGCTGCCCCTGAAGCCAGCCTGGCATGTCACACATTGGACCCTTTTCTGCTGGTAGCAGGAGGGAGGCACTTAACAGTTAAGCAGTTCGAGTCACCCAGCTCAGAAGCCTGGACTCCCCGCCTGGATGTGGATGCTGCGATGCTGAGCCGTCAACTCGTGGCGCCCACCGCCCGGAGTCCAGCCTGGAGAGTCCTGAAGAGGCCCCGGGATGGGAATAGCATGGCCTTTGAGTGCTGCCTGACCTCCCGTTTCCTAGCAACTCCCAACTGCTCGATGGGATATTTTGTGGCGTTTCTAATTTATACTTAACAGATATTGGCTGTGATCTAAGGCTGGCTAATTTCCCATTATGACTTTCAGGCAACCACTTTAATACATGAATAAGCAAGAGAAAGAACTCCTAGGATGCGCAGCTCCCCAGTACCCTCTTCCCACCAGGCCTTCCTTCCTTCTGGAAAGCAGAATTTACCAAGGACTTGCCAATAAATTACCATTTATCTCAGAGCAGACGGCATTGAGCAATTTTCAAGGAAAATTCTCCATGTGACTTTTTTTTTCTTCTGGTATCCGAGTATATATTCATGAATATTTATAAATCAGCTATATCTATTATCAAAGAAGTAACTCTTTTCTTAGCAATGTTTTTAATGAAATGAAGAGGGCTGACTCGATCTCAGTTTCTTCCTGTAGAAATGGGATGATGGGGTGGGGTGATTTCTCAAGCCCCTTCCAGCACTCCACTAATATAAATCTGATGACCTTGTGGTCTTTTTAATATTTGGCATCTGTTTGGTGACTAGATGTTTAACTCAAATTTTTCTGAGTGTGTGTGTGTGTGTATTTTTGTTGTCGTTGTTTTGTTTTTTTGTTTTGTTTTTTCTGAGATGGAGTCTTGCTCTGTCACCCAGGCTGGAGTGCAGTGACGTGATCTCAGCTCACTGCATCCTCCACCTCCCTGGTTCAAGTGATTCTCCTGCCTCAGCCTCCTGAGTAGCTGGGATTGCAGGCACCCGCTACCATGTCTGGCTAAGTTTTGTATTTTTAGTAGAGATGGGGTTTTGCCATGTTGGCCAGGCTGGTCCCAAACTCCTGACCTCAAGTGATCTGCACACCTCGGCCTCCCAAAGTGCTAGGATTACAGGCATGAGCCACCGCGCTCAGCTCTTACCATACTATTAATGCAGCATTATAAAAAGTATTCAGCCAAGCATTCCAAATCTCAGTTTGACCACTTTCCCGGCTTTGGATATTGAGGAACTTGTGGCTGCTGGATGCATGTTCCTCTTACTTCCCTCCTCATCTCCTCTGTTCTTTGTTGCTCAGTCCTCACTGCGTGGACATAACCTTGTTGATTGTGTAAATGCTTTAGTGAGTTTCACAGCTATTTTAGCATTTTAATGACCGATTTGGGCCTCCTTGGCAACATCTACAAAGAGAGACAGCTGCCCTCCTAATTTGTATTTCTCAGCATGATTTTTCAGAGCACGTCTGAATAAAGGAGCCGATGACCTGTTCAATATGGTGGACAGAGAAGTAGAAATAGAACACTGATGAATAGAGTGAGATGGAGGTTTAGTTTAGCCAGATAAAAAGGTTTTATTAGGTTCACTAGATAAAAGGGCAACCGATTATACCCAAGGGGGAGGCTGCCCTGTGAGGATTTCCAGATGGGATTTGTGCAAAGGGTTGAACCTTCTGTTGTCTTCACCAGGGCTTTGGGTCTGATTTGGAGCAAATCTGTAGTCCCTCTCTCCATCCCTCCTTCCTTCCCTCTCGCCCTCCTTCCCTCCTTCATCGTTTCTTGGGGTTTTTCTGAAAGTCTCTTTCAGCATACTTTAATTGATTTGCAGTATCCATTTTCTTATATGTTGAATTATTAACCCCCTAATTTTAAGTTTATATGATCTATTCAAAATATGAAATGTTCCCCTTCAGCTCGATCTCTCGCCCTTCCAGAAGGAGAGCATGGACCTGCTCCTATTCCTCACACAGACCCCCGCAGTCCCTCCTTGCTCTTGGTGTCTCCATGAACCCCCTTCAGAATTTCCTCATTTTCTTTCCTTGCTTGGTTTATCGCTCAGCCTTCCATTTTTTTCTGATGGCAGCATAGCATGCATACTAAAAAATGAGTTCTCAAGTCATGTGTCCAGCTGTGAATGATCCCAGAGTGAACACAGCACGTGACAACACTCCCAGGCCAGGCAGGAGACGGGGAGCTGCCCTGTCCCAAGCTGGTGGCCTCTGTCAACTCCTGGGGCTTCATGCCCTCCATGCTGTCCAGATTGCCAGCCTTGTCTTGGGTAATGTCCACACTTTCCTCTGTGTCTCCAATTCCACAGGTTTGCTGGACAATATCAAGAAGTGTGTTTTGGCCTGTTGCAGTGGCTCATGCCTGTAATCCCAGCACTTTGGGAGGCCAAGGTGGGTAAATTGCTTGAGGTCAGGAGTTGGAGACCAGCCTGGCCAACATGGTGAAACCCTGTCCTTACTCAAAATACAAAAAATTAGCCGGGCGTGGTGGCGCACGCCTGTAGTCCTAGCTACTCACTCAGGAGGCTGAGGCAGGAGAATCGCTTGAACCTGGGAGGTAAAGGTTGCAGTGAGCCGAGATCTCACGACTGCACTCCTGCCTAGGTGACAGAGTGAGACTCTGTCTCAAAAAAAAAAAAAAAGAAAAAAAAAAGCTGGGCGCAGTGGCTCACGCCTGTAATCCCAGCACTTTGGGAGGCTGAGGTGGGTGGATCATGAGGTCAGGAGTTCAAGACCAGCCTGGCCAGGATGGTGAAATCCCGTCTCTACTAAAAATACAAAAATTAGCCAGGTATGGTGGTGGGCACCTATAATCCCAGCTACTCAGGAGGCTGAGGCAGAGAATTGCTTGAACCCAGGAGATGGAGGTTGCAGTGAGCCAAGATCACGCCACTGCACTCCAGCCTGGGCGACAGAGTGAGACTCAGTCTCAAAAAAAAAAAAAAAAAAAAAAAAAAAAAAAAAAAAAATGTTTTGATCGATGCTAGTGCATACTTGTGCCAGCCTTGGAGGTGGCCTCCCTGCTCTTCACCAACTCCCCCTACACCTTCCCACACCTCTGAACCTGATTTCAACCTTCCCATGCCAGCCCACAACCTCACCTTGTAATTCCTCAAAGGACTGAGAGCACCTAACATCAGCCACCCCGCCTTCCACCCACCGCAACGTGCTGCATCCCTGTCTTTCTGCCTTTGTCAGAGCCTCTCTGTATTTTGAATATATTTGAGTTCCTAAGTCTCCCCCATCTCAGGTTGTCGGGGCATTTAGCTGCTTCAGATGTGGCCCCCACCTAGTAATTCTCTCGGGGGCCAGGGAACCCGGGTCTCTGTATTCTGTCTTTGTTTCTGGCTTCTCTGGCTGGGCTTGAACTTGACACTGCCTTGTTATGTCCCTCTGGTTTTGGCATCCCGTACCAGCTGATGCTGCCCCTGTTGACCTCTGCCCCATTCTGGTTTGACTTCTGGATATTTTTGAGGCTCACAGTGTTAACCACTGAAGAGTTTTAAACTATATACAAGCCTTGCAATATCTCCATGCACCTTAATCCCACTGAGGGCTAAGCCTCTTCCCCATAAGGCTCCCTCCTTCCCAGGGATAATCCTTCCCTTCTACCATGGCACCTCTTCCATCTACCAACAGACTGTACCAGTATGTCACATAGGCTTCTCTCTCTCCAGGCAGAGTCCAACTTTTCAGCGCTAAGACAGAGTAATTCTGCCAATAATGACCTACACGGTTAATAGGTACAAATCCCACATTTAATAAGAAGCGTTTGTTTAGAGGCTGCACAGGGTCAGGACTTGGATCCATGTGCCTCTAGTTCTCTTGGTCCTTCCTCAAGGTTATAAAATGGTTGCCATAGCTGCAACCATCACCTCCTCACAAAACATTGTCATTCCATTTTTTTCAATGAGCATCTGTTATGCCAGTGTGATACATCTCTGAGTAAAGCAAATAAAGACCTCACCCTCTTAGAGTAAACATTAATCCTGGAAAGAATCAGGGTTGGGACCAAAGAGACTCCTCTTGGGGCCCCTCTTCCTTTAATTAGGAAGGAAAATCTTCCCCAGGAGGCCCTCAGTAGTTTTGCGTGACATCTTCCTCATTTCTCTGCTTGGTTCTTGGGCCAGGACTGGGCCTGGTTGCTGAGCCTCACTCCACAGGAAGCTGAGAAAGTGACTGGATGAGTTTGTAGGGTTGGCTGGGGTACAATTGGAGTTCTTTTAGCAAAGCGTTGCTGGTGGGCCGCACTAGAAAATAAAACTTTAGGCTGGGTGCGGTGGCTCACGCCTGTGATTCCAGCACTTTGGGAGGCCGAGGCGGGCGGATCACGTGGTCAGGAGATCGAGACCATCCTGGCTAATACGGTGAAACCCCGTCTCTACTAAAAATACAAAAAATTAGCCGGGTGTGGTGGTGGGCGCCTGTAGTCCCAGCTACTCAGGAGGCTGAGGCAGGAGAATGGCATGAACCTGGGAGGCGGAGCTTGCAGTGAGCTGAGATCGCGCCACTGCACTCCAGCCTGGGCGACAGAGCAAGACTCCGTCTCAAAAAAAAACAAAAGAAAACTTTAGATGAAGAGTGGAAGGGGTGAAGATAGAAATACAAAAATATTTGGATTTTATCATTGTACAGTTTGGATAACTTTTAATAGATGTAATATCAGATTTTGTGAGTCCACGTTTTACACTTGTGGTAGTTTTGAAGAAGGATTTAAATAAGGACACTTTCTTATCCATTGAGTCTGACTTGATGTTAAACTGTAGGAAGACAAAGAAGTTTAGTACGTCATGCAAAATTACAGAATGATATTGTAATAACTGGATTTGTATATACACCAATACAAATAAATATCTTAGAAGCGTTAACTCAAAGTTGACCTTAGTACCTTCTAGAACAATGCATCTCAAAGAGTCAGAAGAGCAGTGTTTTGTTTCTCATTGCCAATTCATTGAGGACTGGTGCATTTGAAAAATACAGTAAAAATCGGCAACCCACTTGGGTCCCCTTCCACGCTGTGGAAGCTTTGTTCTTATGCTCTTCACAATAAATCTTGCTGCCGCTTAAAAGAAAAGAAAAATACAGTAAAAATGATGCAGCCGCATCAGTTTGCTGTGAAGAGTTCCTAAATGCCTATTCTCACCTTTGGTGGCTATCTTGCCATGGACAGGCAGCCGTCCCAGGCCACACTTGGAGTCACACTATTCTGGTTTTCCCACGAGGATGAAGGGCACAGAACTGGACACAGGTCCTAGTGCACAGTAGTCGTGTGATCTTGAGCAAGCCACTCCACTTGGATCAGGGTCTCCACGTATATAATGGAATAATAGTCCTGTCTTGCCCACTGGCTCTTGGAGATTCAATTAGACTCATGGAAAGCCTTGTTACATGGTAATTCATATTTAAATATTAGGTGTCATTATATGCTGTTTCACTTTTAATTCAGGAAGGAGACTATATATAGCTTTTTTTTTTTCAGTGTTGAAAATTAAAAAGCTCCAGCTTTGGCGATCCAGGGGTTCCCTTTTTGCAACAAAAGGCAGTTCTGCTTTCTATCTTCCCACAGAGGTGGAGGGGTGGGAGCCGAAAGAAAGTCCCCAGGTACCTCATCCCCAAGGAGTTGGTGTGCAAGTTGGTGTGTGGCCTGAAGTCCAGGATCTGCCTACAGGGTTTCCCAAGAGGGCAGCCCGCAGAAGGAGGCAGAGTTGAGAAGTCTGTCCAGTGTGCAGGAGAGGAGACAAGCGACCCTGGCCGCGTGCAGTAGTCCATGCACACGCAGGGCCATTGAGAGAGAGGAAGTTGGAGCGGCAGGTGCAGGGCTGTGAAAGGCAGGAAGCCAGGAGGCAGAAACCAGAATGGAAGGAAGAAGCCGTGGTGGAGGGCGGCCTATGTTCCTAGAGCTCAAGGAAGCATTCAATCAAATGCTCAACACGTGTGATTTTCAGGCTGCTTGTGTGTTTTGGAAACAAGTATGTGACCAGGCACAGTGGCAGCCAAGATTCAAATGAGTGAATGTCCCATGGACATAATTAAAGAGAAAGGGCTTGTACTAAACACTGGAGAGCTGTTAGGCATAGCTTTTCCAGGCATTTCTTTGCTAGTTTTTTTTTTTTTTTTTTTTTTGGTGGGGGGGAAGGATCGGAGTGTATGTGCCCCAGTTTTATCTTGTTTAATCCAGCTTTATTACAGCTCTATCCTCAGCACTGGCTCTGTTTCAGCATCCCCATAGGCATGGAAGATGCTGGCTTCAACAGTTTGTTTAAAAAAAAAAAAAAACAAAGTTAATGTCCTAGGAATCTTTTTGGGGATCCCTGAAAACTAAATGTAAATTTGTTAGGGAAAGTAGTTAGTTATATGTTGAGAATCATTGTCTTGATCTTGAAAGATTATTTCACACTTTATTTGACGTTAATGGAAATTCTTCATGTCTGATTTATTTGTTCAGGGTCATTAGCCTCGTGAGAGCTATTCATGGGGCCTTCACAGTATCTGCATGAGCATTGTTTTTTATCTTTGAAAAATGGGTAATGTTATGAAAAGGAATATGTGTTAATCTCTAAACATACAGGCCTTATATCAAAATAGTCTGACAGTGTAGTTATACAAAACATGCTGCAGGTATCAAACAAAATTGTAATCAAATTAGAATTTTAAGCCTTGTTGTTTTACTCTCCAAGTCCTTATAAACCAGAAGCCCTAACTTTTTAGAGTAACACTGTTCAATAGGAATAGAATGTGAGCCCCATGTCTAATTTAGGTTTTCCAGTAGCCACATTTAAAAGTGTGAAAAAAAATCTGTTTTTTTGTGAAAGCAGTTTTAACAACATATTTTTTTTACTATATCCAAAATGTTATCCTTTCAACATGTAATAAATTTCAAAATGATTAATGAGATACTTTACATTATTTTTTTCATACTAAGTTTTTGAAATCCGGTGTATAATTATCTCTAGAGCACAACTCAGTTTGCACCAATTGAGCACCCTGTTTGTCTAGCTTTTATTCTCTAACTCAAGAGATCAGTAAGCTTTTTCTGTAACTGGCAAGATAGTAAGTATTTTAGGCTTTGCTATTGTATTGTGGAAGTGGTCACAGACAATGCGTGGCTGTGTTCCAATAAAACTTTATTTACAAAAACAGGTGGCAGGCCGGATATGGCTGGCAGGCTGTGGTTTACAAGCCCTCACTCTAACTAAATGTATCATCTCATGTGGGTTTTAATGCTCAGAAGTTGATTTCTATTTTGGGCTGCTACCAAGATAGCTATTGTGATGAATTTCATTCAGAAATATTCAGGAAATATGTACCAGGAAGTATACTCCATTGTTAAATAATGAATACGTTGGAACTACAGGAACTCCCCCTTTCCTGAATTTGCACCTTTCAGGAAGAGCCGCATAGCTAGTGGTGCTTAGCGCTTTAGCGCTGGCTTGGCTGTCACGATGCCTGGATTTGAAGCTCAGCTGTGTTAATTAAGCATGAGCCTTGTGACCCTAGACAGTTAATTAACCATCTTGCACTTCAGGTTATGCATCTGTATAATGGGAATGACAATAATGTCTACCTCATAGAGTTGCTAAAATTAAATGAAAGCTAACACAGTAAGCCCTTGGTACATGACAGCTTTTGTTATTCCTCTGCCACTAATGTTGCTGCTGGAAGTACTACTTGTACTGTTACTACTAGTGGTGTTAGTACTGCTGTTACCACCATCACCACCACCACCATAGAGAATCCGTACGTACAAACCAGCCTATGTGCCAGAATGGAACGATGCTGACTTGATGATCGTCCACAGATGACCATAGTGGCCACTAATATGGTGTCACTTTGGACGTAAACTTGTCAGTCAGTAGATGTGCTACTGCACTCTAGGGGAGATCTGGCGTGATCTGCAAGGATTTAATGTTAAAAGACTTGAGTGGGCTGGGCGCGGTGGCTTACAGCTGTAATCCCAGCACTTTGGGAGGCTGAGGCGGGTGGATCACCTTGAGGTCAGGAGTTTGAGACCAGCCTGGCCAACATGGTCATCTATCTCTACTGAAAATACAAAAATTAGCCTGGTGTGGCAGCGCGCACCTATAATCCTAGCTACTTGGGAGGCTGAGGCAGGAGATTCGCTTGAACCCAGGAAGCGGAGGCTGCAGTGAGCCAAAATCACGCCGCTGCACTCCAGCATGGGTGACAGAGCGAGACTCCATCTCACCAAAAAAAAAAAAAAAAAAAAAAAAAAAAGGGTGGGGGGGTACCTGTTGCTCCTCTGGCCTGGTAATTGCTGTATGATAATGACTCAGGTCACACAACCTTCTTTGACCCTATTTAATGAAAATGCTAATTAATGGCTGTCCTACCCACCTCACAGGGTGATAGAGCAAATTGTAGGTAAAGTACTTTGGAAATTGTAGAGTGTTATGGAAATATTAGCTGAGAACATTTCCCACACGCTTGCTTTTTTAAAAATTTATCTCACACACTTAATTTTATCATCATGGACTGATTTAATTCATAGAGTAGTTGTACAGATTAAGTGGGCACATGTAAAGTGCTCAGTTCAATGGTAGAAACGTAGCCCCTGTTCAAGGACTGGGTAGTTGCTATTTTTATTACTCCATTTTCAATTTAAGATGTAGCATTTTGGCTGGGCGCAGTGGCTTGCCCCTATAATCCCAGCATTTTGGGAGGGCGAGGTGGGCAGATCACAAGGTCAGGAGTTCGAGACCAGCCTGGCAAACATGGTGAAACCCCGTCTCTACTAGAAATACAAAAATTAGCAAAATTGGCCAGGCATGGTGATGCATGTCTGTAATCCCAGCTACTCAGGAGACTGAGGCAGGAGAATCGCTTGAACCCAGGCTGAGGTTGCAGTGAGCTGAGATCATGCCGCTGCACTCCAACCTGGATGACAAAGAGAGACTCTGTTTCCAAAAAGAAAAAAAAAAAAAAAAGAAAAGAAAAGAAGAAGGTGAGAGAACTGTTTATCCTGACAGGTTAACTGTCTCTAAGATTCTGTTAGGTAAGAGAAGCAAAATGTGGAACAGTTTTATTTGCATTTTTAAAAAAGCAATGTGTATATTTATCTGCACACATATGTGAGCGTGCATATACACACACATGCATACTGTGTTTATACATGCATCGACTGTGCCTGAAGGAGACACTGGAAACTAGTATGAATAGTTTTCCCCAGGAATGTGGGGTTTTTATGGCAGATGCTTTTTTGTATGTGTATGTATGTATATGTATTATATATGCACATATACACCCAGATCCTTTGCATGTACCGTTTTTTCTTTAACAGCAACAAATCAGTTAGTGGGGAAAAAGAGATGGCTGTAATCTCCCAATTTCTTTTGCATCCCTCCTCATTAAACACTATACTGAAGAGTTACTTCATTACGTCTTGCAGTGGAACCCCCATAGAAACACATTCCAGTCATGTCATGTGAGTCATTAAAAAAAAAATAACTGGGTATCGAGCTGCGTTTTGGGCATGTTCTCTAGAAACACATTGTGAGGACTACTTGGACCTTATGCTGGCTTCCTTTAGAGTCATATTTGAACCAGTGTCAGGACCCTGAGATTTTCTGTGCTGTTTTCATGACAGTAAATCAAATCCAGCTGGACAGAAATGGGTTTCATTTAGGTTTTCTTGCAAAATTCTCAGTCCAACAGTAAGAAACCTGGCTCCCATCATCTGCCATTCATTTTTTTGTTTAATTCCAGTGTACACATACAGTAGTATCAAGAGTTGTGACTCCATATCCCTGGGGTAAACAACTTTATCAACTATAGTACAGTGCTTAAATGCAGTTCTTTTTGCTTGTAGTCTTATAGACTCTATATGTTTCCAGAGTTATTTAAGTCAGCGTCTTTTCCCCCACCCTGTTTAGTGAGGTTGATTCGTTTAGATTCTCTTGTGACAATCTACATTATTTCTTGATTTCCCCAAATGTCTATTCTTGTGCTCTAAAGTTCTGTGAGTTTTGACAAATGCATGATGTTATGTATCCACCATTACAGTATCATACAGAATAGTGTCACTTCTCTAAAATTCCTCTGTGCTTTAGTTCTTCATCCTTCCCCCGACCCCTGGCAACCACTGATTGTTCTACTGTCTCTGAAGTTTTGTCTCTTTCTGGATGTCATATAATTGGAGTCAAATAGTATATAGCCATTTCAGACTGACATCTTTCATCTAGCACTTTATGTATGCACTTGAGGTTCCTCCACGTCTTTTTGTGGCTTGATAGCTTTTGAATAATATTTCATTGTATGGATATACCGTAGTTTCTTTGTCCATTCACCTGTTGAAGGATGTCTTGATTGCTTCCAGTTTTTGGCAGTTACTAACAAAGATGCTATGAACATTTATGTGCAGATTTTTGTGTGGACGTAAGTTTTTGCCTAAATGGGAAAATACCTGAGAGGGCAGTTGCTGGATCATGTGTTAAGACTGTGTTCAGCTTTTAAGAAACTGTCTTCCAAATTGACTGTACCGTTTTGCATTCCTACCAATTCTGGGTGAGAGTTCTTGTTGCTCCACATTTTTGCCAGCATTTGATATTGTCAGTTTTCTGGATTTTAAGCATTCTAATAACTATGTAGTGGTACTTCATTATCGTTTTAATTTTTTTTCTTTTTTTTTGAGATGGAGTCTCGCTTTGTCGCCCAGGCTGCAGTGCAGTGGTGTAACCTTGGCTCACTGCAAGCTCCACCTCCCGGGTTCACACCATTCTCCTGCCTCAGCCTCCCCAGTAGCTGGGACTACAGGTGCCCACCACCACGCCCACCTAATTTTTTTGTGTGTTTTTAGTAGAGGCGGGGTTTCACCGTGTTAGCCAGGATGGTCTCGATCTGACCTCGTGATCCGCCTGCCTCTGCCTCCCAAAGTGCTGGGATTACAGGCGTGAGCCACCACGCCCGGCCCGTTTTAATTTTTAATTCCCCAATGACAGGTGATATCTTTTCATATGCTTATTAGCCTATCTTCTTTGGTGAAGTGTCTCTTCAGATCTTTTGCTTATTTTAAAAATTGGATTTTCATATTGTTTAGTTTTAAGTGTTCTTTGTAAATTTTTGATACAGTCTTTCTTAGTGTGTATTTTCCAAATATTTTTCAGTCTGTTACTTGTCTTTCATTGCCTTAACAGCCTCTTTCTCAGAAGAAAAGTTTTTAATTTTAATGAAATCCTACATATCTATTTTTTCCTTCATGGAACATGCTTTTGTTGTATCAAAGTTATCCCCAAAGCCACCTAGATTATTTCCTATGTTATCGTCTAGGAGTTTTATAGTTTTGTGATTTAACATTACATAGATAGGTCTATGATTTACTTAATTCTTGCGAAAGTTGTAATGTCCACATCTAGATTATATCTTTGCATATTGATGTCCAATTATTCTAGCACCGTTTGTTAGAAAGACTATCCTTTCTCTAATTGCCTTTGCACATTGCTCAAAAATCAGTTGATTATAGTTGTGTCGATTGACATACTTTTTAAAAAGCAAAAAACATTTTCATTTCTCCAAAATCTGTAAGAGAGGCAAAACCTATTTAATGCTAATTAAACAAATATATTAGAAACGGCTGTAAACAGAACCACAATTTTGTTCTTGCAAATATACCAGCATAAGTGAGAGTGTATCTGATACGTAGGGTCACACACCAGGCAATGTAGTGAACTCAGACGTTCACAGAATTCAGCTGCTCCCCTGGGAGTTCACGTGGACATGCTTAACATGAAAAAGAGCATGACCAGGGGTCACATCCTCATGCAAGTACAGCGTGTGCTGGGAACCCAGGGTTGAGGAGCATCACGGATGGCACCTGTGGGATGCATCGCAACAGTTCTACGGAGGAGGGAGCATTTGAGAGACACCTAAAAGATCCATCAGGCTCAACAGATGGTACATTTCAGGTGGAGAGGCCAGTTTCAGCTGAGGTGAAGACAGGAAGTGAGCATTTTAGTCAGGAAACAACTAGAATGATCTACAGTTGGACTACAAGGTCAAATTTGTGTACGGGTGTATTGACTGGGAAGGTAAATTGGAGCCATACTGTGAGGACCTCGAATGGGAAATCGAAGTCTTTGTATTAAACTGGCATGTGCCGGCAGTGTGTGAACAGGGCTGTGATATAACCAGAGCTATGCCTTAGAAAGATTGACATGTATGTGTGCATGTTATTTATGTTCCAGTGTTTTCTTTCCCATTAGGTAGTTGAGGTCTGTGTGGGTCCGAGGTAAGCACCTGCAGCTGTAACAGAGTGTGAGTGTCCTTGCTCAGGGTGACAGCTGTACTTAGTCTCAGCGGGTATGTGGGTTGAAGGTTGTACTTGGTGAGTGAGAAATTTCCAGGCCCTACAATCTGACCTCCAGGACTGACTTACAGCTCGCTGGCCAGTCAGGCACTGCTTACTACCTTCCTGTTCCTCACCTGCGGGGGTTGCCTCTTCTCTAGGGGGAAATTAGTTTCTGCCTCTTTTCTAAAAACGTGAAAATTAGCAAGTAGCAACCACTGTGTAAAGTGTTTAACAGCCCCAGTGAAATGACTGATGTAAGTACAAAGGACTTTTGTCGCCAGTTGAAGTGACTTTTATTTACCTTCTGTTCAAGGTCAGGAAAGTTATATTGCTGCTTTAGTAACGACGCTTTTGAACATTGTTCAAAGCATGATAAACTTGTTATCTGAGAATATTTATTCACCACTCTTGAGAGTTTATTGTAGCAAAGAAAGCAAATAGACTGAGATTCCTTGCAGAGTTCTTTGTGAATCAGCAAGAGGAGGGGATGGGAGTGTTGTGGTGAGGCTTTCTTAGTAGTTACAGGACTGGGAATGATATTTTGTTATGTAGCGTAATTGTCTTTGGGTAATTCTTATGGAGTCTTTAACTTCTTAAAGTTGAAGAGGGGTTATCAGAAGATAAGGTTGTTTATTTTTAAAGTTAAATGGGGTAGAGGTATATCCCATAATGGAAATGCAAATACAAATATACCTAATATTTATTAAATCCTCTCTGTAGCAGTGCCCCCTGCCCCACACATACAGTATTCACTTATCTAAAGAATCATGTAATGGCTTTTCTTATTACATAATTAACATACTTTATGTTCTTAAGATAGTGGCGTACTAATCCTCCATAATATGAACTGTGCGATGAGTCCCTCAGTTGCAGACCCAATATGTAGGTAAATTTTAAAGTATTTTATTTGAAGTAGGTCAGGTGCCATTACAAAATACAATGTGGAGGCTGGGCGCGGTGGCTCACGCTTGTAATCCCAGCAATTTGGGAGGCCGAGGCAGGCGGATCACAAGATCAGGAGATGGAGACCATCCTGGCTAACACGGTGAAACCCCGTCTTCACTAAAAAATACAAAAAATTAGCCGGGTGTGGTAGCATGTGCTTATATTCCCATCCCAGCTACCCAGGAGGCTGAGGCAGGAGAATTGCTTGAACCTGGGAGGCGGAGGTTGCAGTGACCTGAGATCGCACCACTGCATTCCAGCCTGGGCGGCAGAGCGAGACTCCGTCTCAAAAATAAATAAAATAAAATAAAATAAAATAAGTAGAACTCTAAATTTTGAATGCAGTATGACTCACTTTGAGAAATAGTCTAGCAATGTGGAGGTTGGTCTTATAAGACAAAGTCTTCAAAAATGTTTTTAATAAGCTCCAAAGTTAAGGCAGTAAAGGCAATTGACTTATTGTTGGTGTGATGCTCAGCTCCTTTGTTTGGCTTTCTGGGGCTTTTGTCAGGGCTCTGAGGATCTCTTGTGTTGCCAGATCTCAGGCTCTCTACCATTTTGCATCC
The DNA here is from genome assembly GCF_006542625.1 of Nomascus leucogenys. Classification (NCBI taxonomy): domain Eukaryota; kingdom Metazoa; phylum Chordata; class Mammalia; order Primates; family Hylobatidae; genus Nomascus; species Nomascus leucogenys. The sequence continues at coordinate 15,814,480 of NC_044386.1, read as the reverse complement.
TCAGCAGATCTGATCTGGGGAGGGCCTGCATTTGTCAGGACAGAGCAGGGACTAGGTTTGCTCCGGGACATCACATACCATTAGTTATTTGTGTGGGTGCCTAGTCTATGGGAGGCTTCTAATACATACATACACACACACACATACACACGCCTGCGCGCACATATGTATTTGGGGACAGAGTTTCGCTCTTATTGCCTAGGCTGGAGTGCAATGGTACAATATCGGCCCACTACAACCTCCGCCTCCTGGGTTCGAGTGATTCTCCTGCCTCAGCCTCCTGAGTAGCTGGGATTACAGGCATGTACCACCATGCCTGGCTAATTTTTATATTTTTAGTAGAGATGGGGTTTCTGCATGTTGGTCAGGCTGGTCTTGAACTCCTGACCTTTGGTGATCCACCCACCTCAGCCTCCTGAAGTGCTGGGATTATAGGCGTGAGCCACTGTGCCTGGCCCAAATAAATATTTTTAGTTGATTAAAATAATCATTTACTTTTACAATCTTCAAGACATTGTGATCACATGAAAGTTTTAGACCTTGAATAAATTCTCTCCAAAAAAGATAGGAAAGGATCCACTCTAGAAATAAATTATAACATGTATTCAGAAGCACCCAAGGAGTTGTCACATTGTATTTGATATTTGTTATTAAAGCAGAAGCAGTTGTTATTATATACGTTGTCACATGCAGGGCATCATCCTTGGGATACAGTGCCACATGTTACCAGTGTGTCCCCTGTCCACTGTGGTGTGTCATCTCATGCTCAGACACCTGCCCTTAGCAGGCACCCAAGGAGGGGGTATGAGATGCAAATGGAGTTAAATCCCCTGTGGGTCAAAGAACAGTTGAATTATTTGTCAGTGATCAGAGGTTGATATGCGAAGTAAAGATATGGTCAGCTGATGATTGTCTGTGATTATGGGAGTAGCCAGAGTTGGATTTGCCCAGTTTGCAATTTGATTTTCTAAAAGCTCTTCTTTATTCGCTAGTTGCTTCCATATGCAGATATTTGGCTGAACTCACAAATGTAGCAAACTGATTTCTTATCGATGTGGTCGTGGCCCTTAAAATTGTGATCTTTAAGTCACCTGTATTAGACCAAGTCAGTACCTGACAAGTTGATCTCTAAGAATGTTCCTTGTGCTTAAATCTCCAGAGAATGTCTGTGTTTCCAGAAGACGGATTGCCACTGGGAATGATACCTCATAGACCACATTCTCTGCCTAGGTTCCACTTAATCTTTTCCCTAAAGAAGTTTTCATTCCTTTCAGAGTTATATCCCATAGTAATGTATCCCGTTTTAAAATGTGTCAGTAGGAAAATAGGTTTGATGCACACGAGTTTGATTTACATGCTAGTTTTCAGGAACGCAAGGCTCTTTGAGACTTACTTTTTAACTTCTCGATTTAAGCAAATGTTAAAACCAGTTCAAGGCCGCACGTGATGGCCCAAGCCTGTAATCCCAGCACTTTGGGAGGCTGAGGTGGGTGGATCGCCTGAGGTCAGGAGTTCAAGACCAGTCTGGCCAACATGGGAAAACCCCATCTCTGCTAAAAATACAAAATTAGCCTGGTGTGGTGACACATGCCTGTAATCCCAGCTACCCACTTGGGAGGCTCAGGCAGGAGAATTGCTTGAACCTGGGAGGCAGAGTTTACAGTGAGCCAAGATCGCACCACTGCACTCCAGCCTGGGTGACAAGAGTGAGACTTCATCTCAAAAAAATAAAAAAATATATAACCGGTTTGAACAAGTCATGTTGCCTTCCTAATTTCCAGTCTCCTCATCTACAAAATGGCTTTTCCCTAAAATCCTGGCTGGCTCTGGAAAAACCCATTGTCCCTGTGTGACAAGCTGGATTCCTACCACCCCCAGCCCCTTCCTGGGCTCTTCTCAGGATGCCTTGGTTGGTTTTTGCTAGATTTTCAAATGCTGAAAAACATTAGAACTTTAACGTTCCACAGATAATAAACTCACTGTATTTTCTTTCATTAAATAAGCACAGATTGAATGTCCCCTTACCATAGGCAAATGGCTGTTTCCAAATCCACTGTCATACTTCTTATTGTCATGCACTGTTCATGAAATGATGGAAGGCTCGGTAATGTTCAGGGCAATTGGATTCATTGATACATAAATAAATGCATTTCTGTCTTCATTGGGAAGCGCCCTCCCTGCTCTTGGTGTCCCTGTCTGTCAGCACCTCTGTTGTCCTTTATCTAAATAAGCTGCAGGAAGTAAGGTTTGCCTGTAATTGATTTTTGTAGAGGGTTTAGTGTGCCCTGTTATTAATCATTATTAATCATCTAGGCATTCTGAAATAGTATTTTTCAGATTGTATGGAAATAAGTATTTCTACTTATTTTTGGTAGGATTAAATTATCCAAAGTATACATTAAAACTACATAGATTTCATCCTGTCTCCAGGATGCAAACTTTCTCTTCCATCCATTTCTTGTCCATTTTAAATGCCTCAGTGTTAGACTGGTACTTAATGTACTTTTTTTTTTTTTTTTTCGAGACGGAGTGTCACTCTGTTGCCCAGGCTGGGGTGCAGTGGCGTGATCTCGGCTCACTGCAACCTCTGCCTCCTGGGTTCAAGCAATTTTCCTGCCTCAACCTCCCAAGTAGCTGGGACTACAGGCGCATGCCACCACACTTGGCTGATTTTTGTATTTTTAGTAGAGACAGGGTTTCACCATATTGGTCAGGCTGGTCTCGAACTGCTGACCTCAGGCGATCCACCTGCCTCGGCCTCCTAAAGTGCTGGGATTACAGGCGTGAGCCACCGCGCCTGGCCTTAATGTACTTAAAAAAAAATTTTAACAGCGTTTTTGAGATACGGTTCTTATGTCATGTAATTGCCTTATTTAAAATGTGCAATTCAGTGAGTTTTAAAATTTTTTACAGATTTGTGCAGCCATCACCAGAGTCAATTTTAGAACATTTTCGTCACCTCAAAAAGAAACCCCCAGGCTGGGTGCGGTGGCTCATGCCTGTAATCCCAGCACTTTGGGAGGCGGAGGCAGGCAGATTACTTGAAGTTGGGAGTTCGAGACCAGCCTCACCAACATGGAGAAACCCCATCTCTACTAAAAATACAAAATTAGCCAGGTGTAGTGACACATGCCTGTAATCCCAGCTACTCAGGAGGCTGAGGCATGAGAATTGCTTGAACCCGGGAGGCAGAGGTTGCAGTGAGCTGAGATCGCACCACTGCACTGTAGCCTGGGTGACAGAGCAAGACCCTGTCTCAAAAAACAAAAAACAAAAAACAAAAAACAAAACAGCGTTTCAGTCTTACGGCACCATCGCCATATCTGTAGTCTATCGTTGACTGAAACATCATCATGCGGTACATGACTACATTTATACGCATATATATAGCTAGAGCAGCGATTTTTGGAGAGGAGTGATCATCTTTATTTTTTTTTTTTTAAGTAAGATTCTTTCTAGCTTGTTTTTCTCACTCAATAATACCTTATGAAAGGCCCTAGAGTCAATAGGTATGTCTTCGATTTGATCTTTTTTTTTTTGTCCAATTGCCCTATTTTGTTCTTTTAAAAAAATTTTATTTTTGTCATATATCGATGGGATGTATGAGGTATTTTGATACAGGCATACGATGTGTAATAATCACATCAGGGTAAATGGGGTATCCGTCCTCTCAAGCATTTATCCTTTGTGTTACAAACAATCCAGCTATACTTTTAGTTATTTTTAAATATGCAATTAAATTATTATTGGCTATAGTCACCCTGTTGTGCTATCAGATACTAAGTGTTCATTCTTTCTAACTATTTTTTGTACCCAGTAACCATCGCCACTCCCCACTACAATTTGCTTTGTTGTTGTTGTTGTTGTTTTCTTGCTCTGTCGCCCAGCCTCGAGTGCAGTGGCGCAATCTCGGCTCACTGCAAGCTCCGCCTCCCAGGTTCACGCCATTCTTCTGCCTCAGCCTCCCGAGTAGCAGGGACTACAGGCGCCCGCCACCACACCTGGCTAATTTTGTTTTTGTATTTTTAGTAGAGACGGGGTCTCACCCTGTTAGCCAGGATGGTCTCAGTCTCCTGCATTTGGTCTTATTTTTTTAATGGCTGCATGACATTTTTATGGCGTGCGTGGTATCAGAATATACCTGGCCGCCGCCCGTTTGGGGATGCTCTTGTTGCTAGTGTTGTTGCTGCCATCAAGGGGATCCTTACACAGCACAGATCTGACCCCATTGGTCTCTACTGTGAGCCTCCAGTGACTCCTTGTGACTCCTTCTTATCTTGAATACAAGAACCATGCGTCCATCTTCCACCCAGGTCCTTCCCCGCCTCCCTCTGTTCCATCCCATCCTGTTGACTGAACCTGCCAGGTTCCTCTTGGATTTTCTTCCTGTTTTTCTTTCTGCAGGGAACGCCCCTTCCCTCCAGCATTTTAAGAGTCCAAGCTCTAGTTCAAATCTGTGCACTTTCCATGCCCCCTCTGTATTTTTCTCTCTCCTATATTCCCAAGGAACTTAATTTTAATCTTTAATTATAGTTTAATATTAGGCTTTCCACTATCTAAGTACTGATGTACCTGTCCACCCTCCTAAATTGCAGGGTCCTTGGAAGCAAAACACAGCTTCCACCTTTTTGAAAAAAATCTTCCCCCATCATGAATTACAAAACCTTGTACATAGTAGGTGTTCAGTAAAAGGATCATGTGACTGTAATTGCCCTGGGTTAGAGGCTGTTTCTTCCAATCTCCAACCTATTTGTCTCCATCAAGAGTTCCTTGTGGGTACACTGCAGGCAGTCTTTGTTGGAGTGAGCTCAGGTTCTGGAAAACTAGTTACCAGTGGAGGCAGCGCAGTAGCGGAGTTTTGAAAGGCGAAATGCCTTTAAGTTGTGCCTTGTCCAGCCTCCAGCTTTGTCATCTTTGAACACTGAATTCACCAGAAAAGGAAATTGCAGCCGAAAAGAGAACCACCAATGGAAATCCAGATCTACCCCCCTCGTGATCGCAGGGTGGGTTGCCCGGGGCGACAATCAGCCTATAGATCCCCCTCCCCTGGTGAAGTTACTGGGAAGGGGCAGAGACACAATTGCAATGGGAGCCTGGAACTCATGGCCGCTCCTCGCTCCCTCCCCGCCCTCCCCGGCCTGTGTCAGATCCTACAACCACACCACCCTAATTAGCCCGAGAATGGAAGGGGTTGTCATGGCGACCGGGCACTTTTTAAAGCACAGGAATGGTGTTCATTATTGTTCCATGTCTTTAGCTGTGGGGAAAAGGTCAGTGTGGCTGTTGTTTTCCATATGAATTTTGGCCCAAGAGCCAAACTGAAGGTGAAATGCCCCTCGGAGAGACAGGAAGATGGTGAGTGTGGCTGAACTTTTTGGATGGGGAGGCCCTTTTGGTGTAATATCTTTAGTTTTAATAACTCGAGCACCAGACTGGGGAATTGTACAGACTTTGTTCTATAGAGACTGAGAGAAAAGAGGGGATCAGGAACAGTGAAAGCCTGAGAGAGAGAGATATTTTGGATGAAAGTCTTTGAGCATCAAGTGATTAAATATTAAATTTAGAAGGCTTCTCTGGTAGTATAAATTTAACAAAGTTGAGTAAGTCTGATACTTTATTCAATGTTCCTTTTATATTTGCTCTATACTAGTCTTTGTAGATTAGTGCTGCTTAGATTATATTCCCAAATAAATCTCACAGAAGCGTTCTAACCAAATGCCTTCAGAACAGTCACCCACACCCCAATCCGCATTTTTAAATCCAGAGATACGGCATAAGAGTCACCAAGGCTAATTTTGTTTTCATATTTTTATGCTTTTCTTACTTTTCTGAGGATAATTTAATCAAGACTGAAAACAGAGAACCACAGTTCTTTGGATGTTTGCACTAATTTGCTGGCTGCACTTGGTTGGAATACTGCTAAGTAAAGACAATTTGACCACAGTGTTTGTAGAAGAAATTAAATATGAGAGAAGTCAGCCCACTAGGGCTGATGGCAGCTATTCCATCAAAAGCTGTGAAGGACAGTTGCAAAGCATTCTTTAAATTTATTTTTTTGCCGATTTTGAAAGCTTGCAGAATAACATGGCTTTATGCCTGATTTTGTGTTAATGACTGCATTTTTAAGGGTCACAAATTAAGCCACTTTGCATTCTTGTATTTTTTTAACAGTTAGGTCCTATGGCACTATTTTTTTGTCATTGTATTCACAGTTGTGTGGGATAACAACATGCAGCTTAATTAAAGGGAACTTGGGTGGGTGGACTGAAAAAACAAACCACTGTCCCCAGAGTTCCTAAATGGCCCACTTTTTTGCTTTCCCCTGAAAACCTATTGTCCTGGCCCCAGTGCCAGTTTGTTTGGCAGCTGAACAAATAAGAGAACACATTTCAGAACATTAAGTCTTAGTTCTGATTTCCTCTGTCTTTAATTTGTATGTTCTCAGGCTTATTTAGTGATCAGAGTATGGAGCTCTCAATAAATAAGTATTTGACTAGAATTTGAGCAAAGTCAAACTCTTTTTCACCTCTTCTACACCGGCTAGCATGGTCACCTCCCCTTCTCCACCCCCACCCCCACCTCACCTGTCGCAGTGTGGGTATCCATCCATCACCAAGCCACTGTGTTCTTAGGTAAAAAATGACTTTAAATTCAAATTTAAAAAGTAAAAGTGACATTTGTATGACACTTTAAATTCTTTGGGGAAAAATTAGATTTTAAAGTGGTGATACATTTATGGTATTTGTGATACAGCCAGAAATGTGAACATGGATATTAATATAAAGGAATTATTGATATCTTTTAAGATATGATAATAGTGTTATATTAACACATGACATGTAGTGGAATCTTTGCAAATGAGATGATGTGATATTTGGGATTTTCTTTTTTTTGTTGTTGTTGTTTTGAGACAGCTCTGTCACCAGGCCGTAGTGCAGTGGTGCCATCACTGCAGCCTCCGCCTCCCGGGTTCATGCCATTCTCCTGCCTCAGCCTCCTGAGTAGCTGGGACTACAGGCGCGTGCCACCACACCTGGCTAATTTTTGTATTTTTAGTAGAGATGGGGTTTCATCATATTGGCCAGGCTGGTCTCAAACTCCTGACCTCGTGATCCACCCGCCTCGGCCTCCCAAAGTACCGGGATTACAGGCGTGAGCCACCGTGCCCGGCTGGGATTTTCTTAAACATAAGGGGAGGGAGGAAGTAGCTTGTGGATGGGGCAGGATTGGCAGGGGTTGATAGTGGTTAAAGCGAGGTGATGGTTCCACTGGGGTTCCTGTGCTAGTCTGTATTTCTGTGTAGGTTCAAGACTCTTGTATGTGTTTTGAAGCAGGGGTAAACCAATGATGGAGGTGGCTTTAGTAAGTCTCCCTTATCGAATGCCATTTTTTCTAATGGTATCCCATCGTTTTTTGCATGGTTTAGATGCCAGACCAGTTTGACCAGGCGGTTGTGCTGAACCAGCTGCGATACTCAGGGATGCTGGAGACTGTGAGAATCCGCAAAGCTGGGTATGCGGTCCGAAGACCCTTTCAGGACTTCTACAAAAGGCAAGAGGGAGCTGAATTGGATTCTCTTTGTTATCAAAGGGCTTGGAGAAAACAGGGAACCATCGCAGAAGGTGACCCTGTGTGTCTTTACATTGCAGGTATAAAGTGCTGATGAGGAATCTGGCCCTGCCCGAGGACGTCCGAGGGAAGTGCACGAGCCTGCTGCAGCTCTATGATGCCTCCAACAGCGAGTGGCAGCTGGGGAAGACCAAGGTACGATGCAGAGAAAGAGCAGCTCCCACCGAATCCCCGACAGATCTCAGGGTGATGCTCACGGGGTGATGCTCACAGGGTTTAGGGCTCTATGACCCTGCTACACAATTGTTCTTTCACATTGGGAAGATACTCCTGTTGCCATGCCTACCATAACCTTTTGTCTCCCAAACAGTTACTATTTTATTTGAAGTGAAGTCCTTGACTTGTCAGGGACTCTGTTTCATTAGTGAACACGTTGAAACATCTCATCCTAATTGTTTGTGTGTGGGTATTTGTTCGGGCAGTCAACAAATGTTGGCAGACGAGTAACAGTGCTTTGGAAGTATGAGGCAGCCCCCAGTGTCTAAGAAGCGATACCCCAGACCCTTCTAAGTTTCTCTAATTAAAATACTGGCTTTTTTATCCCTGCAACCAGAGCAGCGACTGAGCGGGAGATCAGTAGTGGGTCTGAAATCCTTCCGGTTGTCAAAAACTCAGTCCAGAAAGCAAAAAGGAAAATCTACTTTTGAAGATGCTGTTGGGGCAGAGGCTCCTTAACCCCCTTTTCCAGATAGGAGCGGAGTATGGGCAGTCGAGCCTGAACAGAAAAAATCAGTCATGAAATTTGTTGTATGACTTCTTCTTTCCGGATCAGGGAGCTGCCAAGAACCTCATTTGGCTTCCACTCTCATTCCCCACCCACCTCCAATGACTTGTCACGTGGGAAAGACAGCAATGTGACTCGACACAGAAATGCAGGCAGCTGAGGACGCATGTGTCCTGAAAGAATGAATCCTCATTCCCACCCCTTCTGCCCTTACACACAGCAGTGCAATGTCAGAGAAGTATTTTAAAGCTTCCACTCATAATATGCTGTTTTTAATCTAGGATTTTCTTTGGTTTATAAAAAAGAGGAAAGGAAAGAGGAAGAAAGCGTGGGGAGAGAAAGACATATGTCTTGCAGTTTGACCAATGTGAGATTGATGACAAGTACTTAGGCTTCACCTCCTGGCCACTCAGCAAGGGAAAGTCATGATGGACCTACCTCCCTGCTCTAGGGGAATGTTTTACTGGTGAGGGATTTAAGATATAAACACAAAATGGGGTAGAGATGACATGCAGAGATAATCACATGAGCTAGCTATTGCTCTGTAATACATTACTGCAAACCTCGGGCTTTAACAACACACATTGATAATCTCATGGTATCTAAGGGTCAGAACTGGGGCACTGCTGAGCTGGGTCCTCTGATCAGGGTCCCCCAAGCCTGCAGTCCTTGTATCTTGGGGCTTTGTTCCTTTCTGGACCTCAGGGTATCTTCCAGGCTCACTTGGTCATTGGCAAAATTCATTTCCCTGTGTTTCTGCAGGACTGAAGTCCCTGTTTTCTTTCTCGTTGTTGGCTGGGAACCACTCGCAGCTCCTGGAAGCCCCTGAAGTTCCTTGACACATGGCCCCCTCACCACCTGGCAGCTCACTTCTTTCAGGCTAGCAGGATAACCCCATGCTCCAGCGTAGGAGGGAGTGTTATATGATGTAATGTTCTCACGGAAGTGACATCCCATCACCTTTGCTGCAGTCTAATGGCTAGAAGCAAGTCCCAGATTGCACCCCCACTCAGGAAGATTAAAGAGGGTTGTAACCCACTGGAGGCCACCTGAGGGTATGCGCCCCGCAGGTGATAGGTCTCTCTTCCTGGAAGCTAACTCTCCACTCCTGTAGCCAACTCATCTTTAGGTCTTGGCTTAGATGTAGACTTTGAAAGGACTCCTTTTTTGACATCTCCTCAGTGCACCCTACAGCTAGGGTAAGCCCCCTCCTCTGTTGTCCCAGGTCATCCTCTTCTTAGCCCTGATGTAGACTTCATATGCTGTCCTGTTGTCTTGCTGTTGGCTTCTCTACGATCACCCAGTAGAGCATGTAGAGCTGATTGTTCATTCTACCCAGTGCTGAGCTTAATCAGTGTCTATGAGGTGCTGAAAAACTATAAGAGCTGACACAGGATGTCATACATTTATTTACTTAGGAAAACTTACTGAAGAAAATGGCTCAAGTGGAGCTCTTGGCAGTGCAATATAATCTGCTCTGATTTTGTTTAATCAAAAAGAAATTGCAGGCCAGGCACAGTGGCTCACATTTGTAATTCCAGCACTTTGGGAGGCTGAGGCAGAAGGATCACTTGAGCCGAGGAGTCTGAGACCAGCCTGGAAAACATAGTGAGACCTTTTCTCTACTGAAATTCAGAAAAATTAGCCAGGCGTAGTGGCATGTGCCTATAGTCCCAGCTACTCGCGTGGCCAGAGTGGGAGGATTGCTCGAACCCAGGAGGTCAAGACTGCAGTGAGCCCTGATCATGCCACTGCACTCCAGCCTGGGCAACAGAGTGAGACCTTGTCTGAAAAACAAAAAGAAATTGCTTTCTCTATAAACGAGTCGCCTCACTGCCTTCTACGGTAGAGTAACATTAGAGATCATTAAAACTCACGCTAGCCATTAACAGTCTTTCCTGGGCTCCACATACTAATCCAACTTCACTTAGAATTTACATTATGGAAATCAGGCCCAAGGCAGGCTTGGGACGTAGTGTAGCATAGGGGACACAGAGACGTGGGCGTTGTCCTCAGTTTACTATGTTGGAAGATAAGATATTCACACACAGTGGATGAATTAAATCATGCAGTACAATCTTTTTAAAGGAGTAAGGAAACAGCTTCTTCAGGAGAGAGATCTCTATGGATTGAAATGATCAAGGAAGTATTCAAGAAGAAGTTTTTAAAGAGGAGTTCAGTTTTAATTGGTGAAAAGTTGGGAGTAGAAGTTGGATGGAAGTTTATTTTTCCACAGACATGTTAGGAAGTAAGTGCAAACATCAAAGCATTTGAATTGTGCCTTCTTGATAGCTTTGATCTTGACCAGTGTTTGATTTATATGTTGGATAGCAGGTGTTTTGGTGTGTTGCGGCCAGAAGGTCTTTCTGTTTAAAGCCTCAAACCTCTAATGAACTTCTGGTCTTCTGGTAAAGGAATGTCTGCCATACGCAACAGGCAAGTGTGGCCAGTATTGAAGGCAGCGAAGTAGACATGGCCCCACGTCTGAACTGGCTGGCTTATCTAAAACATATGTGTTCTTGTAAGGCAAGCATTGTTACCTAGAGGACTGGGGAAGCATTACTAGGAATTGAGGCGGCCTGTCGGATGCTTCATGGCACAGCCCACGGGCAGGAGATTGCAGCATATTTCCCTGCTGAACAGCTGTGTTTACGGTGACTGAGGTGGGCAGCTGGTCCCTCTCCTTCCTGGTTTTGGCTTTTCCCACTGCCTTAAGGATTCCTCAAGACCCAAGACTTTTACTTTTCTGACCCTCTGGACTTCAGTGTCAGACTTTTCTTCCTTGGTTCTATGGCAATGAAGCATGCGGGAGGTATTTTTATAAAGACAGTGTACTAGAATAACCCACAGGATCTTAAGCTACCTAAGAAGATAAAGGTGAAAAAGAACCACGTGAAATGCTTCCTGTTGGATATGGAGTCAAGTTCAGCCAAGCAGCGCCTGAGTGGGCACCACTCTTTGCTCAGCTGCTTTGGTGCCTGCTTTGATGCCACATTCCCAGTCACTAGGTTGTGCCAACTTGGTCTTGGCTGAGTCCTGGGAACATGGCAAAGTGACACAAGGGCTCACAGAAACACTTTCTGTATTAGTGTGTTCTCACACTGCTAATAAAGACATACCCGAGACTGGGTAATTTATAAAAGACAGAGATTTAATGGACTCACAGTTCCACGTGGCTGGGGAGGCCTCATGATCATGGCAGAAGATGAAGGAAGAGTAAAGACACGTCCTACATGGCAGCAGGCAAGAAAGCATGTGCAGGGCAACTCCCCTTTTTAAAACCATCAGATCTCATGAGACTTATTCACTACCACGAGAACAGCATGGGAAAGACCCGCCCCCATGATCCAATTACCTCCCACCAGGTCCCTCCCATGACACATGGGAATTATGGGAGCTACAATTCAAGATGAGATTTGAGTGGGGACACAGCCAAACCTATCACTTTCCTTCTGTCGTTGTCTAATTCAGGGTTCATGTTCTTAAGGAAACTGACAGGTCCCTAAAAGCATTTTCTCTATTTGCTTGCCCTTTAGGTTGGTGAAGGAGAATGTAAATAAAGATGTGGAAGAATACTTTTTAAAAACATATTTATTTATTTGTTTTGAGAGCTGTCGTCTTAATGGACTGAAAACTAAAGCAAGTATTTGTCTGATTCTGATTCTAACCAAGACATTCTTTTGACTTCCAATGGTGGAGAAGACCTTTGTTCCTTCACAAAGGTTTCCACTTGTTCACGTCATCGCTGTGTCGCTCATGAGAGTTGACACTTTTGTCTCTTTCGTCACCACCCCCCCCCCCCCCCAAGGTTTGGCTATTACTTTTCCTTTTAACCACTCATAAGAGCAAAAGCATTAGAGTAAGAAATGTAATACCAAACAAAAATCTCAAAGAGAAGTTGAAATACTTCCTTAAAGTCCAGTCTTGATGAAAACTGCTTTTGCTACATGGTTTTGATATGTACAGGGAATTCTGTATTTCTGAACATCTTTTAATGATGATCACATCCAACAAACTTTACACTTGTAGCTTCTGCAGAAACAGAATATATATATATATATTCTCATATATATGAGTATGTATAAGTATATATGAGTATATATGTGTATATATGAGTATGTATATATATGAATGTGTATATATGTATGTGTGTGTGTATATACGTGTATATATACGTGTGTGTATATATATGTACATATGTTGCTTTGAGACAGAATCTCACTCTGTTGCCCAGGCTGGAGTGCAGCACCATGATCTTGGCTCACTGCAACCTCCGCCTCCCAGGTTCAAGCAATTCTTCTGCCTCAGCCTCCCAAGTATCTGGGATTACAGGCACCCCTACCATGCGTGGCTAATTTTTTGTATTTTTAGTAAAGGCAGGGTTTCCCTGTGTTGGCCAGGCTGGTCTCCAACTCCTGACCTCAGGTGATCCACCTGCCTCAGCCTCCCAAAGTGCTGGGATTACTGGCATGAGCCACTGTGCCCGGCCAACAGAATATATTAATTGTATTATAAGGAGAGGATTGTATGGAGAGCTTTCCTAGGAGAATGATTTGTGATGGAGTTTTACCCAGAGCAGGAATAGGTACGGCTGTGAGTCATAAGGTGGTAGGACTCTTTATTTGCTTTTTTGCCCAAATGTCATGGAGGACACAGAGCAGAGAACCTGGAAAGATGTGCCATTGGGAGAACATGATGCACCATTTTAGGCCAGAATGACTCATGGAAGCATAAAGTAAAAAACTGTGGAGACACCAAAGTGCATCTGTGTGGACTGTTAATAAAAAAGCATGAAAATGTTTGATACTGGTTGTTATAGGGAATCATTCAAAATTTCTTATGCATGTATTAAATCTGAAATGGCAAAATTAAAAGCTACTTTATCAAGAGAAGGTCCTGGTATTATCATACCTTTTCAAAAACTAGGAATTCTGATACAAAGTGCCAATTACCTGACACACTTATTTGATAAGCAGAGGATGGAAGTGCCCATTCTGAGAAATAGGCAAGCAAACAGCTACAATTTATTTAGTCCTGGTACTGCTGTGCTTGTGATAGTCAAACTGAGATGCAGCTGAAATAATTCAGTTCTCATTTTAAACTCAGTTTTCAGAATTATGTTCTTAACGTCAATATTTTGAGTGCATTTAAGTTTCTGAAGCCAAGATACTCTGATTGTAATCACAGAGCAGGCACACAGAGAGGATTTCCACATAAAGGCAAAATAACGTTTTAGAAATTTCTTGGCTTCCCTTCCTTCATCCTTTCCTTCCTCCGCTTTCTGCGTCTCTGAATCATATTATGTAGACTCAGTGTAGTGACCAATGCTGGTCCATGAACTATTCGTCCCAGCCCATGATGTGTTAAGTGTTGAGAAGCTTAGATAGCAATTTGGTAGTCATCTTATGCCTGTTGAATTTAGTAACAATAACCATAAAAAGGACTTGTATTTTTATGCAGCATTTTTGTTTTTCCTTGTAATATATCTTTATTGGATTTTGCAACTGTTTTAGCCCATGACAGGTGGAACCTTTAAAAAGCACTATTCTAGAAAGCATGGCCATGTGGTGGATCAAACTTAGAGAAAAAAGCCTTAACTACCGAAGATATATTTGACTCAGAAATGCCTTCCTTCTGCTGGCCATGTTCTTTGCTTCTGACATGTGACCCCCTCCTGAGCAGGTCTTTCTTCGAGAATCCTTGGAACAGAAACTGGAGAAGCGGAGGGAAGAGGAAGTAACCCACGCAGCCATGGTGATTCGGGCCCATGTCTTGGGCTTCTTGGCACGGTAAGAACCCCACGCTGAGGGGAGAAGGCAGTAAGCTCCATGAGGGGGTTCTTCCTTCCCAGTGTGTTCCAGTGAAGTGGCCTGAGGTTTTCAAATTGAGGGGAGCCTCAGGTCAGGCCTCGTAAGCAGCCACTGCACTCGGGAGTGGCAGCAGGTAGGAAAGGGAGCTCTGCACTTTTTGACATCTCAGGTAGAAAGAACAGTGACATCAGGGAACTCTACTGAGATCTATTTATTTATTTGAGACAGGGTCTCACTCTGTCTCTGAGGCTAGAGTGTGGTGGCACGATCATGGCTCATTGCAGCCTTGACCTCCTGGGCTCAAGCAATTCTCCCACCTCAGACTCCCAAGTAGTTGGGACTACAGACACACACCACCATGCCTGGCTAATTTAAAAAAAATTTTTGTTTAGAGATGGGTCACTTCATGTTTCCAAGGAGGGTCTCAAACTCCTGGGCTCATGGGATCCTCCCGGCTGACAAAGTGCTGGGATTACAGGTGTGAGCCACCCCGTGTCCAGCCTTCTACTGATATTTAAATTGTTTACCTACTTCCTCTGCATCAGTTCGTGAAGCCACAGCGGCCTGGCTGTTCACCTTGGTGTTACCATTTTGGCTATAGAGACCCATCCTCCAGCTGTTTGAGGAATGAGGCGACTTCTTTTTTTTTTTTTTTTTTGAGACAGAGTCTCGCTCGGTCGTCTGGCTGGAGTGCAATGGCGCCATCTCGGCCCACTGCAACCTCCGCCTCCCAAGTTCAAGTGATTCTCCTGCCTCAGCCTCCCAAGTAGCTGGGACTATAGGTGCATGCCACCACGCCCGGCTAATTTTTGTATTTTTAGTAGAGGCGGGGTTTCACCATGTTGGCCAGGATGGTCTCGATCTCTTGACCTTCGTGATTCATCCGCCTGCCTCAGCCTCGCAAAGTGCTGGGATTACAGGCGTGAGCCACCACGCCTGGCCTTTTTTTTTTTTTTTTCAGTAGAGACGGGGTTTCACCATGTTGGCCAGGATGGTCTCGATCTCTTGACCTTCGTGATTCATCCGCCTGCCTCAGCCTCGCAAAGTGCTGGGATTACAGGCGTGAGCCACCATGCCCGGCCTTTTTTTTTTTTTTTTTTTTTTTTAGTAGAGACGGGGTTTCACCATGTTGGCCAGGATGGTCTCCATCTCTTGACCTCCATGATCCATCTGCCTGCCTCAGCCTTGCAAAGTGCTGGGATTACAGGCGTGAGCCACCGCACCTGGCCTGAGGCAACTTCTCTTCATGTGCATTTTAGTTCCCTCCACTATGCCCGTGAAACGCTACGTGTTACATTTTCTGAAGTACAAAGCTGTCCTGCTGTGATGATTTTTTTCATATGAACAGGAGAATATATCAGATCTCTTTGGGAACTATTTACCCAACTTTCTGCCAAGACTACTTAAAGCCAACATGAGGGGTTATGTGTTTATTTAGCCAAGATAGTGATAGGCTTCTTACTTTAGTTTTGTTTGTTATTATTTCTTTGTTTTTCTTCTGTTTTGTTTTGACCAAAGGGGCCTCCTTGTTCTCTGCAGTTTCCATAATGAGACTATCATTCTAAAACCGGGTCCTCTTTTGTCTTGTAGCCTTGATGTGAGCTCATTTGAATAGCTCAAAGCCTCATTACTTCAATGCCAATTCTGTTGTTTTCTTTCATTTTCAGAAAACAATACAGAAAGGTCCTTTATTGTGTGGTGATAATACAGAAGAATTACAGAGCATTCCTTCTGAGGAGGAGATTTTTGCACCTGAAAAAGGCAGCCATAGTTTTCCAGAAGCAACTCAGAGGTCAGATTGCTCGTAGAGTTTACAGACAATTGCTGGCAGAGAAAAGGGAGCAAGAAGAAAAGAAGAAACAGGAAGAGGAAGAAAAGAAGAAACGGGAGGAAGAAGAAAGGTACAGTACTTTTCTTGCTGGGATGAAACAAAAGGATCCATTTTGAGTGCTATGCTCGGTATCTGTCTGTGCAGCCAGAAATCCCAGCAGATGCCCCAGAACCTACAATTTGAAACAGTAACTCTTGGTGGCTAGAATATAAAATTCCTTGGCAGCATTAAAGACCCAGTTCTATGAATATTTTTATTCATACAGAATAAATCCACGGCCAGAGGAAGGGGCTCTGTCTTTCATGCTTTCTGTCTTTGGCAAAGCTGTTTGAAAAAGGTAGATCTCTCTGAAAAGTGATTCTAGGGTTATTGTTGTTGATTTTCACTTTTTCTTTACTATTTTTAGAGAAAGAGAGAGAGAGCGAAGAGAAGCCGAGCTCCGCGCACAGCAGGTAATGAGTGCAGTGACAACTTAGCCTCTCGTGTTTCTACTTCCCACTTCTAACCCTTGGACTCTAGGATTCAAAACTGCATTAAAGTAGAAAGATAACAGCAAGAACAATTTAAGAGGATGTGTTTATGATGCAATTTCTGACCCATTACAATTGGGTAAAGCGTAGCGAATGGCTGAGGTTTTAGTGTGCATCACAAGGGTATAATTTCTCTAAATCAGTATAACCAGCGTGTTAGTTTGCTAGGCCCACCACAGCCAAATACCACAGACCGGTGGATTGAACAGTGGAAATTGATTTTTCTCCCAGCTCTGGAGGCCAGAACTGCAAGATCAAGGTATCCTTAAGTTTGATGTTTTCTGAGGCCCCTCCCCTTGGCTTGCAGGTGGCCGTCTTTCAGTGTGTCCTCACACAGCCCTTTTTCTCTGCGTGACCTAGTCTCCTGTTCCCAAAAGGACACCAGTCATCTTGGATTAGGGCCCGCCGTAGTGAACTCATTTTAACTTAATCACCCCTTTAAAAGCCGTATCTCCAAATGCAGTCACATTCTGCAGTATTGGGGGTTAGGACTTCAACCTATAGACTTTATGGGGACACAGTCCAACTCATAATGACCATATTTCATCCTGGTTGCAAAGCGGGAGCTATGCTTGGACTTTTGTGCCGAAGCCTTCTGAAATCTCCCTTCTGCTTCTGTCCAGGAAGAAGAAACGAGGAAGCAGCAAGAACTCGAAGCCTTGCAGAAGAGCCAGAAGGAAGCTGAACTGACCCGTGAACTGGAGAAACAGAAGGAAAACAAGCAGGTGGAAGAGATCCTCCGTCTGGAGAAAGAAATCGAGGACCTGCAGCGCATGAAGGAGCAGCAGGAGCTGTCGCTGACCGAGGCTTCCCTGCAGAAGCTGCAGGAGCGGCGGGACCAGGAGCTCCGCAGGCTGGAGGAGGAAGCGTGCAGGGCGGCCCAGGAGTTCCTCGAGTCCCTCAATTTCGACGAGATCGACGAGTGTGTCCGGAATATCGAGCGGTCCCTGTCGGTGGGAAGCGAATTTTCCAGCGAGCTGGCTGAGAGCGCATGCGAGGAGAAGCCCAACTTCAACTTCAGCCAGCCCTACCCAGAGGAGGAGGTCGACGAGGGCTTCGAAGCCGACGACGACGCCTTCAAGGACTCCCCCAACCCCAGCGAGCACGGCCACTCAGACCAGCGAACGAGTGGCATCCGGACCAGCGACGACTCTTCGGAGGAGGACCCATACATGAACGACACAGTGGTGCCCACCAGCCCCAGCGCGGACAGCACGGTGCTGCTCGCCCCATCAGTGCAGGACTCCGGGAGCCTACACAACTCCTCAAGCGGCGAGTCCACCTACTGCATGCCCCAAAACGCTGGGGACCTGCCCTCCCCAGACGGCGACTACGACTACGACCAGGATGACTATGAGGACGGTGCCATCACTTCCGGCAGCAGCGTGACCTTCTCCAACTCCTACGGCAGCCAGTGGTCCCCCGACTACCGCTGCTCTGTGGGGACCTACAACAGCTCGGGTGCCTACCGGTTCAGCTCTGAGGGGGCGCAGTCCTCGGTGAGTACCTGCC
This sequence comes from Nomascus leucogenys, assembly GCF_006542625.1. Lineage (NCBI taxonomy): Eukaryota > Metazoa > Chordata > Mammalia > Primates > Hylobatidae > Nomascus > Nomascus leucogenys. The sequence goes on along the minus strand of NC_044386.1, from coordinate 15,796,444 downwards.
TGGCATGTCCCAGTGAAATGGGTGGCCGGTCACACCCACCCCTGTTGCATCCTCAAGTTGAATGAAGATACCTGTAGGATATCTGTGCAAAGATTGCAGAGTCGTGCTCTTAGAGATCATCTTAAACCTTTTTCTTATTCCATAAGCCAATTGCATTCATAAGTAGAACTCTGATGTGCCTGTTTCAGTTTTAGCACAAAGCCCAGAGTTGAACTGTGCCCACAACTTGAGAAAACTGGCTATTTATTTATTTATTTATTTATTGTTGTTGTTGTTGTTTTTGAGGTGGAGTCTTCTCTGTCACCCAGGCTGGAGTACATTGGCAGGATCTCGGCTCACTGCAGTCCCCACCTCCCGGGTTCAAGCTATTCTGCTGCCTCAGCCTCCTGAATAGCTGGGATTACAGATGTCCGCCAGCACACCCGTCTAATTTTTGTATTTTTAGTAGAGATGGGGTTTTACCATGTTGGCCAGGCTGATCTGGAACTCCTGACCTCAGGTGATCCACCTGCCTCGGACCCCCAAAGTGCTGGGATTACAGGCGTGAGCCACCATGCCCGGCCGAAAACTGGCTTTTTAAGTGGAACTTTTGTTTATTTTATTTTATTTCTTCCTTCCCATTTTTTACAATTTGAATGGAACTTTTAGCTTTGCCGTGCTGCGTTAGGAAATGAAGACACACCCTAAACTGGAACAAGACTTGCCAGGGGTGAATTGGCAAAGTTTCCTTGCACTAACTTCACAATCCAAACCACACAATGTTATTTCTTATAGTGGCTGTAAAGGAGGAAGCTGCAGGGCTTAAATGCACTCTTTTCAGTTTCTGGATTTATCTGTAGTTTACTTTTATTTTGTCTCTTTGGTCGTGCATTGAATGTTCTCTTGACTTTCAAAGATTTGAAAATATATTTAACATAGTAATTCAGAGGGGCTTAACGCTTGCATGGTTTGATTAAAATTATAGCCTTAAAAAGCATTGTTAGTTTTAGGGCAGATAGCCTTTGGATTCAAGTGTATCTTATCTTTCATGTATCAATCCAGCTGACCATTTGACCTTAAAAGTTGGTATTTTTAATTCTGAATTATTTGTGTGCTACTGTAAATTAGGCGTATTGCTTCTGTGTCAGTTGTTTTTTTTCTTTTTCCTTTTTCCTTTTTTTTTTTTGAGACGGAGTCTTGCTCTGTCGCCCAGGCTGGAGTGTAGTGACGCGATCTCTGCTCAGTGCAGTCACTGCCTCCTGGGTTTGAGTGATTCTCCTGCCTCAGCCTCTCGAGTAGCTGTATTTTTGTATTTTTTCAATGATGATACATGCTGGGTGTCTTTGTGGCTTGCTTTGTGGCCTTTTCCCTCATCATTGGCTTCTCTCTCTCTCGGTCCAGTTTGAAGATAGTGAAGAGGACTTTGATTCCAGGTTTGATACAGACGATGAGCTTTCGTACCGGCGTGACTCTGTGTACAGCTGTGTCACTCTGCCGTATTTCCACAGCTTTCTGTACATGAAAGGTATGACTGCAGCCGCCATGGAGTCTGGGTTAGGGGAAGAGCGAGGTGTTATTTTATCCGGGCTGATGGATGGGGGTGGGAAATAGCGGAGGTGTTATTGTATCTGGGCTGATGGATGGGGACTGGGAAAGTCATTCTACCTACCCTTACCTCGGTGTTGGGCCACTTAGATGAATGAAGGGACACCTTGTCATGTTGGTGTGACATGGGTGATGTGGTCCTACCAGCATGAACACAGTCGTGACTCCCCTGGTTTGGTGCAGAGTGGCAGGACAAAGCATTTGCAACCACCGCCTGCATTATCAGTCCTTCTCCCCTCTGTCTCTCCGTCTTGTTTTCCTTTCTTAGCTCTTTCTTCATCCTCCTTCTATTTTCTCTCCCTCTCTCTCCCACTTTCTCTTTCACTGTCTCCCTCTCTGTCTGAGTCTCATTGCTCTCTCTCACATATACAGACATACAAACCAATGTGTGTGTTGCTGCTGCTGCTGGAATTGGTCAAGACCCATTCTCATGATAAACTGCATGTTCTCTCCTGCCAGGGATACTAGAGAGCCTAGAAGGATGTGCTATACATGGGGAAAAGTGAAGATCTCACTGAGGCCCACTGCTTGCTTGAACTGCTCACCATACCTACTTCATGATGAGCATTTGCATTGTATGCTTTGATTGTTATTAACCTTTGAATATACTTTGCTGAACCTTAACACTCAGGGGCCTTGACGCATACTCCTTTTGGAAAATTATTTACTATTTATCTATTTGTTTAGGTATTTATTTAAGACAGGGTTTTGCTCTGTTACCCAAGCTAGAGGGCAGTGGTGTGGTCATGGCTCACTGCAGCCTCGAACTCAGGTTCAAGCCATCTTCCTGCCGCAGCCTTCATAGAAGCTAGGACTGCAGGTGCACACCATCATGCCAGGCTAATTTTTTGTAGAGATGGAATCTCACTACATTGCCCAGGCTGGTCTCCAACTCATGGCCTCAAGCAGTCCTCCCACCTTGGCCTCCCAAAGTGCAGGAATTGCAGGCATGAGCCACCATGCCTGGCCAGAAAATTATTTAATTATTTAATTGGGACCTTGTATTTATGCTTTGTTCCTGTTCTTGACTGTGACTCGTAACTCAGTGACAGGGATAATAAGAAACCATAATCATCACCAGTTTTGGGCAGGAGTTTTACGTGGATGGTTAAAAAGAAGGGACCATCCTGTTTCTTGCATGGACCTAGACTTGGAGAGGGGAGGGAGTCAAGAACGTGGGGATGGGCAGGGATATGAGAATCTTCCTCCCCAGGTCTCCTCTTCCTGCTTTATCCCATCTTTGATTTTTAAATTTGTCTTCTCCTTCCCTTTTCTTCACTTTCCTTTTTACTGCTGTCTTTCTTCATTTACATTTACATTTTCTTTTTTTTGTCTTCACCACCATGAAAGCCTTTTTTTTTTTTTTTTGAGACAGGATCTTGTTCTCTTGCCCAGGCTGGAGTGCAATGGCACAGTCTTGGCTCACTGCAGCCTCTGCCCCCGGGTTCAAGTGATTCTCCTGCCTCAGCCTCCTGAGTAGCTGGGATTACAGGCACGCGCCAATGCCCAGCTAATTTTTGTATTTTTAGTAGAGACGGGGTTTCACCATGTCGGCCAGGCTGGTCTCGAACTCCTGACCTTGTGATCTGCCTGCCTTGGCCTCCCAAAGTGGTGGGATTACAGGAGTGAGCCACCGCACCCAGCCATGAAAACCCTTTTATTCCGTTTTCCCTTCTTTCTTTCTGTGCTTCTCTTTTCTGTTAGCTTCTTTACGCTTTTTTTCCATGTCTTTTCTTTTGTTGTCTTCAACTTTTTTTTTCTGTTTTCTTCACTTGTGGCTTTGTTTGCTGGATTCCTTTTTTGCTTCACCTGCTCCTCTTAGAAAACATGGGTCTAGTGACGACTATCAGTCATTTGCCTTTCAGAGTTCTGCCATCCTCAGCTTTGGAGCCCCACAGTGCTCATGAAACCCCTAGAAGATTTGGTTTAGGGGAGACTTTTAGTAGGACTGTTGGAATGAAAAACATCGAGGGTGATGTAGCCAGCACTGGAACACCTGACAAAGGAAAAAATGTCATTGCGAATCAGAACCTAATGATCCAATAAGTATTTAATCATAGCATCTTAAGATTTTCTCAGTTAGAAATCAACTTAACTGTTTTTACTATTATATAATTCCCATTCCTCAATTTTTAATTCCACAGTTAATTTGAAAATTCTCTTCAATATTCCTCTTATTTTTAATGTATGGCATTGATTTTTTTTTTTTTTTTTTGAGACAGAGTCTCGCTCTGTCACCCAGGCTGGAGTGCAGTGGCACGATCTCGGCTCACCACAACTGCTGCCTCCCGGGTTCGTGCCATTCTTCTGGCTCAGCCTCCTGAGTAGCTGGGATTACAGGCACGCGCCACCACACCTAATTTTTGTATTTGGAGTAGAGACGGGGTTTCGCCATGTTGGCCAGGATGGTCTCTATCTCTTGACCTTCGTGATCCATCCGCCTGCCTCGGCCTCCCAAAGTGCTGGGATTACAGGCGTGAAACATCACGCCCAGCAGCATTGATTTATTATACAGTTACTGGATTAAAACCAGTAAGAGTAGGAAAAAAGTAAAGACACATTCAAAGTATTAAAATCAGGGTCAAAGAAGTTAAGTGGGTGAGTTTTCGGCATCTCTTAATAAAGCTATTGTGTAAATGCAGCATCATTTAATATTTAATAAAACTTTAATTAAAACAGAGCCAAAAAGTTTCAGAGCAACTAATGAATGAAAAAGAAAATCTAATCACCAGTTTATATTTCATGGGCATAAATAAGTTTTTACAACCAAATAACCTACTAAAGGTGTTTGCAATTAGGAAATTACTGTATCAAGTAGATCTCTAAATGATGAATTATCAAGAGAGGGCCTGGAATTGCAAAGGGAGGGCCAAGAGTGAGTGCTATCGATAACAGAACAACATATTAAATAAACTAATGGTGAGGGCTGTTGTGATGACTGTTCTAATCTTCGAAATAACTGTGAATAAGCTTTATCATTTAACAACAACAAGATAACAGAATAACTTTGCACAATTTTCCTCCAGGCTTGTTTTGAGAAACCCAGATTAAAATCACAAATCAAAAAACTAATATTGTTTCATTCTGGTAGCCCTTGGCAAGTTTGCCGTATGTTAGGACACAGCTCTGCAGCTTGGCACAATTACCAAAGATGTCTCAGCTAGATGAGCAGGGGCCTCTTGGACAAAAGGAGGGAGAGGAGTCTAGAAAGTTCCGTGAAGCAAATGCACTGTCTGGTTTTCAGACACTGAATTCATAAAAGGATAGGATTATACTTACTTTAAATATCCCATGTTTAAATGACCCTTATTTTCATTACTGGTTGGTCAAAAGAAAATAATGTGTGGACAGTCTTATAATAACAGATGTGTGTAAGAGGTTGGTCTTGAGCGGGTTGGGGAATCTGGAATACAAAATTATCCTCCCGGAAGAGCATAGCAAGATTTTTTTATCCTATGAAAGATAACGTGTATATTTAAGTTCAAATCTTAGTGTAGTTTGTACTCTTGCTTTCTTTTTTTTTTTTCATAGTCTCAGTCTTATAGCTGTAAACCATTTTCAGATGATGCTTTTCTTTGAAAAGATGTTTTTCTTCAAAAAGCCATATTGTCTTTACCTATGTAAGTTAGACTTTATCAGTCAGTCCTGGAATCACTGATAAAAAAATTCTTATTCGCACATTGACCAAATATGGAAGGAAATGGGTAAACTTTGTTTATTTTTTGAGACGCAGTCTCACTCTGTCATCCAGGCTAGAGTCTAGTGGTACAATCTCGGCTCACTGCAACCTCCTCCTCCTGGGTTCAAGCGATTGTCCTGCCCCAGCCTCCCAAGTAGCTGGGATTACAGGCATGCACCACCATGCCCAGCTAATTTTTGTATTTTTAGTAGAGATGGGGTTGTATCATGTTGGCCAGGCTGGTCTCGAACTCCTGACCTCAAGTGATCCACCTGCCTCGGCCTCCCAAAGTGCTGGGATTACAGACATGAGCCACCTCTTCTGGCCCAAAAAACGGGTAAAGAAACTAGTAAACTTTGACACCATGTTAAAATAATTTTCCCTCTCTGGTGCATTTTGGGATAAGCCTGATCCATACATAGGGACATGGTTCTCACCCTTGGCTTTTGACTCATTCCTGGGTTAGAGTGTCAGTTCATTACTTGCTTTTCTATTGGCTCCTTTCAAAGCTTTCTCAGCTAAGTGAGCAGGAACTCCTTTGGATGGAAGGATTCTTGTGTAATCCAGCCCAGCTGGTGTGACATCTGTGTGGTGCCCCCAGACATGAGCTAGCAGTGCCGCTCCTCGCTGAGGGGTCTCTGCGGTGCTGCGGCTGGGGCAGAGTCTAAGCTCGGCTAGACCTTAACACCTGCTATGCATGTTGTTGTCATCCAATTTGACTGACTTTCCTTTCACCCCTCTCTACCCAATCTTGCGGGGAACAGGTGGCCTGATGAACTCTTGGAAACGCCGCTGGTGCGTCCTCAAGGATGAAACCTTCTTGTGGTTCCGCTCCAAGCAGGAGGCCCTCAAGCAGGGCTGGCTCCACAAAAAAGGTGGGGGCTCCTCCACGCTGTCCAGGAGAAATTGGAAGAAGCGCTGGTTTGTCCTCCGCCAGTCCAAGCTGATGTACTTTGAAAACGACAGCGAGGAGAAGCTCAAGGGCACCGTGGAAGTGCGAACGGCAAAGTAGGTTGCTAAGCCTGGCTGTGGCCCGATGCGTTGCTCGATGTTTTACGCTGGTGGTCACCGAGCCACGCTGTGCAAGTTCCTTGCAGCGGCAGTATCCTGTAATAGGTGTCCTGATAATTCAGTTCAGTGGGTTAAATTACTGGGAAACTGGGAAGCAAGACTTAATCTGTGAGTATTTTGCTTTTTGTGATTACACTCAGACATGTGGCTGTCATTTGGAAGATGGCCAGCCAGTTGGACCTGGAAGTTGCCCAGTGGAAATGGAATTGTATGTGTGGAGGAAGAATGGTGTGAATTTGGAACAAGCGGCTGAGTCTTTTTATGGGTTAATGTATCACTTTCAATTCCTTACTCCAGCTGTAGCCAGCAGATAAATTAGCTAAATTAAAAGCAGACAGACTGGAGGAGTTTTCTGAAATGAATCACTTGTCTTCTGTTACACCGGTGTTGGTTATACTGGCCATCCCCATTCCCAGCAATGAGAGGAACAGGGCTGGTCTTCCAATCCAACATGCCCCTTTTTCTGCCACACCCTTATAGAACCAAAGCTTTGGACTATTGAGGGCCTATTATTTTTGTTAGAAGACTAAGTAATGTTTCCAGAAAATTGTTGGGAGTTACAGGCAGCTGGTTTTTGGGGTAACTAGATACTAAGCCTGAAAACATGTTTGGGGATAACCTGTAGCCATACTCCACTCAAAACTGAGTGACCTCAAATATTTAGAAAAGTAGTAAAATAATCTTTGAGGGATCTAAAATTAATGCCTGAAGTCAGGAGCCTTAAAAGTAAAATGTTTCTACTATCAGCCAGCATCAGCACTTCAGAAAAGTATTCATTGTAAAGTGGAAAGTTAAATGAGGAGAGTGAAGTCTTTTATGTATTTGATTGTAAGGGAAATCTCATGTCTCTGCAGATGGCAGAATATTGGACATTTCCAGGCTGTCCATTTGGAGTTCATGAGGTGCGGGAGTGTGCTTGTGAGAATACTGGGTCTGAATCCTTCAGGGGTTCACAGCAAGGCATGGCTCTGTTGCCTCTGCCATCTTCTGTCAGCCTCACATACCATGCTGTTACTCATCTGTCTATAGATCGATTGATTGATTGACTGACAGGGTCTCACTCCCATTGCCCAGGCTGGAGTGCAGTGACACGATCTCGGCTCACTGCAGCCTCAACTTCCTGGGCTCAGGTGATCCTCCCACCTCAGCCTTCCGAGTAGTTGGGACTATAGGTGTGTGCCACCATGCCAGGCTAATTTTTTGTATTATTAGTAGAGACGGGGTTTCACCATGTTGCCCAGGCTGGTCTCAAACTCATGGGCTCAAAGCCATCCGCCTGCCTTGGTCTCCCAAGTGCTGGGATTATGGCCGTGATGTTTCTCTTTAATTATCCCATAGAAGGGGCCACAAGCACCAAGAAGCTGTGAGAGAGAGAGGCACAGTATTGAATTTCACCAGAGTACATTGATGTGTGTTTCTTTGCAACTCACTCTGTATGCTGCTTAATAAAAGCTGTATTCTCAGGTGCTTCATCAGAATTACGCTGAGCTATGGAAATGTTAGCTCTTATTCAGCCATTTCTGTCACCTTCTATAGAACAGGAACAGTGAGTTATTATTATGGAAAACTTCAATCATGGGCAAGAGTGGGTAGAAGAATATAATAAAACACAGACTTATTCCAGAGCTTTCGGTGGCTATCCACCCATGGCCAAGAGGGTTTCATCCACAGTTCTATCCAGTCCGCTCCCCCAGCAAACTACCTTCTTTTATAGCAAGTCCCTATCATATAATTTCTTCTGTAAATATTTAGTATGCATTTAAACATTCTAATATATAATCACAATACCATTATCACGTTAAAAAAAATGTTAGCTCCTAATATTATCCAAACTCCCAGTCATTGTTCAGTTTCTGCAGTGGCCTTATTTTTTTATTTTTATTTTTTTGAGACCGAGTCTCACTCTGTTGCCCAGGCTGGAGTACAGTGGCACAACCTTGGCTCACTGCAACCTCTGCCTCCCTGGTTCAAGCAATTCTCCTGCCTCAGCCTTCTGAGTAGCTGGGATTACAGGTGCCTACCACCATGCCTGGCTAATTTTTGTATTTTTAGTAGAGACAGGGTTTCACATATTATCCAGGCTGGTCTCGAACTCCTAACCTCAGGTGATCTGCACACCTCACCTTCCCAAAGTGCTGGGATTACAGGCGTGAGCCACTGTGCCTGGCCTGCAGTTTCCAAGTGGAGGTGGTAGTGTTCTTGTTGGTTTGGGTTGGTTTTATAGTTACTTTCTTCAAGTCAGAATCCAAATGAGGTCTAGATGTTGTCACTGGTTTTTAGATCACTGAAGTCTCTTTTAATGTATGGATGCCCCCCTCTGCCTTTCTTTCACTTGCTGTTTGTAATGGAACATGTTAGCCCGCTTATCCCATGGTTTCTAGATTTCACCAACCCTATATGGGCACCGTGTTTGAACATGTTTCTCTTTCTCATTTCTTTCTTGTGAATTGGTCATTAGACCTAGAGAGTGATCGAGTTCAGGTTTTCTTTCTGTTTATGAGTGCTTCACTTGTGTTGGTATTGATTTCTGTTAAGAAGGCTTAGAGTAGCTGGTTGTCCTCTTGTGATATCAGCAGTAGTTCTGATCTTGATTTTTTTTTTTTTTTTTTGAGACAGAGTCTTGCTCTGTCACCAAGGCTGGAGTGCAGTGGCACCATGTTGGCTCACTGCAACCCCTGCCTCCCGGGTTCAAGCGATTCTCCTGCCTCAGCCTCCCGAGTAGCTGGGACTACAGGTGCGCACTACCACGCCTGGCTAATTTTTGTATTTTTAGTAGAGATGGGATTTCACCATATTGGCCAGGCTGGTCTCAAACTCCTGACCTGAAGTGATCCGCCTGCTTCATCCTCCCAAAGTGCTGGGATTATAGGCGTGAGCCACCACGCCCTGCCCTGATCTTGATTTTTTAAAAAATATTTCATCTCAGTGATTCTAGCTATGAGGTCAGATAATACTTATTTTCTAACCAGACTATTTTAGTTTTGTTGCTGTAAAATACATGTTTTATTGTGAACATTTGTACTTTTTTTTTTTTTTTTGAGACGGAGTCTCACTCTTTCCCCTAGGCTGGAGTGCAGTGGCGCGATCTCAGCTCACTGCAAGCTCCACCTCCTGGGTTCATGCCATTCTCCTGCCTCATCCTCCCGAGTAGCTGGGAGTACAGGCACCTGCCACCTCGCCCAGCTAATTTTTTGTATTTTTAGTAGGGATGGAGTGTCACCGTGTTAGCCAGGATGGTCTCGATCTCCTGGCCTCGTGATCCGCCCGCCTCAGCCTCCCAAAGTGGTGGGATTATAGGCGTGAGCCACCGCGCCCGGCCGCACATTTGCACTTCTTTAGTTATCAGAGCAAGCTGGCTTTATGCCCCAAACCCTTCTTCATCAAACATATTACTATCTCTGGTCTGATCCTAACATCTGCTGCTGTTTACCCTGATTTTGTTAACCTGGTTCACCAATTTTATTTCTCTAGTGTTGTTTAGGGAGGGTTGCAGATGAGATCAAGATGGTATTGAGACCAGACACACCCAAATCCCGTGCCTCACTCCCAGCACCCCTCATGGAAATAATGTGCACATCTCAAGCAGAATTCAGACGCAGATGCCCTGGCCTTAAGCTGGGAGAGAGCTGTGATGAATTAGGGAAAGAGCTCACACCAGGCCAAGGTTGGTTTTGTAGATTTGAGAAAGGATCCAAAGGAAGTTGCAGGCAGGAGTGGGGGCTGCTGCCCCAGGCCTGTCTGGGGCCTGAGCAGGGATGGGCATTGGGCGGACCAGTGTGAGGGGAGAGAGCCTCTCCCCTAGAGAAGTCAGGGGAACCCTGCTATCCCTGGCCACACCAGCAGCCTCCTCCCTGGGCAGCAGAGAGGAGCCTGGCTCCCCCTAGAGGGAATCTTCATCATTGCTAAAAGGAAAGCCATTGTAGGTCCCTCCATGTCTTTTGGTGGTGGGTTCCAGAACCACCACCCCACTCCCCACCCCACTGCAGCCACCAAAATCCCTAGATGCTCGAGTTCCTGCTATAAAATGATATAATCATTGCATGTAACCTATGCATATTCTCCCACATACTTCAAATCGTCTCTAGATTACTTACAATAACTAGTATGATGCAAATGCATTGTAAATAGTAGTTACACTGTATTGTTTTTTAATTTGTAGTATTATTACTTTTTAAATTGGATTTTTATTTTTGATCTGCTGCCGGTTGAATCCACAGGTGCAGAACCCACAAATCCTGAACTCGCAGATATGGAGAGACAACTGTGTACCGTTTCTTCAGTAACAGACAGTTCCCAACTCTAGTCATTGGCTTCATTAATTGCTTTCCTCAGTTATTCAGAATTTGGTGTTCCTGATGTGCGTTTGTTGCTTTTGCTCCTTTGCAGAGAGATCATAGATAACACCACCAAGGAGAATGGGATCGACATCATTATGGTCGATAGGACTTTCCACCTGATTGCAGAGTCCCCAGAAGATGCCAGGTGAGTCTGCGCTGTCGACTTCATGTTACCCACATCCTGTTCCCTCATGCACAGGTGTGAGCATCACACAGAGCACTGTTTACCATACTGGCCTTGAAAAATTTTAATTGACTTTCTGTTAGGATGGTTGAAGAACCAAGAGTCATACGAGATTGATGTACTTGTCCGTTGGGGAATCTTTCCCTGGGCAAATGTGTTCAAGTACAGCACAGGGCTCAGGATTTCCAGCCTCCAGTGCCACTAGACAGACCCGTTGTCATCTGTCTCAGGCTGTTACTATCACCGGTAGCGTGTGTAAATTATACAGCTGCATGAAGCTGAAAGCCTGCCCTCTGGAAGTTTCTGAGCTTTGAAAGTGAATCGTTTGTGTTTGCATAAGGACCAAAAGGGCGGGGAGCAGTAACTGATGGCTGTTTAAGCAACTGATAGTGCTATGGCATTGGGGGATTTTAAAGATCTTAATATTGAAGAATTCAATGGAAGAGGTACTAGCTTACACAAAACTTACTATTAGCTTGGTGGAAAAGTAATCGCAATTGTATTTCAGGCTACTACTATTCTAAATGTTTCATACCTAAGTATTTCAGGAAGTATTCTAAATGCTTCATAAATATTAACTCTTTTGATTCTCTTGAATCCTGCAAGGTAGACGTTAATTATTACCATCATCCACACTTTGCAGAATAAGAGACTAGGGTACAGAGAACGGTTAGTATCATTTGTAATGCAGTGCAACCTCAGTTCTGTTGAATGGAGACATTGAACTTCTTAAAAACATTTGCTCCTAAGGAGCTTTAACTTTTGACTGAGATTAGAAGAGGGTGGAGGCCTTCATTGGCTGGGGCAAGTTGTCTGTAACTTCCTGGACTTCAAGTTTCCATGCTGGAGTGCTGAGGAGACATAGCACAAAATTAAGGAGACTTAGCATTTGCTCTTCAATGTGATGGATCACAGGGTCACCTTGCGGATCTGACACCGTGGAGCGTCTGTCCTGACTATTCCTGCATCTTGTGAGTTTGTGAGTCTGCAGGGTTATGTTGGAGGTGTCTGTCATCTGCTCTGAGCAACGCTAGAGAACATCTTTTATTTTTTTCTTTTTTTGAGACAGAGTTTCTCTCTTGTTGCCCAGGCTGGAGTGCACTGGCGCAATCTTGGCTCACCACAACCTCCACCTTCCAGGTTCAAGCGATTCTGCTGCCTCAGCCTCCCAAGTAGCTGAGATTACAGGCGTGTACCACCACGCCTGGCAAGTTTTGTATTTTTTGTAGAGACGGGGGTTTCTCCATGTTGGTCAGGCTGGTCTTGAACTCCGGATCTCAGGTGATCTGCCTGCCTCGGCCTCCCAAAGTGCTGGGATTACAGGCGTGAGCCTCCTTGCCTGGCTGAGAACGTCTTTTAATTTACGAGGGTAACATCCAATAGCCGAATTCTTCAATTCTGAGCCCCAAGATCATTAGGACCTTCTAGTGTGTTCTCAGGACCGCTCGCTACCCCTTGCCCTTTGAATCTTTCTGAGTTGATACAATACCATGGTAGCAACATTAAGGGTAAAGACACCAGAAAATAATTATTCCCATGGGAACAAACTAAAACCCTGCTTAGACCCATAAATTCTAACACAAACTGGAAAAACAAGCAAACCTGGAATTATAGCCCATCATTCTGTCTGGGACTCCTGGAGACCACATGTGGTTGTTTGTGGCCCAGGGAATGCCTGCAGCTTTTCAGCTGAATTATAGGCCTGGCGTTTGGCAGCTGCCCTGTCTGTTTTATGCCATGATGAACCTGCTAAATTTAACCTTTGGAATATTTTAGCCAAGGACTTTTTCTCCTGACCAGTGGAACACTTTTTAAAAAAAAAAAATCCTTTTCAGATTCCAAGTTATACTTGACTCAAGAGAAGAAATTTATAAATTTGAGTCTAATCTAGACAGAATTGAAAGTGCAACAAATTTTATGCCTTTGTGTATGTGATTCCTACAACTCGAATGTATGTCTTTTTCAATGTTTAATTTGGGATATTTTTGAGATGAGCAAAGCAATGAAGTCTTGCTGTTTGGTTAACCAGAATGGATAGTGCAAATTTCTATTAAGGTGTTTTCCTTGTTGTATACAAGATATATGCATATCTGTTGTATATGTTGAATATTTTCAAGCTTGTAGTCACATTTTTCTCCCTTAGGAAGCACCGAGATGGATTTTAGTGCTTTGCTGTAAATCATTTGCACAGCCTACCTTTACATATGGTGTCATTTTTTTTTAACTTTAAACATGCCATTGGATACCAAGTACTTTCCCCTCTGCCTTAAATAGGAGTATGTATGTATTTTGTGTCTTATAAGCCCCCAGCAGGAGAAGGATACCCTAGCGTCTCTTTCATATTTGATAGCGTTCACATTTTGTAGTTGGTCAGTAAATGCTAGATGGATGTATGTCTGTTCATGGTCATTTTCCTGATGCTTTGTTCTGCTTGATTTTTCTCAAGTTGACGTGTTTTGTTTCGTTTTGTATTTGTTTTTTTGTGAGACAGAGTCTTGCTCTGTCACCCAGGCTGGAGTGCAGTGGAATAATCGTGGCTTACTGCAGCCTTGGTCTTCTGGGCTCAGGTGATCCTCCTGCCTCAGCCTCCTGAGTAGCTGGGACTACAAGCATGTACCACTACACCCAGCTAATGTTTTATTTTTGGTAGAGACTGGGCCTCAGTAAGTTTCCCAGGCTGGTCTCAAATTCCTGGACTCAAGCCTTCCTCCCGCCTTGGCCTCCCAAAATGCTGGAATCACAAGCGTGAGCCACCATGCCCAGACATTTTCCTTTATTTTCGGGTTGTGATGAGGCTGGATGTGAGAGTACTCATTTGAAATGAAGATGGAAGAGTTCTCTGGTCAAAATAGTTTTCTACTTTAAGCAGTTATTTTTCATTTCCAACTCTCCTGTGGTTTTATTGACTTGAGGAGAAATGCTGTTAGGTGGTTGAAAACCCCATCCTGGGAATACATAGAAAAAATGGACATCTAGGCCCGGCACAATGGCTCATGCCTGTAATCCGAGCACATTGGGAGGCTGAGGTAGGTGAATCACCTGAGGTCAGGAGTTCAAGACCAGCCTGGCCAACATAGTGAAACCCCATCTCTACTGAAAATACCAAAAATTAGCCGGGCATGGTGGCGTGCGCCTGTAATCCCAGCTACTCGGGAGGCTGAGGCAGGAGAATCACTTGAACCCGGGAGGTGGAGGTTGCAGTGAGCCAAGATTGTGCCGTTGTACTCCAGCTTGGGCAACAAGACTGAAATTCCATCTTATAAAAAAAAAAAAAAAATAGACATCTAGTGGCCATTCCAATATGATACCCTCCATTACATGTTGAGTATCCCTTACCCAAAATGCTTGGGACTGGAAGTGTTGCAGATCTTGGCGTTTGGGATATTTGCATTAGACTTACCGGTTAAGCATCCCTAATCTGAAAATTTGAAATGTTCCAGTGAGCATTTCCTTTGAGCATCATGTCGGTGCTGAAAAAGTTTTGAATTTTGAAACATTTCAGATTTCAGATTTTTTTGGATTATGGATGCTCAACCTATATTGATCTTCTCACCTTAAAATTTATTTTTTAAAACAGAAAAAGCACCTGAATGTTCCCTACTTTATAAATAATATCTTAAGTAAGGATTCTTGATATAAGTATTTTGAGTAGAACTGAGGATTTTATTATTTGCTGTTAATTTCTCAAGGAACTCATTCATCATCGTCAAATGTTTGTAAAGGTCTATGGGACCGGAAAAGGCCATCCACTGACCTAAAGTTAGAACATAATATGGCACTTAAAGGCATTTACAGGTACTTTATCTGCTTCTTCTCACTTTATTCTTTGGTAATGAAACCGACATTTACCCCTAAGAAGTAATCAAATTAAAAGCAAAGGTGCTTAGAGATGTCATTTTCACAGAGCACGTGCAGTAGGGCGCTATTGCTTTGCCAATACGAGGTTGGCCTCTCCTTGACAGTTGCTCTCTCTTCCCCACAGCCAGTGGTTCAGCGTGCTGAGTCAGGTCCACGCGTCCACGGACCAGGAGATCCAGGAGATGCATGATGAGCAGGCAAACCCACAGAACGCTGTGGTACGGGAGCACTGCCTGGGATGGGGGTGGGGCATCTAGGGGCAGGGACGGGGAGGGCGTCAGATGGTAAAAAAGGGAAAGATTGGGAATTTCCAGACAGTCTTTTTTTTAAAAGGTAAATATAGAATAATTTAGGAGAAAAAAAGGATCATTTGAGTTTAAAATCAATACAATAATAAATATAATAAATAGTACAATATAATAATACAGTAATAAATACAGTAAATTAAGTTGGACACTGTGGCTCATGCCTGTAGTCCCAGCACTTTGAGAGGCTGAGGTGGGAGGATCACTTGAGGCCAGGAGTTCAAGACCAACCTGAGAAACATAGCAAGACACTGCCTCTATGAAAAAAATTAAAAATTATCCAGGCGTGGTGTTATGTGCCTGTAGTTCCAGCTGCTTGGCAGGCTGAGGCAGGAGGATTGCTTGAGCCTGAGAATTCGAGGCTACAGTGAGCTATGATTGCGCCACTGAACTCCAGCAGCCTGACCCTGTCTCCTAAAAAAAACAAACAACAAAAACGAATAAATTATAGAAGGTTATAAGTAGTAATACATTCCAATTCTCCCACCTCAAACCTTTAAAATAACAAAAGAAATAATCCTCCTTTTTATGCAGTCACGGAAGCACACGTTACACTTACTCTTCAGAGGACTTGGTGAAATCTAAATCTAAATTGTATTTTTTTTTTTTTTTGAGATGGAGTCTCAGTCTGTCACCCAGGCTGGAGTGCAGTGGCGAGATCTCGGTTCACTGCAACCTCCGCCTCCAGGTTCAAGCAATTCTCCTGCCTCAGCCTCCTGAGTAGCTGGGACTACAGGCGCCCGCCACACCTGGCTAATTTTTTGTATTTTAGTAGAGACAGGGTTTCACCGTGTTGCCCAGGCTGGTCTGGGACTCCTGAGCTCAGTTCCTCCACATGCCTCAGCCTCACAAAGTGCTGAGATTACAGGCGTGAGCCACTGCGCTGGGCCGAAATCTAAATTGTACTGTTTTCCTTCCCTCCATCCCAGACACATACACAAAGTTACAAAACCCTACTTTGAAATCAAGTTGTATTTCCTCATCAGAAAAACTTGAAATAAAGTTTCTTAGGAGAAGAAGTGTAAAATTTAATCAAAGGACACAATAAACTCAGGAAATTTGTACTATTGAAAGAAGGTCATAAACACTGTTCACTGAACATATTTTAAGAATAAGAGGGACCAGGTGCAGTAGCTCAGACCTGTAATCCAAGTACTTTGGGAGGCCAAGGCGGGTGGATCACTTGAGGCTGCCAGGAGTTTGAGACCAGCCTGGCCAATATGGCGACGAGACCCCATCTCTACCAAAACACAAAATTATCCAGGTGTGGTGGCCCACACCTGTAGTCCTAGCTACTTGGGAGGCGGAGGCACGAGAATCACTTGAACCTGGGAGGCAGAGGTTGCGTTGAGCTGAGATCACACCATTGCATAGCCTGGGCAACAGAATGAAACTCTGTTTCTAAAACAAACAAGTTAAATTAAAATAGAGGTACTTGTAGAAAATTTAGTAAAATATTTTTGAAGAACAAATTATTGAAAGGACAAGAGGGAATGATTAACTTGTAATTTTTAAAAATAAATGGGCTATAGATTCTGCGCTGTGTAGAGGCAATTTGTACTCACACAACAGAGGATTCGTCTCATAGATAACTGTTATTTTGAAGTTAAAAAGAAAAGAGCCTTTTCTGTCTGATTGGGAGGTGTGGGCTAGAGGTGTTACTGTAGTGTGCACCCTACTTTAGTGGTTCTCTCATTCTCTTTTTGTTCTTTTCCAGGGCACCTTGGATGTGGGGCTGATTGATTCTGTGTGTGCCTCTGACAGCCCTGATAGGTAAGCTCAGATGTGGCTCTTAACAAAAACAGCTCATCATCTGTGTGTGTCCACAGGTGTCTGTGCTGCTGGGTCACGTCCCTCTTCGCAGGGCTGTGAAATCACACGAGGCTGCGTGTTCCCACCTTGTCAACCCCAGCAATCCAAAGTCTTCCTTCTTGGTACCCAATTTTACATCATCTGGAAGTCTCCTTCTCTGGGTATCTTTGGAGTCCTGGGGCAAACCGTGGGAACCTAGACAATTTAAAAAAGCATGAGCAATATTTTTAATGTGTATACAGGGACAAACCTGGGATTTATATAGGAAGAAAATGCCTGTTTAGGAAAATGATATTCCAGCAAAGGGGAAGGGAGTCATTCTCCTTTCTGAACTTAATGAACTTGAAAAGGATTTTGATGATAATGTCTATGTAGAGTATTGATAAACCACAAACATTTATTTTACTTGACATTTCTTCTTTCTTGGCACCTTTTTGGTTTCGATTTTTGAAGGCAAATCATCTTTGGAGATGATCTTACGTGTCTTTGTGCCCAGTGAACTTCATCTTTATTGTCTGTTTTTCTGTATTATCTTGTAAGTTCTACTTCTGGCCTGCAGCAGAATTTAAGAAAAGTTTCTCTAGGACGGACCAGAGAAAGGATTAAAATTGTCTTCTGCCCTCAGTAAGACAGCCGGAAAATGAATACGAGTGTGTTAAAATTGACAACAAGATTGCGCCACTGCACTCCAGCCCGGGCGACAGAGCGAGACTCCGTCTCAGAGAAAAAAAAAAAAAAAAAAAAAGACAACAAAATATAGTGCCTACTTGGCAGAATTAGAGTGGTGGGGTCTCTGTCACCCTCCCATTGACAAAAGCCCTTCTGAACCATGGGTCCTTTGTTTTTAGTAGTCAGCCTGCACCCCTTATACCTGGCTCGGGAATCTTTAACATGGATGTGTCATATCTGTAATCAAAGCCCTGGTGCTTCGTACTCCGGTATGTGAGTTTCTACCTTACCTTCTCCACATCTTTGCTCTCCCACGCCCTTCACTCCTCCAGGCTAGGCATGTGATGATCCATCCTTAGAATTTTGAATCCTCGTTCAGGGTTTTCTCTCTTCCTCAACTGGCCACTTTTCTCCCTTTCTAACTATAGAAAAAGGTTTTATTTTATTTATTTTTAAGGGGCACCTCAAGTTTAGCCTGTTTGCATAGCTTTTCCTGTGTCCTGCAGTGCAGTTACTGTTTTTCTTAAATTTTTGTGTCACCTAACTACAGTGAACATTTGAAGACTTGGAAGAAAGAGTTCACATTCGCTAGCTTAAGCCGTTAGATCGAGGAGTTAGTATTTATATTAGCAAGGGCCTATGAGAGAGGTTCAGGGCATTTCCAGACAAAAAGAGGTGAGGGAGAAAGCAAATTTCCATTATCACGTTATCCGTGACTAGGAAATGCACCCTGTTAGATCACTTTGAAAACACGGACCCAGGTGGCTTTTTGTACCAAGCGTAATCAAGCATTTAAGATGTTCCACCTACACCTATTTACTGATCCTCTTTTACTGCTGGTGTCTGACATTTCATTACCAACCCACAGAAATATTGCCCAAGGCAGGAAGAAATTGACTTTGGAGAGGCATCAAAAAAAAAAAATTTTCCTTCATGGTCACGTTATTTAGCCTTCCTGGAACTGAGTTTCATCTGGAAAGTTTTGCATGAAGAAATGTTTTCCCTTCCAGGACCTTCGGAATGAATGTGTTGCTCCAAGTTTAAAGGTTAATGATGCGTAAAAGAATTTCTGCAGAAATGAGCAAGGTTTGCCTTAATAAAAACACGGATAGCCTAGCAGTGTATATCCCGTGACCCAGAAGCCAGGAAGAAGGCACTGAGTCTCGGTTCACACAGAGGTGATGCTGATGGTAGAGCTAAGGGGCTTTGTTTCCTTCTCACCTTGTGGCGCAGACCCAACTCGTTTGTGATCATCACGGCCAACCGGGTGCTGCACTGCAACGCCGACACGCCGGAGGAGATGCACCACTGGATAACCTTGCTGCAGAGGTCCAAAGGGGACACCAGAGTGGAGGGCCAGGAATTCATCGTGAGAGGTGATTGCCTGCCCTGCTTCCTCGGTCTGCTTAACAGACGGAGGAAGACTCCCCTTTCCATTTGCTTATAGACATCTGCAGCATTTTCATTTTGAGCTGCTTTTCCCA
This sequence comes from Nomascus leucogenys, assembly GCF_006542625.1. Taxonomy (NCBI): domain Eukaryota; kingdom Metazoa; phylum Chordata; class Mammalia; order Primates; family Hylobatidae; genus Nomascus; species Nomascus leucogenys. Next base: position 15,777,461 of record NC_044386.1, on the reverse strand, counting down.
GTCATTTTAACTGTTGGAGATTTTTTAAGTGATTTTTAATTTGTGATATTATAAAGTGTTTCTAGAGGGTCGTGTTTTTTGTTGCTAGTTGTGATTTTGAGCTTTTCTTTGATGTAGTTGTTCCATTTACATCGGGTTGGGGTGTTCGTGGTCTTTTTCTGGCAAACAGCTAGAAACCCCACCCATCTGGTAGCATTATGCAGATGATTGTGTGGTCTTCCGGGTTTCTCCTCATAGATTTTAATTTGCACTTTAATCTTTTTTTCCAGGATGGTTGCACAAAGAGGTGAAGAACAGTCCAAAGATGTCTTCACTGAAACTGAAGAAACGGTGGTTTGTCCTCACCCACAATTCCCTGGATTACTACAAGAGTTCAGAGAAGAATGCGCTGAAACTGGGGACCCTGGTCCTCAACAGCCTCTGCTCTGTCGTCCCCCCAGATGAGAAGATATTCAAAGAGACAGGTAACCAGGCTGGCTGCCTGAACCCTGAGCATCAAATCTTAAAGTCTGGGCTTGCTCTGGGCAAAGGAGTAAGATTCCTTCCTACTGTGTACTTTATTTCCCCCCAGAGAAGCTGTCCTCTTGGTTTATCTTCTAAGCCTGTCTGGGGTTAGCTATGTGACCACTTAGTGTTTAAGCTGTACTAGAGGTCTTGATTCCTGGAGTGGTAGGAAGACTCTCGCGAGGACAAGAAAATGTCAACAGATGCAGGGCATCGTACAGGAAGCTTGGTTTTCATATACTCTGTTTTCATCCTTTTAATTTTTATTCTTATTTTTGAGATAGGGTCTCACACTGTTGCCCAGGCTGGAGTGCAATGGTGCCATCATGGTTCACTACAGCCTTCCAGGGCTCAAGCAATCCTCCCACCTCAGCCTCCCAAGGAGTAGCTAGGACTACAGGCACGCACCATCACACCGGGCTAATTTTTATACTTTTTGGTGGAGACCAGGTTTTGCCATGTGGGCCAGGCTGTTTTCCATCATTGTACGATGAGCGTCCTGTGCAACCTGTAAAAGATAAATCCTGACCGTCCAGGAACTTAGCCTAGTAGCATAGAAAGTACACAGGTAACTTAGAGGGTTTCTTGTAATTTTTGTAGTATTATAAAAGTGTTTCCAGAAGATGGCTTATTTTGGTTTTTGTTGCTGGTTGTGATCTTGTGCTTCTGTTTAACACAGTTGTTCCATTCGCGTCAGGTTTGGGTGACGGTTCAGACAGCTTGCCTCTGAACTCACGCACTGCCAGGCACAAGTGCTGTCTTCTGAAGGGAGAGGCTAAGGAAAGGAAAGGAAGAAATAAGAAGTAAGAAGGAAAGTCAGAAATCAGAGCGTTTTCGCTCCTGTTCCAGAGCCCAGAAAGAGACATCAACTTACCCTTTTCCCTTCCAGAGCCAATTATCATTTATCTTTATATATTTAATGATGGGTTTATTGTTCTAATACTCATCTCCCCGTCTCAGCTGTAAATGTCACAGTGCAAGAGACACTTTTTTCTTCATCACTAGATACCTAGTGCAGGGTAGGACAGGACACATGTAGGAATTCAGCCAGCGTCTATTGAATTGAATAATTAAAGGGACTGAGGTCAGAGAGTACACAGGCCTTACCTCAGTCCCCGAGGTTGGCGTTGACATGCGTGTGTTGGGCACCCCTGCCATTGCAGGCTACTGGAATGTCACTGTGTACGGGCGCAAGCACTGTTACCGGCTCTACACCAAGCTGCTCAATGAGGCCACCCGGTGGTCCAGTGCCATTCAAAACGTGACTGACACCAAGGCCCCGATCGACACCCCCACCCAGCAGCTGATTCAAGACATCAAGGTAAGATAAGACAAGCCCATCAAGGTAGGTGATTACAACTCAGAGATTCTATCCTTAGAGCACCAAGACCTCAGCATTAGTGAAGTTCAATTTTTATTCTGTAATCAAAACTAATGCTTGGTTGGCCGGCACAGTGGCTCACGCCTGTAATTCCAGCACTTTGGAAGGCTGAGGCAGGTGGATCACTTGAGGTCAGGAGTTCAAGACCAAGCTGGCCAACATGGTGAAACCTCGTCTCTACTAAAAATACAAAAATTAGCCGGGTGTAGTGACGCATTCCTGTAATCCCAGCTACACAGGAGGCTGAGGCAGGAGACTTGCTTGAACCTTGGAGGCAGAGGTTGCAGTGAGCAGAGATCATTCCACTGCACGCCAGCCTGGACGACAGAGTGAGACTCTGTCTCAAAAAAAAAAAAAACACAACAAACAAAAAACAAACTAGCGCTTGGTTAAATTTGTGTTTGAGTACCCTGCTTTCAGGAATCTAAATGAGAAATTTTAGACCAAAAATGTTTTGTCTCTAGGGCAGTGTTAGACGTTTTCGCTGAGTCACCTGATCCCACCTGTTGGGCTCTGTGGGCAGAAGGACGAGGTCTGCAGCTTGCACTGTGGGGCTCCCTGCCCATGGGGATGTGGTGACCTGCACTGGGGGACCACCTGCCTTGCATCAGGTTCCACCTCAGCTTCAGTGGAGGGACCTCCTAGGAGTAACCCGCTAGTTCCACTGTCACTGTACAGTTTCCAAACCACACGAGTGAATTCCCAAGGAGCCTGGGGTTGTCTAGAAGAACACTTGGCATCCCTCTCAGGCACGTGCAAACTTCCAGAAGCTCCTGAGCCTCTATATTAACACTGAGCAAATTAAATTACAAATTCCTGTTTATAAGTACGTGTAGTGGCTCAGTAAATGTATGTGAGATGAAGGAATGAATGGTTGCATGGCAGCCCTGAGTGGGGATTCTTTCTTACCCTCACTTTCCAGAAATGGAACGCTGACGGGGGATGTTGTGGTTGCATTGCCCACGTAGCTGGTCAGTCCCGGGTGCAGAACCAAGTCAAGGGAGACTGCTGGCCCTCCATGCAGTCGCAGGCAGATTCCCAGGGCAAGGGAAAGAGCTGGGGCTGTGACAGAGAAGGTGTTAGAATGATGGTGAGGCAGGTATTTTACTGATGGGATGGCAAAGGAAGTTAGCTAACCAGATCCAAGAGGGAACTCAGCTTTTGTGGAGGTGGGAGAGGATCTAATCCATCAGTGGTGGATAATTTTCCATCAAAATCAAATTGGCCTCCTGATTCCAAAGTGATATGTTCTCTGGGTGTTTGGAACCAGATTCTGGGAAGCCAGTTGTTTTTTGTTTGTTTGTTTTGAGACGGAGGACGGAGTCTTGCTTGTCACCCAGGCTGGAGTGCAGTGGTGCGATCTCAGCTCACTGCAACCTCCGCTTCCCGGGTTCAAGCAATTCTCCTGCCTCAGCCTCCCGAGTAGCTGAGATTACAAGCACCCACCACCACACCCAGCTAATTTTTGTATTTTTAGTAGAGATGGGGTTTCACCATGTCGGTCAGGCTGGACTCCAACTCCTGACCTCAGGTGATCCGCCTACCTCAGCCTCCCAAAGTGCTGAGATTACAGGTGTGAGCCACTGGGACCGGCCTTGAGCCACCACACCCAGCCCAGTTGGAACCAGATTCAGGTTGCTTTCCATGCAACCCATGGGACTGGCTACACATAATTTCATTTTTAGCCTTAAAAATTTTGTTTTTTGAAGATTTCTTCTGCTGGAACTTAACCTGTTTTTGTATTCTTCGGTTTGAATTCAGACATTTTCAGCTGGGCGTGGTGGCTCATGGCTGTAATCCCAAGCACTTTGGGAGGCTGAGGCAGGTGGATCACCTGAGGTCAGGAGTTCGAGACCAGCCTGGCCAACATGATGAAACCCCATCTCTTGTAAAAATACAAAAGTTAGCTGGGCATGGTGGCAGGTGCCTGTAGTCCCAGCTACTCGGGAGGCTGAGGCAGGAGACTCGCTTGAACCCGGGATGCAGAGGTTGCAGTGAGCCAAGATCGTGCCATTGCACTCCAGCCTGGGCAACCAGAGTGAAACTCTGTCTCAAAAAAAAAAAAAGAGTAAATACGATTTTTCAAATATGAAGCCATTCTTCTTAAGAAATAAGTCAAGTTACCCTAAATAAGTCCATAAAATTGTTTGAATCAATTTGAATTTAGACTTTAAAAGAGTAAATACAATTCTTCAAATACGAAGCCGTGCTTCTTAAACAATGAGTCAAGTTACCCTAAATCAGTCCCTATAAATTATTTAAGTAATTAAAAATTTTTTTGTGGCCTTCAATTGGTTATTACTGAAACAGTTTTATAGTGGAAATGAAATTACCATGATAGAATGATTCATTACCTCTCCTGCAACTTTTCTGTTTATTTAAGGTTCTAAAAGTAACTTTGTTTTTTTCATATCCCAGATGAACATTTTAGGAGCATAAGTACATGATGATGAAATTCCGTGAAAGACTTCCTTAGGTTTAAAGGGTGGAAGGGCAGGCAGGCACGTGGAAGGACAGTCTCCCCAAGAATATATTAATGTGTGTAGTTTTCAGGTAGAGAGAATAGAAAGCAATTCAAGAACTAGCAAAATGTGTTTATGAAATGAACTATAGATAAAAATAACATGATTTAGCTACTGATGGCTAAATCAATAACAGATCATCAGATTTTTTTTATTTTGCTCTTACTTTTTATAGAGACAGGGCCTCACTATGTTGCCCAGGCTGGTCTCAAACTCCTGGGACCAGGTGATCCTCCTGCCTTAGGCTCTCAAAATGCACAGGCATGAGCCACTGTGCCCAGCCTAGATTAAATTTTTGTTGTTGTTGTTGAGACAGAATCTCGCTCTGTCAGCCAGGCTGGAGTGCCATGGCGTGATCTCGGCTCACTGCAACCTCCACCTCCCGGGTTCAAGCAATTATCCTGCCTCAGCCTTCTGAGTAGCTAAGATTACAGCTACTCAGCCACCACACCCGGCTAATTTTCATATTTTTAGTGGGGACAGGGTTTCACCATGTTGGTCAGGCTGGTCTCGAACTCCTGACCTCACGAACCACCTGCGTCAGCGTCCCAAAGTGCAGGGATTACAGGTGTGAGCCACCGCGCCCTCCTGAGATGAAATTTTTTAAATGTATGTAATCTCCAGGGGAGAAAATTTAAAATGACATGGGGAAGTACACGCATGAGAAACTAAGAAATGAGCTGTAAGAATGTACTTTTGTGACTTGTCTTCAAACACGGATTATGGGGTATCTTCGTGCATGAAACCACCTAACACTGGATTTCCACCATCTTTGCCCCACTAGGTTTATGGCTATTTGAGACTCTTGAAAAATATTTATATGTAGGAAAATACAGGTTTCTTACAATAAGCTTGCTTGCTTTATCTTTAGGAGAACTGCCTGAACTCGGATGTGGTGGAACAGATTTACAAGCGGAACCCGATCCTTCGATACACCCATCACCCCTTGCACTCCCCGCTCCTGCCCCTTCCATACGGGGACATAAATCTCAACTGTAAGTCCAGAGCTCCACCCCGACTCCTCAGAGACCATGATTCCCCTTGCCCTGCTAACTCTTTAGTTTAACACAGTAGCATTTGTTTTTAGCTCAAAGACTCTCTTACTCATCGTGAATTGGAAGGAAAAGATGAAATATACTTAGATGCATTACTAAAACAAGACTTCTAGAGTGTGGTTGTAGTAATGCTAAGATTGATTGCTGTAGTAAAAGAAGAGATTTAAAGGAGTCAGAAAATGCCAGTTCTCCCCCTGAACTGAGAGTAGCCTTTTGTTTTATTTTTTGTTTGTTTGTTTTTTTGAGACAGATTCTTACTCTGTCACCCAGGCTGGGGTGCAGTGGTGCAATCTTGGTTCACTGCAACATCTGCCTCCCAGGTTAAGGTCGTTCTCATGCCTCAGCCTCCCCAGTAGCTGGGATTACAGGCGCCCGCCACCACATCCAGCTAATTTTTGTATTTTTAATAGAGACAGGGTTTCACCATATTGCCCAGGCTGGTCTTGAACTCCTGGCCTGAAGTGACCCACCTGCCTCGGCCTCCCAAAGTGCTGAGATTACAGGTGCGAGCCATTGCACCTGACCAAGTAGCCAGACAACCAGATCCTAAGTAATTTTGCATTCCAAAAAAAGGATTTTGTTCAGCAACAGATTACCTTCTAGCAAGCATTTTATATGGTAAGAAGTTCAATTAGGTAACAAAACCGTGTCAACTTACCCACCTCTGTGCTTTTAGATCTGTGTTCAGCTGATTGAGATGTATAGGGAGTGTGGTGGGCATTGCATCCATCCTCCTCATTTATTCCTTTGTCTTGACTACTGCTCCGATTATGCTCATGCCCTATTCTGAACCCCTCGGATGACTTCTGTGTTTGTTTTGCTTGTCCTAGTGCTCAAAGACAAAGGCTATACCACCCTTCAGGATGAGGCCATCAAGATATTCAATTCCCTGCAGCAACTGGAGTCCATGTCTGACCCGATTCCAATAATCCAGGGCATCCTACAGACAGGGCATGACCTGCGACCTCTACGGGACGAGCTGTACTGCCAGCTCATCAAACAGACCAACAAAGTGCCCCACCCCGGCAGTGTGGGCAACCTGTACAGCTGGCAGATCCTGACATGCCTGAGCTGCACCTTCCTGCCGAGTCGAGGGATTCTCAAGTATCTCAAGTTCCATCTGAAAAGGTAAAGCATGTGGGCACGAGAGATGAGCTGGGCAGAGCTGCTCACGCAGGTGGGGCGCTGGGTCCTCGTTCAGATAAAGAGGCTCTTGAACAGAAGACACCTCTAGTAGGACAGGGACCTCTGGGTCAGACTCGTGGGTTGCCTGAGCAAGCTTACAGAATGCTGCCATCCTTTTTCTCTTTAAGTCACACAAGGTTATTTTAGGGACCAAGTCACCTTTGATGTAATGTCCTAATGTGTAGGACATTGGATCAATTAATTACCACTACTCTATATTTAAAAAAAAAAACAAAAACTTGGATATTTGTTCCAGATCAAATAGGTAGAAACAATCTGATTGAGATTTTGATTAGCTATAGAAAAAGAAGTTTGTTTTTTCTTTTCTTTTTTTTTTTTTTTTTTTTTTTTTTTGAGACAGTGTTTTGCTCTTGTTGCCCAGGCTAGAGTGCAATGGCATGATCTCGGCTCACTGCAACATCTGCCTCAGGGGTTCAAGCGATTCTCCTGCCTTAGCCTCCCAAGTAGCTGAGATTACAGGCACCCGCCACAACGCCTGGCTAATTTTTTATATTCTTAGTAGAGATGGGGTTTCACCGTGTTGGCCAGGCTGGTCTTGAACTCCTGACCTCAGGTTATCCACCCGCCTCGGCCTCCCAAATTGCTGGGATTACAGGCGTGAGCCACGGCGCCAGGCCAAGAATTTTCATATGATAGGATGAGGCATGACTCTTTCAAGTATGAACAATGCTGCAGAGGTGAGTTGGCAGCACAGTTGCTCCCAGTGAGACATTCACTTTTTAGGGGTTTTTTGTATTTAAATTGAACTGCACAAAATGAAGCAGGCCCTTGCCAAGAAGTCACTGGTGCTTGCTCCATTCACCAGTGGGGGACCATTCACTGCTTTGGTCTACAGAACCTTGGCACAGCCCAGTTCCCAGCAGCCAGCCCCCGTCAGTCTAAAAATTAACAGTTAGTGTTTGTCTCCTAGGATACGGGAACAGTTTCCAGGAACCGAGATGGAAAAATACGCTCTCTTCACTTACGAATCTCTTAAGAAAACCAAATGCCGAGAGTTTGTGCCTTCCCGAGATGAAATAGAAGCTCTGATCCACAGGCAGGAAATGACATCCACGGTCTATTGCCATGGCGGAGGTTCCTGCAAGATCACCATCAACTCCCACACCACCGCTGGGGAGGTGAGGAGCTGCCTTGCTGCAGATACACCTGGGTCAGGAACATTGTGCAGCGTTAGAGCGGCTGTCCTGCACAGTTGCAATTTGCTTAGTACAGCTGCTCAATACTAAGGAAATGCATGTAACCCACAAGCAACCACACGAATATAGAGATAAAAATATATATTAAGATGAGTGGAAACACAGAGATAAACTCAAAGTACCTGAGACATAATCTTGCTAATCTGAGAAGCAGCTGAGTGTCTAGCAGAGCTGCAGACCTGGCTCAGGTCCAGCCACTTTGATGAGGGCTTATTGCAGTGCTTCTGCAAGAAAGTGTTTCTGTTTGCCACATGACTAGCTAGATGAATATCAGATGAACACATTTTCTTTTTAAAATTTGAACTTACTATTATAAAACCAACTGGCCAAAAGGGTAATCCAATAACCACCCCCCGACCCCCACCCCCACAAGGTTTCTTGTGCAAAAAAAAAAACAAAGAAAAACAAAAAAAAACATCATCTGGAGTCTCTGTTGTTCCTTAGAGTTCATAAATTTATCAGCTAATAGACAGGACTGCAGCTTTTCCCCTGCTTTTCCTGTTAATACAGGTTTGCAAGAAATCAGCCCAGCGTCTGCCTCTACTGATGGGCAAAATACCCTGAGTTCTTTTCAGCAAGAAAGAGATAAACCTAATCTCAAGAGAACAAAGGGAAAATAGTACTTTTGAAATTCTGGGATGACCACACGGGTAACATTTTTAGGAGGCTGCTTGGAGACGCCCTTGTGCCAGCAGCTCCCTCCGGGATCAGGTGATGGCACATTCGGGGAACACGTGTTGGGGCCGCAGCCTGTGGAACTGAAGTCCCCCTGGTGTGTCTTCCAGGTGGTGGAGAAGCTGATCCGAGGCCTGGCCATGGAGGACAGCAGGAACATGTTTGCTTTGTTTGAATACAACGGCCACGTCGACAAAGCCATTGAAAGTCGAACCGTTGTAGCTGATGTCTTAGCAAAGTTTGAAAAGTAGGTTCCTTTTCTCTACCGTGTCAGAAGACCAAATAAATTACAGAGCAGCGTTCAGGGTTTGAGCTTCCATTCCATTTTTGGCTTCACTGTATATCGGAGTTAGTTTTATTTTACCTGTGTTGCTGCCTGTTTAACTTTGCATGTCTGCTAGCTATTTTTCTCGATTCCTAGATAAAGCCGTGGTCTTACGTGATGTCACTTGTCAGTGGTTTTTTACCCCATTCCTTTTCTCAGTTCCATGTTGGACCCGTCTGGGTATTTCTTGATTTTTTAGGTTTCTAGTTATCATTAGCTTTGAAATTGGGCTGATTGACTGAAGCCAACTTATAAACTCTTTAAACTATGTGTTAATATCTACAATATAAAATGGACTTTTTTTTTTTTTTGAGATGGAGTCTTGCTCTGTTGCCCATAGCTGAAGTGCAGTGGCACAACCTTGGCTCACTGCAACTTCTGCCTTCTGGGTTCAAGCAATTCTCCTGCCTCAAACGCCCGAGTAGCGGCACGTACACCACGCCCAGCTAATTTTTGTATTTTTAGTACAGATGGGGTTTGGCCATGTTGGTCAGGCTAGTCCCAAACTCCTGACGTCAGGTGATCCGCCCACCTGGGCCTCCCAAAGTGCTGGGATTACAGGCATGAGCCACTTCAGCCAGCCTGTAGACCCACGATATTTGATCTGTCACTTCATATCCTCTAAGTAGCATGGAAGGTATTCCTGCTTAGTATAAACACAGCCCTCATACAAGAATATTCCTATCAATTTTTATAAATGTTATCATCATGTATCTGAGGCTTGGTAAAGGTAATAAAGAAACAGGCTTTTGTTTCTTTTCTTCCCGTGGACTCAGCATAATGCTTAGCTGGTACTAATTCGAATGCGGCTCTCAGAAAACACTTGTTAGCTGGTTTAACTAGGGTCTGCCTGTTTGTTTTCTTAAAGCAAAATCAGGATGAAAGTATGTTTTTTCACTGTTTATTCCTCTATCCGCATCTGTATCCACTGTTATCTGGGCCTGAACAGAATGTCTGTGTCCTTAGAATACACCATGTAAAGTCAGGTCCCTGCGGGTCACTGAAGGCCCCACTCGTTCATATTCTGAGCCTCTCTTGACTCCTCTCTGCAGGCTGGCTGCCACCTCCGAGGTTGGGGACCTGCCGTGGAAATTCTACTTCAAACTTTACTGCTTCCTGGACACAGACAACGTGCCAAAAGACAGTGTGGAATTTGCATTTATGTTTGAACAGGTAAAAGGAAGTTAGAAACAGATTTCTTTGCCGGCAAGCAAGGGTGAAACCTGTTAATACTTAGCCTTGTAAGTTAACTGGTATTCCTTAGAAATGAGGCACACCTGTAGATTTCCCAGCAAAGACAAGGCCAGCTGCTCTTTTGTTTGTAGAATGAAACCTGCTACACATTTTATTTGAACCTCCGTTCCAGGAACTGTTCTAGTTGACAGGAGAGAGACCATAAGGAATAAAATATATGGTGTGTGTTAGATGGTATCTGTGCTAGGGAGAAAATTAAATTTAAAGCAGTGAGCAGGGGTGAGGGTACAGTTTTAACCAGGGCAGTCAGAGAAGGTGAGTTTAAGAGAAACCCTGATGAAGTGAGGGAGCAAGCGACGTGGGCATCCCATGGCATGGCAGTGCATTGACCGGAAAGCTGTTGACTGTCTCCTTTCAGGCCCACGAAGCGGTTATCCATGGCCACCATCCAGCCCCGGAAGAAAACCTCCAGGTTCTTGCCGCCCTGCGACTCCAGTATCTGCAGGGGGATTATACTCTGCACGCTGCCATCCCACCTCTCGAAGAGGTTTATTCCCTGCAGAGACTCAAGGCCCGCATCAGCCAGTCAACCAAAACCTTCACCCCTTGTGAACGGCTGGAGAAGAGGCGGACGAGCTTCCTAGAGGGGACCCTGAGGCGGAGCTTCCGGACAGGATCCGTGGTCCGGCAGAAGGTCGAGGAGGAGCAGATGCTGGACATGTGGATTAAGGAAGAAGTCTCCTCTGCTCGAGCCAGTATCATTGACAAGTGGAAGAAATTTCAGGGAATGAACCAGGAACAGGCCATGGCCAAGTACATGGCCTTGATCAAGGAGTGGCCTGGCTATGGGTCAACGCTGTTTGATGTGGAGGTGAGAACTGGCTGCCGTGTGTCAGGGTGGGCTGGGTGCCAGCATCTGAGAACATGGATCACGGCCAAGTTCATGTGGAGAGAAGACAAGATGGTGCACTTTGCTCTCTCGACCTCTTTTATTCGAGCCCCCCCAGATTGTACCATTAACACCTCCCTTCTCACAGTTTCTCTTCTCCTTTGTAGTAAATGCATCTGTAATATTAGGAATGAATGCAAAATTAAGATGTCATCTATTCTTCTACTACCCTTCCTTAGGGAAGCTATAGATCTAATTTTTTAAACAAACACTGAAAAAAATCTACATTTGAAAAAATGTTGTAGCTGTATATACAAATCAGAAACTTTGGATATACTTGGATTTTACTTTTTCTTTACAACCTTCTGTTTGAAAGGAAGAATGTTTATCTCATAACGGAATTTAGCCATTAGCATCAACCCACTACTGATTTTTGTTTTTTTAAGTAGACCACTTATGGAAAAGAAATCTCACTAATGGTCTAGATGAGAGTTTGGCAAACTGGTCTGTGGGTCAGATCTTGCCTGCCTCCTTTTTTCTAAATAAAGTTGTGTTGCAACACAGCCAAGCTCATTCCTTTAGATATATTCTCTGGCTGTTTTTGTGCAGAGCTGAGTAGTTGTGACAGAGATAATGTGATCCACAAAGTCTAAAAATCTTTACTGTGTGGCCCTTAACAGATAAGTGTGCCAGCTCGTCGTCCAGATTAGCTTCCATTTTTTATGATTGCAGTAATTCAGCATATTATCTGAAGACTTTATATTGAGGCTGTATAAAAGTCTAAATATTGATTATAAACTCTAGAATCCGTGGGTGGCTTTTCATTGGGTGATGTTTTTGGTTGGTTTGGTTGGTTCAGTTATGTCTGTTTTTAAGTATAAAAAAATCAGGTGCTTTGTACAAAGCCATGATTCCATTTCTCCCTGACAAGGAATAGATAATAGCAGTTAAACTCTTGGCTTCCTGCAAAACGTGAGCTGTGGGTTAGCATAGAAAGCTACTGGCTTGGCCGGGCGTGGTGGCTCATGCCTGTAATCCCAGTGCTTTGGGAGGCCAAGGCAGGCGGATCATGAGGTCAGGAGATCGAGACCATCCTGGCTAACATGATGGTGAAACCCCATCTCTACGAGAAATACAAAAAATTAGCTGGGCGTGGTGGCGTGCACCTGTAATCCCAGCTACTCGGGAGGCTGAGACAGGAGAATCACTTGAACCTGGGAGGTGGAGGTTGCAGTGAGCCAAGATCATGCCACTGCACTCCAGCCTGGGCGACAGAGTGAGACTCCGTCAAAAAAAAAAAAAAAAAAAAAGAGAAAAAGCTACTGGCTTTTGCATGGAGGATGCAGAGAATGTCTGGTTATTAGGGATACAAACTAGGGACTCTCTTCAGCGTCTCCAATTTATAGCCCTCCTGCTTGTCCAGGTTTGGATCAGCCCTGTGTTGTTAGCCCCTTCATATGGGCTCTTACTTTCTTCCACCGATCTGTACAGGAAAGTCTACAGTTAAACTGGTAAAAAGTCCCTGTTCCCACTCTGCATATGGAAGGCCATTGCTGCTCCTCGTGAAGAGGAGCCAGAACTGCTCAGCATGCGTGATTTGGAGAATTTTCCTCTGTGATCCTAGATTTTGTATTTGAAGACTAACCATCCGCAAAGAGGATTGGAGGCAGAACTGGAGATATTAATACAAGAGTAGACTGTCAGCTTGGGTTGCAGGGAAGCTTCCTTAAGTCCCCCGGCCAAGCATGTATGTTTCCAGGGCACTTCCACGTAGCTAATCCAAACAGCTAGTAGAATAATACTGAGAAGTGGAGAGTCAAAGCAAGATGTTAGACTCTGCCAGTTAGTGAGGTTTTCCCAAATGCGTGAGATTAACTAGTTAGAAATCAAGATAGCCAGAGAGGTGCCATTTCTCATATTTCAGGCCCCTCCATGCATGTGTGCACATCGAATATATTTAATCTTCTGCACAGAGGACTTCACTCAAAGCATGTCTTATGGTTTAGATGCTCTCTGTTGCCAGCCACTTCATGACTTACCTCTTCTGTTGACTCTCTTGCCTACCAGTGCAAGGAAGGTGGCTTCCCTCAGGAACTCTGGTTGGGTGTCAGCGCGGACGCCGTCTCCGTCTACAAGCGTGGAGAGGGAAGACCACTGGAAGTCTTCCAGTATGAACACATCCTCTCTTTTGGGGCACCCCTGGCGAATACGTACAAGATCGTGGTCGATGAGAGGGAGCTGCTCTTTGAAACCAGTGAGGTAAGAGGCAAAGCAAGTTCATCTTTTTATTCATGGTCTTGACAAAACAGAAAAACAAGACCCCATTTCCTCATGCCTTTGACCAGGTCATTTTCTTTGAATATTTTCCTTCAAAACACGAAAATACAGGGTGGTGGTCCCTTTCCAGCTGCCGGTTCCCTGCAGGCCAAAATCTGAGAACACCATATTTCTTCTGTATACTTTTGCAACAGAGGAATTTGGTTCCATTTTGTCAAGGAGTCTTACCCTTGCAGGAAAGGCAGAGAAAGGGAAGTGACATAGATGTCCATGAAAAAGTATATTATTTGCAACAAAACTTTATGAAAATTAACAATTATAGCAGTGTCATAGCTGTGAGACTCGGCTCTGGTGGCCTGAGACCAGGAGGGAGCCGGGAGCATGACCATCCTGGGTGCAGCTCATTCTGGATTGTGAAACTACACACACTAAAAGGCCTCTAAATATATGTGCTACCAGCTTCAAAATTTTAAAAATAGAATACAAGCAGCTTGTTGAGGCTTCCACAAAGGGAACAGCTAGCAAGCCAACGTGGTGAGTGGAGAGTAATCACCTGCTGCCTGGTTCGGAATGGAGAGGCAGTGAGGAGGGCGTTCCAGGTGCTTGGAGGATGTGGCATTGCAAGTTCCCTAGGCTGATGGAGAGACGTGCAGTGAGAGGGAAGAGGGTGGAGAGCCCTTGACCCAAGGGTCCCAGGTGCCAGGCTGCGGGATTTGGTGAGACCCAGTAGACAACAAGGAACCACTATGGCATCTTTGATCGTGCATGGCATAACAGTGAATTTACAGACAGCGATCTCTGGGGTGGGACTGGAAGGGAAGAGAGCAAGCAGGGACATGGAAGCCAGTTATGATGCCTGCATAGGGATCCAGGCCAGCTGTGAGAAGGGGTGGCAATGATGGGGATATCATGGGAGGGAGCTAATGGAGATCCCAGCTGGAGGTGGCGGCTGGTGTGGAACAGAAGCTGGCCTGGCGTCTGGGGAGCTGGCCGCTCTCCCAGCCCCTGGGGCCTCAGTTATCTTGTTTCTTCAGCTGCATCCTAAGGAGTTGACTAGAATTAGATGATCCCATCTTCAAAAGCTGTAATTGTGGATTCTATCATTTCACATTTATTTTAAGTGGGGATAGTAATCCTAGCACTGTTGACAACGAGTAACTTCAGCGTCCTTGGGTAGTTCTGTATTTTAATGTGCAAAATCTGACCGTTTACATCAAGCCAGATTGGCACGTTTGTGTGAAAGAACCACCAGGTGGTGCACATTGTATTTGGAAAAGCTGAGATTCCACCTTTCCCTGATGAGGAAGATGAAAGTGGTTCAACTTCTGGCTTCCTGCAAAATGGGATCCGTCGATTAGCACAGAAAGCTACGGGAGGGTGCCCAGGGAATGTCTGGGTTATTAGGCAGGGCCCTTTGCCTGGGGGAGACTCGTGACCGTGTGTCGGTTCTGCTTCCTCCTGGGCAGGTAGTGGATGTGGCCAAGCTCATGAAAGCCTACATCAGCATGATCGTGAAGAAGCGCTACAGCACGACACGCTCCGCCAGCAGCCAGGGCAGCTCCAGGTGAAGGCGGGACGGAGCCCACCTGGCTTTGCTACCTGAACGCACCACCCTCTGGCCTCGGCTGGCTCCAGTGTGCCATGCCCAGCTGAAACACAGAGCTGCCCAGGCTTTCTGGAAGCTTCTGGTCTGAGGGAGGTGTCTCCGAGGATCCTTTCACCTGCCGACTTCAATGATCCTGTATTAAGCTGTCAACTTTAACAGTCTGCACAGTTTCCAAAGCTTTACTACTCTTAGAGGACACATGCCTTAAAAAAGGAGGGGAGGAACCACGCTGCCACCAAAGCAGCCGGAAGTGCCTTAACTTGTGGAACCAACACTAATCGACCCTAACTGTGCTACTGAAGGGAACTGCCTTCCCCCCTTCTGGGGGAGACTTACAGAGCGTGGAAGGGGGGGGCATTCTCTGTCAATGATGCACTAACCTCCCAACCTGATTTCCCCGAATCTGAGGGAAGGTGAGGGAGTGGGGAGGGGGATAGAGAGCTGGAGGGGACAGTGTGTTTGAGCTGGAGTGCTGCGGGCAGCCTTTCTCATGCAATGACATGAATCAACTTTTTTGTTTCATCTTTTAAGTGTACGTGCTTGCCTGTTCATGCATGTGTTCATAAACTCAACACTTTAATCATGGTTTCATGAGCATTAAAAAGCAAAGGGAAAAAGGATGTGCAATGGTGTACACAGTCTGTCTGTATATTTTAATAGTGCAGAGCTATAGTCTCAATTGTTACTTTATAAGGTGGTTTTATTAACAAACCCGAATCCTGGATTTTCCTGTCTTTCCTGTATTTTGAAAAACATGTGCTGACTCCATTTCGTCTTACATGTAGCAAAGTCTGCAATCTGTATCTGCTGTATTATAAACAGATAAGCAGCCTACAAGATAACTGTATTTATAAACCACTCTTCAACAGCTGGCTCCAGTGCTGGTTTTAGAACAAGAATGAAGTCATTCTGGAGTCTTTGCTTCATGTCTAAAAGATTTAAGTTAAAAAGTGTTACTTGGAAGGTTAGCTTGTATCATTCTGGATAGATGACAGGTATAACCATGTTGACTATGGGGAAGAGACGCTGCATTCCAGAAACGTCTTAACACTTGAGTGAATCTTTAAAGGACCCTGACATTAAATGCTGAGGCTTTAATAAAATACACACATATTTTATCCCAAGTTTATGATGGTGGTCTGAACAAGGCACCTGTAAATAAATCAGCATTTATGACCAAAAGAAAAATAATCTGGTCTTGGACTTTTTATTTTTATATGGAAAAGTTTTAAGGACTTGGGCCAACTAAGTCTACCCACACAAAAAAAGAAATTTGCCTTGTCCCTTTGTGTACAACCGTGCAAAACAGTTTGTTGGCTCACAGAAGTTCTGACAATAAAAGATACTAGCTAACACACTGTGTGTTTCCTTTATCAGAGGAGGCTCTAAAAACCATGGAGGGGAGGCTTGATTTTTGTTTTGGCTTTTTGGTGGGTTTTCTTTCTTTAGAGGCAGAGTCTCACTCTTACCCAGGCTGGAGTACAGTGGTGTGATCTCGGCTCACTGCAGCCTCTGCCTCCTGGGTTCTAGCAATTCTCCTGCCTCAGCCTCCCAAGGAGTTGGGAGTACAGGCATGCACCACCACGCCTGGCTAGGTTTTGTATTTTTAGTAGAGATGGGGTTTCACCATGTTGGCCAGGCTGGTCTCGATCCATCCACCTGCCTCAGCCTCCCTAAGTGCTGGGATTACAGGTGTGAGCTACCGCACCCGGCCGGCTTTTTGGTGTTAATGCTATGGTTTCAGTGTCTGGGCTTTGTGTTTGTTTCATGGACTTGCTCATCAGGTCTAAACACAGATCTGCAGCTGTCTCCACTGCTCTCGTAGACACTGAGTGTGACTTCAAGAAAGCCAAGAAGGCAAAAGAAGGGACTGGTAAATAAAGTCACACACAGCTGAGGACTTGAAATGTGTTTATGTCAGACAGTCTCCTATGTCAGCCCCAAAGTGTGCCTGATCTTGCAACCCCGGATCCTAGAACCTGCCTGCACCTCCCTGTGGAGTAGAACACACAGGTAGGCAGTTTGGTTGCAAATGTACCCAAACCACCAAGCCAGGCGTCTAGTATGAGCAAGCGCCACTTCTCTTGCAGACCACTGACGCCCGCCTCTGCTCGTGCTCATGAATGGCTTCCCATTCTGCAGGGATTGGGATGGAACCTGAAGCCTGTGGCCCCGCCAGGGACCCAAGGAAAGCCGGCAAAGACTTGGATGTGTGTTGTCTTTATTTTAGGCCCAGAGAGAATTTGACAGAAATCTTCTTTCTACTGCTCACCTCTCAGGATTCCCTCTATGACTTAATTTACTCTGGAAGGTTGTCCCCCACCCTCAATTATAGATGGGGAGGGAAATAGGCAAGGAAAGGCATGACTCAGATAAGGGGTTAGAGCAGCACCATAGTTAGAACATAGATTTACATGTGAGCCTTTACGTGGCATACTTGTGGTTTTGTTTTAGCCTTTCATTTAGAAATAATTACAGACTCAGAGAAAGTTGCAACAGAACATACAGGGAGGCCTGCGTGCCCTTTACTCAGTTTCCCCAGTGGTAACATCCCCCATCACTGTAGAGCAGCATTACAGCTGACAAAGTACCATTGAGTTTCCCCTAGCCACAGAACCTATTCCAATTTTACCGCTTTTACATGCACTCATTGGTGTGTGTGATGTCGGTAGTTTGAACAAGGTCAGTGAAGTGCAGTCGTCCCTTGGTATCCAAGGGAGATTGGTTCCAGGACCCCCCCAAGGATACAAAACTCACAGATGCTCAAGTCCCTGCTATACAGTGGTGTAGTATTTGCATAGAACCTGCACACATCTTTCCTTACCCTTTAAATCATCTCCAGGTTACTGATACCTAGCACAATGTAAATGCTGCATAAATAGTTGTTACACTGTGTGTGTGTTTTCAACATCGTTTCGTTTATTTGAGACAGGGTCTCGCTCTGTCACCAGGCTAGAGTGCAGAGGCACAGTCACAGCTCATTGCAGCCTCAACTTCCTGGGCTCAAGCAATCCTCCCACCTCAGCCTCCCAAAGTGCTAGAATGACAGGTGTGAGCCACTGTGCCCCACCAAAAAAAAATGTTTTCTCATTTTCTATCTGTGGTTGGATTCAGACCACATGAACACTGAGGGCTGACTGTAGTTTTGAATGTCTGTGTTACTGAGGAAGGCATCAGCATAAAGTATTTTATCACTTCAGATGCTGACAATCTAGTATTTTTAATTTTTAATTCTTTTGAAAGCTAATACATATAGGTGATTTGTAAAAAAAAAAAAAAAAAAAAAAAAAAATACTAGAAGTAAAATGTTACTTTTCCAGCTGTAACCCTCTACCCATTTTCCTTTCCCAGAAACAGCTATTTTTACTGTTTTATTGAATATTCTCTCAAAAATAATTTAAACTGTCCAATCATATAACATACATATATATCCCCATCCTCATTTTTAATACATAGAAACAAACTTGCAGCTTACTTTTTTCTCAGCATAGTATTTTAGCTCTAATCCTACGTTAATACCTATAGAATTGCCTTATTCTTTTTGATGATTATATAGTACCTCGGATAGCTTTGTGGAAAAACAGAATAAGACCATCTGTATTAGTCCATTCTCACACTGCTATAAGGACATGCCTGAGACTGGGTAATTTATAAAGAAAAAGAAATTGAATGGACTCATAGTCTCACATGCCTGGGGAGGCCTCACAATCATGGTGGACGGCAAAGGAGGAGAAAAGGCACATCTTACATGGCAGCAGGCAAGAGAGCTTGTGCAGGGGAACTCCCCTTTATAAAACGATTAAGATCTTCTGAGACTTATTCACTATCAACGAGAACAGCATGGGAAAACCCGCCCCCATGATTCAATTACCTCCCATCAGGTCCCTCCCATGACAGGTGGGGATTATGGGAGCTACAATTCAAGATGAGATTTGGATGGGGACACAGCAAAACCATATCACCACCTAAGTTCTCTGTAAAAACAGTTTCAGCCAGGCATGCTGGCTCACGCCTGTAATCCCAGCATGTTGGAAGGCCGAGGCAAGAGGATTGCTTGAGCTCCAGAGTTCAAGACCAGTCTGGGCAACATGACAAAACCCTGTGTCTCTACAAAAAATTAACATTAGCCGGGTGTGGTGGTATGCATCTGTAGTCCCAGCTACTGGGGAGGCTGAGACGAGAAAATCGTTTGAGCCCAGGTGGTTAAAGCTGCAGTGAGCCATGATGGTGCCACTGCATTCCAGTGTGGGTGACAGAGCAAGACCCTGTCTCCAAAAAACAAAAAAAAGAAAAAGAAAAATAGTTCAGAAATCTTAGTTACTAAGCTTTTTATTCAGATAGCACACTAAATTGGGGTCTAAAGTCTGCTATAGTAAAGTTCTGTATTTGTGTGTATTGGGTATAAAAATAAGTGCTTTAAATAATTTGAAAATCCCTATTCACCAAAAGCTTATACTGTAATAGGGGACAAAACAAGTGCATAAAGCTAAATTTAGCTGGTATGTTTATAACTGTTTTCGTTCAGTCGATCAGAGAAGCATCATGATTGCTGGAAAATATCGGACCTGGATTCAAGGTTTGGCATTGCTGTTTTCAAAGTATGTAATCTTTTAGGTCAGCGGTCAGTGAACTAGAGTACAGAGACCAAATCTACCCTGCCACCTGTTTTTGTGAATAAAGTTTTATTGAAACAGATCTCTGTGTATTTGTGGATGGTTTGTCTGTGTATGCATTTGTACCACAACAGCAGAGATGAGTAGTTGCAACAGAGGCCCCCTACAAAGCTGACAATATTTATTCTCTGGTTCTTCATAGAAAGAATGTGCTGACTTCTGTTGTAGGTAATTATGGAAGTATAATATTTCCTTTAGAAGCAAAGCTACAGTTAGAATTTTGATTCCATGTGTGGTGCAAGGAATACAGTCCCCAGTTTTGAGATTGTTGCTTTAAGTGTTTCTTACCCACTGTTTTGCATGAATCTCCTCCCTCCCTGCATTTCCTCATCAGTGCAAACTGGCCCAGCATCACCTGTCTTTGTATTTGATAAATCCACAGATGAACGAAAGCTTCTCTGGGACCAGATTCTATCTTCCCTCTACATGCCCCAAGATATCTAGCATCGTGCCTGCTTGGAATGTTCTGGGGGCTCAATTTAGCCATAGATCATACCACTGATCTCCATAATAAACTTTAAGCAATTTATGGAGATCAGACAAATGCACATAAAATGTGAAATGACCACACAAGCTAGCACAGCAAGCCTTGTGATAATCAGGAAGTTGTATTCCAGGTGCCAAGGCAGGTAGATTGATGTGACTGAGATGACTGGGGGCGGGGGGAGGATTCAAGGTGGAGGGGTGTGGACCTTGAGCTGGTCTTACAATATGGTAGGACTTGGGATGGGCGAGGAAGGGATTCCTGGTGGAGAGCGCTGGGAGCACAAGTGCAGGTGGGGGGGTAGAGATGGGCATGGGGCAGGTGCAAGGCAGAGGTCAGAAGCCATGCTGTCCCGATAGTCCTTGTCCCGATAGTGTGTCCTCATTGGTCTTCCACCCTTGCCCTCCCACCACGTGTCTATCCTATTCTCCACAGACCAGATACCTAGAGAGAGCTTTAGAAAACATAAACCCAAATATATTTATTTCCTATGCAAAACTATTAATATAACTTTCCATACCACTGAAACATAAATGTTTATTCCTTTAGAGCCCTATGTTTTTCTTTTTTTTTTTTTTTTTTTTAACCCCAGACAGAGTCCAACTCTGTTGCTCAGGAGTGCAGTGATCTCAGCTCACTGCAACCTCTCCCTCCCAGGTTCAAGTGATTCTCCTACCTCAGCCTCCCGAGTAGCTGGATTACAGGCACCCATCACCATGCGCCTGGCTAATTTTTGTATTTTTAGTAGAGACGAGGTTTCACCATGTTGGCCAGGCTAGTCTTGAACTTCTGACCTCGTGATCTGCCCGCTTCGGCCTCCCAAAGTGTTAGGATTACAGGCATGAGCCACTGCGCCCGGCCGAGCCCTGTGTTTTCTGCCTCTGCGTACCCCTCCAGCCTTATCTCAAGCCTCTCTCTACCTCACTCATAGTCCATCCGGACTGGCTGTGGCTTAGCAGCATTTGTCTTGGTAATGCTTTCATTGAGTTCCCATTTTACCAGTCTCACAACTTAGAGCATTCTGCAATGACAAAGGTGATGAATGTTTCCTGGTGACGGAAGCTGTACTTTCTAAGCCCATGGAGATCTCGCCATGATATGCTGGTAAATGCTTACCAACTGGCTCTCTGGGGGGGAAAAAAAAACAACCAAAAACCAAAAACAAAAACCCTGCTTCATAGAATTTGCTGATTTTCCTGGTGTAAATAAATATCTCCACCATGGCTAATTTCAGGCTCCAGGGTGTCACCACTGGAGGTGGAGTTGGAATGAGATGCACACAGCACACAGTCACCTCTGGCAAGCTGGTAGGAGCCAGGGGTCCTGCACACCACTGACAAAACACAATGGAGAGGAGATGTCCTTTGTTTAAATTTAAAAATGATATTTGCTGGTTCAGAAGACAACCTCTGAATGAAGTAGAAAGAAGACACTTAGAAAGCCTTAAGCACTCCAGCCTGTTTTGGTAGGGGTGTAATTAAGGTGGGAAAATTAAAAATGTAGCATAGCATCTGTTTCCATCTTTAGTTTTCCCAGGGACTTCTATTTTTACTTTCAAGTAATAACCGGGTTACAGTTGATAAGCAGTTTGAGACATAAACAGGATTTACGGACTCTAAAGTATTCAGACATTTGCTTGGTGGGAACCAGTTGTTACATTCGAGTTCTCATCATTCCCTCATGATATGCTGGGGAAAATACCCAGTGATTCCTACAAATCCCATCTATTGGGGGAACAGTTCTCTGTGAGTTCACTGTATGACTTGGCATTCAAGAAATTTAATAGGCCTCTTAACTGGAGATAGGATAACCCCAAAGATCAACACCAACCATCTTTATTAAGTTGCTTAGAGCCTAGTTGTTAGTAAAAGATATAAATATATAAGGCAATAAGACAATTAACAGAGTATGTGAACCATCTGGATTTGTGTTGAAGGGGTCCAGAAAGAAAGTGTTCAAAGAGGGAAGTTTTGAAGGGAGGAGAACATTTCGCCCCCAAATGCAGATTTGTGGTATGTAGAGTGAGCACATGCCAGGGCAGTGGAACCAAAGAATGGAAAAAAGTCATGAGGCAAAAATAAGCAGAATGTGGATTTCTAAAATAATTCTTTCTTACACTCTCTTTCCTTTGTGGTACCCTGTTAATAATCTCTCTTCGACGTAATCAATGGTGTTAGTTACCATTTGCTCAGCACACATTTCAGGCTTAGCACCAAGTGTCTGGTTTTGTCCTTGCCATGAGATAGGCGCTATTTATAATCTATTTTAATGTCTATTTTAGTGAAGCTACTGAGATTTAGAAAAGTTTATTTAACTTGCTGTAACAGTTAGCTTTGCTGTGTAACAAATCACCCCAATTTCAGTAGCTAAAATAACATCCACTTTTTTTTTTTTTTTTTTTTTTTGAGACAGAGTTTTGCTTTTGTTGCCCAGGCTGGAGTGCAATGGGCCATCTTGACTCACTGCAACCTCCGCCTCCCAGGTTCAAGCAATTCTCCTGCCTCAGCCTCCCAAGTAGCTGGGATTACAGGTGCCTGCCACCATGCCAAGCTAATTTTTTGTATTTTTAGTAGAGATGGGGTTTCACCACATTGGCCAGGCTGGTCTTGCACTCCTGACCTCAGGTGATCCTCCCGCCTTGGCCTCCCAAAGTGCTAGGCTTACAGGCGTGAGCCACTGCGCCCAGCCCAACATCCACTTCTGTAGCTCATGATTCAAGGGGTTGTCAGTTTGAGCTGGCTCACCTGGGGGGTCTCTCCCTGCTGGGCCCACTCATGGCTCTTCAGTTCAACTATAGCGAGGTGAACAAAGTTGACCTTGCCTGGCTTTCTCATTGTGGGGACCTCAGATGAGAGAGTTGAGCTCCACTCCATGTGTTCGCTCATCCTCCAGTTAACTAGCCTTGGCCGGTTTATGGGGCATTTTGCAAGGTCCCAAGAAAACGAATGAGAATAGACAAGTCCTCTTGAGATTAAAATTCAAAACTGGCACATTGTTCACTCCACCACATTCTACTGGTCAAAGCAAGACATAATGCCAGGCCATTGTCAGGAGGTAGGGAAATAGACTCCATAGCTTTATGGAAGTTGCTGCAAAGTCACTCAACAAAAGGTTGGAGAATTGTGGCCACTTTTGTCATCTACAGCACTTGCTGAAAATCGCAATACTATTATGGACAGGGAATTCAGGTCCAGGGTCATCCGTCTCCAAATCTCACTTGATATACTTTGGTTAGCTGTCCCTTTCCAAATCCCCCATGTTGAAACATAATCCCCAGCGTTGGAGGTAGGGCCTGGTGAGAGGTATTTGGATCCTGAGGGAGGATCCCTCATGGCTTGGTGCCACGACAGCAAGTTTGTTCTCACGAGATGATTGTTTTTAAAAGTGTGGCACCTCCCCACTGCCCTTGCTCCCACTCTGCCATATAGTGTGCCTGCTCCCATGCCACCTTCCACCATGAGTAAAAGCTCCTTGAGCCCTCCGGAAGCCAAGCAGATGCCAGTGCCATGCTTGAAGAGCGTGCAGAACCATGAGCCAAGTAAACTTCTTTCTCTATAAATTACCCAGTCTCAGGTATTTATTTGGCAGCGGAAAAATGGCCTAACACATTGCCGTTTCATCACAAAACTACGCCAAATCCAAGCACTTTCTCTATTTTTCACTGGCCTCCTGATAGGACCACACCCGTTCTATGTGGCATAATTTACCATCTGATCACCAGCTTCCTTCAATTAGACACGTACTTTTAGCATAAACACACACATGCCCACCATCTTGTTACCTTTGCCAAGTTTCTGCTCATATTCTTCTCTTGCGTGAAATGACCTTTCTCCCTATTCACATTCTCTTCATCCATGATAATAACTTGGTTCAGGTTTTAATTTCTACACAAAGCTGCCTGTGACAGAGACTGCTAACTAACACCCAGTAACCTGGCCTTTCTCTCCTTTTACCTTTTAGTAACAGAATTCCCCTACGTTTTGGCTTGCAATGCATGCTTAGCCACAGAATACATTTCCCAGCCTCAAGTGCAGCTTAGTGTATGTGGGCATTTTAAAACATATTGTAACTTGATACCTCTCCCATAAAAAGGTGAAGTCTAATTCTTATGAATATGGGTCAGCCATAGTGATTCACTTCTAATGAGTAGAATGTGGAAGAAATCATACTGCATGACTTACAACCCTAGGTCACAAAAAGTGGTACATCTTTACTTACTCTTTCTCTGACATGTAAGAGGTCTCCCTAGCCTAAAGATATCATGCCAAATAGACTATGTTAAGGAGGCCACACAGAGAGAAAAGCTTGACACACCCCAGATGTACCACACCTCAGCTGTTTGTCTTCCCAACCTCAGCCATAAGATAAGTCAGTGAGTCTTTAGATTATTCCAGCCCTTAGCTTTGAACTGCCCCAGCTTAAGCTGAGGGGAGCAGAGCTGAGTTCTCCCTGCTAAGATTTGTCCAAATTGCAGTTTCATGAGCAAAATAACTTGTTTAAAGTGATCACTAAGTTCAGAGGTGGTTAGTTTCACAACTGTAGAGAACTGGACATATTTTGGCACTCTAGACATGAGGTGCTGCCATAACCAAACCTAAAGCATGTGGCTTTGGGACTCAGCAGTGGGAAGAAGTTGGACTTAAACATGTTAGTGAAGCATCAAGGACTTCAAAGAAATCATTAGCAGAGGCTTGATGACCCTCTGGGGGATTGCTGGTGAGGACTTACAGGAAAGTGAGGAAAATATTATTGGAAGCTGGAAAAAGAAAATTTTCGTGATGCAATAGCAGGAAGTTTAGTAACACCGTTGCCTGTGGCAATGTGGGAAATAGAAAAAGCAACTAATGAGCTAAATGTTTCAGCTAAGGAGATTTCCAGAGAGCGTGCTGAAAGTACCACTCGGTTTCTTTTTGCTATAAAAAAAAGAAAGACAAGCTAAAGAAAGAACTGTTAAATATAAAGGAGCCAGGACTTTCTGAGTTGAAAATAAAACTGATTTTCATTCCTAGTTTCTCCAATTGACATAGTGTTTGCTAAAATTAAGACATGGTTTCTGGAAGGTATCAAATGCAGGGCACTGTTAGGACAACATAGTCTAAAGATGAACCCAAAGGTGCAATTGTAAAACTCTATGTGACATTCTTAGAATTAAAATCAAAGTTCTCTAGAGATCATCAGGGGAGATCTTTCCCAGTACACAACTTGGGCTTCTAAGAATCTTTTTTTTTTTTTTTTTTTTTTTTGAGGCAGAGTCTTGCTGTGTTGCCCAGGCTGGAGTGTAGTGGCACAGCCGCGGCTCACCACAACCTCTGCCTCCCAGGTTCAAGCGATTCTCTTGCCTCAGCCTCCTGAGTAGCTGGGACCACAGGTGCATGCCACCATGACTGGCTAATTTTTTTATTTTTAGTAGAGACGGGGTTTCATTATGTTGGCCAGGCTGGTCTCAAACTCCTGAACTCAGGTGATCCACCTGCCTCGGCCTCCCAAAGTGCTGGGATTACAGGCATGAGCCACCACGCCCGGCCAAGAATCTTAAATGAATTATTCCAGAGTCACCTTTCAAGGATCCCAATGTAGAAAGACTTATCTTGAGATACATAGATGGGGCTTTTGTTTAATGGAGTGAATTCCAGTAGGTTACACAGTAAACCAAAAATGTTGTAAGAGAATTATATGGAACAAAACTTTGACAGGCAGGACACAGACTGAAAAATCTAATCTGCTGCAAACATGGCTACATTTTATAGAAAAAGAAAAGTTGACTCAGAGGATATATCCAAGAACCCATGGAGGATGATTCCCAGTTTCCCAGTTGCTGGAACTAAGCCTTCATCAAGGCACTAGCCATGTGTGTCCAGCTGGATTTCAGAAGTGCCATGGACCAAGGAGTTCTGTGGCTTCTTTCTCCCCACTGTGTGAGTTAGAGTGTCTATAGCAGTTATCTTATGCCAGACCCACCATTGTATGTGGCATGAGGGGGACAGAAGACTTGTCTCCTTAGTACATAGATCTTCAGATCAAGAAAATGATCTTCAATGATCTACACTCGAGGAACTACCCACAAGGAGCCTCACCCATGTGGGAACATGATTTAGATGACAAGACCCTGGGCCTCAAACCTAAACCTGATCTCTTAATAGATACAACTTTGCAAGTCCTAGGATGAAGCAAGTGTATTTTGCATGAAGGAGACATGTAAATAATTTGGGCTAGAGCATCGATTGTGCTGCTTTTAAAATACATCCACAAATTCTGTGATACTCCTCCCATGAAAAGGTGGAGTCTAATTGTCCCCTTGTTGAATATAGGGCAGCCCTAGTTACTCACTTCTGACAAATAGAATGTGACAGGAATAATACTGTGTGACTTACAAAGCCAAGTCATACAAGGTGACATCATAACTTTTGCTTGTGTCTCCTTCTCCCTTGGGACGTATGCTTTTGCAGCCCTAAAGCCACCATGGTGAAGAGAACGGTACCCAAGGAATCCCAGTTGTGCCAAGTCTTCCAGGTACCAACCACAAGGCTCTTCCAGGTACCAACCACAAGGCTCTTCAAATGATTCCAGTCTCCAGCCTTCAAGCTGTCTCATCTGATGCCAAGGGGAACAGGGACATGCTATGCTCACTGAGGAGGTTCCAGCTACTTCAGCAAGCCAGAAAGAGGAAGAAAAGAAAGAGAAATGGAAAAGATATACAACTGTTGTTATTCACAGCTGATATGACGAAGCCCCTAGCTTATCGGCTGATCACGTTGGATTTTAACACACTCAAAACCGCTCAACTACATGGAAACTGAACAACTTGCTCCTGAATGACTACTGGGTACATAACGAAATGAAGGCAGAAATAAAGATGTTCTTTGAAACCAACGAGAATAAAGACACAACATACCAGAATCTCTGGGACACATTCAAAGCAGTGTGTAGAGGGAAATTTATAGCACTAAATGCCCACAAGAGAAAGCAGGAAAGATCTAAAATGGACACCCTAACATCACAGTTAAAAGAATTAGAGAAGCAAGAGCAAACACATTCAAAAGCTAGCAGAAGGCAAGAAATAACTAAGATCAGAGCAGAACTGAAGGAAATAGAGACACAAAAATCCCTTCAAAAAATCAATGAATCCAGGAGCTGGTTTTTTGAAAAGATCAACAAAATTGATAGACCACTAGCAAGACGAATAAAGAAGAGAAGAGAGAAGAATCAAATCGATGCAATAAAAAATGATAAAGGGGATATCACCACCGAACCCACAGAAATACAAACTACCATCAGAGAATACTATAAACACCTCTACGTAAATAAACTAGAAAATCTAGAAGAAATGGATAAATTCCTCGACACATACATCCTCCCAAGACTAAACCAGGAAGAAGTAGAATCTCTGAATAGACCAATAACAGGCTCTGAAATTGAGGCAATAATTAATAGCTTACCAACCAAAAAAAGTCCAGGACCAGATGGATTCACAGCCGAATTCTACCAGAGGTTCAAGGAGGAGCTGGTACCATTCCTTCTGAAACTATTCCAATCACTAGAAAAAGACGGAATCCTCCCTAACTCATTTTATGAGGCCAGCATCATCCTGATACCAAAGCCTGGCAGAGAAACAACAAAAAAAGAATTTTAGACTAATATCCCTGATGAACACGATGCAAAAATCCTCAATAAAATACTGGCAAACCGAATCCAGCAGCACATCAAAAAGCTTATCCACCATGATCAAGTGGGCTTCATCCCTGGGATGCAAGGCTGGTTCCACATATGCAAATCAATAAACATAATCCAGCATATAAACAGAACCAACGACAAAAACCATATGATTATCTCAATAGACGTAGAAAAGGCCTTTGACAAAATTCAACAGCCCTTCATGCTAAAAACTCTCAATAAATTAGGTATTGATGGGACGTATCTCAAAATAATAAGAGCTATCTATGACAAACCCACAGCCAATATCATACTGAATGGGCAAAAACTGGAAGCATTCCCTTTGAAAACTGGCACAAGACAGGGATGCCCTCTCTCACCACTCCTATTCAACATAGTGTTGGAAGTTCTGGCCAGGGCAACCAGGCAGGAGAAGGAAATAAAGGGTATTCAATTAGGAAAAGAGGAAGTCAAATTGTCCCTGTTTGCAGATGACATGATTGTATATCTAGAAAACCCCATTGTCTCAGCCCCAAATCTCCTTAAGCTGATGGGCAACTTCAGCAAAGTCTCAGGATACAAAATCAATGTGCAAAAATCACAAGCATTCTTATACACCAATAACGGACAAACAGAGAGCCAAATCGTGAGTGAACTCCCATTCACAATTGCTTCAAAGAGAATAAAATACCTAGGAATCCAACTTACAAGGGACGTGAAGGACCTCTTCAAGAACTACAAACCACTGCTCAATGTAATCAAAGAGGATACAAACAAATGGAAGAACATTCCATGCTCATGGGTTGGAAGAATCAATATCGTGAAAATGGCCATACTGCCCAAAGTAATTTATAGATTCAATGCCATCCCCATCAAGCTACCAATGACTTTCTTCACAGAATTGGAAAAGACTACTTTAAAGTTCATATGGAACCAAAAAAGAGCCCACATTGCCAAGTCAATCCCAAGCCAAGAGAACAAAGCTGGAGGCATCACGCTACCTGACTTCAAACTATACTACAAGGCTACAGTAACCAAAACAGCATGGTACTGGTACCACAACAGAGCTATAGACCAATGGAATAGAACAGAGCCCTCAGAAATAATGCCACATATCTACAACTATCTGATCTTTGACAAACCTGACAAAAACAAGCAATGGGGAAAGGATTCCTTATGTAATAAATGGTGCTGGGAAAACTGGCTAGCCATATGTAGAAAGCTGACACTGGATCCCTTCCTTACACCTTATACAAAAATTAATTCAAGATGGATTAAAGACTTAAATGTTAGACCTAAAACCATAAAAACCCTAGAAGAAAACCTAGGCAATACCATTCAGGACATAGGCATGTTTAAAACACCGAAAGCAATGGCAACAAAAGCCAAAATTGACAAATGGGATCTAATTAAACTAAAGAGCTTCTGCACAGCAAAAGAAACTACCATCAGAGTGAACAGGCAACCTACAGAATGGGAGAAAATTTTTGCAAACTACTCATCTGACAAAGGGCTAATATACAGAATCTACAATGAACTCAAACAAATTTACAAGAAAAAAACAAACAACCCCATCCAACAAGTGGGCAAAGGATATGAACAGACACTTCTCAAAAGAAGACATTTATGCAGCCAAAAGACACATGAAAAAATGCTCATCATCACTGGCCATCAGAGAAATGCAAATCAAAACCACCATGAGATACCATCTCACACCAGTTAGAATGGCCATCATTAAAAAGTCAGGAAACAACAGGTGCTGGAGAGGATGTGGAGAAATAGGAACACTTTTACACTGTTGGTGGGACTATAAACTAGTTCCACCATTGTGGAAGTCAGTGTGGCGATTCCTCAGGGATCTAGAACTAGAAATACCATTTGACCCAGCGATCCCCTTACTGGGTATATACCCAAAGGATTATAAATCATGCTGCCATAAAGACACATGCACACGTATGTTTATAGCGGCACTATTCACAATAGCAAAGAGTTGGAACCAGCCTAAATGTCCAACAATGATAGACTGGATTAAGAAAATGTGGCACATATATACCATGGAATACTATGCAGCCATACAAAATGATGATTTCATATCCTTCGTAGGGACATGGATGAAACTGGAAACCATCATTCTCAGCAAACTATCATAAGGACAAAAAACCAAACACTGCATGTTAGGTGGGAATTGAACAATGAGAACACATGGACACAGGAAGGGGAACATCACACTCCGGGGCCTGTTGTGGGGTGGGGGTAGCGGGGAGGGATAGCATTAGGAGATATACCTGTTAAATGACGAGTTAATGGGTACAGCACACCAACATGGCACATGTATACATATGTAACTAACCTGCATGTTGTGCACATGTACCCTAAAACTTAAAGTGTAATTTAAAAAAAAGTCATTTCCCTTACCACCCTGCCTACTACCACCTTCTCTTCCAATGTAATTATCTGTCTTTTTACTCTATTCTCTTTTTCTTCATTGCATTTAACATGTGTTCCATTGTTATGTTAATGGATCATAATGACTTCTAGGCTTATGTGTTGCCCCCTTCAACATCAACTCTAGGCTTAGCCATATGATCTGCTTTGGCTATTGGATCATTAGAAAATGTGGCCCAAGCAGAGGCCTGATACATGCGTGCACATCAGGCTTGCCCTCATGGAACCCCAGCTGCCAAGTGAGGAAGGCTGAGGTGGGAGAGGCTACGTGGGGGACAACTGAGGCACATTAGCTAGCAGCCCTAGCCAACTGCCAGAAGTGTGAGTGAAGCCATCTAGCATCTGGTAATTGGTGGCAAATGCATTAACGAACCCAACACCACATGGATCCACTAAGATGTCTAAATTGAGCTCATTAGAAAAATCTATCTTCCGAGTGTCTGTCCCAAGGGACCACTGGACATCACCAGCTGAAATTCAACAGCAAAACTGATGTTTTCTCCCCTAAACTTATCTTTTTCTCCTCTGTTCCATATATTATTAATGGCACCCAAATATAACCAACGTCTTAAAGGTGATGGTTAATTTTACGTATCACCTTGGCTAGGCTATGGTGCCTAGTCATCTGGATGTTGCTGTGAAGGTATTTTTTAGGTATGATTAACATTCAAACTGGTGAGCTTTGAGGAAAGCAGATTACCCTCCATAAGATATGTGGGCCTCCGCCAATCAATTGAGGACATTAAGAGAAAACTGAGTAAGAGAAAACTGAAACTTCACTGAGGAAAAAAGGAATTCTGTCTCCAAACTGCCTTTGAACTCAAGACTGCAAGATCAACTTCTGATAGAATTTCTAGCCTGTTAGCTACCTTGCAGGTTTTGGACTTAAGCATACCCACAATGGAGTTTCCTTATAATAGAGAGCTCCTTTCTCTCTGTCTCTCTTAATACACACACACACTCTCTCTCTCTCTCTCTCACCCTATTGGTTCTGATTCTCTGGAGAATCCTAATACCTCATCTCTGATGACCGCTCTCTGTCACTTCCTAGCATTCATTCAGTGACCACGCCCTATCTTTGCAATCTACAAACTGTCTCTTGGATCCACCCTTTCTCCGTCTCTACTTCCCGTCTTGGTTTAGGTGCTGAGCAGCTCTCACCAGCACTATTACAAACTATTAACCAGTCTTGCTGGCTCATCTCCTTCCAAATCTCCTGCCACTCCACCACTAGACTTACCTTTCTAAGATAAGCACCTGATGATTGTATTATTTATCTCAGAAGTCTCCTCCTGGCTTCCCACTGCCTTCAGGATACAGTTCAAACTCTTCAGGATAGGATGGAAGCTCTTTATCTACTAGCCGAAGTTAAGCTGGAGTTCTGAGCTCTCTCTTACTGCCTCAAGTACCCACCCTCCAGCCATATTTAACTAGTTGTTGATCCCCAAAGACCTCAGGCTCATTTCATGCCCTCATGCTCATTTCATGCTCTTTTCCATCTCCCTGCAATGCCTACTGCTCTGTCTGAAAAATACTCTGAACTTTAATCCAAGCCATGGCTCAGAGGTACTCTTTGTTCAGAAACTGTTATTAGATTCTTGGTTATCATTTTTAGAACATGATAAAGGTCTTATCATAAACCTTATGTAATATATTGAGATTTATATTTATCTGTATTTCTCAAAAGATAAGGGACTTTTTTGATGGCCCCTGTATCTTGTTCAATAATTGGATCCCTAGTCCTAGTGTTTTGTTTAGCTCATAATAACCACTCAAAAAATGCTTGTGGAACCCATTTGTATGGGTTAGATTTTACACCCCTTGAAGGCAGAGACCATATTGTAGTTCATCTTGGTGTATCATTCCTCTCATGGGATCTTGCATAGTTGAGGCTGGGGGCAGTGGCTCATGCCTGTAATCCCAGCACTTTGGGAGACCAAGGCAGGTGGATCACTTGAGACCACAAGTTCGAGACCAGCCTGGCCAACATGGTGAAACAACTTCTCTACTAAAAATACAAAAATTAGCCAGGCACGGTGGCCCGCACCTGTAGTCCCAGCTAGTCAGGTGGCTGAGACAGGAGAATTGTTTGAACCTGGGAGGCGGATGTTGCAGTGAGCCAAGATCACACCACTTTACTCCAGCCTGGGCGACAGAGCAACACTTCGAAGAAATTTGAATTTAGAAGATAAGCTTTAGTTCTCTGAGAAAATAAAAATACTTCATTTCCTTTTGCTACCAGATATGTCAGTCATTATTGAGATTCACTGCTCAGTGGTGTCACAATGATTTAAGGTCAAACAAAAGTTTATGGAAAGGAGAAATCTCGGGCACTGAGGGTCATAGTTGTGGGGAAAAGGAAATAGAAGCAAACAGTCTTCTAAATGGCTCTTTAATAAGAGCCATTTCTATTTCCTATCCTCTCAAACAGTCTTTGCAAAACATTTTTTGTCTTGTTTTGAAAATTTTCAAACCCACAGAAAAGTTGAAAGAACAGTACAACACCCGGATACTCCTCACGTAGATTCACCATCTAGCTGCAGCTACTTCCTCTATTTATATGCCTGTGCGCGCCCGTGTGCATGCGTGCACACACACACACACACACACACACACACACACCTTCCCTTTTGCTAAAGTAGGCGGCTGTCATCATGGCATTTCATGCCTAAATATTGGATCTTGCACCACTCAGAATAGAGCCACCCTCTTACATCACCATAACACCATCTTCACACCTGATAAGAGAATCAACATTAATTCAACAGAATGATCTAACATGCAGTCTGGACTCAAAGTTTCCTAACTGTCCTCCGAAATGTCCTTGGTAGCTTTCGACCCAGAATCCAATCAAGGGGTCCCAGATTTGGCTGTTCTGTCTCTATTTTCCCCGTACTCTGCCTCTGTTCTTGATCTCCAACTCTTTGAAGACCTGTAGAACATCCTGGCTGGGCGCAGTGGCTCACTCTGGGAGGCTGAGGTGGGAGGATCACTTGAGGTCAGAAGTTCAAGACCAGCCTGGGCAACATGGCGAAACACCGTCTCTACTAAAAATACAAAAGTTAGCTGGGCGTGGTAGTGCATGCCTGGAGATCCAGCTACTCAGGAGGCTGAGACATGAGAATTGCTTGAACCCAGGACGCAGAGGTTACAGTGAGCCAAGATCACACCACTGCACTCCAGCCTGGGGGACAGAGAAAGGCTCTGTCTCAAAAAAAAAAAAAAAAAAAAAAAAAGCCAGGCGCAGTGGCTTGTGCCTGTAATCCCAGCACTTTGGGAGGCTGAGATGGGCAGATCACCTGAGGTCAGGAGTTCAAGACCAGCCTGGCCAACATGGTGAAACCCCATCTCTCTAAAAATACAAAAAATTAGCTGGGCGTGGTGGCACATGCCTGTAATCCCATCTACACAGGATGTTAAGGCAGGAGAATCACTTGAACCTGGGAGGCAGAGGTTGCAGTGAGCTGAGATCGCGCCATTGCACTCCAGCCTGGGCTAAAACTGCAAAACTCTCTAAAAAAACAAACAAACAAAAAAAGACAAACAAAAAAAAACATCCCACATTCCAGAGTGCTCGGACCATCTGGCCAGGATTTGATTCAGGTCAGATGCTTCCAGCAAATTGTGTTATGGGTGTCCCTCCCATGGCATCAGACCAGGGACTCACAGGGTCAGGTTGCTCCACTAATTGTCATGGCATGCATGATGGGAGGCAGATGAGGTGAAGCCTGACAGATGGCAATGCAAAGGCATGCTTTTGCCTTTGTAATTAATCAGTAACCTGTGAGATTCTGCTGGAGTACAGTGGTGAAATCACGGCTCTTTGCAACCTCAACCTCCAAGGGTCAAGTGATCCCCCAACCTCAGCCTCCTGAGTAGCTGGGACTATAGGCACATGCCATCATGCCCAGCTAATTTTTATATTTTTTGTAGAGATAGGGTTTTGCCATGTTGCCCAGACTGGTCCTTTCTGTCTTTTGAGAATCACTATAGAGTCGTGAAATGTTAAAAATGTAATGCATTACAGTCATTTCCCAGGATTATTTTTTTTTGATCCTCAAAGTTTCTCGGATTTGGTCAGTGGGATCCTTTCCAAGCTGACTTCTGTATTTTTTTTGACATGGACTTTTAAATGGTCTGTGAACACATCTTTGCTTTCTGATACACAAGATGTTCCTACCTCTGACCTAGTATTTGCCAATTCTCTTAAGAAGTTCTGGTTCTTTTTGGCAGGCAATAGTATTCAGAGACCAAAACCTGGTTCCTACATAAGCTTATTGCTATGGGGTATTATTGATTCTAAGCTTTTCCAGGGACACAGCTAGAATATCAGATCATGATCTCCCACTTACTGATAGCTCCAATTCAAATCCTACACTACAGCACTACAGGGTTCTCCACCTGCCCTCCCTCCTCCATCTTATGTTCTAGATCCTCTCACTGAAAACCCACATTAAAAGCAAGAGGTAAACACAATTCTCAATGGTCTGAGTCTGGAGCTGGGACTCTCACCCACTGGAGCGGCAGAGGGAGGTAGAAGGAAAGACTCCCTTGGCAGTCAGCTTGATTGTACCTCAGGCATCTGGCTTCTAGTGCCTTCTTGGAGTGGGCAGACTTTTATACAGAAAGAAGATGGAAATTGTCCAATTGGATGTTATTAAAACATGCACCTGTGATCCAATTCTTCAGAAACCTACCTGTGGACTTTTAACATAAAATCAGCTTTTGAAGATTTTTTACTGAAGAATTAAGGACAAAGCTGCTTTTGTAGCTTTGTCCATCAAACGACATTTGTCCAACAGAAGGCTACTTGGCTCATGACCCCTGGAGAAATGGGCCCCTTTAGCTATTTCCTCTGAACAGAGTTCTCTGTAGAGAGCTGTGGTTAAACCACCCATGAATGAGGCTGGTTTCTCTTTCTGGCTTTGTACACTGCAGAGAATTGTTCTGAAATTCGATGACACAAACTTTGGTATCAGTTGCAACAGTTTTTCCATGTGGCCCAGGCCTTCTCAAGAGAAAGTCATTATAAAATGCTTGGGTTCAAATGAGAACACATGGACACAGGAAGGGGAACATCACACTCCGGGGACTGTTGTGGGGTGGGGGGAGGGGAGAGGGACAGCATTAGGAGATACACCTAATGCTAAATGACGAGTTAATGGGTGCAGCACACCAACATGGCACATGGATACATATGTAACAAACCTGCACACTGTGCACATTATACTTTAAGTATAATGATAAAAAAAAAAGGAAAAAAAATGCTTGGGTTCAGGGTACAGATTCTCACGGAGATATTCTCCCACTGGGTCTCCACTGCGGTTATTCCAAGTAATTCCCACAGCAGTCTCAAGGGTTAAATGTTAATTGATTTAAAGACGAGGTCACCAAGACTCAGAGTCTGTGTGACATAACACAAAGTCACAGGCTACTATGCTTTGTTGAATCTAAGATGCTTAAGATTCTAAAGTACATTCCATTTCCAGGTACGTTAAAAGTGAAAAAAATATGTATATGTCTTATAATCAGTGAAATACAGTGGGTAGTGATGGATCTAGGGTCAAATTCAGATCCTCATGACTAAGAAACCCATGCTTTTTCCACTTGATTAAGGGTTCATGCAAGAAGAGCAAGCTGAACTGCAGATAGAAGATCTGGGCTTCCAGGAGGTTGAAAAAGACAAGGAAAGATAGTACAGCATGAGCAACAGCATGGATGTGAAAGTTTGCTTGGAGAGTGAACTCAGAGATGAGCTAGTCTGACAATAGCTGAGTGTATACATTTGGGAGCAGTGAGAAATGCAGCTTTTAGAAAGAGATTGGCCGGATGAACCAGCTTTAGAAGGCGGCTGGTGATTTCTTTTAGATGCAGCAGTTCGAGGAAACTGGGCATCGTTGTAAGCGCTTGGGGGTGGATGCTACAGGTTGAAAGCACTGTTTTAAAGGAGACGTGTATAGGGAGGATTGGAAGAGAAGATATGAGGCTGACGCAGTTCAGATGGATGACAGGCACGGAAGCTTGAACAGGCATGGCAGCCTTGAGACTGGAGAAAAAGGGCTAGGTGAGGTGAGAACACTTCAGAGGAGGAGTTATCAGCAACTGTTGACAGGTTGGAAATGAATGGGGAGCCCATATAATTTCTCATCCAAACTCGCACACCTCTGAGAAAGAAAGTGAAGCACTATAAATAACCATGTTAGAAGGTGGGCATCAACCAGCACTGTCTTGGGCAAACTTGATATACGGCTGGTTACTGCAGATGAGAGAATGTAGGAGAGATCAGAATAAAAACTGCTCCAATATTTCTTGTTTGGGGGACTTTGGGTTACTGTAGTTCACAAAGCAGTTGCAAATGCCGCCTCTTGTACAAAGAGTCTCTGTGATTTTCCCCCATCCTCCCCAAAAGAAGCTGTGAGGAATCAAACAGCCCTCATGGTATGGGTGAAGGAACAGACTTTATTGGGGGAAACTTACAAGCCAAGGTTGGAAAGAGAAGGCATCCGATACTCCTCTTAACCACACAGAGAGGTGTGGGCCACAGCCAGGATGTTCTAGGAGACCCTTGGGTGGACATGCCAGAGAAGGAGACCCTCTCCTCCAACTCTCTGCCACCTCTCTTCTTTATAGGATAAGAGCAAGAACCACCTTGTCAGTGGGAGAACAGTCTACAGGTATGTTAGATGTCAGCAGATTGCAGAAGCTGTCTGGGAAATCCAGCTGCCCAGTATTTGGAGAATCTGAGGGCTCATTGGAAGCTGGTTTTGGAAGGGGACCCACTGAGCCTGTGGGACCCTGGTTTAAGTGCATCTCTTCTCCCTGGAGAAAGAAGAAAGGCCTTGTGTCCTATCCAGGACCTTGTCCAGGCAACCCAGAGTGAGCCCCCGCAGGCCTTTTATGGCATAGTTCTGCTTGTGACACCAAAGTACTTGGTTTAGGGCAGGGGAGGGGCAGGAGTGACAGTAAAAATAGGGAAGTGTGATATTGTGATATAAAAAGAAATATATATTTGGTTATCCTCCCTGGTTCCTGGCACAGAGCTTTGAAAAACCTTGGAATTTCCTGAGTGACAGAGATGAGAAGAGCATCATTTATTTTTCATAAGTCACTTTCAACCATTCTTGAGTTTACACTTATGAGATGATTCTTCCTTGGTCCCTAGATGGTTTCATGATGGGGGCTGGTGGCCAGAGGAACTGACCTTGTGATTACAGGGTTGGAACATTCGGCTCCACCCCCAGGCCCCCTGGGGAGAGGAGAGGGGCTGGAGGTTTTGAAAATCACCAACAGTCAAAGATTTGATCAATTATGCCCATATAATGAAACCTCCATAAAAACCCCTACATGAAGGGGTACAAGCAGCTTTTGGGAGAGTGAGCAAATGCATCCACGTGCCAGGAGGGTGGCACACTCCAACTCCCCAGTGGGGCTGAAGTGCCTATGTTCAGGACCCTTCTGGACCTTGCCCTAGGTACCTCTTCATCTGCATGTTCACTCGTATTCTTTATCATTTCCTTTGTAATAAACTAGCAACAGTAAGTAAACTGTTTGCCCTGAGTTCTGTGAGCTGTTCTAGCAAATTACTGAACTTGAGCCAGGAGCAGTGGCTCATTCCTATGATCTCAGCACTTTGGGAGGCTGAGGTGGGAGGATTGCTGGAGCCCAGAAGTCCAAGACCAGCCTGGGCAACATAGGGAGACACTGTCTCTAGAAGAAATAGAAGTTTAGCCAGGTGTGGTGGAGCACAACTGTGATCCCAGCTACTCTAGAGGCTGAGATGGGAGGATCACTTGAGCCTGGGAGGTGGCAGCTGCAGTGAGCCATGATCATGATACTGCATTCCTGCCTGAGTGACAGAGTGAGACTCTTTTTCTCTTTCTCTGTGTGTGTGTGTGTGTGTGTGTGTGTGTGTGTGTGTCTATCTTTCTATCAATCAATCCATCAATCAAGCTTGAAGTGGGAGTCATGGAAACCTGATTTATAGCCAGTCAATCAGAAGTATGGGAGGTCCAGGACTTGTGGTTTGCATTTGAAATGGGGGTAGTCTTGTGGGGCTGAGCTGTTAACCCATGGGATCTGCTGGGTTAGACGAAGTAGTGTCAGAATTGAATTGTTTGATACCCAGCTGGTGTGCAGACAATTAAAGAATTGGTTATTGGTATGGAAAAACTCACATATTTGGTGCCAGAAGTACTGGGAGTAAAAACAGTTCAGAGTGTCAAAGGACAACCTTATCAGAGGTTTAGTTTTAAGATCTTAATTGATGGCCAGGCTCAGTGGCTCACGCCCGTAATCCTAGCACTTTGGGAGGCTGAGGTGGGCAGATCACGAGGTCAGGAGATTGAGACCATCCTGGCTAACACGGTGAAACCCCATCTTTACTAAAAAATACAAAAAATTAGCTGGGCCTGGTGGTGGGTGCCTATAGTTCCAGCTACCTGGGGGGATGAGGCAGGAGAATGGCATGAACCCAGGAGGCGGAGCTTGCAGTGAGCTGAGGTCACGCCACTGCATTCTAGCCTGGGCAACAGAGCAAGACTCCGTCTCAAAAAATAAAAAAAAAAGATCTTAATTGACTTTATTTGTAATTCCAGAATCAAGCAAATTTTATCTGATAAAATAGAACAAGTGTTCCAATGGGCTGAGTAGAGGAGGGTGGTTTCATCCAGAGAAAGGCTGAAGAAAGCAGGGACAAAGACCGAAAAGCAGATTGGTCATTTCAAAGTTACTTTGTTTGCAAGGTGGAAATGGGGAACAGAACAGTAGAGAAATAACTGATTGGTTAATATCAGGTCACTTTTTCTTGGAAGGGAGAGAGTAGATTACCATGCAGATTGAAACTGGCCTGTTTAGGAAATTTGGCTTTCTCTGTGTCCGGATTGTTCTGGATTGTTTCGGAGGTCGGTTAACAACTCAGGTTTGGCTTGACAATGT
The DNA here is from genome assembly GCF_006542625.1 of Nomascus leucogenys. NCBI lineage: Eukaryota > Metazoa > Chordata > Mammalia > Primates > Hylobatidae > Nomascus > Nomascus leucogenys. Next base: position 15,738,445 of record NC_044386.1, on the reverse strand, counting down.
GGAACCTCAGCATGAGTGACTTCATTCTGATTTTTGGTCTGGTCTGTTGGGGCCTAGCGCAGGAGGTTAGTTCAAAACAGTAGCCTCCTGGCTGGTCTGAAGGTAGTGAGTTACCTCAATTGATTGTTTGCAGTCAGTTACAGATCAAACCCCTTGTTCTGCTCTTTCCACCCTTCTCACTACTGCACTCAAAACAACAGCAACAAACAATGGCCTCCTATAATTTTTGAGAGAGGGTCTTGTTCTGTCGCCCAGGCTGGAGTGCTGTGGTGCAATCACAGCTCATTGCAGCCTCGACCTCCCTGGCTCAAGCAATCCTCCTACCTCAGCCTCCTGAGTAGTTGGGACTACAGGCGAATATTTTTTGTAGAGATGGGGTTTCATCATGTTACACAGTCTGGTCTCCAACTCCTGAACTCAAGCTGTCCCCCTCCCAAAGTGTTGGGATTACAGGCGCGAGCCACCACACCTGGCCATCCTCCTCTAATTTTTATTTAGCAAGAGGTAGAGAGAGCATCCATTTTCAGTGAATTAACCTACAAGCACATATACTGAACTGTGAACTATAATAAGTAGAGCCATATTGCTTGGACGGTTCAGGAGACATTTGGGTTTCACAGAGCTTATGGGTCCCCCATGAGCAAGCACCCGACTTGTATGCATAACCAAAGAGGGTACGTGTGACACGGTCTGACTGCAGGGCCTGCAGCCATTTTCACAGCCTCAAGGGGCGCTAGATTTTGTGCCTGATTTCTAATGAACTGAAATTAGTAACAGGTGACAAGCCAAATATACACTTGGAAGGGTTGTGGGATGTCACTTTCATAGCTATTCCATTGCACTCCACTCATCTATTTTTAGAATGGAAGATACCCCCTTGAGACTGGAGGCCTGATTTGGAGACCTGAATTTAGAGAGAATAACAACACAGTTTTACTTCGAGGACGGAAGTCAGGCTGGAGTTTCCAGGACCTCAGGACACTACTGCTTTGATTCTATCACTTCATTGGTAAAAATAAACGATAACAACACAGAAACCCACAAACTCCAGGAATTCTCTACTGCTCAAAGGATTTTTTTCTAAAATTCTGTTACTGATACTTAAAACTTTCTTTTATTTGATTTATCCAAAAGTCTTATCACATACTATGCCCCCATGCAGTCGCACGGAACTGGCCAGCGCCTCTGAACTCTTCTTGGTTGTGCCCTCTGCCAAGTTCTCCTACAAGCCCATTCCATCTGCCTGGATCTGTCTTGTTCAGGATGCCTGCTGGTCTCTGAGCTGCAGACCCCTGTACCCAACAACCTTACTGGCATCTCCAGAGATATCTAAATGCAGATCCATTTTTAAAAATGAAACTTGTCAGCCTCCCTTCCAAACTGGCTCCTTCTCCTCCCTCCTTCTAGAGAATGACAAGGGAAAAGTCTCAGAGTGCCTTCCCTCTGCCAGGCCTTATGTCCTCCATGGTCTGGAGATACCTTTCTAAAACACAGGCTAGCCCCTCTGTCTCCTGCTGCAAGCCCATCCATGGCTGTCTGTTGCTCTCAGGACAAAGCAGAAGCTCCTAGCATCATACAGGAGGAGCCGCACTGTGAGTAGCCTCCTGCTCCTCCCACCCCATCCTCCAGCTTAGATCTCCTCCAGGTTTCCAACGAGGGCCAGGCTGGCTCCTCTCCTGCTTCAAGACTGTGCACATCATGCTTCCCCATTCCCTTTGCCCGGCACCTTCTTCAGGGTCTTTATCCATTGTCTATACCCTAAGCACCATGAGAGAAATAAGCAGTCCTGTTCATCTTACCAGAAGCCCACAGTCAGCCTTTCAGGAATGTCTGATGACTAGCGAATGAAGCAATGAAGAAATAATGAGTGAATGATACGCAAGTACAATGATGCAGAACCAGGACCATCAAAGGGGGTGGGGGGAAGAGGTTGCAGCAAGGACCCGACAGTGCTTTGTCTGCTGGTTCAGATTCCTGAAGGGGTTGGAAGTTAATGTCCTGCAGTCACCCCTGTGGATCATAGGTGTGCGTGTGTTTATGTGTGTACCTGGGGATAGACAGGTAGGCCTCCTTGGGGGATATACTCATGTTGTCACGTGACCTCCGTTCTTTTCAATTAACCATTTTGAAGCCTTAAAAAAAAAAACTTCTTTTAGGTATTAGGGAGCAATACCTCAACTGATATCTGGGTGGCCAACATGTTGGCCACCATCTTTCTGGTAAGCACATCCCTTACGGAATGCTTGTCAAACACAGACTATGCTAGTTCGAATATTTCCGTTTGTATATGCACAACAGACATTTAACATAAGTAGAAATAGTGAATTCCTTCTGTGAGCCAGGCACTGGGCTGGGCCTTGAAAGCCAGGTTAGAGACCCGGGAGATGATCTTCCTTCCTTTCCAGTTGCTCTGTGCCTGCTGATGCTGTGTGATACTCTTATTTATCTGTGAACTATCCAGGTTTCCTTAGTGACAAGAAAATTACGGAAACTTAGGAATCAGGAGCAGAGGATATAGCAAGGAGAGGAGGGTAGAATTGGTTTAATAAAATTACCAACACAAAAAATTCTATCTGCAGGCTAATAAACAATACAACATATACACAAGTGTATTAGTTCATTCTCATGCTGCTATGAGGAAACACTTGAGAGTGGGTAATTTATAAAGAAAAGAGGTTTAATTGACTCACAGTTCCGCATGGCCGGGAAGGTCTCAGGAAACGTACAATCATGGCGGAAGGCATCTCTTCCCAGGGTGGCAGAAGAGAGAATGAGTGCTGAGTGAAGGGAGAAGCCCCTTATAAAACCATCAGATCTTGTGAGAACTCAGTATCACGAGAACAGTATGCGGGGAACCGCGCCCATGATTCAATTATCTACACCTGGTCCCACCCTTGACACGTGGGGATTATTACAATTCAAGGTGAGATGTGGGTGGGGACACAGAGCCCAACCATATCACCGAGCCTCCTTTTGTTTAAGGAATCATGGAGCTACCGTAAGATTCTAATATATAATATTTTAGAGAAAAGAAATCTCCCCAAAATATGACGACTGGGGGGGGGGCATTTCCCCATCATTCTAAGTCTTAGCTTGATTTTGCCCTAGGAGACTTCCTGTAGTAGGAATTAATTATTCACAATTTTTCTCTCCTATTACAAGCTTTCCACATACTCTTAGATGAGCAAGGTGAGTGGCCTCTGTTAGAGAGTTCTTATGTGTATTTGGACTTTCTTTACTGGAGCTGTCTCATTTTCTAAACTGTCTCAGATTCAGTGGCTAGAACCTTTTTTTTTCTCAGATGCATTTCCAGTTTCCTTTTTTCAGATATATATTGTCAAATCATCTAGCTCACTAGTGTTAATCACTCTGTTCCTAATATATAGCAATAAAAAATTCAGAAGAGAATCTTAGTAAGATTACTTGCAGGAGTTCAAGGATGTGGCGTGTTCTTAAAACTAGGGGACAAGGTTGATTTCAACCATTGTTAGCATTGTTTCTGTAATCTTAGCTCTGAATAAATTACTCAAGCATCACAAAGATCATTAGACAAACAACAAACAAACAACAAAATCCCACCCAGCAGCACCATTTGTATGTCTATGCCGGTGTCTACTTCTGTCATACAGTTTGTAAGTATTAGAGGTCGGAGGTGAAAAGGACAGGTAAATTAGCCCAGCCTTTTATGCAAAACAGTTCGCATAGCCTTTTCTCCATAGTAATTTTGAGGGAGACAGAAAGGATAGACTTTACAACACATAGCTGTGGGGAGGGAGGTTTATTATAAAACAGAGATAATAAGTGTTGGAAACCACACACAGCAACTAGAGCTTAGCTTTTATGTGTCTTGGTTGCCAGCAGCTTTTACTACTTCAACAGATCCTGACAACAATAATTAGAATTCAAGGGAAGCAGGAGGAAGCTGATTAATCTTGCAAACCCGTTTCTGGTAGCACATCAGCACTGGTCTGGGGAATGGGGACGCCTGGTTCTTCCTCTCTCCTGCCCCATGTTCTCCACACTGGCTGCGGCACACATCTGTCTAGTGACAGATTTTAGAATAGCAAACCCCGGGCTGTATCAAGCGCCGAACAAAGGCCAAATGACACAATAAAAGCATCATTTATCTTTCAAAAACTTCTCCGCTACTGCCAAGAGGGAGGACCCACACCTGGGAAAAGATTGTCTTTCTTATATGGAAGAAACCTGAATTGTTTCCACGTTGCTTTTTCCTTAACACCCAGACCACTTTCCATCGGGTTGTCAGGATACTCCTAAGAAGGGGAGTCGGAAATGCCAGATGTTCTGTATCACCTTTAGTTAAACACCAAGCCTCCTGTTACTAGGGACCATTCAAGGTCCCCTATTCCCTTTGGTGAGTTACTTAAGGAACTGTGCGTCTCCACCTGCAACCCCATGCCTCCTCTCCTGTTGAATTCCCAACAGCAGTTATTGCCCCGTCCCCAATCCCCACACTAATGGGGGCCCTACAATTTAGGGCAGAAGCCATTTATTACAAAACGCTCTTGAAACCTGATCCCTCCACTCCTCCCCTAATTTTGGATGCACAGTTTAAGTAAGGAATCTCTTAGCACTTAGCGACGGCTTCTTCTTCGCTGTGGCAGATACAATTGTAACTGGCCCCTCATCAGACTGGGAGCTTCCTGCGGGTGGAAGCTGCATCCACAGAGCTTAGCAATGCTTTGTGTACTCGGTAGGTGCTCAGTAAGCCTTTGCGTGGGCTCTGGGAATATACCTCCTTCGAAGTACAATATACAAGCAGTAAAGTGCAGACACCTGCAGTGAATGTACAGATCAATGGATTCCACGTGTGTATATACAGAGGTTTACAATGGCCACCCAGAGGAGCGTTACAGAACATTCCCCTAGAAACTCCCTTGACGCAGGGAATTTAATTGCCCTCCCTTCCATCCTGTGCAGGCAGGCTGGTTGCCAGTAAAGGGATACGAGATGCCCTGATTCATCCGCAGACAGAACCCTTACGATGCGGGGGAAGGACCTGTCATTCTAGAGTTAAAAGTAAGACCAGGAAGATTAAAGAAGACAAAAATTAAAAAATGCAAATGGTGAAAAGCATAAACAATTAACTCTTTTCCTCTCTCCCCACACTCACCCAGAGGCACCGGGGCCAAAGAGAGGGCATGGGAGGTCTCAGGATCCCCTGCCGCCCCACCACTGCCCTGATGCCTGCTTGTGACGCAGAGACCGGAGTGGCTCTGAAATTACTGTCTTCAAAGCAGGCCAAACCTTGCTTGACACGTGCAAAGGTCCAATCTCTTGCTTCTCAGCTCCCCGCACGCGCGGGCCAAGGTGCACTTCTGAGCCAGATCACCTAGCCACAAGGAGGGGGAGAGAGGGGAAGAGGCAGAGAGAGAGAGAGAGAGAGAGACAGACAGACAGAGAAGAGAAAGGAAGCACTTAGAGAAAGAACAGAGAGAAAGGAAGCACCTTCCCCCAACGCTGCGGCCTTGTGTTTCCTCCCGTGTCAAACGAGAGGGCCCCAAATTGACCCCAAATGTTTTTTCTTCCTTTCTCAATCCAACATTTATACCAGCACGTTATTTCCAGGGTGCCCAAGACCTCTACTATGGTTGTGCTGCTGTCCCTGCAAAGGCGCTGGGGATGGCCGAGGTGGGGGATGTCTCTGGGGGCTGAAATACGCTGCCAGGGGAAGGGGCGCCCCGATACCTCCCTCAGTGGCTGCTGGTTGGGCGGCCGGTGGCCCTGGCTTGAGAAAGTGAAAATGTCCAATCTATTTTGCCTGTAGCCTTGGGTCCATTTTGGATACGGAACCGAGCAGCAGTCCTCCACTTCGCCCTCCCCCGCCGCTGCAAGGGAAAAGAAGGTCGTTTTCCTCGGGTCCCTGGCGAGGCCCTTCAGGAACCTGGAGCCCCCCGGGGACACCGCCCAGCCCCCGGCGCCCGGCCCCGCCCCTGCGCGAACTCGGCCGCACCCACTTTCCCGGGCGGCTCCCCCTGTGGCCTGTGACGTCACAAGGCCCCCAGCCGCCTGCGCCCCGCGGTGCGCGCCCCGCTCCGGGACCTGCCGCCGCCGCCCCGCCCTCGGCGGCGCCCACACCCAGGCGCTCCCGCGCGCGCGCCCGGCCCAGTCCCCGCCTGGAAGCACAGCTGAAGATGGCGAGCCCGGCGCCTGCAGAGCACGCCGAGGAGGGATGCCCGGCTCCCGCCGCCGAGGAGCAGGCGCCGCCATCGCCGCCACCGCCCCAGGCACCCCCCGCAGAGCGGCAGCAGCAGGAGGAGGAAGCGCAGGAGGCTGGGGCGGCGGAGGGCGCGGGGCTGCAGGTGGAGGAGGCCGCGGGCCGGGCGGCGGCCGTGGTAACCTGGCTGGTCGGGGAGCCAGTGCTGTGGCTGGGTTGCCGCGCCGACGAGCTGCTGAGCTGGAAGAGGCCGCTGCAGAGTCTGCTCGGCTTCGTCGCTGCCAACCTGCTGTTCTGGTGAGAGCTTGGGCAAGGTGGGGGCGCTGAGGAGGGCAGGTGACCTTGGGGCGCCCGGGGCCCCGGGGACCCAGTGCAGGGGGAACCCGCGGGACACTGCGGAGGAAGAATTGTCAGCCCTGCCCCACTTTCTCGGCCACCTGTCTCGAACAGGTAGACACTCACCGCAACTTTCCTCCGGACGCACGTCCCTGTGAGCAGTTGTCGTCCTCCGTGTGTGGATCCAGCCTCAGATGCGAGGTGGTCGGCCAACCCGCAGGCACCTGCACCTACAGGTGTTCCCATCGTGCTTGAAAACTTCGCCCCTGCTTTCTAAAACTCTCAGGTCTTGACCTGCTCCCCCAAGCTTGCCAGAGCAAACGTGCTTGAACGTGTCTTGGTTCTTGCGGCCCCAGCAGGCATATCTGGACCAGATTAGGTAGACGTTCAAAACGGTGCCGCATTCATCAGTCACCTGAGATGGGCCCTGAATCATTTGTTTTTTCCTTCCCCTGGAGCTTTAGGTTTACTGTGTTTACTCCCTGATGAGAAAACGGGAGGCAAACAAGCAGGTGGAGTATGCCCAGCACCCATCCCCGGGAGTGCACGGTGTGGACAACAGGCATATTTTTAGGTGAAGTACAGGGAGAACACACGGGAATGCTCAGCCCCTGAGCAACAGGTTTGTCTCTCCAAAAAGCGCTCTTCACCAGGAAGGCCAGGGAAATGTCTGTCTCCTTCGTTGAAAGTGGTGTCCTGTCATCCCTTACCACGCTATTGAGGGCGGAGAAAAGCCTTCTTTGTTTGCTAAGTGTCCTCATAACAAACATGACCCACACAGTGCAGAATAATCAGACTCCGGTAACATACCTTGTTACAGGACGGAGATTTCTGAACCTTAAAGTTGAGAAATAAATAAATTGCACAAAATAGACAACCTGTCATTTTCTAAGTTAACTTGAGCAAGGTGAATATTTTCCTGCAGATCTCTGCTAGTCCTGGTGTTTTCTTTTAAAACTAGCTGTATCTTGTCAGAGGTCCCTGAAAGTGAATTAACTTTGGATCTCTTAGGTATCTGTGTTTGGAATAGAGTTTATTCCAAATCTATCTTATTATGGAGTTAATGCGAGCACTCAAATAAGAAGGACATATTGTCTTATGCTAGATTGGGCAATAGTCTAATAGTCTTAGGACTGTGTCTCACTAATGTTTACAATGTTTTTAACATTTTATTTCTTTTTCTTTTTTTTCTTTTTTTAATTTTTATTTATTTATTTATTTATTTATTTTGAGATGGAGTCTCACTCTGTCGCCCAGGCTGGAGTGCAGTGGCGCTATCTCGGCTCACTGCAAGCTCTGCCTCCTGGGTTCACGCCATTCTCCTGCCTCAGCCTCCCGAGTAGCTGGGACTACAGGCGCCCACCACCACACCTGGCCAGTTTTTTGTATTTTTTTTTAGTAGAGACGGGGTTTCACCGTGTTAGCCAGGATGGTCTCGATCTCCTGACCTCGTGATCCGTCCGCCTTGGCCTCCCAAAGTGCTGGGATTACAGGCGTGAGCCACTGCGCCTGGCCTTAACATTTTATTTCTTAATTTTACATTTTATTTCTTTAAAAAACTAATAGAGTCTTACAGTTCAAAAGTTTAAAGGTACAAAAGGGTAAGCATTTTGAAAATCTCTTTCTCATCCCAGTCCCTGGCCGCCCAGTTTCCTCACGGAGGCCAGCAATGTTACTAGTTTCCTGTGTCTCTTTCCAGATAGTGCACATTTCAGCAAATACACCATATTCTATGCAAATTGTGGAATAACATATGAGCTCTTCCTTTTCCTAGTATTTCTTGGTGATTGCTTCCTTGTTCTTTTTCAGCTGCTTCAGAATTCTATTGTAAGGATGTCTCAAATTACTTAACCTGTCTCCTACTGAGGCAGTAATATTTCCAAGCTTTTGCTATTTCAGCATTATAGCTAATGACCCTGTACATGCATCATTTTGCATATATGCAAGTATTTTAGAGAACTTCCCAGAAGTGGAATTGCTGGGTCAGAGGGCATGCGCACTTGTAATTTTGATGGCTGTCACCATATTGCATGCAGCTCCTTAGGGTTCTAACAATTTATACTCCCACCAGCAATGTGTATGACTGCCTGCTTTGCTATACTCTTGCGAAGAATATTTTATGAAACTTTTTGATCCTGCAAATCTGATAGGTGAAAAAGACTATCCCAAAATGATTTTATTTTGCAGTTCTCTGTGATTGAGCATTTTATCTTATGTTTAAGAACCACTACATTTACCTTTTATCAGCATTGTTTGTTTATAAATAACCTGTTTATTTTTTCAAGTAGGCCATTGTTCTTTTCATTACTGATTTATAGGAGCTGTTTTTATATTAAAGACTTCAGCCTAATTTCTGTAACATGAGTTGCAAACTTTTTTTCTGTGGTGTTTTCTTTTTTTTGAGAGAGAGTCTAGCTGTCGCCCAGGCTGGAGTGCAGTGGAGCGATCTCGGCTCACTGCAGGCTCCGCCCCCTGGGATTCATGCCATTCTCCTGCCTCAGCCTCCCAAGTAGCTGGGACTACAGGCGCCCGCCACCTCGCCCGGCTAATTTTTTTGTATTTTTAGTAGAGACGGGGTTTCACTGTGTTAGCCAGGATGGTCTCGATCTCCTGACCTCATGATCCACCCCCCCATGGCCTCCCATAGTGCTGGGATTACAGGCGTGAGCCACCGCGCCCGGTTTCTTTAATGACACCTATTGAAAATAATGTTTTTGCATAAAATAATTGAAAGGCATATTTGGTAGTATCCGGGGGTGTTTTCTTCCATCCATTTTATTTATACTGATGGAGAGGAAAACATTGGCCAGCCATTCAGCCTAGATACAGCCTTCTCCTTATCTGTTTTATTTCATCTCCTGTTTGTGGCATCTGCATTCCATGCATGTATTTTCTTTGACAAAAATGACGGTCGTGTTCTTTAAATTCAGAATTACTTGTTGCTTTTGCATTATAATTCATTGGAATGCTAAAAAATGATATTCATGAGAACTCAGAGGAGTTTGGTAAAATAGAGGCCACACAGAGTGCCTGTCTCAAAAAGCAGGGTTTCCACGACTGAAATAGATTGGGTAACAGTCCCATAGTTTTGTGGCGATGAGGGGCCTCAGATAATATTGTCTCACTATTTCACCAATGAAGAACATGTTTTTAGGATTTTTTCCTTCATTTAAAATTTTATTTATTTAAAAATTAACATAGCCTTACAGTTCAGATGTTTAAATGTACAAAAGGGTAAACATTTTGATGTCTTCCCACGCCCGTCCCTGTCTACGCAGTTTCCTCTCAGAAGCAACCGATGTTGTACTTGTAAGCCCATCCTGAAATAGAATGAGCCCAATGTAATAGAAAATGTTGTTGTTTTTTTTGAGTATCAACTTTTTGTGGTTTACCACCAATAAAATGCCCGTAGTGTAAGTATACAGTCAAATGTATTACATATGCCTGTGTAACCATACTGGCAGTTGAGATCTGGAATATTTCATCACCCTTAAAGGCTTCTTTGCATCCCTGTTCTATCAGCACCCACCCCTGGGGACTGATCTCTTTCTGTCACTGTTGACTAGGTTGGACTTCCCTAAAGCTTTGTATAAATGGTGTTATTTAGGGTGATAGGGTGATGTCTTTTTTTTTTGAGACGGAGTCTCACTCTGTCTCCCAGACTGGAGTGCAGTGGCGCGATCTTGGCTCACTGCAACCTCCACCTTCTGGGTTCTAGTGATTCTCCTGCCTGAGCCTCCCGAGTAGCTGGGACTACAGGTGCATGCCACCATGCCTGGCTAATTTTTGTATTTTTAGTGGTGACAGGGTTTCACCATATTGGTTGGGCTGGTCACGAACTCCTGATCTCAAGTGATCTGCCTGCCTCAGCCTCCTAAAGTGTGTGATGTCTTTTGTGTCTGGCTTTGCTTCCTCGGCGTAGTTTTGTGATTCATCTCTGCTGTGTGTATCAGTTATTTGCTGCTTTGCATTGCTGGGTAGTGTACCACTTTGATGATGTACCACAATTTGTTTATCCATTTGCTAGTTGATGTTCCTTCAGGTAGTTTTCATATTTGACTATTCGGAATAAAGCTATTGGAAAACATCAGGTAGAAATCTTTGTGTGAAGTGTGTTTTTGGTGAGGAAAGTGGTAAGCCCTGATGGTTGCCTTGGATAGGCACAGAATGGAGTAAAAGGTCTGTTTCCTAAGTCTTGCTGATCGTTGTATTGAAATTTAATGGCTTATGATGCGGCTCCTCTTTTGGGCATGTTACCTCTGCAGCCTAGAAAGCGTCTCTGATGTGATTTTTTTTTTTTATTCAAGTTCTAGGGTACATGTGCACGACGTGCAGGTTTGTTACGTATGTATACATGTGCCATGTGGGTGTGCTGCATCCATTAACTCATCATTTACATTAGGTGTATCCCTAATGCTATCCCTCCCCACTCCTCCGACCCCATGACAGGCCCTGGTGTGTGATGTTCCCCTTCCTGTGTCCAAGTGTTCTCATTGTTCAATTTCCACCTATGAGTGAGAACATGTGGTGTTTGGTTTTTTTGTCCTTGCCATAGTTTGCTGAGAATGGTTTCCAGCTTCATTCATGTCCCTACAAAGGACATGAACTCATCCTTTTTTATGGCTGCATAGTATTCCATGGTGTATATGTGCCACATTTTCTTAATCCAGTCTGTCATTGATGGGCATTTGGGTTGGTTCCAAGTCTTTGCTATTGTGAATAGTGCCGCAATAAACATATGTGTGCATGTGTCTTTATGGCAGCATGATTTATAATCCTTTGGGTATATACCCAGTCATGGGATTGCTGGGTCAAATGGTATTTCTAGTTCTAGATCCTTGAGGAATTGCCACACTGTCTTCCACAATGGTTGAACTAGTTTACAGTCCCACCAACAGTATAAAAGTGTTCCTATTTCTCCACATCCTCTCCAGCACCTGTTGTTTCCTGACTTTTTAATGATGGCCATTCTAACTGGTGTGAGATGGTATCTCATTGTGGTTTTGATTTGCATTTCTCTGATGGCCAGTGATGATGAGCATGTTTTCATGTGTCTATTCGCTGCATAAATGTCTTCTTTTGAGAAGTGTCTGTTCATGTCCTTTGCCCACTTTTTGATGGGGTTGTTTGTTTTTTTCTTGTAAATTTGTTAAGTTCTTTGTAGATTCTGGATATTAGCCCTTTGTCAGATGAGTAGATTGCAAAAATTTTCTCCCATTCCATAGGTTGCCTGTTCACTCCGATGGTGTGATTTGGTTTTGAACCCATGGTTGGAGACCATGGCATTTAGAAAAGTCCATTCATAGGCCTTTTTCCTTAGTGCCTGTGGCATTGCATGACGATGGCATTACCTTCTATTGGTATAAATAGTAAAAATGTAGGAAAGTGATTTGCCTGAGGTGACCACACAGGGGCACCCCTGGCAGGAGACCTGGGTCACTCTGACTTTTCAGGCATCTCAGGCTGGGCACCAGGCAGTCCTGAATGCCAGCAGGACCTACCGAGAGTCCTTGGAACACTGTCTGTCAAATTGTTTTGGAAGGTTGCAGGGTTCAACCTCCCACTTGATGTCAAGCGCCCCTTCTCTGCCAGCATGAATGGGGTGCCCCAGCTTGTGTTAGAGCCATGGCTCTCAAAGTGAGGTCCTGGGCTAGCAGCATCCACATCACCAGTGTCACCTGGAGATGCAAAATCATGGGCCTCCTCCACACTCACTGAACAGGAGTCTCTGCAGGTGGTCCCAAAGCATCTGGGTTTTCTCCAGCTCTCCAGGTGATTCAATACATGTTCCAGTTTGAGAACCACTATGTTTGAGCACTTTCTGGCATTGTGAGCTGTCTTCTCCATAAGGCAGCATTTCCATTGCTGGGTGGCACTCACTGGTCAATGTTTTCCTTACATGAAGGCCATTGCTTGATTGTCTCTGCAGCTGCCCAGGCTGTAGGCCCCTCCCCAGGATCACCCTTTGTGTGTTTCAAAATCCGTTCTCTTCTTGGTTCCCGCTGAGTCTTCTCTTCCCCAGCTGAGAAATCCTGGGCCCTTCCACTCACCACTGTCCTGTCTGGTTTGCAGATCCTTCTGGCTGCGCTTCAGTTCATCTGTATTCTGCCTGGAATGCAGCATTCCTGAGGTGGCCTGGCCACTGCATACTCTCTTCCTTCCTCCTGGATGGTGTCCTTCTAGCCTCACAGCCTGAGATAGAATTTCTTTACTACAGTTGACAATAACTCCCTTTTACAGATGCTACTATTGCTGGTTGTTAGACTCTTAAAAATAAGTAAATATATATCATTTAGTGCTTTGTCAAAGTATATGTATAGTATACATATATATATGTATAGTTATATACAGTTACAGTTTGTCAAACTTTACTAAAGTTATGATAAAGAGTGTTCACATGTAGCATCGTAGTTAAACCTTGCAGGAACGCAGTGAGGCGTGTGTTGTTCCCATTTTACACAGGAGGAAACAGGAGGCCCAGAAAAGTTAACTGAACACCAAAGATGATGTTGACCTGTACTGTTCAATAGAGTGTTTGTGGTGATGCACTGCCTGTTGTGGTAGCTTCTTGTGGCTGTTGAGCATGTAAAATGTGGCTAGTGGGACTTGGAATGCCATTTGACTTTTATTTAAGTGTAAGTTTAAATAGCCACACATGGCTAGTAGCTGCTGTGTTAACACAGTCTTAGATAAGTGCTGAAGCTGGGTAATGAAGCAGCATCCATTTTCCCTAAATTCAATGATTTTTCTACCCCATCTCTCTAAAGAAAAATAGGAGACTATTAGGGCTTACTTTTTTCAATATTACAGAATCATACTTAATGATTTCAGCACAGAGTGAAAAAAGTTATATTGGGAGAGGGTTGCTTCTGCATAAATGGGAAGGATCTTTTTAGACCGTCAGCCAGCCTGGTCCAAGTTCCTTGCGTTATCTTTGTTTTCTGTCTGAGTAGTCGGTACCTGTGAATGAGTGTCTGCTCCCTGCCCAGTGTGGTCAAGGGGGTATACCTGGGCCCAGGGGGTGTACCAGAAGCCCAGTGCCTGAACTCAGAGAGCCTACCCACTGGTTTAGGAGACACAGCTGATTTGGTGGATCGATTGGGAGAGTATGTCACAGTTCCAAATTGCATGTCACGGTCTCCAGGGCTTTATAGTTGAGGACAAAGTGGGGATGAGGGAGGTTTGGAATAGCTGATGAAAGTCTTGTGAGATTTATTGTATAAGCCTAGAAGAAAAGGTATAGTTTTAAAAGTGAGGCTAATGGTGAGTGATTTCCATGTAGGGCAAACTCAGGAAGAAATGGGAGATGAGCACTGGATGTTGTCAGGATGGAGAGACTCTCCTGACTCACACTGAGGGTCTGTTTTGGGGACAGAGAATTAATCTTGGGTTGCCGGATCCACATGAGATCTGAAACACTGTAGACGTTAAAAAAGGTTTGGTGAAATGAGCTGGACTAGAGGATATTCCCCTATGGTGAATAAGGTGGGGCTATTTAAAGACAGTGAGAGTGGGCCGGGCACGGTGGCTCACAATTGTAATCTCAGCACTTTGGGAGGCCGAGGTGGGCAGATCACCTGAGGTCAGGAGTTCAAGACCAGCCTGGCCAATGTGGCAAAACTCCATCTCTATTAAAAATACAAAAATTAGCTGGGCATGGTGGCATGTGCCTGTAATCCCAGTTACTTTGGAGGCTGGGGCAGGAGAATCACTTGAATCTGGGAGGTAGAGGCTGCAGTGAGCTGAGATCATGCCACTGCACTCCAGCCTGGGCGACAGAGTGAGACTCTGTCTCAAAAAAAAAAATAAATAAAAAATAAAAACAGTGGAGGGGAGATGAGGGGAGATTTATGTGCTTGCTAGGGGGAATACCCAGAGGTGAGGCTGCAAATTGAAAGGGTGGGGCCAGGTTTTGAAGAGGTTACTATTGGACCATGCTAAGGAATTTGGATGACATGAAATAAGCAATACCCATATATTACCCTAATGTTAATACCATAATATTCCTCCCTTTCCTTCAGGACCTCCATCAAAATATGCAACAAGTATTTCTTTCTTTTGTTGTTTTTTTAAATTGAGACAGAGTGTTTCTCTGTCTTCCAGGCTGGAGTGCAATGGCGTGATCTTGGCTTACTGCAGTCTCCGCCTCCTGGGTTCAAGTGATTCTCCTGCCTCAGCCTCCCAAGTAGCTGGGATTACAGGCACTTGCCAGCACACCCAGCTAATTTTTGTATTTTTAGTAGAGATAGGGCTTTACCATGTTGGCCAGGATAATCTTGAACTCCTGACCTCAGGTGATCTGCCCGTCTCGGCCAGCCAAGCCACCACACCTGGCCAAAATATGCAACAAATATTTCTTGAGTGTGTGCTATATGCTGACACTGTTCTTGCTGCAAGGGATATAACAGTGGACAAACAGATAAGATCCCTATTCTCCTAGAGCTTGTATTCTAGTGGTGAAAGTGGTAGAAAAAATACAATAAACAAATATACAAAATGCCAGAAAAGGCCGGATGTTATGAAGAAAACTAAAGCAAGGACAAGGGATAGAGAGTGACAGAAGTCACTACTTTGTTGGGTTGTCATCATTGGCCTTTCAGGAAAGGACCTTGAGTAGACACCTGAAGAACAAGTCAGGGAATGATCCAAGCAGGTAACTCTGGAGGGGAGTGTTCCAGGCAGAGGGAATGGCACACACAAAAGCTCTGGGGTGGGAGTGGGGTTGGGGTGTTTGCAGGGCAGCAAGGAGGCCATTGTGGCTGGGGCTGGGTGAGCAAGGGGGAGACAGTGTTCGTTCAGCTCAGAACTTCATGTCACAACTGTGCCGGAGGCTTTTTGTCAGCTTTCTGCCAGTCCTTCTAGATGAATTAGGGGAGCAAGCAAGCTGGGGCCAGGCACCAGCTAGGACACCATTGCAGGAGCACATAGTGGTGCAGAGAGGCTGAGCCAAGGTAGTGGGGTTGGGGAAGAGGAGATGGATTTGGGGTGACTCTGGAGATAAAATCGGGAGGACAGAATGATTTGGTGGGTGGGGGAGAGAAAGGCTATGGGCTAGATGAGGAGTGCCTGGTAGTGACCTTAACCAGCGTAAGGGTGGCTGACATTGCGGCAGGCTGGGGTTGCTCAGGTTTGGCCATGTTGCATTGGACATGGCTGTAGCTCACCAGGTGAATTATCCACGTGTCACTACAGTGTTAGACACAGACTGACGCTCAGCGTGCAGGTCGAGTTTGAAGTATGGAGTTGGATGTGTTGGAGTTTAGTCGTTGCAGCCTTGGGAACATGTGAAATTTCCTGGGGAGAGCTGGGGGAGAGTGTTGGGGAGATTGAATTACCACAGTGGGTGACCAGAAAGAGCACCTTGAGAAGGAGAGTGGCAGCAGAGGGGAGTCCCAGGAGAGGGTTGTTCTGGAGCAGCCAATGTGGCGATCACGAATGTCATCCAGTACTTGAATTGCAATTGCTCCTTCCTGGCCGTAGCTAAAGCGGTTTCTATAGGGGCCTGGTGGTCTCCAGTCACACCCAAAGGGGAGGACACTCTCTTCCTTTCTCCGTGGCACCACCTCCTGGCTGCAGCACTGTGGATCAGTGGAGGATATGGCTATCCACTCTCTTTCTGGGCCTCTCTGTGATTTGGTTCTCAGGCTGGCTCCTGACTCGGCCAACAGGAATTCAAGTAGTTGAGGAAATCTTTTCTCTCTGTGATGGTCTGAATATATGTGTCCCCTTAAATTTCATATGTTGAGACCTTCTCCCCAGTGCATTAGTTTTAAGAGGTGGAGCCTTTAGGAGGCTATTGGGTCATGAAGGGGGAGTCCTCATGAGTGGGATTAGTGCCCTTATAAAAGGGGTCAGAGGTAGCTTGTTCACTCCTTCCACCATGTGAGGACACAGCAAGAAGGTGCCATCTGCAAAGCAGAGAGTGAGCCCTCACCAGATGCCAAACCTGCCAGTGCCTTGATCTTGAACTTCCCATCCCCTAGAATTGTAAGACATGAATTTCTGTTATGTATAAGCCACCTAGTTAATAATATTTTTGCTATAGCAACCCAACTGGACTAAGCATCCCCTCTCTAATGCTTGGCCTTCACCCTGATGAGATATCTTAGTTTGAATGTCAGAAGCTACAAGTCACCAGTGTTTCTATTTGTAGACTCTTAACACCCCACTCCCTCCCATTCTTGTTCCATTCTCTAGAGGCCTGGAGATGCCTGGGTGGGTATTCCAAAGGACACTAGAATTTGTGGGGAAAGGGACTATGGAGAGGCAAGGTCAACGATATGGTGGAGGAATGTGACAGCGTGAAGTTCTGGGGAGGACCGAAGGGGCTAGGTGAGAAGGACACCTTTTCTTCTGATTCCTGGGGACCCAGGGGAAAGATGGGTATACCTGTAGTCTAAGTGGCAAGGAGTCACATGTGTTGTCTGATTTCTCTCTGAAGGAGGATGGTAATCTACTGCAGTTGAGGTTAAGGCAGGACAAGGCACCTGCAGAGACTGGCTGTAAGCTTTAGTGGAGAAGCATAAATGACTGGGGGAAAATGCTAGATTACACTTTTGTTTTATTTATGTTTGGCCATAAATTTGTGCAGACATTTTCTATCAGGCTCCTGTATCTTCATCTTTGTCCTCATTGACCATTTTTTTCTAAGGTGCATATTTAATGGAGTAGTACTAGTTTTAGTATTGTAGTCACCCCTATACTATATTAGTTTAACAATAAATATCTGTGGGAAATTTCCCATTTGCTAAAGCTAAAATGAGTCCAAGATATCCATGTACAATTTCGAGCGTACTTTTAGAAGCATGCGGCTGTGAAGTATTTTCAAATGTTTTGCCAAATGATTCAGTGTAGTGCTCTTTGTTTGCTGCTGATTCCAGTTTTTGGAAAGATTTTTGTCTCAGGGATGAAAAAGGCAATACCTAAGTGAAAACACATTGGGTGAGGTGTGGCCACCTCCACGCCCCTGACGGTAATCCTAGACTGGGAGAAAGAGCATGAGCCACCTGCAGGAGGCTGGCCTCCCATATCTTCCCAGACACTCACCAGACCTTTCACCTGAAAAATGAACTCAGATGACAGAGGGAGCTCTCCTGAGTTGTGGCCACGTGGACTTTCTGGGTTTCTAGATAAACCGTTGTGGGTATTGTGTATTGAGCCATTCTTCTTTTGACAATTTTGTGGCACACTTTCTGTGGCCTTGCATAATTTCCTGGATTCCTGCAGTGATCCTTGATAATAGCAGTGACCATTTATGGGGCTCCTGCTTTGCTAGGCACTTGGTGGAGTTTCCTTATTTAATTATCACACCACACAGCAAGGTATCATTGCCCCATTTGGCAGAGGGGATATTGGGGCTCAAGGGATTTAAGTCACTTGTCCCAAGGTAAGGGTATTTGGCACAATGGGGATTCCGATCGGATTTCTGCTCCCCACCCCACCCCAATAAGCCGGACTGCAAGGCGAGGTTGCTGGGTGTAATCAGAGCATAATTCAGTATGACTTCTTCCCTCTGCTTCTAGAAGACAGAGTTAATTTCTTTCTCAGATCAAGCCATGAGCTTTCACTCACAGAGCTTGCTATCTCCATCTGCTTTATAGAAAAAGGTTAATTTATTTTTCCAAGTAAAATTTCGGCACCAGCTGTGGCTTCATCCCTGTAGAGGATTCCACCCCACCACCTTTGTTTTCCGTCTTAGGCATTGATTACCAAAGCAGGGTGTGTATTTCTCTGAGTTGTCAAGTGGCCCAATCTCATCATATTTCAGTTCCCTTTTGTGTGTGCTCTTTTGACCCGGGGTGGCACTTTCCCTACAGGTAAGATGTCATGTGGGCTCTGGCCTGTTCTTAGCTGACCGCACTGCTTTGTGGTGTAGCGTGCTGCGTGAAATATGTGATGTGGGATGCAAGCCCAGGTGAATCTAGAGTTTGGGGTACCGACGTGTTGTGCTGAAGGAGCGTTACTGCCACTCTGAGGGTGGGGTTGGGCCGGGGGGCTGGGAGGCATGGAGCCGTTATGGAGGCAGCACAGGAGAGCCCATACCCACCCCTGCCTCTTCTCACCCACTCTGCAAAGCTGCGTGCTCTGTAGGCAGCCGCTGTCCCACCAGGACTGTGACCCTCTGCATCTCTGTTCCCTGCTCTGTCCCTTCCCTGTCATTAGTCTCCCCTGTCACCTCTTCAGCGAGGTTGTCCCCAGCCTAGACTCCATGTAGGTCTTGCTTGTTAATTTCAGTTTCAGATCTGCAAATATTCTTCAGAGAATTTGGTGCAACTTGAAGGTATTTTGTTAATTTTTTTCTGTGTTTGTTTTTCTAATTCTTAAAGCTTTGTTAAAACTCTGTTAAGTATCCTTTGGGTCAAAGAAAAAAATTAAAGCTGCAATTACAGAATTATAGTAAATGATGTGGAGAATACTGTGTATGAAGATCATTCTCTCCCTCACACACACATACATCTTTAGTATCAATTAATTCCACTGGGTTTTTAATTAAAATGCAGCAATTTCTTACCCTATCTCACCTTACTTCCCAGTACTGTTTCTAGGAGCGACTGTTGTTTGTTATGTTCTTGGCTCTATATAGACTTTTCTAAGTAAAATTCTGTGTTTTTTTTTTGTTGTTTGTTTGTTTTTTTTTAACAGAGTTTCTCTCTTGTTGCCCAGGCTGGAGTGCGATGGCGCCATCTCGGCACACCGCAACCTCCTCCTCCCAGGTTCAAGCAATTTTCCTGCCTCAGCCTCCCAAGTAGCTGGAATTACAGGCATGCACCACCAGGCCCGGGTAATTTTGTATTTTTTAGCAGAGACAGGGTTTCTCCATGTTGGTCAGGCTATTCTCAAACTCCCGACCTCAGGTGATCTGCCCATCTTGGTCTCCCAAAGTGCTGGGATTACAGGCATGAGCCACTGCGCCTGGCCTCTAAGTGAAATTCTTAAAATGCTGGTTTTTGATTCAGCAATCTAAGACGTTAATTTTCTCCTGGCACCCTGATTCACATAAACTCTTCTCATCCCCCTTCCCTTGTAATGATATCAGAAGTTTGGGTTGAAGCATTATGACTATATAAGTATTGTTCATATATAAGCTAAGTAGAGTATCATGTTTATGTTTCCTTTCTTATTCAACGTTATTTTGCCATTACTCTCAGGGTTCTCTGCCTCACAGTTCCCAGTGAATTGGGAAGAGTCCCAGAGTTCCCAGGAACTCAGCCTCTTAGTTCCTCTCAGTTTCCATCCTTCTGTTCTGTTCTCCTCTGATGCCCCACTGGGCTTGCTGTCCACTTAGGACACACCCATCATCATCATTTTCCTTCTCTCCTCTGTTGGAACCCCTGATACTGGGCCCTTGCTTAAAACAGGGGGTCAGGACAAAGTCAACAATCCTGAATGGGAAGGTCCCCATTTCTTCTTCTTGAGAATATTCATGAGAGTGTAAGGTTTTCTTCACATTTATCCTGAGTTCTTGATTTCTGTTTGTTTCTCCTCTGTTCCTGAAGCCTTCCTTGGTGCACTCCTCTGTATGGGGAGAGCACATTTTCTACCTTTGAGAGAGTACAGAGGAAACACATGTTTTGAGAACTTGTATGCAGAAAACATCTTTATCCTGTCCTTGCTGTGGATTTCTCGTCTGGCTTGATTTAGAGTTCTGGGTTGGGAAGAATTGCCCTTAGAAATTGGAAGCATTGCCTCCTTGTCTCCTCTCTCGCTTCCAGTGTTGCACTTGGGCTGGCGAAAGGCCTGCCAATGCCTGATCTCTTATAGATGACCTGGTTTTTCTCCCTGGAAGGTTCTGGGGTTTTCTCTTGATTATTGATATTGATATTTCAAACAGGCCTCTGTTGATCTTTTTTTTCACTTATCGTTCTTGGTTTTATGAACAGTCTCAGCTGGAAACTTATATCTTTCAGTATTAGATTTTCTTAAAGTCTTTTAAAAATAATTTCCTGGCCAGGTACGGTGGTTCATGCCTATAATCCCAGCACTTTGGGAGGCTGAGGCGGGTGGATCACTTGAGGTCAGGAGTTCGAGACCAGCCTGGCCAACGTGGTGAAACCCTGCCTCTACTAAAAATAGAAAAATTAGCCGAGCATGGTGGTGCATGCCTGTAATCCCAGCTACTTGGGAGGCTGAGGCAGGAGAATCACTTGAACCTGGGAGGTGGAGGTTGCATTGAGCCGAGATCACGCCATTGCACTCCAGCCTGGGCGACAGAGCAAGACTCCATCTCAAAAAAAAAAAAAAAAAAAAAAAAGAAAATTCTTCCTCTTTTTCTCTTCTTTTTTTAAAATTTTGTTTCTAGAGACAGGGTCTCGCTGTGACACTCAGGCTGGAGTGCAGTGAGGAGATCATAGCTTAAGCGATCCTCCCACCTCAGCCTCCCGAGTAGCTGGGACCACAGGTACACACTACCATGCCTGGCTAAGTTTTTAAAATTTTTGTTAAGATGGGATCTTGCTATGTTGGCCAGGCTGGTCTCTAACTCCTGGCCTCAAGCAATCCTCTGGCCTCTGCCTTGTGGGTCACTGGGATTACAGATATGAGCCACCACGCCCAGCCTGTTTTCTTTGTTTTCTGGAGATCTTACTGGTCAAGCATTGGACTTCTTGGATTGCTCCTGATTTTCTAAGTTTCTCTATTTTCATCTTTGTCTTCTGTTCTGCTTTCAGAAAGCTTCCTGTATCTTTTGCATTCTACTGATTTAAAATTTCTGGTCTCATTTTTAGTTCCAAGACATTTTCCTCATTTTTGATTTTTTTCCTTTTAGATGCACTTGTTTTGATTCTTAGATTTTTGGTTCTTAGATTTTTCTCCTCCTTAATAAAAAGGAGAAGATAGTTTATTCAAGGTTTTCTTGTGTGTGTTCCGAGTTCCTTATTTCTGTGTGTTTTGTCTCTGTTAGGTGTTGAAGGCTTTCCTGAAATATCTAAGGGGTCCTCAGATTTCCTGTTCCTGTTTCACAGTGAAGGGCTCCAAGGCTGAGTGCAGCGTGCTGGGCTGAGGAGTGGCCACTTCACAGTGTTCACTGTGGGTCATCAGCATGCTGACCTCTCCTGTGGGGGCAGGGCAGGGAGGGGAAGCCTGACTCCGAGTGTTCTGGGAGCTGTGCCAGGGAGATGGTGAACACGTGGGGGTCCCCATCAGAATGTGCCTGGCATCAGCTCCCTGTTCTCAGCGTGGTTCCTCTGCCCTGCTCTCTTCTGTCCTCTTACCCCCGGGGTCTGAAGCCCTTCCACTTTAATTTTTTCAGAGAACAACCTCCTACTTCTGTCGGGGTGGAGGAGGGGTCCTCTCTCCTGACCTTGCTGGGTGGGTAGTAAGATCTGAAGTTCTAACTGTTCATCATACAGATTTGTAGGCTGGGCGCAGTGGCTCACGCCTGTAATCCCAGCACTTTGGGAGGCCGAGGTGGGTCGATCACCTGAGGTCAGGAGTTCAGGACCAGCCTGGCCAATATGGCGAAACCCCGTCTCTACTAAAAACACAAAAATTAGCCGGGCATGGTGGTCTGCACCTGTAATCCCAGCTGCTCGGGAGGCTGAGGCAGGAGAATCGCTTGAACATGGGAGGTGGAGGTTGCAGTGAGCGGAGGTCACGCCATTGCACTCCAGCCTGGGTGACATCTTCACACCTGCCCTGGCCCCTGCCTTCTCCCGGTACCTTCCACCCCCACGCTTTCCTGGGACCTGCAGCTCAGCGGGACGTGCTTTTGGGGGCCTTCCCCTTGCACCCTTGCAGTTCCCAGCGCTCTTTCTGCTGCTCGCTCAGTTATCACCCTGGAGCTTGCTTTCTATCTTCCAGACATTTGTTGATATCCCCACTTTTGTCTCCTTTCCTGCTTTCTTTTAGCCTCATGCATGCATATCTTTGTCAGTATTTTTACTTTTTATTCTGGCATGGTATGGGGAGGAAGAGGAGAAAGATACGCATGTTCAGTGTGCCATGCCTGACCACAGGGCTGGCCTCCCCACCTGAATGCTGCCTCCAGCAGGGCAGAGAGCAGTCTGTTGCTTCAACCATGTATCCCAGCACCGTGGCATATGGTAGGTGCTCAGTAATTGAATAGGTAAAACTTCAGTGACACCCTCTGCTTTTTCATCCACTTCCTCATGCTTCCCATACTTTTGGGAAAGGTATCCAAGTTCTCTGCTCACCTCCCTTGAGAAGAAGAATTTCTCTTTTCCCATTTCTTTTCCAAAACACTGTGTGGTTATGATAATTCCTATCCAATCCAAGTGCAGCACTTTGTAGATTTTAAATTAAAAATTGGCGTGATGATAATTTATTACTCAGCAGTAATACATGTCTAGATTTTGAAGTTTACTGATTAGAATATTAGTGAATGGAGTATATTTGGTTCTAGCTAGTCTCACTAAAGCATGAGAATGGCATTTTATTACAGCATTTCTTTTTATTTGTAAAAAATTTACTTATTTTTTCTTTTTTATTGAGACAGGGTGCTGCTCTGTTGCCCGGGCTGGAGTGCAGTGGTATGATCGTGGCTCACTGCAGCCTCCACTTCTGGGCTCAAGCAGCCCTTGCCCATCAGCCTCCTGAGTAGCTGGGACTACAGGTCTGTGCCACCACGCTCAGTTAATTTTAAACGTTTTTTGTAGAGATGGGGATGCACTCTGGGGTCTCACTCAACTCCTGATTGAGCCAGCCTGGGTATCATAGTGATCCCCCCACCTCTCAAGTGATCCTCCCACCTCAGCTTCCCAAAGCGCTGGGATGGCGAGCATGAGCCACTGTACCCAGCCTGTAACATTTAAACAAATAGAGCATGATTTGTGAATGAAAGGCCCCCAGTATCAAACTCTAAATCCTAGGTGTCTTCAGCCTACCTTGATCTGACATTGAACTTTAACTGCAGTGGGCCTCGAAGGACTTGGTGGGGTCTGTCACTTACAAAGGATGGTTATAAAGGATGGTTTATAGTGTTTAAAATCTCTTGGGAGAGATGACATGGAAAGCAGCAACTAGTTTGGTATGACAAATATGAGTAACAGGTACCCAGGCTGCTGCTACTGTGGGAAGGAACGGAAGTCCTCCAAATCTGGTGACTGCAGGGAGGTCACACTTTTTTGAGTTGTGAATGCTAAGTAGAAGTGGTTTGGGTGAATCAACGTAAGCAGAGCCTTCCAGGCTGAAGGAGTCACAAAGGCTCTGAGGGTGACAGTGAGTAACATGGCCCAGGTTTGTTTCATTAGCAAATACTCACTGAGAACATGGTAGGTAGAATCACTGTGCTAGACACTGGGGACACGGTGTCTTCTTCCCCCATGGAGCTCACAATCTGGGGAAGAAACTCAGGTCAGAGATTGTTTCCAGCATGTTCTCATAAGTGCCATGCTAGCAGTATGTAGGAGGGGCAGCCATGGTGGTTGTAGTCTGGAAAGACCTAGAATAAGTGACATTTTAGCTGGACGTAAAGAGTCAGTAGGTGTTGGCCAGGTTGCCGGGGTGTGCAGGGGAAGGATTTGTTCCAAGCCAAGGGAGCGGCGTGTGTGAACGTCCAGAGGGAGGAGTGTGGACTGCCAAAAAGTTGCATGGAGTTCCGTGTGGTCGGGAGGTGGGGAGATGGAAAGGGAGGGGGAGAGGCAGGGCAGAAGGTAGGCACGGTGAAGAGCCTGGAACGGGAGTGGAGAGGTTTGGGTTTCATCCTGAGTGCAGTCAGAAGCAAGGGCTGCCCATTTCCTTCCAGTGTAGTTCCTTACCCCTGGGGCAAGGAAGTCGTGCCAGCGGTCACAGGAGGTGAGGCTGGAAAGGAAGCAGGTCCAGATCCTCAAGGGCTTGGGTACTAGTTCCAGGACTGGGACCTCTTTGAGGCCTGGAGAACTGATGGGCCATTATAAACAACCCCTGACACTGATGTGATTGATTCTTTGTAGAAAGCACTTTAGGGGCAGTGAGGAGGGGCATGTGAGAGACATGTTGGAGGCTGAGAGTGGGGCAGCAAGGGGAAGTCTGTTTTCTATAGGAAGCCACTGGTGGGGTCACTCTTGTGGGTGGGGGAGGACCAAGGGCAGTGCAGGTTGGAAGTGCCCTTCTCCCCGGGAGGGTTCTGGAGGGGTGGCTGACTTCAGGCTGAGTGTGGGGCCTGGCCCAGTGCAGAATGCCATCCTGAAAGAGACTCTTAGGCTCCCCAAGGGTACTCAGAGTCCAGTGGAGAAAGGCAATATGCTTTTTGTGGCACCAAGGTTAGGGATTATTAAGATTCATGATGCTTTTGTATTTAATGACAAAGGTACAGTGACAAATCAGTGAATAAGGATAATGTTACAATTCAGAATTGATGAGTGTGGAGCACTTATCCCATGCCAGATATTTTAGGCCGTTCACCTGTAGTGTCTCTTACTCCATACACATAACAACTGTTGGAGGAGGTAGGTGTCATTACTAATATACACAATGACACTGAGGCACAGAGAAGTCAAGTGACTTGCCAGGGGCACACAGCCACACTCGTGTGGTTGCAACTGTTTTACACCCGGGTGGCCTAATGGTAGTTTATCCTCTACTTGCTGGGTTATTTTGCCCATTATATGCATTTTCCAGCCTACTTGTTCAGGATTCTTTCCATGTCCTTTGGTGTAGATGCATTTTTCTGTTGTCTGACAATGTCAATAGTCTAACTATTGACTGATGACTTCTAGTACATAGGTAAGCAGAGAATCAGCCAGACTCCTGTGCTATTATTTCTCATGCTTTAGATCTTCAGGGCAAGCTTAAAGCATTTCTTTCTGCCTTTTGTACTTCCAAGGCCCAACATCTGCTTGCGTATAGAAGCTGCATATGATTTTTGTGGTCCATTCTCTAGTTGGACCATTCTCTAGGTGTGACACGGGGCTTCTTTGTCGCACATCTCCAGGCACTCATGCAGAAAACAGCGTGAGTGGCATTCCCTGGAGTTGCAGTGAGGTTGCCTGGCTGGATGTTGTGGGCTTTGCTGAGTTTTGCCCTGGAGGGTGCGTGTCAGGTCAGGTAATTGGCCTGGCTTTGTGGGAACTGCCGGATCCTAGAATAGGCTGTGCTTAACTGAATGAAAAGAGAATTCATACTTTGGTCTCCGCAGGACAACTTTCAAAACAAATATTCTAGTCTGTGATTGACCAGGATGCATTGAGTTGAGAACGTCACTACTGCTTACATTTTAGGTTTGGCTTAGAGCGTAATGCTTAATGCTACATGGGTGCCAGTTTCCCCTTGTCAGCTTCCAAAAAGCCACTCTGGCAGCTTTTGCATGTGTTTTGCCAGTCTGCATAGCAGTGAAAGAAATGTGCCTCTGGAGTGGCAGATTTCAGCAAAAGAATCATATTGAAATCATATCCCAGAGCTGCCCAGTTCTTTGAAGGCACTAATCTGTTTTGAGTATTTCAAACGCATCATGGAAGATAATTATTTCTATGATCGAGTTGCACCAGCTCTGACCTAGTAAACCATATTATTTGTTTCATTGGCGGCTAAAACCTTTCAAAAGAAGGCATCCATATGATGAAATGAACGGAGGAGGAAATCTTTGCTCCAGTTTAATCACCTCGTGTTACAGGTGAAGAAACTAAGTCCCGAGGTCCTTTGGCTGGTGACATTATGACCCATATCAGAGTCTCCTGACCCCTTTTTTTAAACTACATGCACTAAGTGTTGAGACAGCAAACATGATGAAACTTAGGAAGGCAAAATAATAATGTTCCCAAGTGTCAGAATCACTAATTATATTTTGCAGGTCAGTGTGGGAACTTTACTGTGTTGGCCCAACCATGTCTTTGGGGGTCTTTTGAGGGTCTGGAGTATTGACAGATCTCCTCGTGATCTTCCAGGACCCTAAAAAGCTCTCAGCTGTGAGATTCAGGCCCTTGTCTCAGACTTCACCATCTTTTCTTGCCCCCCCCTGACAAATGAGCCAGAGTTTGCTAAAAGTCACTTTGATATAAGGAGGCAGTCAAGGGCTTCCTCTTGGTCTTAGTAGTAATAGCTTGTGTTTGATCACGTCTGCTTGAAACAGGTGTTTAACATTCAGCTAATGGTAGTGCAGCCTTCTTTGAAATGATGAGAGTAACTCCTTCCAGAAAACTTTTCATAGGAGGAATTTTTGGCAGTTGAAAATGCATTTACTATTCCAAGGAAACATTTTGTTGTATGCTCATAACTAACAAGTTATTACTTGTGTCTGCTAAAACAACACCAAGACCTGTTAAAATGGACATGGTCACTTTAATACAGTAGTTATATTAGTAATCATAACACAACTTAGCGACTTTTTTGGTTAATTCTCTCTAAAAGAGCTGTTGACCTCTTTTAATTAAGCTCTTCTGTAGCTATTAAATGTAATACAGGGTGCCTACAAACAAAACATACATGCACTCGGTGCTTAAAAAAAAGATCTTTCTGGTGAAATATAAACAAAATATAAAAACAAGGACTATTAAAGGAGTCTATTAGAACAGCAGGGTTTAGGGGGCCTGGTGTACAAGACTGCACATGACCGCCACCCTGACGGGAATGTCACCATGAGTCAGGAGATGGCTTCATGCTTTCTGGTCTGGGGCTCAGTTGCTCATTAGTTGCATAAGATCCAAATACCATCTTTGCATGTGGAGAAAATGGCTCATAAGCTGAAGGAAGGATATTATATGAAACTCTCCTGCAACTGAGCTCCTGTAACCTGGATGGGTATATCTTGGGGTATTCACTACAGTCTGGAAACCTTACTTCATCTCTTTCTTCATTGTTTTAGAAATGAATGTATGTCTTCCTGGCATACCTTCTGAATTTAACTTCCAAATACCTTCTGGATAAACTGAAAACAACACCTTGCATCATTATGTCATCTATAACATCAGAAACCTTTAGTGAGAGGCTTTTAGCCAGTTTGTGATGGTAGTCTATGAAAAATGCTTTGTGTGGTTGTTTTTTTGTTTGTTTGTTTGTTTGTTCGGTTTTTTGGAGTCTTGCTCTGTTGCCCAGGCTGGGGTACAGTGGTGCGATCTTGGCTCCCTGCAGTCTCCGCCTCCTGGATTCAAGCGATTTTCCTGCCTCAGCCTCCTGAGTATCTGGGACTACAGACACGTGCCACCACACCCAGCTAATTTTTGTATTTTTAGTAGAGATGGGGTTTCGCCATGTTGATGAGACTGGTCTTGATCTCCTGAGTTCAGGTGATCCACCCACCTCAGCCTCTCAAAGTGCACGGATTATAGGTGTGAGCCACCATGCCCAGCTGAAAAATGCTATGTTAAGCGTTTAGCTTTTTTTCTTATAGAAGTTATCCACATATTTAAAGATATTTAACAATGACATTTCACGTTTGGCTCATTTTCATTCAGTCACATTTAAAAATATATTCTAATACACTTAGAACTTGTAGCTTTCATTTATCAAAATGAAAGTTGGGCATCAGGAGAAATTTTGATGCTTAATCGTATCACTGAATATAGCCAAAAGGTTCAGCACACTTGTACATTGATGCACTGTATGCTTGAGAAATTTAATTCTGTGTACATGCCAGCTTTTGTCTCTGATGGTGCCCATCAAATCTCTGCTCTGTGTGGGTTTTGCCTGGTACAGACAGGTTGTATCTTAAGATTGTGAGACCATGATCCAATACTTGTTTGCTGTGGGCCTGTGACGTTGAAAAACAATGGCTGTTGGCCAAAGAACCAATCATGGGCTACCATCCCCAGAATGCCAGTGATGATCTTTGGCATTTTGTTGGAACTACCAGATGTCTAGCAAGAAGGCCAGACATTCATTGTATTCAGATTTGGTGTGGCTTTCACAGTAAACATGGCTGCTTAGATTTGAGAGAGGTTCATCTGCTGCAGCTCCTCTGGTGATAGGGACGCGTGAGTCAGCAGAGCACCATTCTCTTTGACCTCAGCCACACCATTGCAACATGACTTTAGTATGGGGCAAATTAGGAGAGCCAGATTTACTTCTGTTGGTTATCAGAGGCCAGGTCTTCTGAAAGAGAAGAAATACGATTTGTCTAAGCAGATATCCAAGGGCCATTCATGTTATCTGATGCTTCCCAAATGGTCTTTAATAAAAATGGTATAGACATTTTAATGTTCCCCATAGTTTTTTTTCCCTCAATTTGGCAAGCTGTCATTATTATGATATTGTGCTTTAAGGAATTCATGATTAATGATTACATTGATTACATGCATGGTTAATTAATTACATTAATTGAATCATTCGTACAACAAATACTGAATGAGCAACAGCAAACAAAAAAGTATTTATTGAGTGCCTGTGATTGGCATGCAGAGACCTAGTGCTTGGGTGACATTGGCAAACAGGAGAGATGGTCTCTTCTCTCACAGAGCTTGTAGTTTGGGGTAGGGAAGGACAGACAGATGGGAAACAAATGGCCAAGCAAACCAACATACAGGTGGGAATCAGAAGGCGTGCTCTGAAAGGAAAACACATCACTCTGGGGGAGCAGTGGGGTGACCTAATTTGACAGCAGGCTGCTAAGGAGACTGGGCGGAGTTTTCCTTGCTGAGTGTGACCACTGGGCATGGGATGGTGAGTCAGGGGTTCACTGTTGTGCCTTTGCCAAGCTTTAGGAAGCAGACGCCTTTTGTCAAAGAATCCACATTTTCCTTTCCTTTTCTGTTTTTTTTGAAAAACTTCAAAGTTTAGGTTTGTTATGTAGGTAAACTCATGTCAAAGTTTGGGCTTTGTTGTACAGATTATTTCATCACCTAGGTACTGAGCCTAGTACCCAAGAGTTATTTTTTCTGCTCTTCTCTTTCCTCCCACCCTCCATCCTCCAGTAGGCCCCAGTGTCTGTTGTTCCCCTCTTTGTGTCCATGTGTTTTCATTGTTTAGCTCCCACTTATAAGTGAGAACATGTGATATTTCGTTTTATGTTCCTGCATTAGTTTGCCAAGGATAAGGGCCTGTAGCTCCATCCATGTTCCCATACAGGAAATGATTTTTTTGTTATGGCTGCATAGTATCCTAGGGCATATATGTACCACATTTTCTTTATCCAGTCTATCGATGAGCATTTAGGTTGATTCTGTGTCTTTGCTATTGTGAGTGCTGCTGCAGTGGACTCACTCGTGCATGTGCCTTTATGATAGAATGATTTATATTCCTTTTGGTATATATTCAGTAATGAGATTGCTGGGTTGAATGGTAGTACTGTATTTAGCTCTTTGAGGAATTGCCATGCTGCTTTCCACAGTGGTTGAACTAATTTACACTCCCACCAACAGCATGCAAGTGTTCCCTTTTCTCTGTGACCTTGCCAGCATCTCTTATTTTTGACTTTTTTGTAATAGCCATTTTGACTGGTGTAAGATGATATCTCATGGTGGTTTTGATTTGCCTTTCTCTCATGATCAGTAATACTGAGCTTTTTTTCATATGCCTCTTGGCTGCATGTATGTCTTTTGAAAAGTGTCTGTTCTTGTCCTTTGCCCACTTTTTGATGGGAAGAACCCATGTTTTTATTTATCAAAATAGTTCATTCTTTTTTGATACAGTGGATTTGAAGTTCTGATGTAGTTGAATTGATTGGGATTATTTTTAAAAGACTGGCTCAACTGAGGGCATTTCTTTGTTATTATTTTACCTCTGTATTCACTTCTCATCTGATTGAAATATAAGCTTAGGATTGTGTTGTAGACTCTATTCTAGTCCAGATTCACAGTGCTGATTATGAACTGGTGTCATGTGGTTGAAGTGAGGCATTTTCTTGTTGCTGTTTCATGTCAAATGTAACAAACACAGAGGCTGTGGCACTCCTTTGGAGAGCTTGCTGAGGAGCTGCCACCTTCCATTATTATCTATTCTTTTATTCTTGTTCCCTGCATTGTTTTTCCTGGGCTTTGTCTTTCTTGTTTGGAGCATAAATACGGTGCTGGAAGTCACAGGTGGAATTATCAGGAGAGACAGATGTTTTCTGTTGGACTTGGTTAGGGCCTGTGCTAAGGGAGGGCCTCGTCCCCCTTGTTTAATTAGAGAAAGTTGTTAGGGTTGTTTGCATCCCTGTGTACTGCTCATGTGTGCACACAAAGGGAGCGGGGAACCGCGGACCTGCTGGGTAAAGGGAGCGCTTTCTAGCAAAGCCATGTGAATTGGTAAATGGCGTGGGAGGGGGTGATAACACTTCTCATCACCTTTTCTCTTGTTTCTCCTATTATAGCTCCTTTTTGACAAACAGGGAAAAGCATTAAATACAAACATCCCCAGCGACTCACTTTTAACAAATCAGGGTGGTACTGCTGTTCAAGTCCTCATTCTGGCCCTCGGGCTCTCAGAGTCAGCATGGGGTGGTTACCTGTGACATTTGCTTATTTTATAGGCTTGTTATGTTTTAGTGATTGATTCTTTCCATATGAAGAAGATATGGAACGTTTCACTATGTTCGTTTGTATTCTTCTCCTATTGAGTTACAAAAGGGTTTCACTAATGATGAAGTATCAAGTTCTTAACCCTAAAGAGGTCATCTCAGAACCAGATTTGTGGCTGTCTTCCTGCATCCCAACTATGGCTTGAATTCTTTTGGGCTAAACTTCAGCCTAAGTCATCTCCTTTTCCTCAGTTTATTTTCCCTTTGCCCCAATTCCTTAGTTTTTTATATTTATTCTGTGCTATGATAGATATTTAAGTTCTCTCAATTGGTTTTTGGACTGAGGTGTAATAGAAATAAGTGCTACGGAGGCAGGCAAATACATGTGTGTGTGCATGTGTGTGTGTGTGCGTGTGTGTTTGCATGTGTGTGTATTTTGGCATGTGTGTTTTTTTGTGTGTTTGTGCATGTGTGTGTGTGCATGTGTGTTTGCGTGTGTGTGTGTATGTTTGCATGTGTGTGTGTGTGTTTTTGTGTGTGTGCACCCACCGGGGAGTAGGGGTTTCTGGGAAGAGGTGAGCTTCTAGCTGGGCGAACCCAGTCCAATGACTTACTCTTTCTTAGCTTTAGTTTTCTTATTTGTAAAAATTGGGTAATGCCATCACTTCACAAAATAACAACGAGGCCCTGGAAGACAGCCCACCTCGAGTCCGTGGCCCACATGGATTCTGCGGCACACACGCCCCGAGTTCACTTAGGCTAGGGGTTCTTTTTCAGAATCATAATTTTTTCATTTCTAAGATATTTCATTAAGTTTTATATTACTACTTGTTTGTGCTATTTGCTGAAGATTCTTTTAAAAATCAAAGTGTAAAACAGGACATTAAAATATTACTTCACATAAAAGAACCTTGAAGGAAGCCCGGCCTGCAGCTTGTCCTTCGAGGTGCAGGCTCCGTAAATCCCAGGAAACCTGGCTGTACAGGTGCCTAGTCTCTGGGCTTTTTTGTTACCGCAGGTGCTGCTGTCGTGTGTCAAGGTGCGTGGTCTCCATCAGTGTGGGCACCATGACCTGTGCGTGTGAGGGGCTTGTCTTGCCCTGACCCTCAAATACTCCTGAGGGATCCTGGAGGTCCCAGGATCAGCAGCTGGGGTTGGGGGAACCTGAAGAATTGAAACCTGTCAAAAAAACATTCATTCTCATCTGAGGTTCACTCTCAGTTTAGAATGTTCTGGAAATAGGATCTAGGGGACTTAAAGGAATGGGTCCATGAGGCAGCTGCCAGCTCTCTCTCATGCTCGTGCACTTGGACAGGACCATGGACATCCTCTCCCACTCTTAGTTGTTTGTTTCTTCTTTTACTTTGACCCATAGGAAAGAATCGGAGGGTGTTCCTACCTAGGATGACACAATACAGTCTCTGACCTTGAGGTGGCCCTGCTCATCGAAGTCCAACTGGAGTGTGGCCTTTGGCTTCAGGGCCAGAGTGGACTTTCCTGATACTTAGTATTGGTGCCCAAATATTTGTCACTGCTTTTTACTGTCTCAGACTTGGCCACAGAGTAGCAGGGAGTTGCAGCAGTTCCTCATGCACTGGAATTGGCGGCCATGGTTCTCCCCTTCCATGCTGGCAGCTAGAAAGACACATGCATTGGGCCCGGGTGCAGTGGCTCACGCCTGTAATCCCAACACTTTGGGAGGCCGAGGCAGGCGGATCACTTGAGGTCAGGAGTTTGAGACCAGTGCGACCAACATGGTGAAGCCCTGTCTCTACTAACAATATAAAAGTTAGCTGGGTGTGGTAGCACATGCCACCTACTCAGGAAGCTGAGGCAGGAGAATCATTTGAACCCGGGAGGTGGAGGTTGCAGTGAGCCGAGATGGCACCACTGCTTCAGCCTGGGTGACAGAGACTCTGTCTGAAAACAAACAAATAAACAAACAAAAAAAGACATGCATTGGATACACTACAAACTCCTTTTTGAAAAAAAAAAAAAACACAAAACACTCAAGTTTTGAAAACATCTTTCTCCCTGTGTGGTCACGGTTGCTGCACCCAGTGGGATTATAATCCCCAAGAGTGTCAACACTGTTTTGCCCCTTGAATGTATCCAAATAAACTGGGACAAGTCCGCATCCAGGTCTGGATTTCCTATGGTTTCTTGAACATTTTGATATTGAATAAGCAAAGGGGGTGGTGTTTTCTAGGCACAACTACTGGATGTGGGGCTCTAGATACTAAAGGAATGTCTGTGTAAGGAGGCTGCTGGCACAGCCCAGCGGTACTGTGTGCATACACGGAGTGACCTGGGTCAGCTTTGCTGGGCAGAGCAGCTTCGCTCTATTGATAAAGGACACTTGATCCTGACCTTCAGATAAGTGGCCCCCAGAGGATGACAAAATTATTAATTCACTGCTCAGTAGATTTTGTATTTGAGGATTTTGAAACAAATTAGACAGTTGCTTCTCTGTGTCCTGTGTTTATTTAGAGCTTAATAAGTAGGGTGAGCATATAATTTATTGTCCTTACCTAAGTAGGCCAGGACACGGTATATACCAGGATACTGTGGCCTCTCTGATCTTAAATAACCTGTTGTCTCTAATCTGCATAGTTTCTTACAGCTCGTTCAGATATTTCAGCCTTGATCTCACTTTGTTTACTGAGTGTAGCAGCGTGAATGAATGTTTGCCTTTCTGGCAGGGAGTTTGGGAGGATGTGCATATGTCCTCAGCATGGTGGGGCTGACAGGGCACAGCACACGGCTTGTTAACTTTGACATAGGAGTGACCTTGGGGCTGGCAGGTGAGTGGTCCACACACTTGGTGTTATGGGCTGAATCGTGCTGTCCCCCAAATTCAAATGCTGAAGTCCTGACCCTCAGCACACCTCAAAAGGTGATTATATTTGGGGATAAGACCTTTAAAGGTAGTCAAAGTTACATGAGGTCATATGGGTGGGCCCTGATTCAATATGACTGGTGTCCTTATGAGAGGCAGACACCAGGGATATGTACGCAAAGAAGAAAGACCCTATGAGAATGCAGTGAGAAGGCAGCCATCTGCAAGCCAAGAAGAGAGGCCTCAGGAAAAACCAAACCTGCTGACAGCTTGATCTTAGACTTCCAGCCTTCATTCAAATTGTGAGAAAATAAACTTCTGTTGTTTAAGCCACCCTGTCTGTGGTGTTTTGTTCTTGCAGACTAATACAGTTGGCCCAAGAGATGTAAAAAGTGATCGTTCACTGGAAGTGATCGCTCTGGTCTCAGCTCTGGAAGTGATCGCTCTGGTCTCAGACTGGGAGCAGCGGGGAGGGGGGTCTGGACACATGAAATCTTACTGTGGAGCCCAGGAACTTGGCAAGGAACAGTCCACTGTATGTGTCTGTGATCTTGAACAGTGGCTTATTAGGGTGTGATCCAGATTCATTCACCTGGAAAGGGATTGGCTGGAGCTGGGTAAGCAGACCCCTGGCAGGGCTTCCGGCAAAGAGGGGAATGAGAAGGATCAGGCTTGCTGCAGGAGAACCAGGCAGAACAATTGAGCACACCCAAGATAAGAGTGGGTGCCACATGGATGTATGTGGCCAGAATCTAGTTCTTTGCATTCTTGGTTGGAGTTGCAGAAGCAAAATCATCTTCTACACCTGTGGCAATGCCATCAGTCTCAGAACTGTGGAATATTTGAATTTGTTTTTGGGACCCTGGACAGGGTCAGGTATATTGGAATGGGTTCTTGAACAGACTGTAGACATAAACTGATGAGTAGGTGACTGCAACTGAATGAGTATTTAAAAGATAGACGTCCGCATGACAGTTGCTTTTCAACTCTGCTCTCTGGAACAGTCTGGTACATTGAGATTGGTTGATTAAAGCAGGATGCCAGGGAACTCTACAAATGATGTTTAAATGGAGCAGTGGACTCTGAGTCAAGAAGACCCAAGTTTATATTCTGACTCTTTCCATTATAGACTCCATGATTTTAGACAAATTGCTCCAACCTAATCTATGTATGGATATATAATTTCCACGTATCTAAATTCATCATGTTTAGGAACATTACCTGTGATGGAGATGTGAAAATACCCAGCTAAGGTGGGCTTTGATTACACATCAACTCTTTTTCTGTAGTGGGCATGCCTAGGAGGGTTCCTTGAATTCATTACTGTGTGTCTTGCTTCTCCCCCCATCACTCACCCAAGAGCTCCTCTTCTCAGAAGCCTTTTCAGCACCTATCACTATGCCTTATTCCCAGTTGCAAAGGACTGAGTGTCTCCTTTTGTCCCCGCATTCTTATGTTGAAACCCCATCACCAATGTGATAAGAGGAAGCCTTTGGGAGCTGATTAGGTCCGGAGGGTGGAGCCCTCATGAATGGGATTAGTGCCCTTTGAAAGAGACCCCAGAGAGATCTTTTGCCCCTTCTACCACGTGAGAACCCAATGAGAAGTTGCCATCTCTGAACCAGAAAGCAGGTCCTCACCAGACACTGAATCTGCTAGGGCCTTAGTGTTGGACTTCCCAGCCACCAGAACTATGAGAAATAGATTTCTGTTGTTTATAAGCCACCCTGCCTGTGGTATTTTGTTATAGCAGCTGGAATAGACTAAGACACCAGTATGTGCATGTGTTTATGTGTGAAGGAAGAGGCCCCAAAGCTCAGTTTGATATTTGGATCTGTTACACCGCATTCTCTAGAACTAGAGTTTACAGAATCAGATAATATTTGAATGGGAAAGGCCCTGCGACACCTTCACAGCCCAGTGGTTTGTAAATCTGACTGTTAGCATGTAGGTTCCTGTACCCCTCCGTGGGGCTCTGACCTACTCAGTCCAGAGCGGGACCCAGAATCTGCAGTTTCTAAAAATGCTTGTGACCAGTCACAGTAAAAAAAAATGCCCCTAGTAATTCTGATGATGATGAGGCAATTTTAGGAAGGGCTTATCTAGCCAGTGCCTTAATTTAAAGATGAAAATCCCGAGGCAGAGGATGTGGAGGTGTTTCTCACTGGCCATGCTAGACCCTCTGTGTGGGTCTAGCTGTGATTAGGGTCCCACATTCATGTTGTAAGTTCCCACTGGGCAGACACAAAGATGCCATTTGCATAAAAGATAAAAGACACAAAGATTGCCATTTGCATAAAAACCCAGCTGCCCATTACCATGGCTTCCTGACCTTCATGAGTTTATTTCTTCTTTCTTCTCTGTACCTCCTGCCACACCATTTCTTCCTTTCTTCCCTCTTACCATACTGCACGACGTTGCAGTATATGACTTTGATCTGTTACTCATTTTTCTTGTAGCTCCTTTCTATGAATGAATCTGGTAGTTAGTATTTAACTTACGGCTAGCTGATATAGTTTGGATATTTATTGCTGCCCAGATCTCAGGTTGCAATGTGATCCCCAGTGTTGGAGGTGGGGTCTGGTGGGAGGTGTTTGGGTGATGGAGGTGGATCTCTCATGGCTTGGTGCTGTTCTCAAGACAGTAAGTTCTCTCAAGATCTGGTAGTTTAAATGTGTGGCACCCCTCCCCACACTCCCTCTTGCTGCTGCTCCCATCATATGAGATGCCTGCTTCCCCTTCACCTTTCACCATGATCATAAGCTTTCTGAGGCCTCATGAGAAGCTGAGCAGATGCTGACCCCATGCTTCCTGTACAGCCTGCAGAACGAAGAGCCAGTTAAATCTCTTTTCTTTATAAATTACCCAGTCTCAGGTATTTCTTTAGGGCAATGCAAGAATGGCCTAGTACCTAGCTCAGCTGGAGTGCGCTACAGAACTTGACTCACCCACCCTGCCTCGAAGTCCCCTTCCCTGCTGTGACCAGGTCAGGTAGAAGGTGGAATAGGAGTGGGCAGGTATTCAATTTATACACTAGGTGGAGCTAAGGAGCACATTGCACTGCCCTAGGGTGCCCCTGACTTGATTTACCCATGGCTTTTCTCATAATTCCAGTGCAAGGGTGCACAGTAGAGCATGCTCAATTTCTCTTTGCCTTGACCTCAGATGGCCTTGGTTCCATCCTAGCCATGCCCTTGGTTTCTCCTACTCTTTAGGCACAAGAACGCAAACAGAATGCAAACTCCCTGCTGCTCCTCCCCACTGCCTCGTCTGTTTGTCCACCACGCCTTGCTGACCTGGGCACATTCCCTGAATTCACTGGATTATCATGATGTGCTTCTCCTAGAGTAAGGTTGTTCCCCTCCTCCACTGCAGCAGACTCTGATTGTTACTACCCAGCATTTCCCTGCTGATTGATGTCTTCCAGAATTCCTCATCTCTCTAGAGAAAGAAGTCTGTTACCTACCACCCTCTTTTCCTCCCCTCCGATGCTTATAATTCATTTTCTTGGCCATCACAACTGAAGAAGTACTTCTCTAGGAAAAAAAAAAGGGCTTCTGAGTTCCATTTAATCCTGGATTTGCAATTAAATTGTTACTGCTTTATCTCCATTTTCTGATGATCGTCCTTTCCAAATTATTTAAAACTATATATTTGTTCATGTTTAAGAAATGTACCCCCCAGCCAACACACACACGTTTTAAACAGCTCTGAAAATGGGATACATATTACAATTGAGAGGGTCTTTATTTTTTTGGCAGCTTTTTTTCCTTAATAGTGCATAATTTAATTTCACACGGCATCTTCAGTTACTAATTTTGCAGAATCTGCATAAAAGGCCAGGAGAAATTAAAGCCAACTTTAGTTGAAACTCTGAATTTTGTGATATTACGATAGATGGCTGCACGTATGTCTAACTCTTGAGAAGATAATTATTCCAGCAAAATGTGATGATCTGGACTTTGAATAATGTTTGGTAAATCATTATGCCATATGAGACCCTTTTTTCTTTTACAATTAGAGCCACCATAATATTAAATAAAGCCAGGAGATGTTAAGAACACAGTTTAGGGCTAGGTCTACAGTTATATATATTTTATTTTTAAAAATCATTTATTCAATATTTAATGAACATTTAAATTGAATGGAGGGATTGCTACTTGACCTTTAAGATCCTTTCTGGCTTTCATATTCAATAATTTTGATTTTCTGTGTAAAATCTTAATTTTTTAAATTTCAATAGATTTTTGGGGAACAGGTGGCATTTGATTACATGAATAAATTATTTAGTGGTGATTTCTGAGATTTTGGTGCACCCATCACTGGAGCTGTGTGCACTACCCAATGTGTAATCTTCTATCCCTCATCCCCCTCCACCCTTTCTCCCAAGTCTCCAAAGCCCATTGTGTCATTATGCCTTCGTGTCCTCATAGCTTAGCTCCCACTTATGAGTGAAAACATACAATGTTTGGTTTTCCATTCCTGAGTTACTTCACTTAGAATAATGATCTCCAGTTCCACCCAGGTTGCTGCAAATGCCATTATTTCATTCCTTTTTATGGCTGCAGTTATGTATATTTCAGTAAAAGAAAGTGAAACCCTATTTTTGGATCTCCATTTTAAGAGTTACAAAGCAAATAATGCAGATTCATTTCCATATAAGAACTATGAAGAGTTCCAATGCTTTTATCCATAGATGGTCTTTCTTTGAAGACAAAAAAAAATATATTTTAGCTGTTGATAGCATTCATTTCATAGTACAGAATGGGTTGTGCTTTACCCAGAAATGAGGGTTAGGTTTTTACACATGGAAAGAACTAAGTCTTGTCTTTTTTATCCATTACCAAACAAGATTTGTGTGTGTATGAACTGTTTTTCTTTGTTTTATAGGAAATTTATCCTATTAAGCCATTTAATTTGGCCTTGCAAAACTCATCATGGAGTAATGGAAAATTTTCTTTGTCAAATGGATACACAACTAGTCAAAAAATTATATATATGTATATAATATATATATATTGAGACAGAGTCTCGCTCCGTCGTCCAGGCTGGAGTGCACTGGCGTGATCTTCACTCACTGCAACATCCAGCTCCAGGGTTCAAGCGATTCTCCCACCTCTGCCTCCTTAGTATCTGGGACTACAGGTGCATGCCACCACGCCCAGATACTTTTTTTTTTGTATTTTTGGTAGAGATGGGATGTTACCATTGTTGCCTAGGCTGGTCTTGATTGAACTCCTGGGCTCAAGTGATCCGCCTGCTTCAGCCTCCCAAAGTGTTGGGATTACAGCTGTGAGCCTCTGTGCTCAGCCAAAAAATATTTTTTGTAGTTAGCCACTGAGTGCAGGTCAACAGAAGGTCACTTGAGTACCTTCACTTTATTTTTCATCGTGTAAATTGTCTGCATAGCCCAGCACCTGTCCCTGCTCTCTGGCCAGCCTAGGTGCTTTGCTGTGACCTCCTGCATTGCTGAGCCTGAGCAGGCACAGATGTCTGCCCAGAGCAGCCGCACCCAGAGCTCCATGCGGGTATGGAATGCTCAAGAATCAATAAAGGCACAAGGAGGCACAAAGAAGGGCCGAAAGGCAGGGGTCGGAGTGATCCATGTAGAGAGAGGGAAGATGCTGGCTTACCCAAGAGTAAATTGTTTCGACAGCCCGTCATTTTCCCTGCTGGGCATCTTTGTAGAACGAGTGCCCTCACTCTCAGGGGGCTTCTGAGCGGCCAGTGCAGACTAATTTTGATATTCGTCAAAGCCTGAAATTTGATAGGAAAATGTTCCTCTTAAAATCATGGCGCGTTCTGTTATGGAAATAAGCCGGGGATTACCCAGACTGTTTTTTTTTCTTATTTTATTTTTTAACCATGAGCAGAGGGTTTCCCCTGACAGTTGTAAAGCTTTCTCTGCATCTTTACCTGCTGCCCTGACACTCTCCTTTGTCTCTGAGCATAAGGAAGGGATCTTAATTCTTCCCTGACCCAGATATCTGAATAGAGACCACTCCCATAAACTATCCCATCAATACCAAGTGGGATAAGGCAGTTGGTTACTTGAAAACCAGATTAAAATTCAAAATAATGTTACTGAATCTGGGAATGGAATAGAAAAAAATAGAAATAAAAAATAGTAAGAAAAAAAGCAGATAGACACATTTATCGAATATAGGCTGTGGTCATCACAAGCTAAACATGAGTCACCTGGGTGATGTGGTTTCTTTTTTAGAGCAATCATCACATTACTATATAGAAATAGGCCCTAACTTGCTAAAAGAACGTGCATATGGTGATTTAGAGAACTGTACCTTTCCAGTTGCAGCTAAACCACACAGTATGTCTTTCTATGACAAATGGGGTATTCATTATACACACAGACTTTTATATATTTATGTATAGCATAGAATTGTCATATATAATGTTTACCTATCATGATATGTATGTGTATATTATAATGGTCATATATAATGTTCGCTTTAGTTTCCAAAGTCTGAAATATGCTTTTCAGATAAAAGTTGTATCCTATTCAAAAAATAGCTAATGCATGCTGGACTTAATACCTAGGTGATGGGTTGATAAGTGCAGCAAACCACCATGGCACAAGTTTACCTATGTAACAAACCTGTACATCCTGCACATGTACCCTGGAACTTTAAATAAAATATTTTAAAAGGTTGTATTCTGTTCGGCTAAAAGAACATGTAACTCTCACTAAATAAATGATATTTTAATTTAAAAATGTAGTTTTTTTTCTTTTAATTGGTTATAAAAAGGCCATCAATCTATAGAGAGATGTTTGTGATGGCTGGAGACTTAGGGATTGGTGGAAATATTGCTTCTACTCACTTGGGTTGTAGGATCCATTGATGTGGTCACAAGTCCCTGGGCTAATTTGGATAAAGACAAGGGCCAGTGGTCTTGTGTTGTTGTTTGTGTGTTTGTGTGTGTGTGTGTGTGTGTGTTTCTGAACTTAAAAAGTATTTTAAGGATAAAAAAGCGTTTATTGGTCACTGTGATGGGGATCTTACCTGGAGGATCCAGTGAGGATGGGGCTGGCTAAATGGGAGAGTGACCTAGACAGCCACACAGGGCCTGGGGAAGGCCGTCACTTGGGGATGAGTGCTCTGTGGTTGTCATCTTGTGATTCTTATCACTGTGTTCTTTGAATTTGTGTTTTGTAAGTGAAGTGTGAGGGGGCAGTGGAGCATGCAGAGGAGATTGGAGCCTCAGCTCACATACAGTCCTGCCTCCCACTGGCCTCCGTCTCCATCTCCCCATTCCCCAGGATGGGTTCTTGGCCACCCACTTCTTGCCCTGGCCCTGCCCAGCCTCTCCCTTCCAATCTCACCCTGTGTGATTGCCCAGGGCAGCGGTCAGTTGCATCAACAGGGGAGGCTTGCGTTCCACTGTGGCTGTCTACCCCTTGAGAAGGCCTGAAAATGAGGGACTGTGTGCTCTGCAGCTGCCAGGCAGGTGGTGACTGTCATCACCTAGGCTGGCAGCAATGTGGTGCATTCAGCGGGTGACTAGGCAGGGGCCTCTCACCTGTCCTGGATCCAGGTCCTGAACATGCCCTGGAGTGGGAGCTGCAATATCTTGGGGATCCCCCATTTGTCTGGGAAGGGGGTTATTGACTTCCTTAGCCCAGATGAGGTCTCTGCATTTTCACTTATCCTGGGCTTTGAAAATTAAGGCACCCCTCTAGTGAGGATGGCGCACATCCACAGATCTCCCTCTTCCAAGTCTGTACTCGATCGCCCTGCCCTCATGGTCTTCTGGCCAGCCTGTACTTTGACCACACTCCCCCTCATGATAATTATTTTGCAGCTTTCAAGAGCCCTCTGACAGGCTGTGTGTGGCTATTTTCACTTCGGAATTCCTCCATGGTTACCACACGTTTCTGTGGATTCTGTGAATGGGCGGATCAGCAAGGTGACCCTGGGGCTTTGGCTCCGGCTGCATCCCATGATATTTTCGGCAGAGTCTGATGGTATTTAGTTCTTCTACAGAGAACTATTACATACTTCAAAGTAATTTTCAGCAGCAGTCAAGCAAATCTGCACTTAGAGACACTTAGCCCTTCAGAATGCTGGAGGCTTCAGCAAGGTGTTTCAGAAAAGCTAATTCTGTCTTTGTGGATAAGATGGAATGATATGGGCAAGCACATAGTGGCAGACCAGATTGTCTGCTGACTAGTAATCTAGGTCACTCTGCTAATAGGGAGTGACAGGACTCCAGTACCGATCAATAGCTTTGATCAGTAGTGTGGATGAGGACTGATGATGTCCAGATAGAACATGCATGGTGTCCTGAAGCTGGACAAGAGAACAGATGTGATTGATGTCACCACTGAAGTCCATAGGTTTGAATGTAGGACGTGTCAAACAAGAACAAACTGCACAGGACATATTTTAGATTCAAAAGTGGTATCTGAAAGATAGAACCCTTGGGGATTTTAACTGCCTGTGAATTCAACTTCAGCCAGCATGCTGATGGAACTGTTAAAATTTTTTAAAAAGCCATGCCAAAATGAGTTGAAAACTTATGTCCATACAAAATCGTGCACATGGATGTTTATAGCAGCTTTATTCATAATTGTCAAAAATTGGAAGCAACCAAGGTGTCCTTCAAAAGGTGAATGGATAAATTTTAGTATATCTTATAATGGAATATTATTCAGTGATCAAAATAAATGTACTATCACGCCACGAAAACACTCAGAGGAAGCTTCAATGCATTTTGCTAAATGAAAGAAACCAGTAGGAAAAAGCTACATACTGTGTGATCATAACTATAGAACATTCTGGAAAAGGCAAAACTATGGAGACAGTCACAAGATCAGTGGTTGCCAAGAGCTTGGGAGAGAGAAGGATGAATAGATGGAGGCAGGGGACTTTTACGGCAAGAAAACTATTCTGTATGATACTATAATTGTGAATATATGTCATTATGCATTTGTCAAAACCCATAGAATGCTCTAAAAACTGCTCTAAAATATATAAAAAAAGAAAAGGCTGTAAATTGGTGCCAGTCCTTCCAGCTCTTTTCATGTGGGAGCAGGCAGATTAAGAGGCAGACACTTGTGTCCAGCAGCCATTTAGCAGAATGGCAAGAGCTGGCTTAGAGCCAGGCTGCCTGGATTCATGTCCTGGTCCTGCGTCTCCTTTGTCTTGGGGCCTTGAGCAAGTTTCTGAGCCTCTTTGCTCATCTGTAAAATAGGTTTAATGACGATCCCTTCCTGAAGGGATACAGGATTAAATGAGTGACTCCATATAAAGCTCTTAGAACAGCCTGTGGTCACTGAACATCAGCTGTGCTATTTATCCTGCGTTTGGTTCTGGGATTCATAACTTGTGCCTCAGAGTGGAGGAGAGAAAGGTTAAGGGTAACCTTTCTAATTCAGGCTCTAGTCTTGTGGCTCTCTTGTGGTTCCCTTTGGGTACCTTGTTCCCCAGCCTGGAATGCATTGGTCTCTTTTCTACCTGGCCAAATCAGATGTCTTTCGAAGTCAAAGTTTAGATGCCACCTTCTCTAGAGCTTTCTCTGGCTGCTTTATGTAGTTACTGGCTCTGTTTTCTGCCCCCACAGCATCCTGAATAGCACTTTGGTTAAACACAGTTGTTTACCTGTCTGCTTTCCTGGCTTTGCAGGGGAAGGCTGGGATTTAGTCGCCAGTGTTTTCCCAGCAGCTAGCCCAGTGTGTGACAGATGCTGGTGAATGGAATGAAAACAGAATTCCCTGCCTCCCCCAGTAATAATAGGATGCTGCTGCAAATTGAATGCTGCAAGAAATGTTGAGCTTCCTGGCATGAGATCTATTTAAGTAGAGGTGGTTGATTGCAGCTGAGGGGATTTGTGGATCAGATGAAAGTAAATCAGATGACCTCTGAGCTTCTTCCAGCTCTGTGATTCTGTGACAGTCCTTCTCTGAGTGATGCCACAGTGTGCCAGTGTC
Source organism: Nomascus leucogenys (assembly GCF_006542625.1). Classification (NCBI taxonomy): domain Eukaryota; kingdom Metazoa; phylum Chordata; class Mammalia; order Primates; family Hylobatidae; genus Nomascus; species Nomascus leucogenys. The sequence continues at coordinate 15,694,839 of NC_044386.1, read as the reverse complement.
AGGATCGCCCACGCCCAGCAGATGGGGATTGTTTTTTTGATGTCCTTACAGGACAGTTTCCGTGTAAAGATAGGTTAGAAACAATTTTGTTCAATTACTTTTTAAAGAAAAATTTTGATTTTATAAAATTACAGACTTAAAACTCTCATTTTTCTTTGAGCTTTCCATTTTAGCTAACAAAACATTATTTTGTTTATAAATCTAGCAAATTGTAACCATGTTCAAGTCTGACTGTTTCATTAAATAATAAATGATTGCTTTATTAAGTGATTAGTTTTATTAGAAAGTTGTGTTGTATTCCTTTGAACATTTTAAACTGCATTTGTAAATGTTATATTTTCTGTATCCCTTTGAAGTACTTTATTATCAGAATAACTAAGGTTGCGCCAAAGACCTGAGAGGCGACCTGAATAAGACGGGGGAGCTGGAGCATCAGTAAGGATAACCCTGCAGTGACTGAAACACGTCAAATATGTTCAAACTCTTGAGTTCATAATAACAAGAAAAAAAGGAATAAGAAAACATATGAGTCTGTTTTTAGATAAAGATACTATTTACATACTCGAGACTGGGTAATTTATAAAGAAAAAGAGGCTTCATGGACTCACAGTCCACGTGGCTGAGGAGGCCTCACAATCATGGTGGAAGGTGAAAGGTGAAAGGCACATCTTATATCGTGGCAGGCAAGAGAGAATGAGAGCTAAGCAAAAGGGGTTTCCCCTGACAAAACCATCAGATCTCGTGAGACTTCTCACTCCCACGAGAACAGTATGGGAGAAACCGCCCCTGTGATTCAATTGTCTCCCACTGGGTCCCTCCCACAACACATGAGAATTAGGAGAGCTACAATTCAAGATGAGATCTGGGTGGGGACACAGCCAAATCATATCAGTTACCTTTAGAGGACACTAGGGAACTGCTTCACTATCTTGAAAAAACCAGTAAAATAAAGGGAAGAACTCAAGAACTGATGCTGCCTTTCCGACGAGCTCTACCTCTCAGTGTAATTGGACATTGATGAGGGGAAGTTTCTCTTTATAGCTGTGATCCAGCTAATACCCGAAGCAGGAGTGAAGGGCCGTCACCCCTTGTAGCCTCTGAGGAATCAGTCACTAGACGGGGATTGTCTGTGGCTGCCAATAGTGCAAGTGTAGCCACCAAGACATCCAGACAGTCTGCGTGTCTCTTGATGAAAACAGGCACTACCACCTATCTTTGGGTTTTACAGGGAAAAAAACAAAAAAAAGGAACCTAAGTCTTATCAAGCCTCTAGATCCACCTGCCAACTTATAGGCTACACAAAAGATCAAGGAAAATGTTAAACCAAATCACAAAGATAACAACAAATGATTCCCAGAATCTGGAAAACTTTAATGGACAAATGAGCCTGACAGCAAGGGACCTATAAGGGTCCAGGACACTTAAAATCCACATCTGCCAATTTCAGCAGATGACTTTTTCGGATCCTGTTTCAGTCTGTGTGTGTGTGTGTGGTGCACACAAGAATGAGTGGGGAAATATGAACCTTGATGGGATATCCGATGACATTAAGAATTAAAGTAATTTTTTAGATGTGATGGTGGTATTGTTATTTGGTTAAAACTATCTTGTTTTTGGCCAGGCGCGGTGGCTCCCGCCTATAGTCCCAGCACTTTGGGAGGTGGAGGCAGGCGGATCTCAAGGTCAAGAGATCAAGACCATCCTGGCCAACATGGTGAAACCCCATCTCTACTAAAGATACAAACATTGGCCGGGCACAGTGGCTCACGCCTATAATCCCAGCACTTCGGGAGGCCGAGGCGGGTGGATCACCTGAGGTCAGGAGTTCGAGACCAGCCTCAACATGGAGAAACCCCGTCTCTACTAAAAATACAAAATTAGCCGGGCATGTTGGTACATGCCTGTAATCCCAGCTACTCAGGAGGCTGAGGCAGGGGAATTGCTTGAACCCAGGAGGCGGAGGTTGTGGTGAGCTGAGATCGCGCCATTGCACTCCAGCCTGGGCAACAAGAGCGAAACTCCGTCTCAAAAAAAAAAAAATAATTAAAAAATAAAGATACAAAAATTAGCTGGGCATGGTGGCATGCACCTGTAGTCTTAGCTACTCAGGAGGCTGAGGCAGGAGAATTGCTTGAACCTAGGAGGTGGAGGTTGCATTGAGCCAAGATTGCGCCACTGCACTCCAGCCTGGCGACAGAGCAAGACTCCATCTCAAAAAAAAAAAAAATCTTATTTTTGAAGATAAATGGCAGTATTTGCAGATTAAATTACATGATGTTTGGGATTTGCTTCAAATAATTTCAGGGGAAGGATGAGCTTAGTGGGTGGGAATATGGAAGAAACAAGATTACCCATGAATGGAGAATTGTTGAAAGCCAGTTTATTATACTCTGGCCTCTCTTTTTGTATATGTTTGAAGTTTACCAAAACAAAAACTTAAAAAATTACTTCATCTAACAAACCAAACCCTCCCAAATATTAGGTACTACTTGAAAAATGAATAAAGAATAAACTCGTGTTTGTAAGATTTTTAATTTCCAATCACAAGTCTAAATTACTCAGCTACATGTTTTGAAGTGGAGCACTGAGACAAATCATCTTAAACATTATAAATAAAGTAACAAAAGTGCTCAGATTTTTCTAAATACAGATTATTCTCTTAGGGTTTCATTTCTCAAACATGTTTATATGACACCCACCAAAGAATCAAATATGTAGTCCCATACAGTTTGGCATTACCTTGCTAAGCAATTGCTGGGCTTGTCTTCTCAGCGGACCGAGGATTCTCGATGACCAACAAGACCTTGGCCAATATGCCAACTGGGCCCTTGCCCAGGACACAGAATAGACAGACATCCCGAGTGCTCTTTGGAGTTGCTATGGCAATGCCTTCCAAATGAAGTCTGGCAGCCAGGCCTGTGGGTTGCAGTCCTGGCATTACCTAATTTTCTTTTTTATTATTCTTGGAAGTTTGTAACTTCCACTAAGAGAATAATTAACGGCCTTCGCTGCTTCGGTTGGTTTTGCATTTCATTGGGTTTGAAAAGATGCTTAAATGGCTTCCTGGCCAGCTCCAAAGACTTTTAAACTTGAGGGAGCTTTCTGTCTGTGCTAGGGCTTTGCCTGACCCTGCAAAGAAAGCCATTCTAAGGAAGCATGCTGTTCGAACATTTGCAGGTTCTGTCTCATGCCATGTGAGCCGAGCTGTGCATTACAGCTCATTAGTGGGCCCTGAGTCAGGTGAGTGATTCACAGTCAGCATTTAAACGCATAATAGAATTGAATGGAAAAAGTTGAACTGCATTGTGAGTTGTAAGGAAAATATTTTTCAAAATTTGTTTTTCATTTATATGTACGTAAATATAAATGAGTTTCTTATTGTGGGTCACTATGAAATCTGCCACTTCAACATGAGGTTGGGAAAACTGGGAGCGCCCAGAACATGAACAAGAGCAAGAATGAATCCTGAATTGAGAGTGAGGAGGCTGGCCCCAAACCAAGCAAACACCGGAATGCAACCTTGCTTAAAACAAACAGGAGCTACAAAAATAGAGCAAGTGGTGGCTCCTTAGGGGAGGGACAAATTTAGTGGAGGAACAAATGATTGTTGCTAAAGACAAGGACTGCGGCATTTTATTCTGTAACTTATGTCTTTCATGTCTGTTCCATCTTTCTATGCTCCTAATTCACCATTCCCTTTTGGTAGCACAGTGCTTGGTGCAATTAGGCAATCAATAAATATTTATTAGATGCAAATACTAGTAATCAGACCACCTGTTTCAGGGGGCCTGGGAGGAAGAGCCTGGGGCCTGGGAATCTACATTTTAACAAGTTTTCCAGGCAGCCAACCTGGCAGCAGTTGCAGACGGTTATTTAAGAAACACTGGCCTAGTCCACCTGCTCACTTTGCTGGCCCAGGCCATACAAACAGCATTTGAACCAGTGAGAGCTTGGGTTGGCCACCTTCTGGTGGAGGGCTTTACCCACCACGTCACCCAGCATCTCATGTTGATCTGCTTTTCACCAAACATACTGCATGACCTTCTAGTAGGTGGTCTGGACTCCATGCTTCCTCCCTACCCCATCACATCCTTCCTGTTGCCCTCAGACATTTCCCTAAATCACCCATCATTTCACTTCCCTGCTCTATACCTTTGACTTTCTCTCTATTGCTTGTAGCATAAGATTTACTGCTGCATTCTGCCTGACACAGTCTTCCCTGATCCTATCTTCCCAATCTTGTCTCCAGTCTCTGAACCCTCTCCTTTTGCTTTCTCTTCCTGCTGAGGCCACCCCAGATTGCTCGATGTGCCACAGGTACCTCACCCTTTCCTGAGTCTGATCTTCTGTTCATGTTGCATTCTCTAATTGGAGGAGCCTCTATTTTCATCTGAATTGCATCCATCTCCCCAGACCGAGTTCAAGTGCCGCTTCTATAAAAACTTCCCAGCCGGGCGCTGTGGCTTGTGCCTGTAATCCCAGCACTTTGGGAGGCCAAGGCTGGCGGATCACCTGAAGTGAGGAGTTTGAGACCAGCCTGGCCAACATGGTGAAACCCCGTCTATAATAAAAATACAAATAAATTAGCCAAGCGTGGTGGCGGACACCTATATTTCCAGCTACTTGGGCGGCTGAGGCAGGAGAATTGCTTGAACCTGAGAGGAGAAGGTTGCAGTGAGCCGAGATCGTGCCACTGCACTCCAGCCTGGGCGGCAAGAGTGAAACTCCGTCTCAAAAAAAAAACAAAAAAAACCCCCAAAAAACCAATTAAAAAAAAACCCTTCCCTGCTTTGGAGCGAATCCATCCTCCCTCTCCCTGCGCCTCTCCTTGTTCTCTGCACGTTTCTGTGGCAGCACCTAAGCCTTGCCTGCCTTGGACTTTGTCAGCTTGGCCTGTGTTTGTCTGATGAGAAAGCAAGTTTGCAAAAGGCAGTATTCGTGTGTTCTTTACTTCTCTTTATAGCCTTGCAAACAGTCTTAAACATTTATTAAATTAATTTTTTTATGAGTTCTGATTCTATCAAAGTTAATATCATTGGCAGCTTGGCCAATTAACTTGTGTAAACAGACCTCTAATCTCATGTGAAGGCTCAACGCTCTTCATGACTTCTTTGCCGTTCTCTTCTTTATAAACACACTCAAAAAAAGCACTGCAGGGTTTGTGTGCTGCTCATGGTCAATAATTTTTAGTTTGTTTCCCTCCAGAGAGGAGGTAGACAGGTAGCAAAAGGGGAGCAGGATCTTAAAGAGAAAGAGTTAGCAAACTGGATCCCAATAACTGCTTTTTTTTTTTTTTTTTGAGACAGTCTCGCTCTGTCACCAGGCTGGAGTGCAGTGGTGTGATCTTGGCTCACTGCAACCTCTGCCTCCCGGGTTCAAGTGATTCTCCTGCCTTAGCCTCCGAGTAGCTGGGACTACAGGCGCACACCACTATGCCTGGCTAATTTTTGTATTTTTAGTAGAGACGGGGTTTCACCATGTTGGCCAGGATGGTCTCAATCTCTTGACCTTGTGATCCGCCTGCCTTGGCCTCCCAAAATGCTGGGATTACAGGCATGAGCCACCACATCCGGCCAATAACTGCTGTTTTTAAGAGACGAGGGTGGGAGTAGGTAGAGAAGTGAGTAGGGCGTAAATGAAAACACAAGACAGGGTGGTGAGTAAAGGGCCTCTGTAGTGTAGCCTGTCCGTGTCTGTTAGAGAGCCCTGCAGCTTGGCTCTGCAGCCCATCCTAACTCTGTTTCAGGTCACTTCCATTCTCCATCGGCTATTGGAGAAGCCCAGCACTGGGAGCAATATTTTGGTCCATACCTGAGATAGCAAATCCTCTGCCCAAAATTAGAGGGTAGATCAGAAAGCTTAGCACAAAAGTGCGCAGGCTCAGGCACTTTTCATTTTGCTGACTTTGATGCCTATTAAATAACTTTCATGCAGTCACACTGGGGTGATTTTGAAAAGTGAAATCATGCCAGGCACAGTGGCTCATGCCTGTAATCCCAGCACTTTGGGAGGCCGAGGTGGGTGGATCGCTTGAGGCCAGGAGTTCGTGATGAGCGTGGCCAACATGGTGAAACCCTGTCTCTACTAAAAATACAAAAATGAGCCTGGCGTGGTGGCACATGCCTGTAATCCCAGCTACTTGCGAAGCTGAGGCAGGAGAATCACTTGAACCAGGGAGGTGGAGGTTGCAGTGAGCCGAGGTAGCACCACTGCACTCCAGCCTGGGCAACAGAGCCAGACTCTGTCTCAAAAAAAGAAAAAAAAGTGAAATCATTATTGAATGCATTTTTTGTTTCTGTGGCAGGAAGTAAGCCCAATTTTAAAAAGGTTAAAAATCCTCAAATTGAAATACTGATTTGTGTTTCGCTGTTGCAGGTTCCTTGCATTGACTCCATGGAGAGTATATCACCTGATTTCCGTCATGATACTTGGGCGTGTTATTATGCAAATAATAAAGGATATGGTTTTGTCTAGAACAAGAGGTAAGAAAACTCAGATTTTATTTATGTGGTATTTAATTTTCTAGACCCTGCATTTCTGATCTTTGTGTAGGCATATTAGCCAATTAATCCTTTGAACAGAAGCAAATATAGGCATTGACTTAGCTGTTTTCAATATGATAATTTATTGAGGTGATGCTGTCTTTATAGCTACTGCTTCTAGGTAAAAGGTTTGTGTGTGCTGGTTTTTCTCTTGGCCTTAAGAGCTATTTTAAATACCACGCTGGTATTTAAGTAGGCTGCAGTGAGGATAACAGTTAAATATTTATTACATCTCACATGATGAAACTGGGCCACTGGAAAATGGACTAGTTTATGTAAAATTTTCTCTGCTTCAATGAAGAAAAACAACTAATTCAGGGTTTAAAAACAAGCGATGGTTAAATAATTTTAAAAAATGAGTTAATAGGCTGGGCACGGTGGCTCACCCCTGTAATCCCAGCACTTTGGGAGGCCGAGGCGGGCGGATCACGAGGTCAGGAGATCAAGACCATCCTGGCTAACACGGTGAAACCCCATCTCTACTAAACATACAAAAAATTAGCCGGGCGTGGTAGCGGGCACCTGTAGTCCCAGCTACTTGGGAAGCTGAGGCAGGAGAATGGCATGAACCTGGGAGGCGGAACTTGGAGTGAGCCGAGATCGCACCACTGCACTCCAGCCTGGGTGACAGGGGGAGACTCCGTCTCAAAAAAAAAAAAAAAAAAGAGTTGATAATGAAAAATGAATAAATTTTAACTTTAAGTTTAAAAGCAAGAGCTTGGTTTAAAAAAAGAAATTGGCCTGAGGTGCTTTTTGAGTAATTTAACTGCATTACAAATCTGACTCAAGTCTTTTACATACTTGGAGGGGCCTCTTGTACCAGTGTTTGAGCTAGTTTTTGTAAACTTGGGAAAAGCCCTCCTGGGAATAATTAAGCCCCATAACCTTAAATGTCATAAGATATATTTTATCAGAAATAGCCACGAGGAGGTTACAAAGAGACATTTAATTTCACTAAATGCACCCCAAAGGGAGGGATGCTTTTGGTGGAGGTCCGTGTGGACTGATGTGCGTCAGAGCTGCCTGGATTATAGTCCTGGCAGGGATATCTAGGCCCGCCCTATGGGAGGCACCCATCTCCTCCCTGATGGCAGCTAGAAGCCAGCGAAGCCAGCTGGTCCGGATTTACTATCATGGTGTTCTAGGGATCTGCTTGAAATCCAGTTGTAAGTCTTTACAGTTTTTAAACTCAATCATCACGTAAACCATCTTTAGATTGTTTTATATTCGTATGTTTCCAGGTTTGAAGATATTTCCTTCCCAAGATTCCGGGAAGGCAAACGAATTTGGTTTTGTGCCCTTCTTGCTTTCTGTGAATCTGTGGATCTCAGTTGTATTCTTCAGTGCACTTTTCATTCTCTCCCTTTTTTCCCCCTCTCTCCATCTTCACTTTCCTTTTTTCTGTTTCAGGGAACAGACACCTAACTCCCCAATTTCAGCCCAAACAGGCACTTGTTGTGATACTTGTTTACCACACATGTATCAAGGCTGCCTTGAGGTGGGGCATCTCCATGCATTAGGGTTTCACGCCGGAGTTGGTCTGTGGATCAGTCCTTGATGATTCTTATTTATCTGCCTTGACTCATATCTGATAGAGGAGAGCCTGTTTTCCTAAATAGACTAATACTTTCACCCTCTAGGAACTCTGTCAGGGAAATCTCAGGACATAAAGCCACTCATAAATTTTATCTGCAACCATTTTATCTCGGTGTAGAGTAAGCTAAACATGGACCCAGGAAGCAAGCTGAGCATCTGAGTGTTTTCAGTGTTTCCTCAAATTTGGCCCTAGTCTGGGCACAAGTTATAAGGAATAGACATGTGTGGAAGGCCAAAGGTAAAGCTGAAAGACTTTACAACTGTCTTTTTCTCACTCCTGGCCCCTCACACACAGATCGTTTCCACTGTTGACTCATGGGCTTGATATTCATGCAGATGTGGAAATTTCATACTCACAAATTGCAGGAAACCTTTACATTTCAAGGATTCAGTCCTTTAAAAAAATTAAGGTGGTAGAATAGAAAGAACGCCAGCCTAAAGGGCCTCATTTTTGAGCTAGTTCATTCCATTTCCTGCCTGTGGAGAAGCCCCATGATAGACTGCATTTGTTTCTGTGGCTGTTGTAATAAATTACCACAAACTTGGTGTTTCAAAACAGCGGAAACGTCTTCTCTTAAAGTTCTGAAGGACAGTAGTCCAAAGTCAGTGTCACTGGGCCCAAATCAAAGCGTTGGCAGGGCTGCACTCCCTCTGGAGTCTCTAAGGAAGGATCCATTCCTTGCCTCTTGCAGCTCCTGGGGGTTGCAGGCATTCCATGGCTTGCAGCTGCATCACTGCAATCTCTGCTTTCATGCTCACCTGACCTTCTCTTCTGTCTATGTCAAACTTCTCCTTCTTCCTCTTGTAAGTATACTAGTGATTGCATTTGGGGCCTTCCTAGATAATCCAGTATGATTTTCTCATCTCACATTTGTTAACCTAATCGCCTCAGCAGAGATCCTTTTTCCACATGAAGTAACAATCACAGATTCTAGGGATTGAGACTTGATATCTTTGTGAGCTATGAGTCAGCCTCCTATACCATCTGAACCTCTCTGTCCTGTGAAATGGCAGAAAACATCCTCATACCACAGGGCTTTATAAGAGGTCAATAAAAGTGTCAAATAGAAGGGCCTTCTGCACAGTAGCCATCTACTTCACCCAGCTGACATGTCATCAGGGCCACATGGGGTTTTTGCGTTCCTGGGTCAGTCCGTGTTGAGCCCCTTTCTGTGCTGAGGCCCATCCCAAGTGTTGGACTCCCCGTGGGGAACCAGACCTCTGTTGAGGCAGAGCCTCCCCACAATCCTGTAGATCAGGCCTTTGCCCAAGGACAGGCTTTCAGTCTTCACCGGATGACATTGCTCTGAGTGTAGCATTTCTACTGCATGAAAAATTAAAAAAAAAAAAAGAAAGAAATGAGAATGATTACTCTGTCTTCCTAGAGCTCTGTTGTCTGTGCTGAAGAAACTCTGGTGCCAGCTTCATCCTCCTTCAGTAGAGTCTCTTAGGACAAAGGCCCATTGGGGAGCCCTGTGAATAGTTGGCAGCAACCCCATCTCGCAGGCCTCCTAGCGCAGGGTGCTGCTGCTGCAATGAATCAGTCTCTGCAGGGCACAGTTTGGCTTCATGTTAGATCCAGATGCAGTTACGGTAACTCCATGGCTTCAATCAGAACTGCCAGCTGCTCTTGTTAGATGCCCCGGCTTACAGCAACGACAATGGCAATGAAAGGACGACCAAGTCAGCAGTCTTCTCTCCTTCCCTCTCTTCCAACTTCTCTACTTTCCACATTTTCTCACTAAAAATATGTAACTTTTATTGTTGAGAGTTTGAGTTTAATTGTACCCTTCCCCCAGTTATTATTTTTGTTTTATTCTCTCAGAAAATTTTTAAGTGTACAGTATTGTTACCTGTGCATGTTGTTGTACAGCAGATCCCTAGAGTGTTTTCATCTTTGATGACTGCAACTCTGTTCCCATTGAACAGCCAAGTCCCCCTTTCCCCTGTTCCCCGTTCCTCCAGCCCCTGGCAGCTACCACTCTACTTTCTGCTTCCGTGACTTTGATGACTCCCAGTTACAATCTTTGATACCGTCTTAGGTGCTTAATATGAAATAGATGGCCGAGGCTGGGCACAGTGGCTCATGCTTGTAATCTCAGCACTTTGGGAGGCCGAGGCAGGTGGATCACTTGAGGTCAGGAGTTTGAGACCAGCCTGGCCAACATGGTGAAACCCTGTCTCTACTAAAAATACAAAAAATTAGCTGGGTGTGGTGGTGGGCACCTGTAATCCCAGTTACTGAGGAGGCTGAGGCAGGAGAATCACTTGAACCCGGGAGGAAGAAGTTTCAGTGAGCTGAGATCACACCATTGCACTCCAGCCTCGGTGACAGAGTGAGACTCTGTCTCAAAAAAAAAAAAAAAAAAAAAAGTCAGTGATATCATCTTGTGAATGAATCTTTGTGAAACCTTGGGAACCCATGTCTATTTTGTATTGCCTGTGAACATCCTCTCACTGGGATAGATTTGTCTCTCTCCCTCTCTTTCTGATTGTTATGTACCTTGAGCATGTGCTTCCCTGCATTAACGCCTTTGTCTGAACTCTGGGGAACTCTTCTGTGGCCTGGAAAACTCCTCCTGCATCCTGAAACTTTTCCATGACTAGCTTCATTCTCTTTCACCGAGATAGAACCAGTCATTTCTGCCCCCAGGTTTCTTTTCTGTTTGTTTGTTTATATATTTATTTATTTTTAGAATTGGGGTCTCACTCTGTTGCCCAGGCTGGAGTGCAGTCGTGTGATCATAGCTCACTGCAGCCTTGAGCTCCTGGGTCAAGTGATCCTCCCACCTCAGACTCCTGAGTAGCTAGGACGACAGGTGCATGCCACCACACTAGGCTAATTTTCTTTTTTAATTTTTTTGTAGAGATGGGGTCTTGCTATGTTACCCAGGCTGGTTTTAAACTCCTGGCCTCAAGTGATCCTCCTGCTTTGGCCTCCCAAAGCACTGGGATTACAGGTGTGAGCCAGCATGCCTGGCCCCCAGCTCTCTTGAAGATCTTCTCTAGCTACTGCCCTGTGCTGTGGGAGGAGGGCTTAGTGGGTGGTCCTGTGGCTCCCCCAGCCACCTGTGGAGCATCTGCAACCACTGCTGCTTTATACTTTCCTTCCTGTGAAATCTACACTGTCCATTGATGCCTGGCCTCAGCACCCTGGTTGCCATCAACTGTGGTCTCAGTAGGGATTGTAGCCCATGAACTGCAGTCCTTCGTGCACTCCCCATTCTCTGTCATTCCAACTTGTACTCTGATAGCTTGTCAGATGGCCTGGATTTGGTTGCCTATCAGGTAGCCTCATCTTTGACCTTGGCTTTTGGATGCACAGTGTCTCCAAGACCTGCAGAGTCTGTGAGCTAGTTCTCAGTGCACCCTGTCTCCACTCCTCCCTGGCCTCTCGTGCCTTTTGAACCAGCTCTTTGACTCTTGGATGGACTCTTTCCCTGCTAAGTCTCTTGCTGCTTGTACTGTTCTTCAGCCCTGCCTTTAGACTGACTTCCTTCCTCCACTCAGCTCCTACCTGGTCCATGCTCAATGATTACAGAGCTGCTGTCCTTACGATTCTAAAGGTCCTTGTTTCCTTATCCATCAGCTATACTCATTTCTTTACTTTTTAATAATAAAACAAACAAGCCGATGCCCATCCTATGCCATCATCTGCTTTCTCCACTCTTGGCTCCAGGATTGTTAGAGAATTGTCAAATGACAAGCTGAGTTGATGCTTTCCAACTTTCCAACTTTAGTTGATTGAAACCTTACTGTTGCTCACAGTCCCCTGCATTCTTTTGAGTTCTCCATTTGTTTTTATATGCCACCTTCCTCCAACAAGTTTGAAGAAGCTTATTTGGAACATAAGCACAAAACTGTTCAAAAAAGGTCTAGAAGAGGAGCAAGAGTATCACCTGGTAACCATCGATTGATCAACAGATTTATCCACATGCTTACTGGCAGCCAAGGCAAAAAGGGAAACCACATCAATTGCACAATTCTAATTATTTGAAAAAAATGAAGCAAGCAATTTTGAGAAACTTATTTTTGGAAGTAAAGGTTAAGAAGGATTTATCCCATAGATCTTGATAGGGGATATTGAAAAACATAAGGGACAACACATTTGGCTTTTTGTTAGATGGAAAATGCAGAAGCTTCCTCATGATCATTTCTTACATTGAGCTGCATTAAAGCTGGTAGCTGGGAGTATAATATCAAGACGTAGTCAAATAAAGACGTTCATTGGAAAATTAAAGCAAATTAGATCTAGGTGTGCATATGTATATATATGTGTGTGTGTGTGTGTATTTTATGTTTTATATTGATTTCATTTGCACCTAGATAAAAGTCAAAACATCTAAAGAATGAATAGATAAAAATCTCCTTTTTTCAAATAACAGTTGTCTCAGTTCTCCTTTTGTCAGCACCATGTCAAGACTCACCTTAAATGCCAGTTCTATTATTGGCGCTTTTTGAGAAGCTGCATTTTCTCTCTTCCCTGAACTCACATGGTGTGTGCCTTCCTCTTGTGTAGTTAGTTCCTACACTGCCTATCTTGGTTCGTATTTACTTGGGTGCATATTTTGTCTGCCCCGGGGGATAATGAAGTCCCTGAGGCAGGGTCCATGTATTATAGAGTATCCTGCCTCCCATGGTACCCACCCAAGTGTCTTACATGTAGTAGGATCTCAATAAATATATGTGGATGAATTGCCTGAATTAGCCATGGTGCCTGCAGTATACACTGTATGACTTGATAGTGTCCTGAGTGTTAAAGATCTGAGCATTCCACTTTAAATAGCTTGGACTAGTTCTGAGTTGAGAAATATTTCAGGAGAAAAATACCTCTGTTAAGTTTCACATTTTGCTTCTCCCTGTTGCAGGTGCACAGTTGTGGAGAAGCCTCAGTGAAAGGTAGGGAACTTTCTTTCCGTGTTGTGCTTAATGGAGGGAGGGTGAGGGAGGGGACTGAGCCACCAAGATGTAGCTCTGAAATAGAATTTTAGTGACGGGAATCTAAATCCAAGAATAATTTACCAGAGTGGGAAAATGAAGAAAAATACCATCAAATGGAGGCCAAGGATAAAGTTGGGACTCATTCTAGGAAGCGGTGTGTATCTTGCTATGATACTGGGCAACATGAATTTGTGAGAATCATAATGTGTGAGGATTTGGAAGGGAGGGGAGGGAGGCATTTTCTTTTGGGATTTCCTTTCAGACTCATTTCTGGGATGTGAACAAAACTGCTGTATTGGGAGAACAGGGCTGCATGCACTCAGTTGGAGAAGGCTGCTGGAATGTTCCCAAGGGTTAGCCATGCTGTCAGTTCCGAGGACTGTGGGGTGGGGGAGACACAGAGATGGGGTGAGAGGCTGTGAGGTGTGAGGGTGCAGGAGATGCTGACCGCCACTGGGCTCCTTGCCCAGCCAGAGGCAAACCTCAGCTCTCTTTTTATGGAAGGTCCTCCATTCTATGGTAAAGGGGCTGTTTCCAAATGGACAAGGAAAGGGCTGGTGCAGTTGATTGAGGGGACCATAGTGTGCTCCACCAACTGGGTGTATGAGAGGTGGGAAAATGAGGGGAGATGGGGATTAATATTGCAGTAAAATGAATTTTTGTAGGAATTGATTTTTTAAATTTCTCCCTTAAAATATATTTGTATTACTTAAAAAGGATGGCTGAGGAGCCTGACTTGTATCTAAGTGGACATCACAAAATGAATTGTGCAAAAGGAGGACAAAATAATGCCATGAAAAATCTTATTAAAAATCACCCTGTATTTTATATAATGCACCTTTGGAAGCTGTGCTTATGCAAATAAGGTTTCAGCTGGGAAGGTTAATTTTATGATCTGTTTACAACTGCTTGCTTGTTCCTTCATTTCAAATCCCAAATTTTCATGGGCAGAATGCAGACTTGCCAAGAGACTCAGGAGAGAGGGTGACATTGGATATAAGAAAAGAAACGTGATCCCTGGTGCTTCTCGTGGAGGTGGGGGGCAGCCTGGGAGGGATGGGCTGGTCCCAGGGAGGAGCTGGCACAGGCTCTGGTAGGCATTTGTCTTGCCCTGTGCTCCGATTTGTGTGCTGCGCATAGGCAGGTTAAGGTTCTCTTTCTATTTTATAGAAACTTGCTTGTGGGAATGTCAAGATAAAGAGAACCTTAAATTACTCTTTTGAGATAGGGATACAGCCATGTGTTTGGAATGGATTAAAATGTGTTTTGGGTTTTGCTGTCTATCTGCTTCATGCTCCAAGTGCTTTTTCTACATTGTCATCTTTTAGGGAAATCATTTAAATAAAAAACTGTAAGAGAACGTCTCAGCTGGAAATAGGATCTGATTTATGCAGTAGAATGTTGGAAATCAGTAAAAGACATCTATGAAGACAAGGAATTTCATACATAGTTTGTTCAGTATGAGTTTTTAGAATTATTTTAAATTGCAATTATGCACAGGCAATAATTTTCTTTACTGATAGAGTTTTATCAGTAGTAAAGAGGAGGATAAAGAAGAGAATGAAAAGCAAACTGAGAATTTAAAACCTGATTCCTAAGCAGAAAATACATTTCTGACCCAGCAGTTGTATAAATACAGTTATATAAATAGAACAGACAAGAAATACTGCTTAAGTTTTAGATTTCTTTTAAAAATGAATAACAAAAAAGTTTGTATTCATATAATAAAATAATTTGTGTAATTGGAAACAGAAATTTAAGGTATATTGTCAGTGGATATGATGACATAATTTCTATAATCATAAAATATGTACAGTGACTCACTTAAGAAAGTTTCCTCTTTTCTTTTCCAGTATTTTAATTAACCCAACAAGTAAGGTTTGAAATACATGGAAAAGAAAAGATTTATATTTTTAGGCCTTATTGATAGAAATAAAGATTAATTTTCAAAAAACTTTTCAATAAAAAAAATTTCTATCTAGTAATATAAATACATTTTACCCACACAGGTCATCTTCTAAGACCAAATCTTCCTAAATTAATTGGTTAATTTAGGAATTAATAATATGATAAGGGATAGGAACTGGGATAGGGTGAGCGTGGCTCTCAGTTTTGTTTGCCAGCTCCATGTATGTTAAAGACATTTACAGGCTGGGCACGGTGGCTTACGTTTGTAATCCCAGAAATTTGGGAGGCCAAGGTGGGCAGATTGCTTGAGCCCAGGAGTTTGAGACCAGCCTGGGCAATGGTAGGGAGACCCTGACTCTACAAAAAAATGTAAAAATTAGCGGGGCATGGTAGTGCATGCATGTAAATTGAGCTACTTGGGAGGCTGAGGTGGGAGAATCTCTTGAACCAAGGAGGCAGAGGTTGCAGTGAGCGGAGATCATGCCACTGCGCTCCAGCCTGGGCAACAGAGCAAGACTTTGTCTTAAAAAATAACATAAATTAAAGACATTTATTTTGTTCCTACAGAAGTGTGTAGGCTCTGAGGAGTGATTCCTGCTAACTAAAGCTCTAAGACAAAGATTTGTAAGTATGAGTGAGAGGGATCTAGCTCTGCTAAGGAATTAAACTGTTCAGTGGGTTTGAATCTTGCATTAGTTGGTTCTCTCACACAGGCGTTATTTTAAAAAACAGTTTTAGATTTACCGAAAATTGAGAAGACAGTACAGACTTTCCATACACTCCCCTACTCCTGGAAACAGTCCCCCCCCATCCCGCCATTAATAGCATCCTACATTGGTGTGGTACATTTGTTACGATTAATGAAGCAATAGCTAATTTATTCTTATTGACTAAAGTCCATGCTTTATTCCGATTTCCTTAGTTCTTACCTAATGTCACTGTTGTGTTTCAGGATCCCATCTGGGATCCCACATTGCATTTATTTGTCATGTTCCTTTAAGCTCCTCTTAGCTGTTCCAGTTTTTGAGACTTCCTTTGTTTTGGTTGCTATGGGCAGTTTTGAGGCGTACTAGTCATTGATGCCTCTTCTTGAAATTCATCTGATGTTTTTCTCATGATTAGATTGAGGGTATGTGTTTTTGGGAGAAAAATCTCAGAGGTAAAGTGTGATTTTCATCATCCTATCAAGGGTACAATCCATCAGTATGTGTTATGACTAAAGTAGTGTTTGTCAGGTTTCTCTAAGTTGGTTCTCTTAAGCAGGAGAATCTATTGGGGAAACCGAATTAAGATCTGAAGGCTGTTGATGAGAACAGAGCCAGGGATTTGGATGTTTGCTGAAGATGGCACCCTTAAGGCACACAGGCCCTAGGCATGTGCCCACCTCAGGGCTGGCAGTTTGGAGCCTGTGTCCTAGTCCTGCCCGCCACAGATATCCTGGGCTGCCTTGGGTAAGTGTCTTAAGCTTTCTATCTTTCTTTTTCTTGTTTTTGAGACAGAGCGTCACTCTTGTTGCCCAGGCTGGAGTGCAATGGCGTGATCTCAGCTCACTGCAACCTCCACCTCCTGGGTTCAAGCCATTCTCCTGCCTCAGCCTCCCGAGTAGCTGGGATTACAGGCATGTGCCACCACGCCTGGCTAATTTTGTATTTTTAGTAGAGATGGGGTTTCTCCATGTTGGTCAGGCTGGTCTTGAACTCCTGACCTCAGGTAATCTGTCCGCCTTGGCCTCCCAAAGTGCTGGGATTATAGGCATGAGCCACCACGCCCGGCCGGAAGTACCATTTATAGGAAGGGTCTTATTCATTCTAGAATTGGCTAGGTGTATATCCAGGTACAACTAAGTTTCATCCTGGTCCCAACCCTGCAGCTCATGGTCCTGCCAACTTCACTTCTCTTTTGGCCTCAGTTTTTCATCTGCTTAGTGGGAGGTACAACTGAATTGTTGCAAGTACCCCCTACAGCCCGAGAAGTGTATGATGGTGCAATGTGAGGGATTTATGTGTCCCTTTCATATTGCTGTCTTTTTACGCCAAGTTACACCAAAGGAATACTTTCCTCTGTGTATCCACTGCAGTTTCCAATGTGTAACGGTATTTACCATGTTGGAGATGTGAAATTCAATATTTATTCCTTGAATTTCTTTGATGATTTGATTTGTTGTCTGCAGTGATTCTTAGCATCTGGCACTAAATAGTGCTTATATTTTTAACACTAAAACATTAAAAAACACTTTATTTCAAGAACAAAATACAGTGACTGATAAGTAGATCTTTGAAGGCAGAGAGAGGTGCTCTTGTGCTCATGTGAGCCATGTGGGATTAGGGTTTTTTCACCTCCACGTTCACAGGTGCTGAGCTCAGAAACTTCCCCCTCACATGGCAGGAGCTAGAAATCACCTCCAACTGCCCTTTGGCTGCACAACTGAGATTCTGAGGTTAGTCAGCAAGGCTTAATTTTTCCTCTTTCTGCGTTGGGCTAGATCTCAGGATAAGCCAAGCTTTCTTTCCATGGCGTTTCAGGACCTTTAAGAAGCATTCCTAGCATTAATTTCACTGTTAAAAAAAAGTGGATCAAATAGTGGGCCATTCACCACTCACGGTGCCATTGTTAAGCTTTTACATTGAGAAGTAACTTCTCCTTTCCTTCCCTATAATCCTAATGGCTCGTTATGTAGTTCACAAACTATCATTTACTCTTTGGGAAAAATTGCTTTTGTCAACTACACTAAGCTTAAAGTATTTCCTTCAAAATTTAGCATGAAGTTGGTAGTAGATATGTACACTTATGCAGGTGTGTTTTTTCTGGATGTTTAAAGAGTATTCATAAAGTTCACAAATGTTACACTGAATGTAATGTTAAACCCAGAGTCTAATTTCTGATGGCCTCATCAACAATCAACATTAGATAATTTTAATCATATGCCATTCACATGTCAATATTTGTACCTGGAAAATTCCTTTGTGAAAATGTGGTTCTTAGTGGGTATGTTCTGAGAAGGACCCATGCTTGACCTATTTCTTTAATAAACACTAACTCTACAGTCTGTGAACAGGATTTACATAGAGCTGTCTGCCAACGGAACCAAATTGACATCTTTATGGTTCATTCCTAGCACTGAATTGAAACCTGATCCATAGTATTATAATAGCTTTTCCTTTCTGCATGAAACTGTAGCATTTGATTGAATAAAGTCCTCTTAACGAATGAGGAAGTATGCATGTGACCTTTTCTGTATGCACAGCATCATTTAAAAACATAAAATTGTTTTCAATTTGGCCAGGTTTTTCCAAGTATGTATAAATTAGAAAGAAATAACTTTACATACAACAAATAATTCAAAATTTCTTTAATAGTTGGTACATCATTCTCAGTAAACTATCGCAAGGACAAAAAACCAAACACCGCATGTTCTCACTCATAGGTGGGAATTGAACAATGAGAACTCATGGACACAGGAAGGGGAACATCACACTCCGGCGACTGTTGTGGGGTTGGGGGAGGAGGGAGGGACAGCATTAGGAGATATACCTAATGCTAAATGACGAGTTAATGGGTGCAGGAAATCAACATGGCACATGCATACATATGTAACAAACCTGCACATTGTGCACATGTACCCTAAAACCTAAAGTATAACAATAAAAAAAAATAGTTGGTACATTATAACTCAGATTAACAAGTTATTCTCATCATGAATCTTGTTTTATTGTTTGGTGCCAATTTAAAGCAATTTTTTCCTTGGCATCTAAAGCTTGAAACTTGAAAATTATGGTTGAGAGCTATGGGATTTTCTGATAGATATTCCAGGAATCCAGACGCCCCTAGCAGCGTGCTATTTGCAGGAAGTGGATGGGGCTTCCCAAGCTTGCAGCTAGGCCATTGCATCTGATGGCCTTACCTTGAGCTGATTCTTGAGAGGCAGAGCACAGATTCAACAGAGTCAGTCTTTCTAGAGCCAGCAGGGATTAGCAAAGGGAGTCGTGAGGTTTATTTTGCCTCTAGCTTGGTCAGATTGTGGGCGTCCTCAGCCTGTCTGTCTCTCAAACTCTCAGGAGAAGCAGTTGTGTGGCCCTGATTCTTGTAGTGAAATGCTCTTTTGTTTTGTGGGCTTCCAGAAAATGGCCATTGGAAATGCTGTAGCTGGTTGTATGCTTTCAAGTGGGCGGAGGGGTTGGAGGTGGGAAGGTGAAAGGATTCAAGAATCTTTGGTTGTAAAACCCAAGTCCTTGGTGTTCACCCAGCTTATAGGCCCATAACAGATTGGAGCACTTAAATCAGAGATGCCTAACACATTAAATCCTTGAGCACAACATTATGTCACTCTTTTTTTTTTTTTTTTTTTTTTTTTTTTTTGAGACGGAGTCTCGCTCTGTCGCCCAGGCTGGAGTGCAGTGGCGCAGTCTCGGCTCACTGCAAGCTCCGCCTCCCAGGTTCACGCCATTCTCCTGCCTCAGCCTCTCTGAGTAGCTGGGACTACAGGTGCTCACCACCACGCCCGGCTAATTTTTTTGTATTTGTAGTAGAGACGGGGTTTCACTGTGGTCTCGATCTCCTGACCTCGTGATCCGCCCGCCTCGGCCTCCCAAAGTGCTGGGATTACAAGCATGAGCCACCGCGCCCGGCCCTTATGTCACTCTTAAAAGTAGAAAGTCATCTAGTGTTTGCTAAATTGTCTCCTCTGAGGAATAGAACTTAGTGAGAAAAATGTATTTTTTATATTTATGACTCATATCTTTATTTATATCAAACTTGCCTGGATTAGCCACAGATTGGCTGATCTGAATTCCCAGATAAAAAGCATTAAATGTTTGCCTGATAGCTTAAGAGGTTTAATCGTGCTCCATGTTAAGTGTAACAGTAATTCTGACATTCATGTGTTGTTACTACTAGACTTCACAGTTTGAATTTGTTCTAATGTGTCTTAAAGTCACCTTGTAACTTGCACTTTATAATCTTGTACCTGGACTTTGTAACTTGTACAGTAAGACTTGAACCTTGTTAATATGGCATCATATTTGAAAGATGTATTTTTTAGTTTTGTGTCCAGTCACAACTATAGACAGAGAGCCACATCTTCATGAGTTTTAAAAGAAAATCTTGCTGTGAAGGATACGTCGTTGTCTTAGTCTGTTTTGTGTTGCTGTAACAGATTGTCTGAGACTGGGCAATGTATAAAGGAAAGAAATTCATTGCTTATAGTTCTGAAGGCTGAGAAGTCCAAGGTCAAGGGGCCTGCATCTTTGAGGGCCTTCTTGATATGTCATCCCATGGTGAAGGTGGAAGGGCAGGAGAACTCGAGAGAGCAAGAAAGGGCCAAATTCGCTTTGTTGTTGTTTGTTTTACTTTTTTTAAAAGACAGAGTCTTGCTCTGTCACTCAGGCTGGAGTGCAGTGGTACAATCATAGTTCACTGCAGCCTCAAACTCCTGGGCTCAGGCAGTTTTCCTGCCTCAGTTCCCTCAGTAGCTGAGACTACAGCCATGCACCGTCATGCTCAGCTCAAACTCACTTATTTTTTTCATTAGTTTTTTTTTCTTATTTCTTTAAAATTTTTCTTTCTTTCTTTTTTTTTATTTTGTTTTTTCCCAAACTCACTTTAATAACAAGCCCACTGTCATGGTAACTAACCCACTCCTGATATAAAAACATTAATCCATTCATGAAGGCAGAGCCACCATGTCTTAATCACATCTTAATATCATCATGATGGTAATTAAATTTCAACATGAGTTTTGCAGGGGACGTTCAAACCATAGCAATTAGATTAAATTAAAAAAGTATCCTTCAAAAGAATCACTTAAATTCAGAATATGCTGGACATATGCATCATACGTAAGCATATCTGTGCTTGGGTAAATCTTTGGCTGAAGAGGCCTAGGCGAGCCTGGGAACTAAGCACAGTTTTAAAGTCTGTACCCTGCCAAAATCAAAACCCGAATGGGCCTTTTATTCCCTTTTTCAAAAATGATAATTGAGCACAATTCTGCAGTCATATATTGCACAATGGAGAGTCAAAGCCCTTTTCTTCCTCTCGCAGAAGAAAGAACAGATCCATTCATTGACTGACAGCAAGCTCTTAGCCAGAGCTGCTCGGATTTGGTCTAAAAGTTTCTCCAAGTTCTACATGCAGTTTCCAATCTGTGGTTAATTTTTTAAAGTTGTGCTTTGAAAATTAGATCCACTGAGGACAAGTGTGAAACAAGAGACTAGAAGTAGGTTTTAAAGCTGTTTTGGAAAAAAAGGATATGGAGAACTGTCGTTATTATTTCTTACCATCAGTGGTGTACCTACATAAAAAATTATGAGTTTTAAAAAAGTCTCATGCTGAACATTTAAGGGCCACTCTTTTCTCTCAAGAGTCCGTCTAACTCAAGTAAGTACATGCCTAGAATGTAAGTTCAAGAGAAGAGCCTTCTAGGAAATTGACATGGATCTTCAGGACAGCAACAGATATATATATATATATATATATATTTTTTTTGAGACGGAGTCTTGCTCCGTCGCCCAGGCTGGAGTGCAGTGGCGCGATCTCGGCTCACTGCAAGCTCCGCCTCCTGGGTTCACGCCATTCTCCTGCCTCAGCCTCCCGAGTAGCTGGGACTACAGGCGCCCGCCACCACGCCCGGCTAATTTTTTGTATTTTTAGTAGAGACGAGGTTTCACCGCGTTAGCCAGGATGGTCTCGATCTCCTGACCTTGTGATCCGCCGGCCTTGGCCTCCCAAAGTGCTGGGATTACAGGCATGAGCCACCACGCCCGGCCGGATATATTTCTTGAGACGTTAAAATGATGGCCGGGCGCAGTGGCTCATGCCTGTAATGCCAGCACTATGGGAGGCCGAGGCGGGCAGATCACCTGAGATCAGGAGTTCAAGACCAGCCTAGGCAACATGGTGAAACCTTGTCTCTACTAAACACACAAAAATTAGCTGGGCATGGTGGCGGGTGCCTATATTCCCATCTACTTGGGAGGCTGAGGCAAGAGAATCAGTTGAACCCAGGAGGCGGAGGTTGCAGTGAGCCAAGATGGTGCCACTGTACTCCAGCCTGGGTGACAGAGTGAGGCTCCATCTCAAAAAAAATAAAATGAAACAAGAGGTGCATATCATATCCTAGTTGCTCCGTTGATGAGGGTGATACATTTTCAGACCCATTCCTGATTGAATATTCCTTTCACAAGCAACATGTTCTCCTTAAATTCAGATTTGTCAAGTCAAAACATAGAAAACTAGGGGATCCAGGATTTTGTGGGTCTGGCAGCAGTGGACATTAGGTAACATATAAATGACTTAATACTCAGAACTCCCTAAGCAAAAGGTACTCAATGTTATATTTTCTTATAATTTATAATTTTTGTTATTTAGGATCATTTTTGACATTCCTTTAAGTTAATGTAATTTTATGATAATCTGATTGAACATGAATTCAATCACCCATTTTTCATTATTTGGGGGCTACTTCATCCTTGCTTGGTGGCTCATGCCTGTAATCCCAGCACTTTGGGAGGCTGAGGCAGGAGGATCACAAGGTCAAGAGATCAAGACCATCCTGGCTAACACAGTGAAACCCTGTCTCTACTAAAAATACAAAAAAAAAAATTAGACAGGTGCAGTGGCGGACGCCTGTAGTCCCAGCTACTCGGGAGGCTGGGGCAGGAGAATGGCGTGAACCCGGGAGGCGGAGCTTGCAGTGAGCCAAGATCGCGCCACTGCACTCCAGCCTGGGCGACAGAGCAAGACTCCGTCTCAACAACAAAATTGTCTCCCGTGGCAGTGCCTTGGGCCTACACAGCTGCTTGATAACAAATGAAAGGTAAAACTCTGATAGTTTTATCAGTGTTTTCAGATTCTCATAACCCCAAGTTTATTGGGTTTGATTAGTTAGCAGATCATGAGTTATTATGGATTTGAAATGCGTGAAGTTCATTTATAAATATGTAAAATAACTAGGCTAGAATAATTGTTACCAAATAGCGTGCTTGCTTCAGTGAATTTAAATTATAGGAGAAAAAAATGATTAGTAGTTAACATTTCTCTTAACTCATCCTGTGCTGTGTTGCAGTTATATGAATATAAATTAAGATTTTGCAGGTGGTTAGGAATCTATTTTATTATTTATTTATTTATAGTCCCCAAACATTGTTACTTGTAGTCATATTTGCCTAGTAGCATTTATAAAATAACTTTAATTTTTCCCCTAATTGTAAAGGTAATACAGTGCTAATTTAGGAAATCAAAAATAAAGGAAACTTCACAGAAGAATACCCAAATCACTTAGAGACCCATCACCTACAAATTAAACTCACCTTCCAATTTTTAGTTTCTTTTCTTGTAGACTTTTTGTAGAATGACATATGTGTTTGTTCATTCGTCCATCCTTTTAACAGATATTTATTGAGTTACCTTTATTGCCAGACCATCTTCTCAGCATTTGTGAAAGGAAAAATGTGTAAAAACAGGCCAGGTGTGGTGGCTCACGCTTGTATCCCCAGCACTTTGGGAGGCTGAGGCAAGCAGATTGCCTGAGCTCAGGAGTTTGAGACCAGCCTGGCCAACATGGTGAAACCCCGTCTCTACTAAAATACAAAATTGTAGCTGGGTGTGGTGGTATGTGCCTATAGTCCCAGGTACTTGGGAGGCTGAGGCAGGAGAATTGCTTGAGCCCGGGGGATGGAGATTGCAGTGAGCCAAGACTGCACCACTGCACCCCAGCCTGGGTCACAGAGTGAGACTCTGTCTCAAAAATAAAAATAAATTAAATAAATAAATAAATAAATAAATAAATAGACCACCCTGTCCTTGTAGAGTTTATATTCTAATGAGTGAGTCAGAAAATCATTACTGCAATATATAATGTTAGATGGTGAAATGGGTTTAGTGGCAACTAAAGCAGGAGAGGGAGTAGGGAGTGGTGAGGGGCCAGGGAGAGTCCAGTTTGTAATATGGCACTCAGGAAAGATGTTACTGAAGATTTTCGAGCAAGAACTTGAAGGAGGTGAGGTTGCAGATTGCGTCTGTATGAAGAGCTTCTAGGCGGCAGGAACAGGGATTGCAAAGGCCCTGAGGCTGGGGCTTGTGTGAGGTGACCGTTGTGCTATTCCAGTAAGTTTTGTTTTATTTTGTTATTGGTGGTATGTAGCTGTAGTGACTGGGATCAGTGGAATATTATGTAGCCAGTAAAGATCATGTTGTAGAAGAATATGTAGGGACACGAAAGATCATCCTTTATTGTTAATTTTGTATCGAAAATTGTAGATTTAAAGTAAGTGCAGTGAGGTATATGCGCAGTACATCACAATTGTGTGTTGGTACATAAATGTAGTTATTTCAGGGTGAGGGGAATATAAGTTTTTTATTTTCTTGATTTTGTTCACCCTTATTCCATTCTTTTTTCCTATAATGAACATTATTTTATCGAGAGGGGAAACCAAAGACATTCAATGAAAAAGAGCATGTGCCCGCAGGCAGGGTGAATGTGGGGAGGTGACACCCAGCACTCCGCAGGCAGCAGCACCCGGCATTTAGTTCACCCGAGTGCCCAGGGCTCCGGCTCCCAAGCTGCTGTGGAGAGGCAGGCGCTGGTTACAGGAGAGAGACTGGCACGGCCCAGTCATAGGAATCCAAGGTCAGGGACAAAGTCCAGAGAAACAAGCGAGGCTCAACGGGGAGGTTCCAGCCTCGGAAATGTCAGCATCATTCCAGGTGGGGGGCCCAGCTAGGTTGAGTGTCTTTTGACACAAAGTCTCACAGGATTGGGGTGAAGAAAAATGATTTATTTCCAAGGTCAGGTGAGATCAAAGTTCTTAAATTCTTGCTTTCTGAGGCTCAGAGGCAAGCTCAAAGGTTGAGCCTCCAGGTACAAGTGACAGGGTTGAATGCATATTCTGGTGACTTAGGTGTAAACCCAAAAATGTTACAAGATTTGGAAACTCTTTGTATCATCCAGAATAAGATTTAAATCTTATCCTTGTGGTCCGAACTGTAGTCTTTGGACAACAAGAGGGAATCTGAGAGAATATCGTGTTCTCCTTCAACAACCTATTCCTGGGTTCTGTTGGTGGGCAGGTCTGTCTGTCTGTTGGCCTACATATATGTTCCTTAGGTACATGTTAGTGATCATATTGAATATACTGAATATTTGTAATATATATGTAAGTTGTAAAACGTAATAAAATGAATATACATGAACCTATCATCCAATCAGGACTGATACAGTTGCTCCCCCGCCCACCCCATCCTGCTGCCTGCCAGAAGCAAGCATTGTCCTGAAGTTTGCACTCCTCATTCATTTGCTTTTCAAAAAAAACCCTGCTTATATTTAAATGAAATATGAATATTCATACATTTAAACAAAATCTAAATATATTTAAACAAAATCTAATCTAAATATTTATATATTTAAACAAGGTATAAATGTTTATATATTCAAAGTATAAATATTTATATATTTAAACAAAATATAAGCATGTATATATTTAAACCAAGTATGAATATTTATATATTTAAATCACATATATGTATCCCTAAATAAAGTTTTTGTTTTTGAGGTGTATCAAAATGGTACCATATTTATGTGCTCTTCTAGGACTAGTGTTTTTTTTTTTTTTACACATTTTTTAAAAAGATCAGTTGTGTTGCTGTGTATAGCTGTAGTTCATTTTTTGTGGCTGTACAATATTCCATCATGTGGACTATATCACAACTTATTTATCTGCTCTTTTTGCACTGACTTTGGATTTTTTTTTTCCATAGTGTCCACTGTTTCTGTTTCTGAGTTTACTATATGGCAATACAAATGGTCATTTAAAGGAAAAAGGTAAATGCCTAATGCTTAAAGTGAACAGTTCCCAAAGCCAGAATGCTGTATATTTGAAAGGTTGTGTAAAATTTATACCAATACAAGGGCTGTGACACCTAGCATGGAAATATTCTTGCCGAGTTCTTGGGAGGTTTTTTTTGAGTCTTTAGTCTGTACATGCTCAGCCCTGTTCTAGGACTGGCTGCCACTAGAGGGGGTGTGAGCGATGGGACAT
Organism: Nomascus leucogenys; assembly: GCF_006542625.1. NCBI lineage: Eukaryota > Metazoa > Chordata > Mammalia > Primates > Hylobatidae > Nomascus > Nomascus leucogenys. The sequence continues at coordinate 15,668,819 of NC_044386.1, read as the reverse complement.
CTGTTTGAGAGAAGCTAAGAATAGTTTGGCTACTGCAGAAACCCAGCTGTGTGGCTCCCAAGTGTGATTAGTACCTACACATTTCAGCAGGGCAAAAACATTAATATTGTTCTAGTTACAAGAAGAAAGTCCAATGAAAGGTTACTTCTGTACCTGTACCTGTGTGCACAGGTATGCATGGATACTCATATATTTTAGAGTAGTAGGGGGAGTGAAAAAAATTAACAGGGACTAACTAAGAGAAGTGATTGAAGGATGGATCGATGGAGAATACGACAGAGAAAGTGTGGGTGGGCAGGAAATTCACAAATGAATGACATGAATCAATGACAAATGGTTGTGCTTTTTAGTTGACAAACAAGCTAAGCATCTGTGAGGTCTCTAAGAACTAAATGGTACTTTGAGTTCATGACCCTTTTACTGTTTGTTTCTATCCACTGTCTTATATAAAATCTTGTGAATGTTGTTTATCGTGTGCTCTCCAAAGTCTTTCCTTCCCTCCCTGCTCTTTGACTTAGTCTTTTGACTTAGTATTTTCCTTTTCTTGAGGACTCCAGATCACCTTGAATTGTGAATCCTAGAAAATAGCTTAATTTGCAAGTGATTGTGTGGAAAGAGAGGGGGTATTAGTGAGTTATTGGCTCCCAGGCATAAATTAACCTGTTAAATATTGAGGCAAAGCTTCCTGCTTGTTAGAAGAGTGTACAAGAGCAGTGGCTGCTAAAGAACGTCTTCCACACCATTGTGTGTTTGGGGCAGGCTGAATAATCCCATCTCCACCAAAGAAGTCCATACCGTAACTCAGAACCTGTGAATACATGACCTCAGATGGCAGGAGGGACTTTGCAGATGGGATCAAGGATCTTGAGATGGGTGGATGATCCTGGAGTATCCAGGCAGCCCCATGTCATTACAAAGGTTCTTTTAGGAAGAGGCAGGTCAAAGAGAGACAATGCGAGGCTGCAGGCTGTGACTATGGAGCAAGGGACCACGAGTCAAGGAAAACAGGTGGCCTCTAGAAGCTGGAAGAAGCCAGGAGACACCATCTCCCCCAGAGCCTCTGAAAGGAATGCATCCCAGCTGACCCAGATTAGAGTCTGGCCACCAGAACTGCAAGATGATGAATATTTGTGGTTTTCAGACACTAAATTTGTAATTTATTACAACAGGAATAGGAAACTAATCTAGTATTTCTTATGATGTGAAAGAACCAGCTTTGATTTGGAAGTGTAGAGGGCAGTTTTTCCAACTCATGTCTCCATCTATGAAAGGATTGAAGTTTGACCCTGATTTGTGGGAGCACTTATCCTGAAATAAGGAGGGCTAGAATGAAATGGGATGGTAACATTTTTGGGAGGGAGCCAAGAATGGGCCTGGGAGAATGTCCTCACTAGGCAAGTAGAAATAAGAGGGTTTGATGAAAAATGAACCAACATGGCCAAGGTAGTCAAGAAGAGTCATGAAGATGCCATGCCTGGAAGCCAGGGACAAAGAGTGTTTTAAGGAGGCAGCATTAACTGGGTTCTAAGAGCACTAGGGAAAGTCACTGGATTGTATAAAAATGTTTTTGGAGGCCTTTATAAACAGTTCTCCATGTTTTTTGTTTATGTGTGTGGAGGAGGAGAGGAAGGAGCTTTTTATGAGTAAAAAACCAAATTCAAGGGCCTGAGGATGAGATGAGGGCTGAGAAAGTGGAGGTAGGTAGTGTGAATCACAGATTGGAAAATATTGCTGGTAAACGAATAGAGAAAAATGAAACAGTGACTGGGAAAAGGAGTAGCATGGCTTTTGTTGTTATTTTTAAAAATTGTGATAAAATGCATATAACATAAAATGTACCCTGAGTGACATTTTGTACATTCACAAGGTGGTGCAACCATCACCACTGTCTAGTTCCAGAACATTTCCATCACCCCAAAAGGAAACCTGTAACCATTAAGCAGTCAATTCCCATATCCTCCTCCCTCCCACTCCTGACAGCCATTGCTTCCCCCTCTATGGATTTGCCCTATTCTGGATATTTCATGTAAATGGAATCGTGCAACATGTGAATTAGCATAATATATTCAAGGTTGATTCATGTTATAGCTCTTATCAGCACTCCATTCCTTTCCATGGCTGAATACTATTCCATCATTTGGATAGACCACATTTTGCTTTGTCATCAGTTGATGGACATTCAGGTTGTTCCCGCCTTTTGATTATTCTGAGTAGGGAGCAGCTTGGTTTTATTTTGTTTGGTTTTGTTTTCAAAATAGAGAGAGCTGACCCTGTAGGTGAAGGGGAGGAAGCATGCAGCGGGGCTGGATGACTTTTGTCCTTCTGCATGCAGCCTGGCAGCTTGCAGGAGAGTCTGATCTGCCACAAGGGGGCAGAGTTATGTCTGGGGGACTGGTGGACTGGCAGATGATGGGCGTGGCTCATCATCCATAAATCTCTATTGGAAAATTGACGATGGCATTAAGTAACTGCAAATGCTTGGAATGGCAGCTGGGGAAGTTGAATTCTAGGCACCATCAGTACCTCCAGCAGTGAGAGCATTGCTTCTAAGGGAGGAACCCAAGAATGTGCCCTTTATTTGACATTTAAATCATACTTCCTTTAACGCTTTTTTTTTTTTAAATTTTAAAGAGGAGGGACTATGCAGAAGGAAGGAAGTCGACGTTATTATTTAGAGGTATTTGGTAAAAAGAGGAAAAGATACATGGTGTAGTATCCTCACTGGGGTGTCATGGTGTAGTATCCTCACTGGGGTGTATTGCATTATTACTCACGTGCTGTTTATTAGTTCTGTTGAAGGCTATTCTTACTTGTGCCTGTTTTTAATACCTGAACAACTGGGAGAGAGGACTTATAATCCTGCAGTCATTTGGCTGTATTCTTGGTGAGTATTTTTAAACTATAACATTCAGAGCCATCTCATGTCACTTTAAAGCCTGAGCAGTACTTTCACTATTTACTTCTCTTGGACTACAGACCTCGATTTTGCATCATATTTTCACCAACACAGAAAATACATGTTCTAGATTGTTTTTGATGTTTTCCTTATCTTGGGGGGGTCAGTTATTACAATCTTTATTAAAATGAGTGATATTTTCAATCATGACTCAGGAGTCATCTGCTGTGGAACGAAAATTGAATTCCATAGCTTATTAAGCTGAACATCCTCAAGTCAGAACTGCTGTTTATATTGAATAAATTGCACATTTAAATACTTTTTTTCCCCTGAGGCTAAGTTTGGATGAAATAATCTTGCTTCCAAGGGATTTTAATGGATGTATCATGCTTGGAATATATAATGAAGACTCAGTAATTGAGAGAATGTCTAAATGGAACAGAAACTTGTATTTTTAAATTGAGAAATGGGTCTGAAATTGATCTAGGGGGTCAAAGTAGGACTATCCCAAGTTTTTATTAAACAAGAATAGAAAAGCCCACCCTTCTCCACAGTTTTACTTGTATTACTATATGAGCAGTTCAATAAATACATAGATGATTGAGATGGGCCATTTCTACTTCCCTAGTGGAAATAATGGGGGAAGTGATCCCGGTTTGAGGAGTTTGTTTGTGCTCTCTGTGTAGAGCACTTAGAAAGTTAGCTACACATTGCTTATAAATTTGTCTTGTTCTTTGATCAAGGCATGACAATCCTCCAACAGTGAAGGAATACACAGCTTGTAATAAATGAATTTCCTCAAGCTGGTTAGAATATGGGATCGATAATTTTATCAGTATCAGAAAGGTAGCTAAATTCAAGAGAAAGCTTTTCCTCTAAATACTGCCAACTGATTTCTGGAATAGAAAAAAAGCTCTTCTCTGGTAAGCAAGTGATTTTGAGAAATAGGGTGAGGCCAGTGAGAAGATGATGAGGCTGCTTGGACAGGGTTTTCAGCTCTGCTACTGTGTCAGTGACACTGCTGCTACCCACCACCTAGATTTTGCATGGCCTCTTGGCCTGGGATTCTCTTGATTTTAGTCTGCTCAGGCAGCCATAACAGAATACCATAGATTGGGTGACTTAAATAACAGGTATTTATTTCTCACAGTTCTGCTAAGCAGTCCTGATCATCCTCCCCTTACCACCCTGGTGTCTGATTGATTATGGCTCCTCATTTATGTTATAGAAGGAGAGAATCCAGACAAAATAGTAAGGTGTATCTGTGTAAAATGTTTTCAGTCAAGAAGGTTATAACACAGTATTCTCAAGATCCTTTACATTTTTCTTAATCAGCTGTTCATGGGAAACCAAACAGAAACCAGATTAATAATGAATACATTATGACTCCCTCATTTGTTGTACTTTTCTTTTTATTGCATAAGGACTGAGTATGGCCAGGTATGGCTAGGTCACAGCAAACAAGCATAAAATCTCAGTGTCATACAATGCACATTTATTTCTTGCTTATGTTTCTGTGGATCAACTGGGGTTCAGCTGGTTTAGGCTGGACTTGGCTTTAAGATTTGGGTTGCATCCAGGCTTACTCCACAGTCTTTCAGCCTCATTGGACCAGAGGCTACTTAAAGTGTGTTATTCTCATGGACAAAGGCGGGAGGGGCATAAGAGCACAAACCCAGTAACTCAGGCACATTTCACGCCTCCGCCTGCTGATAACCAGGAGGCCTAAGCAAGTTACATGGCCAAGTCCAAAGCTAAGAAGGGAAAAATACCTTTGGCCACAAAAGGCCATGGTGAGAGTATGGACGTATAACACTACTATAAGAGAGTAAAGAAATGACTCTTTTTTTTTTTTTTTTTTTGAGATGGAGTCTCGCTGTTGCCCAGGCTAGAGTGCAGTGGCGCGATTTCGGCTCACTGCAGGCTCCGTCCCACGGGGTTCACTCCATTCTTCTGCCTCAGCCTCCCAAGTAGCTGGGACTACAGGCACCCGCCACCTTGCCCAGATAATTTTTTGTATTTTTAGTAGAGACGGGGTTTCACCGTGTTAGCCAGGATGGTCTCGATCTCCTGACCTCGTGATCCGCCCACCTTGGCCTCCCAAAGTGCTGGGATTGCAGGCGTGAGCCACTGCGCCCGGCCTATGACTCTTATAATTTAATCTGATATTAATTTTTTACATTATTAGGTAGGAATTCTTTATTTCATAGAGTTGTGTGCTTTTATTTTGTATTTAGTGTCTTTCAGAGCTCTTGAGAATAGTTTTTGATGTGTAGATATATATATTTATGTACTTACAGGATATAAGCTTATAAGTCCAATCTTCCCATTTATTTTTAAAGTTGGCTACTTTAAATACTTTTTTCTAACCCTTGGTGTTTTGTTGGTGTTGCTTGAATGTTTTTTTTACCATAATTATTAATTTTATCCAGCATTATTTTCAAAGAATTTACTCAATACCTGATTATTTCTCCCTCTTTCAAAACCAGAACAGTTTTACCCACTAATAACATCAGATTATAAAATTGTTGACAGATTTGACATTAAAATGGTATATGTGTGCGTGTTCACATATTCAGAGCTAAAGGGGTCTGTAAAACCTGCCGTTACATGACTGAACACATCGTGTACTTTTATAGAAGGGCCTCATTGTACACATTGAAAGGGGAACTTGGAAGTATCAGATATATTCTTTGGCAAAATCTCACACCTGTTTCTGCAGCCTAAATCAATGCTACTGAAACATAAGTTATTTATTTTTGGGTCATAAAGTAAATTCCCATTGTTGCTAATACTCATGGTTTTCAACAAAAGTTAAGAGCGCCAACAGTTCCAGGCTCTGTGGGAAGATAGTTGAAAGGGAGTGTGGAATGTACCAAAGATTTTATTTTTATTTGGAAGAAACCAAATACCCCTGTTTTCGTTTCAGGAGTTTATTAGTCATCTGTTTTCCCCGGATAAAATAGCTCTTATCTTGGGCCTGACTCTGAAATTCTTCCCTTGAATTTCTTGTGATATTTGTAATGGTATGAAACACTTTGGTTGTGAGTAGAGAAAGGAGGTGACACTTTCCACAGTCACCCTGTCGGTCTCTGACAAAGCTGCTGTTTTAGATTCCTGCTTAAACTTTGGGGCCACCTTCCCTGTAGGTGTCTTGAGCTGTAGACTTCCACCATTTATTAAATACCTGCTCTGCAGAAGGCAGACCCTGCTGGACCTTTGGAACAGTCCCTCGCATTGCATCAAGATCTTGTTGTATTTCTGTTGATGTCAGAACATGGAGAAAAGGTCTCTGATACCAGAGAGGTGGTAGAAATAGCAAGAGAGTTGTCCATGGTTGGGCTTTGAAGTTGTGGAATTCACCTTTGAAGTAACTCTAAAGAGATTCTGTTGCTATTTGCTCTACATAAAGAGAGAGTCTGTGTCACCAGAATAAAAATAGCTGTAAGTATTACATCATCATCAGAAGTTTTCATTGGTTTATCAGGCCATGAAGGGAACAAGTCCGTGGTTATATTTAGATAGATTTCTGTTTTGCTCATTGAAATGATGATTTTAAGACAAAGCAAGAAAAAAGGTAGGAGGGGGAGGGATGACTGATGAAGGCCACCACATTTATTTTGTACACACTGATTAATATTTCAAAATTGGAATCTGGCACCAATTTTTATTTGTATTGAATGAGCACCCTATTTTATTCCTGTTTTCTAACCACCTGTTATAAGCATAGTGTCTCCTATTTATACTATCACAGCATCTTTGGGGCAACATGTTGCTTCTAATGACTTACTGTTTTCTAAAGTCAGACATTTATCTCAAGAATATAAAATTTTGGCCCAGTGCCTTGGCTCATGCCTGTAATCCCAGCACTTTGGGAGGCCAAGGCAGGAGGATGGCTTGAGGCCAGGAGTCCCAGACCAGCCTGGGCAACATAGCAAGACCAAGTTGCTACAAAAAATGAAAAATTAGCTGGGCATGGTGGTGCACCACCTGTGGTTCCAGCTGCTTGGGAGGCTGAGGTGGGAGGATCACTCAAGCCCAGGAATTTGAGGCTGCGGTGAGCTGTGTTCATGTCAGTGTACTCCATCCTAGGCAACAGAGACAGACCCTGTGTAAGAAAAAAAAAAAGATATAAAATTTCAAGATTTGTGCAGTGGAAAAACAGATATACCAAAGGAAATTGTTTTCTTTTTCATGTTTTTTTCTTTCTTGGGATTTCAATCATTGTATCTCACCTCTTTGCTTTATATGACTGGTGCAGGCATAAAATTGGGATTCTCTCATGGAAGGGGAAAGGGTTTAGCTCACATCTGCACGGCATGCTCCCTCTTGTTGTAACCCAGCACTGCCTCCCATCCAGCATGTCTTCTCCTTCCCTGACTACCTGGAGTGACTGTGCTCAGTGCCCTGGAGGAGAAGCATCCTGGACACGTGGAACGGTGGCTCTGAGGAGCTAATTTACCCTTCTTTCTGAGGAAGCTTCTGTGCTGACAACAGACAGAAATGCCCTCGGTCTAGCATAAATAAAGGAGGAATTATTATGTGGACTTGGGGCATCTTATGGAAGCTGAGAGAAAGAAATGCTAGGAAAAGGAACCAAGACGTTCCCAGGAACACAAGCAACTTAAAGCCTCCTAGGAATCAAAGGAAGCCGACAGGGAGCTTGGAGTCAAGTGAGGGGCACCCAGGGAAGGGGAGGATAGTGGACGATGCTGCTGCTGCTGCTGATAAACTGTGAATTAACTGTCCTCTCTTAGTGCTTAGTATTTGCCAGGCACTGTGCTGAATGCTTTCTGCGTATTACCTAATTTATCCTCAAGACAATTCCATGAGGCAGGAATTAGCAGCCCCCTTTCAAAGACAAGGACACCAAAGCTTCCTTAAGGGACTTGGCCAGACTGATGGGTTTCACTCCTGCCAGCCTCCCCTCTAACACCAATGGGCTTCACCTCAGCATTCTACCATATCCCATATCAAACAGTACATATCTTTCCCCAGCACATAGCTTCTTAAACAGTATTTAGGAAAATAAAGGTATGGTTAGGAATTTCAAACAAGAATTTTAAAATGTTTTCATCACATTGCAAGAACGAGGAAACAAGCAGAATGTTGGTATCCTCAGTATTTGAGGATTGGAGGTGGCAGAGCTCATAGGGGGACCTGAGCTGGAAGTAGCCCTGATTCTCAGGACTCTCCACATACTGGAGAGGTGAGCTGTGCTTTTGCAACTGAAATGTGTTGCTTTGCTGTTGTTCAAAGCTTATTTTTAATTGATTTGAAGCCTGCTTTCCTTGCAAAATAAGGCTGTATTTTTAGTAAAATATATTTTCATATGTTGTCACATAAGCTAATTGTTTTCTTGGCATACATTTTGTTCCTACTTGTAAAAGAGTAAAACCTTAGGAGATAATGTGGCCCCAGTGGAAGAAACTTTGGAGTCTGAACAAAGCAGTTCAGCGTTCTAGGCCTCATTTTGCTTATTGGCTAAAACAAAGTGAGTAGGCTTATTATAAAGCTGTGGTCATCAAGACAGTGCAGTAAATAGATCAGTGGAACAAAGTAGAGAGTCCAGAAATAGACACACGCATGCATGACAACTAATTTCCAACAAAGGTTCAAAGGCAGCTCATTGGTAAAAGGATGGATCACCTTTCCAACTAATAGTTCTAGGAAAATTAAATACCCACATGCAAAAATATGATCTTTGATCCATCCCTTGTACCACATACAGAAATTAACTCAAAAGGGAACATGGGCCTAAATGTAAACCTAAGTCCATAAACTCCTAGAAGAAAACACAGCTGAAAGTCTTCATAACCCCAGGTTAGGGAAAGATTTCTTAGATACGATATTATTGGGATGATTCACAAAAGAAAAATTTGATAGATTGGACTTGATCAAGATGAAAAACCTTTGATGTTTAACTGACATAGCTAAGGGAATGAAAAGTCAAGGCATAGATTGGGAGAAAGTATTTGCGAATCATGTATCTGATAAAATGTGTTTTTCCAGAATGTATAAAGAACTATTAAAACTTGGCAATAGGCTGGGCATGGTGGCTCATGCCTGTGATCCTGGCACTTTGGGAGGCTGAGGCAGGTGGATCACCTGAGGTCAGAAGTTTGAGACCAGCCTGGCCAACATGGCAAAACCCCGTCTCTACTAAAAGTACAAAAATTAGCTGGGTGTGGTGGTGGGTGCCTGTAATCCCAGCTACTCAGGAGGCTGAGGCAGGAGAATGGCTTGAACCTGGGAGGCGGAGGTTGCAGTGAGCCAAGATCACGCCTGGTTGACAAGAGCAAGACTCCGTCTCCAAAAAAAAAAAAAAAAAACTTGGCAATAAACAAACCCATAAAAACTCCAAAAGATTTAAACAGACACTTCAACAAAGAAACTAAACACACAAAAAGATGCTCAATATCATTAGTCAGTAAAGTGGCGAATTATAACCACAATGAGATACCACTATGCCTATTTGAATGGATGAAATGGAAAAAAGACTGACCTACCAAGTGTTAGTGAGGATGTGGAGTGATTGGACCTCTTCTTATATATTGCTGGAGAGAATGAATATCAAATGGTATAACCATTTTCTCAAACAGTTTGGCAGTATTTTTTTTCTTTTTTTTTTTTTTTTTGAGATGTTGTCTCTTCCTGTCGCCCAGGCTGGAGTGCAATGGCGCAATCTCGGCTCACTGCAACCTCTGCCTCCGGGGTTCAAGGGATTCTCCTGCCTCAGCCTCCCAAGTAGCTGGGATTACAGGTGTGCACCACCATACCTGGCTAATTTTTGTATTTTTACTAGAGATGGGGTTTCACCATGTTAGCTAGACTGGTTTCGAACTCCTGACCTTATGTGATCAGCCCGCCTCGGCCTCTCAAAGTGCCGGGATTACAGGCGTGAGTCACCTTGCCTGGCCCAGTTTGGCAGTTTTTTAAGAAAGATAAATATACAACTACCATGTGATTCAACAACTTCCTCTCTTAGTTATTTAGCTAAGAGAAATGAAAACATGTCCACATGTAAATGTTCATGGCAGCTTTATTTGTAGTAGCCGAAACTATCTGTCAGCAGGTGTGAGTGCATAAATAAATTGCGGTATATCCATATGGTGGAATACTGCTGAAAAATAAAAGCGAGTGAATTATTGATACAAATCAAATAACATGAAAGAATCTCAAGATAATTATGCTGGATAAAAGAAGCCAGATAAAAAAAGAGTACATCCTGTATGATTCCATTTGTATGAAATTCTAAAAGTGCAAACTAATCTACAGTGACAAAGCAGACCCGTTCTTTTCTTGGAAGGGAAGGAATGGTGCAGGGAAGCATTAAAAGGGGTACCAGAAAACTATGGGAGGTGATGGTGGTGTTGATTATATTGATTTTGGTGCTGGATTCATGGCTGTATACCTATGTCAAAAGTTATCAAACATTAAACCTTACGCACAGTTTATTGTAGGTCAGTTATACATCAATAAAGCAGATCCAGCGATGAGCACTAATCCATGAATGAAAGCACCATAGAGGTAGTGGCTGTTCTGTTAAGAAGTCAGTAGGAGTTTCATGGAACTGTCTGCAGCTAATTCCAGAGCTAGTTCTGATATCCCTTCACATTGCTGAGACATCCCCTTTGACTTTTGAGAGTAATGTATTGCATTTATTTATTTAATTTTTCTTTAAAGATGCCTTATAGATTCCTAGTACACAGATGGACAAGTGTAGACCTGGATTATGAGCTGTGTTTACTTAGGGAATGGCTCTGGGCTGTATTGTTTGTACATCAGAAAAACAGAGACCGCAGTAGGTGGTTGGTTGGAGGAAAACAGGTTCTATTGACTGTCGTTGGTTGGAGGAAAACAGGTCTATGACTGTCTTCCGTTTTTCAAAAGCCCTGCCACCTGCTACTGTTGTATACAGATGAGCAAATGACACATATACATGCTGTAACCTCCCCTCATCTGAGAAGCCTTCAGGCAGAAGTCAGGTGGGGTATTGTTTTTGTTTTTCCCTAGAAAACTCTACCATTAAAGCTCCTGCCTTTACTAATCCGTGGTGACAGAGAGAGCAGTGGTGGCCTGTGGCTGCAGAGGGGCCTGAGATGAGGAGGGCGAGTGGGTGTATTGACAGTGGCTGTTGGAAATGTTCTGCATCTTAGTTGTGGTGATTTTAAGCCTCACCAACTTTCCTGCTTTAAATGTAGACAGTTTATTCTTTATCACATCTACCAAAATAAAGTTATTTTTCAGACTCCATGCCTTTCTGCCCTCAGCCTTAGAACATAGTGGCCCCTGAACACAGCTATTAATAAAATAATCACATTATTGCCTCCTGTGTAATTTCTCTTAGGAAACAAGACTAAAACCTCTTGTTTAGTTGTTTCAACCATAGATGTAGAGATTAGTTTTTATTTTTAAACCCGGATGTTATTTCTGTCTGCCCTGCCCTGCCCTGCCCTGCCCGCCCTTCCTTCCTTCCTTCCTTCCTTCCTTCCTTCCTTCCTTCCTTCCTTCCTTCCTTCCTTCCTTCCTTCCTTCCTTCTTCTCTTTTCTCTTCTCTTCTCTCTTTTCTTTTCTTTTCTTCTTACTTTCTGATGGAGTCTCACTCTGTTGCCTAGACTAGAGTTCAGTGGCATGATCTTGGCTCACTGCAACCTTTGCCTCTTGGGTTCAAGGGATTCTCCTGCCTCAGCCTCCTGAGTAGCTGGGATTACAGGTGCCTGCCACCATGCCCGGCTAATTTTTGTATTTTTAGTAGAGACAGGGTTTCACCATATTGGCCAGGCTGGTCTCAAACTCCTGACCTTGAGATCCGCCGCCTCTGCCTCCCAAAGTGCTGAGATTACAGGTGTGAGCCACTGCACCCATCTTCTCTCTGTATTTCTAAGAGCAAAGTCAAATGTGAAATTGAGGCTGTTCATTTTAGTGAATTGTCTTAGTCCATTTGGGCTACAGCAACAAAATACCTTAGACTGGGTAATTTACAAACAATGGAAATTTATTGCTCACTGTTCTGGAGGCTGGGAAATCCAAGATCAAGGCACTGACAGTCAGTTGTGGGTTCCGCCCTCATGATTGAATCATTTCCCCAAAGACCCTGTCTTTTGGTCCTATCACGTTGGATATTCAGTTCTAACATATGAATTTTGGAGGGACACAAACATTCAGATCATAGTACAAATTAAATATGACAGAAAGTGTGATTATTTGTTGTGTCTTCTGAAATGAGTAAGGTCTGGGGCAGTGCAGCGACCAAGGTGAGATTCCTTCTGGAATCTCAAGCATAGTGATGGTGCTGGTGCGTAATAAGTACTTGTTTACCTGTCAGTTGACTGAATCCATGCTTTTTCCCCCTCTACTTGGCCCGAATAACCCATTAGACAACTATTCTACTCCCCAGTCCCCATGGTTAACATAGACATAGTGGAAAAGATGCATGGGAGAAATTAGCCAGCCACTGAACATGTCTTCATGATATGTCTCGCATCTCCTCTTCTTGTTGCCTTCGGTGCTAAGGTCCTTGGGAAGGCTGTGGCTGGTGTGAGGAAGACCTGTCGTTTCCTGTTTGGTTCTTCTGGGGATGGGTGAGCTAATGCATGTGAAGTGCCCAGCACCCGTGTTAGGATGGAATAGACACAGTGTTTTCTTGCTCCTTCCTGTCCCTTTTATATAATCATCTGTTCGTTCCAAATTACTCATTACCAAGTCTGCATCTTTCCCAGATTTGATTTTCTTACAGTGGTGAAGTGAATCATTTACTGGTATGTGTGTGAATTTCCAGAATCAGAGAGTTTGAGATTCTCAGTTTTTAAGATCCTTTCTGTAATAATTGAATTCATGGTGGAAAGGAATCCGTTACTTAGCCCTGCCCTGTATTTGCCGAAGGTGGGTATTCCTGTGTGACATTAGCCCACTCATTGCTTTATCAGTTATTGACTTGATCAATGATTCTGCTCAATAAACAAGGCTAATAAGGATAATTGATTTGCTGTTAGGCAAATTACAAGTCCTTCAACTGCATCAATAGGATAGAGATCATTGCCATAGGAAATACAAACTGCTGTATAAAAGCCTGTTTTATTGGTAGTTTTTAGTGGGGGGATCCAGGCTTGGATTAAGAAATTCACTTTGGATTCCTAGATCTCCATCAAAAAGGGTTCTAAAAGTACTGATTTTGATAAATCTACTCACTGAATGTCTGTATTCCTATCAGTAGCCAAACCCTTTGTCCTAACCAGAAAGCACTCAAGAATATAAATAAAATCATAATAAGCTTTATATTTTAGAAGATTATTTTAACATATGCTTCCTTCAGGAGGAATTCTTATCTGTTCACTTAAAAATGTCATTTCCATTTTCTACACCAAGGCAATATTAAAAAGAAAAGTTATTTTAAAACATGTCATTCAATTCAGTTATATTTGATAAGTGCAGAATGAAGTCCCAGCATTATTTGACATCTAAACATCTGGTGAATAAACTACTTATTAATTTTTGACAGTTTCTCAAAACATGTTCAAGGCAAGTCAAGGAAGTGATGACAGTGTCTCCTGACAGAGGCATGAGATCTGCCCTTAGCAGTAGTGAAGTCACATCAGGACCCTGGTACCGGGACAGTTGGCTTTCCTGGTAGTCGATTGGGAAGGACTGGGAGGCTCAGTTGCAGGAGCAAGCATGGGACAGCTTGTGCAGGGAGTCGGGCGGAAGGAGAGTGCCGAGCAGGAGGAGATGAGGCTGGGTAAGTTGGGATCAGGGGCTGCGTTTTGACCTTTCCTTGTCTCCTGGCTCGCTCCGACTGACCGGGCCTGGGATTACGAAACATGTTCTGGAAATTATTTCCAGAGGGCACACGTCCCTCTGGTGACAGCTTATTTCTGGATTCCCGGTGCAAATGCCTGGACTCTGATGACATTCAGGGGTGTGTTTCATGGCCCATCATCTGATTAGTCACTGAACCGAAGCCACCTGCTGGCTTCGGTTCAGAGCACATGAGTGGAGAAGCAAAATAACTTGTTTATTTCCTCCAGGCTCATCTGAACAGGCCATAAAGGCAGGCCCTTCTTCCTCCCTCGGGTGGCCCCCTTTATGGATGTACCTCCCCATTTGGAAATGGAACCCTCTGGCCCTTCAAAGGGAAATGGTCTCTAAGGCAGAGCTCTTAGAGGTGCCTTATACTGATGTCTGGGCTTTATATCTGGAGAGATGACTTCAGTTACCTGAAAAATCTTGGAATGCAGAATGAGTCTCACAGATTCCGACAGCCTAGCCTCAGTTTTATTTTGAATAAGAATGCGTTTATCCCAGCACTCTGGGAGGCGTAGGTGGGCAGATCACGAGGTCAGGAGATCGAGACTATCCTGGCTAACATGGTGAAACCCCGTTTCTACTAAAAATACAAAAAATTAGCCGGGCATTGTGGCAGACGCCTGTAGTCCCAGCCGCTTGGGAGGCTGAGGTAGGGGAATGGCATAAATCCAGTAGGCGGAGCTTGCAGTGAGCCGAGATCGTGCCACTGCACTCCAGCCTGGGCGACAGAGCGAGACTCCGTCTCAATTAAAAAAAAAAAAAAAAAAAAGAATGAAAGAATGCGTTTGTTCTTCTTGATGCTAAGGTTATGTCTGTGACCCCACTGGCAAGGTACATGGTGTCCCAGTAGGTCTGTGGTTGCACTGAGAGGCAGGGACGTCATGGATAAGGCAGACTTGAGTTTGGATCTCTGTGCCTTCCTGCGCTCATCTTTAAAATGGGTGTAGTAATAGAAGCATCGTGCAGAGCTTTGGGGAGGATTAAATGAGATCATGAATGTGTAGCATTTAATGCAGTCTCTGACACGTGGGCTGCATTCCGTTCACTTTAGCGATCATCATTATTATCTGTTGTCTTCATTTCGTTTGAGAAGTCAAACAGCCCCCCATTTGAAGCTACTTCCACACTAAGAACAAGACTCCAAGGGGAGCCAGGAGCGAGGACTAATCCTGCAGCTGCCTAGAGCAGTCACATCACAGGCGCCTTTTGTCCAAAGCCATCTCTTCATTTTTCCCCCTGATGTCGACTGGCTTGGTCTTCAGAGTCGGAGCCAGGCGCCATCTGCTCCCCGATTTAGCTGTGGCAGGTGCGGTCCGGTGGGGAGTTAGACTTCGGAGTCTCTTCCAAGACTGAGGGCTGCACTGCAGCTCTGGAAATCTTGGTCTGATTGGGAACCCTGCTTGACTTCAGTGACCTTGCAGACATCATTTCTCTTCTGCAGGCCACAGTACAATGAAGGGACTGAGCTAAGCTGATCCTAAGTTCTTTCCGCCTCTAAAACTGTGATTCTGTGACTATACTGGAGAGCTGAGAATTCCTGTATCAAGTGGGCTTTCTTTGCCTGATATTCACTCCCAAAGCCATGGACCCTGCATGCAGGTTGAGACTGGTCCCAGGCAGGGATGCCACTGTTCGCCTTTGGGTGAAGGGCACTGCATCTGGGAATGGTGCTGTGCTGTGTGCTGCATGGTGCTGACCCTCTTTCTCCTGCCACCCCAACATCCATGCCTCACTTCATCCTTTCCTTTGTTTTGGGTAGGGACAGAGTCTTGCTCTGTCCCCAGGCTGGAGTGCAGTGGTATGAACTTGGCTTACTGCAACTTCTGCCTCCTGGGTTCAAGCGATTCTCGTGCCTCAGTCTCCCAAGTAGTTGGGATTACAGGGGCGCACCATCACCCCCAGCTAATTTTTGTATTTTTAGTAGAGACAGAGTTTCGCCATGTTGGCCAGACTGGCATCCTTTCCTTTAAATAACTAACACCTTTGTTGGAATTAGGGCCAAATCCACACACCACACACTCCCAGCACCCTGGCTTTTAGCTGCTGCAGATGTTTGCAGCTGGCAGCTGTGCTGAGCCTCGGCGGCATTTCCAGGCAGTGGAGAGGAGTTGTTCCCAGGGTCGGCTCTGAGCCTCATGCCTGCGGTTTCAACCCAGTTCTCTTTCTAAACAGGTACCTGGCCTGGGGCAAGTTACCCTCAAAGCCTCATTTCTCCACTTTTAATACATGAAAAATTCAATTTAATTGCGAGGTCGCAGTGTGGATTAAACATACAGAAATCTATCGTGTTTGGTGCAGGGCCTGGCCCTTGGTCAGGACTCCGAGAACAGAGCAGCTCTTTGATCGCACAGCTGATGTACACAGACCCTCGTCTTGGTCAGGGAGGAGGCAGGCAAGGCGGGATTGGCATGGACTGGTCAGGGGAAGAGTAGAGAAGGGAAGTCAGCTGACACTGGACCTTCTGTGTGAACTCTCTGATGATGGGAGCTTTTGACATCCTGGGACTATGTTGACATGAGGCGTGGTGAAGGGCCACCCTTGGCCTTGGAGTATGTCTTCCCCACTCAGAGAGCTCATTTCTGGCAGCTCCCAAGCAAATTCATGTTGGAAAAACATCCTTTTAATCTGGCAGAATGCTCCTGCAAGACAAGAGTCTGAGATCTCAGGCATCCATTGACTTTGGTGCCATTGACACCTTGCACTGATTTTCAGTCTTTTGGCAAAAAATGTTCCCACTCCATGATAATTTGTGATTTTTCCATTTGAAACAATCTGACACATCTGTGGAGTTAGTATTTCCTGTTGGATGGGATGAGGGAATAAATGTCAGCATGTTGAGAAAATGAAATGGGAGATGCATGTTTGTTCTGCATCCTGGTGTCTCTTGGTGGCTCTTTGGGTGAGGAGTTAGAGGGTGTTGACGTGTTGGCATGTCGGGGTCCAGGGGTGAACCAGGCTGGCGATTCCTGCTTGGTGAGGTGATCTGCTTTTGCTGACTAATGGTCCTGTCACTCTCCTTGCTGCTGTGACTGATCAGATTCCTCATATTCACAGACGTAAAGTTTGGGTTTTTATCAACACCGTCCAGCTTCAGAGCATTTTTGTGAGAACTTCTTTCTGGGAATGAATCAGTGTGGGCTTCCTGCTTTCAAGGCCACCTCTAGGAAGACGCCACGCTCTTTCTTTGTAAAAGCTGGCCTGGAAATTCTGGTCAGTCCTAGCATTTGGATGGTTCATGCCAAGCCAGAGAAATGAAGCAGGTGGGAGTTTATCTCTTCCTTCTTGGGGTGGGAGTAGAGGTGTTTTCCCAAGGAGATAAAAGGACTGGTCAGACTCTTGCTTCCTATGTTACTGTGTGAGATTAGATCAGGCAGGTGCATGTCAGCCCAAGGCAGTGTGCACACAGTAGCTCCAGCTCCCACTTTGCGAAGGCAGCGTGCACACAGGAGCTCAAGCTCCCACTTTGTGAAGGCAGCGTGCACACAGGAGCTCAAGCTCCCACTTTGCGAAGGCCCCGTGCACGCAGTAGCTCCAGCTCCCACTTTGCAAAGGCAGGGTGCACGCAGTAGCTCCAGTTCCCACTTTGCGAAGGCAGCATGCATGCAGGAACTCCAACTCCCACTTCGTGAAGGGCTCTTTTCACGTGTGGTATTCTGGAAATCAATGAGCGCACTCAGAGCTTGCAAGGATTGACCCCAACTGAACAGCCTGGGAGTGGGCCGACAGAAAATCTGTACGTTTATAAAATATACAGTATAAAATGTAAATATCTTTGAGAGAGAAAAAAAGTAACATAAGTATTCTGGTTTGAAATCTAATTTATTAGAATTCCAGCTTCTCATAGCAGCTTCTCATCGCTCTTAGCAAAGTGGGTCTTTAAGTATGGATTTGTGTCTTCACTTGTTTAATGTCCAGCTTCTCCACCACTCTGGAAGCTCCATGAGGCAGACAGCATGTTTCTCTTATCTATCCCTGGACCTCCAGGGCCTACCTCTGTGCCTGGCACTTAATAAATGCTCAGTAAAAATGCTTGATGAATGAATGGGTGATTTGGTTTCTATTAAAGAGATCATTATTTACAAAAGAAGAAAAATGGCAGCAGAGACCTTTCCTTTCAGAAGTTTGGCAGGGATATGCTGTCAAGGAAGCAATCCCAGGTACTAAGTATAATTCTGAGGGGGCTTCTATTCTTAGCAGATTAATAAGATAAAGGTGATGAGTCTCCCATGGAAAGTGGCTAGTGAAAACTCAGAAAAGGAACATGGCAGCTGGCTGGAATTGAAGTGTGAATGTTGATATGAGTACAGAAATATCCGGGCTACCCCTTCTGATTCATTCACACATTATCACATGATTGCCTTGGCCTTGATAATGTCAGCTGAAATAAGCATGATAATCTCTCCTCTCTACCCACTCTGTATGTCCCCACTCCCCAGCAAGGCTGGATGAGTGTGGAGCCCTCTGCACTTCAGGATGATAACCTTGGGAGCACCCCGTCTGGCTGGTGCACACTGCTCCAGGCAGTGGGATGGGTACCTTGCATCTCAGTTCTTAGAGTACATGTTGACAATATGGTTCAAACAGTCAAAGCCTTAGCTACCCTGAACATATGCTGATGCTAGGTTGGTTCATTGTTTGTTTTTTAGTGACAGGGTCTTGCTCTGTCACCCAGGCTGGAGTGCAGTAGCGTGATGATAGCTCCCAACTCGGCCTCCCAAAATGCTGGGATTGCAGGTATGAGCTACCATGCCCGGCCAAGTTTTTTTGGTTGGTGAAATGTTTATTATTGTAAATTGTGGATGTAGGGAAAATGTGTTGTTTTTTTGGCTTCTCAGACCCCTTGAGGGATTTTCTAATGAAGGAGAATTTTCTAACTTAAAAGTCTGTGCCTTTCCAAAGTAGAAGCTGAGCTCCTTGGAAGCTGGGATGTAGGCTCCTGGCCTCACACTCCACCAACCACATGCATTCTCACTAGACTTTGCATTAGAAGCTGGCGATGAAAGAAGCAGGCTTAAAGGGATCTATTCTGGTGAGGTCGGTGGTGGATACATCCACTTTCCAAAATAGCAGTGGTGAAGGCTTTAGGCTGCCCAGCCATCTGGGGCTGCACCAGGCACTTCTGTTGGTCTTTCTGGTAGATAAGTTCTGTGGTGTGATTTGGGTAACATTTATGACCCATTTGTGTTCTGGAGACAATGTGGGCTATGCTTTTGTGAATTCCTTTTCTGCTTGAACCAGCCAGAGTCAGTCTTATTTGCCACCAGGAACCCTGGTGGGTACTGTGGGTCACTCAAGCTCTAGAACCCACGGGGGTGTGAATTATCACCATAATCACCTTGGGGCTCCCTTTGGGACCTCTGTTGGTTACCACAGAAAGTTCTTCTTCATTCCCGAGCATCACTTGATAAAGGGTTAGGCCTGGAGACTGCTAGGTTGGTCTGCCTTTGGACATATTTCCTTCCCACTTAAAATATGGGATTTCTCCTGGGAGATGGAGAAGGATGGGGGTGTCATTAGGCTCTTGGTCTAAGCAGTTAGGAGAATTTTAAATCATTAAGACTTTTAAGTTCATATTATCAGCTGGGTGTGGTGGCTCATGCCGGTAATCCCAGCACTTTGGGAGGCCGAGGCGGGCGGATCACGAGGTCAGGAGATTGAGACCATCCTGGCTAACACAGTGAAACCCTGTCTCTACTAAAATACAAAAAATTAGCTGGGCATGGTGGCGGGCACCTGTAGTCCCAGCCACTTGGGAGGCTGAGGCAGGAGAATGGCGTGAACCCGGGAGGTGGAGCTTGCAGCGAGCCGGGGTAGCGCCACTGCACTCCAGCCTGGGCGAGAGCGAGATTCTGTCTCAAAAAAAAAAAAAAGTTCATATTAACAACTGCTAAAGTATGCATTTTAGTCCTTTGCAAATTCCATTCAACTCTAAAACCTAGAACCCAAGAAGAGCATTTACCTAGGGTTTTCTTCAGATCTTTCTGAAGTGTCACATGTAATGAATTCGGGTAGCATGTTATATAAATTCATGTTTGCATCTGTGTTGGGATTTGCAATTTATTTGAGAGATGAAATAATTCTTCTAAATTATCTGTCTTCAAAGTTGTTGTTATTTTTTTACATTTCACCAGTCTTTTACATGAGCTATGTTACAGGAGTTGGAATAGTTTATAAAACAAAGATACTAATAAACAATGAAGGAACCCAGCTTGCTTTCCCAAGACTGACTTACACTGTGCTCACTTAGACTTTAACTTCCTGTGAAGAATTCACACAATTATCTGACATGTACAGATAAATTGTGAAAGTTTCTTCACAAATATGCAGATAATAGGGGCACACTTTGTCAAAATAAAAAGTGACATCTAGGTAATTGCCTTAATTTTTCCCTTTATTGTCTGCATGGAGAACTAACATAATGTTAGCCGGAGTACAGTGGTGCAATCTTGGCTCACTACAACCTCCGCCTCCCGGGGTTCAAGCGATTCTCCTGCCTCAGCTTCCCGAGTAGCTGGGATTACAGGTGCATGCCACCATGCCCAGCAAATGTTTGCATTTTTAGTAGAGACATGGTTTCACCATGTTGGTCAGGCTGGTCTCGAACTCCTGACCTCGTGATCTGCCCACTTCAGCCTCCCCAAGTGCTGGGATTACAGGCGTGAGCCACCACGCCCAGCCCAGGAAAACTTTTTGAACACTAGCAGCTAAGTTACGATGAGACTTCTGATGTTCTAGGAAACTGCACATCATACCCTTATCCTTAAAATACTTGAGTGGCACAGAGGCTACTAAGATGCGATGTCATTGGGTCTCCACTGGATATCAGGAACTATTGTTTAATCTCAAAGTGTACCTTCCTGTGTCTGTCAGTTAAGGAAGGTTTCCAAGGCCAAGGAGATAATGGGTCCATTTCCATTTTCTCTATTCCAGCAATGTATGGACCTTAACAGGGTGGACACAGCCCTGTTATGGGTCAGGCCATGCTCAGGGATGCTCTCTCAACTCATACTGGTGTAAAGGAACCTTGCAATTAGAGTCAGGATAGATGGAGCAAAATTAGTTTGCTCACTGCATGTGTTGAGAAAGAGCAGCCAAACTCAGTGACGGTCACAGCCTAATTTGTTAAAGGAATCTCCTGTTTGATGCTTGGTGAGCAGAGCCTCCTGCTCCCCTCCACTCTGTCTAGCCACCCCCATCTCAGGTCCTCAGATGTGCCATGCATGTCTTGCTTCTGCCTGGAATTCTCCTCCCTTCCAAGCCCAATGTATCCTTTAACATAACGGAGGCACCCCTTCCCTGGGAGGCCTTTTCGGCCACCTCCCCGACCTCCAAGGCTGTCTCCTGTGCTCATTCTGTGGATTTCTGTCTCACTCTGTACTTTCCCCCTTGTAATAGCCTGCATCACATTGCTCTGTCATTGCTTGTCGATTTGTCTGTGTTCTCCACCAGACTTAAGCTTGGTGATGACAGGGACCATTTCTAATCTTTGCCCTCCTGACGCCTGGCCTGCAATTGGCAACAGTAAACAGTTGTTAAATCCATCAGTCATTTCACCAAACTATGTCATTAGTAAGCATCTATGATGAGTCTAGAACTGTGCTGTGAGCAATGAGTGATTCGAGAGAAGAAAAACAAAGCCCCGGCTCAGCCATTTATGAGCTCTGTAACCTTGGGCAAGGTTCCTACTTTGCCTCTCCCAACCTCAGTCTTTTTATCTGTGATATAGAATAAGAATACTTTCTTCAAGGCATTATAAAGATTATATAAAACAATAACACAAATGACTGGGTAAATAGTAAGCACACCTTAGCTACTGCTATTATCTTTCATCAAGGGATGAACTGGCCAGAAGTAGTGAGGGATTAAAATGAAAGGAGATCTAAGAAATGTTTCCTGTCTTCCTCCCTTCCTCCTTCCTTCCTTCTCCCCTTTTTCATTCATCCATTTCTTCCTTATGTTGAAATTCTGATGAAAGTCAGAGAAAGGAAAGATCATTATAACTGCAGAAAGCAACAAGGAAATGTGTGATTAAATCTTATTTTGGAGGTTTTTTTTTTGTTTTTTTTTTTTTTTGAGACGGAGTCTCGCTCTGTCTCCCAGGCTGGAGTGCAGTGGGCCACTGCAACCTCCACCTCCCGAGTTCAAGCAATTCTCCTACCTCAGCCTCCTGAGTAGCTGGGATTACAAGTGCACGCCTCCATACCCAGCTAATTTTTTGTATTTTTAGTAGAGACAGGGTTTTGCCATGTTGGCGAGGCTGGTCTCGAACTCCTGATCTCAGGTGATCCACCCATCTCGGCCTCCCAAAGTGCTGGGATTACAGGCATGAGCCACTCTGCCCGGCCCTCAGGTGTTTTTAAAAAGCAGACACTTGAGTAAGATAGCATGCCAAGCACTGGTCTCAGTGTTTTGCATATGATTACTTTCTCATCAGATCATGTAAGCCACTTTATACACATTTACAGCTGTATTAAATCTCCACAACCACTATGTGATATATAATTATTATCTCACTTTTACTGATCAGGAAACAAGCACAGAGAGGTTAAGTAACTTGCCTGAGATTAAACAGCCAGTAGGTGGTAGAGCCAGCATGAGCACCCAGGCAGGCTGGCACCAGGGGTTGCTTGGCAGAAATGCCCCTGGGAGCCCAAGTATGTGCCCAGCATAGTGAGAAGACTTGGCACCAGAAACACTGCCCTTTAGCGGTTGGCTCTTCAGGCAAAGAGTTACAATCACATGGAGAAGTGAATACAACTTGGAAACAGACAAGAGGCCTATAGCCAGGTTAGGTTCCCCGAAAGTGGACTATGAGATGGAGATGAGCATGCAAGGCATTTATTGGGACAAGCATCTGGGAAGGGAGGAGCAGGCATAAGAGTGAAGAGGGGGGAAATGGAGCTGCGATGTGGTCTGGCCTCCTGGGGTTGGGAGAACCATTCTTCAGTGATGTGGAGAGTAAAGGGTGCTGCTCTTTGGAAGCAGGTCAAGCTACATCAGGCTCTGCTTAGACTTGAATTGCTGCTCATTGAAACAGAGAAGAAAACTAATCTGATGACCACTGTGCAGGATGAACCCAAATGGGAGAGCCTGAGTGTGGTACCTGTGTGCCAAAAGGGCACCTAGGGTTAAATTTCACTTTCTACCCCCATTCCACGCTGGATTGGACTGAAAAACACACACCGGTGCAATTAAGGATGTAAAAAAATTAACCAAACCAGCTGATATAGCTAAGAACTCAACTAAGGCTAAGCTTGCTGTTGAACAGTGATGCAAAATCACCCCGGTGTGTCCTCGGTGGGATAGTGATCATATAAAATCGGATGTTGACATATGAAAACAGTGTTTCTGATTTGTTAAATTACCACATTAACAGCAAGTGCTGCTGGTTTGATTTGCACCTGATATGATAAGAAGCTAATTATATGACAGGGCAACCCACGTGGCAGGGCAATTTCAGTCCTAGCAACACAATATTTATCTGGACAGCAAACAGTCAAGCTGCTAATTCAAGATGCAATCTTTTCCAGAAACTTAGCCAATGCGGTAAAAAACAACGTTCCCCATTCCTCACACAGACACTCGCCAGGTCTAGGAAATAAACTATAACTTGTTTTTGGTCAACTACTGATTTAGAAATGATTTACTGATGACCTTTTGTAATAAGTATTTTATATTAAACAGTCTCAAGTAAAAATCTGTGATCTATGATAGGCACCAAAACACAGAATCCCAGACTTTATTTGCATTTGTAGATTTTGGAAGGTAGAATCCCATACTTTACTTTTTATTTGTAGGTTTTATTTGATTATAAAAGGGAATACATAGGTGGGGGAATTTTTGAAAATACTTAAAGTGAGAGTCATAGAGATAATCATTGTTACTCTTGGGGTATATAGTTCCTTCCAGATTTTGTTTGTTTGTTTTACTCAATTTCAAAATATGTAACATATTCTTTTATAACTTGTGTGGTATGTTTGTATGTGTGGGTGAGGGTATGTAAAATACAGCAGTCGGCAAATTATGGCCCACACTCATCTGTCTGCTTACTGCCTATGGCTGCTTTGATGCCACAATAGTAGGATTGAGTATTGTGACAGGCACTGTATGGCCTGCAAAGCTGAACATAGTTCCTGTCTAGCCCTTTATAGAAAAGTTTCTCCATCCCCATTTTAATATGTCAAGCAGTCCATGCCATCAGATGTTTTTCAGTCATGTGCTTTGAAGAAGGCATAGTGTTCATGTGAGTGGATCAAAGTTACATTTGACTTTACCTTGTCTCTTCTTGCACACATCCTGTCCACTGGGAAACCCTCTTGGCGCTGTCTCCAGATATGTCCCAGACCCATCTACTCTCACCTGAGAACTGGGACAGATCTCACTTCTTTCTAGCCCCGTAATCTTTCTTTTGCCCCTGAAGAGGCTGGCTCCCATGCCATCCAGAGCTGACTCCTGTTTTAGGGAGGTGGAATATATACCCATCACAAGGTGATCTTGAACCTGGGGTGACCGTCCCCTTTTCATTGCCAAGGTCCAGGTAAGGCTTGTCAATATAGGCTTCCAGGAATATAAATTTAAAGAGTCATATTTTTTTACTCATGTGAATTGTAATCTCTGTAAAATCACTGTTAATTCAGTTATGTTAATATATGTAAAAATCACATCTTATTTACATAATATGTTAATTTCAAAATGCTGCTTTTCCTACTTTCTCTTTATGTCAGGTTTATTGACACTAAGGCCACTTTTTGAATCTCACACATTTTCCAGAACACGTCTTCACTACTAAGCTGTCATAGAGCATGTTTAAAAATTAGAGTCCCTGGCCAGGCGCGGTGGCTCATGCCTGTAATCCCAGCACTTTGGGACGCCAAGGCAGGCAGATCATGAGGTCAGGAGATTGAGACCATCCTGGCTAACACAGTGAAACCCCGTCTCTACTAAAAATACAAAAAATTAGCCGGGCGCGGTGGCGGGCGCCTGTCTTCCCAGCTTCTCCAGAGGCTGAGGCTGGAGAATGGCGTGAACCCGGGAGGCGGAGCTTGCAGCAAGCCGAGATCATGCCACTGCACTCCAATCTGGGCGACGGAGCGAGACTGCATCTCAAAAAAAAAAAAAAAAAAAGAATTAGAGGCCCTAGAAATTGTACTAAGCTATGGACAGCTATTTTGATCAGTCTTCATCACACAACCACTTACTACATTATTAAAACTTTTTGAAGAAACTTTTGCAAGGCTATTCACAATGACCCTTAGCGTTTGCAATTGTGAGGTCACACCCCCAGAAAGAGCTATGAGATCTGTAATAAACTTTCTTCTTCTTCTCTTTTTGATTATTCTTGTTATTATGATTTTTATCAATTCTATCAGGCAACTTCTATGACATCTAAAAGGCTCCAAACTAGCATTGATGCCATTTCAGCCATTCTTCCTTCTCCAGAACTTCTAAATTCAAAATAGGTAGAATGTATAGCCCTGGTATTTTGTAAGATCACAAACACATGGCTACATCCTGTTTTTGAGAGGTAACTTTAGGTAAAGTGAAGGAAAACTTTGCCTTGTGTTCAGATGTATAAGGTGAAATTTCAATTGCACACAGCGCTGTAAAGCCCTGCCCAGCATGGCCCAGTCGGCCTGGAGGAGCAGGCTGACTTGGTGGTTTAGAGCTCCACCCTGGAGCCAGATGGCCTAGGTTCAAATCCCAGTTCCCCAATTTACCAGCTCTGTGATTTTGGCCAAGTGACTTAGGTGCTTTGACCCTATCTCTAAGGTTTTCCGGGAAGCAAATTCTGAGTTGGAGGTTGACAAATTTAACAGGGGATGCTGTTGGAATCATCACCGGGGACGGAAAGTAAAGGAAGCAGCACTGGATGAGGGAGAAGCTGAGCTGTGATGCAGGCCCAACGAAGGCCTCAGCCCACACCTTGCTGAGTTGTCCCAAATTGCCATGAGGAGGCCAGTCTTTTGCACCCCTGTGCTGATCAGTCATTGGCTCACCCTAGGAGGAAGTGAGACATTGGGAGTTTTAGTTGTCTGCAGCAAAGACGGTACCCAAAAAGGACTAACAGCTGTGTGGCATCCTCTGCAGCACTCCTGCAGCTGGAGGAGTTAGCCCTTCATTCCCTAAGGGGGACCTGGTGTGTGCATCACAGAACCCACCACGGGGGTGATAACAGTCCCTTTCTAATATTCTGTATTGAATATTTCAATATTCAATTAGAAATAGAATTAGAAATATTGAATATTTCTAATATTCTGATATTAATGATTATAATGGATTAAGATATGTAGAAATGTTAGAACAGTGTCGGACTCACAGTAACTGACATGTATTTGTTAAACAAAATTAAAACCTTGGGCCTAACTCATCTCCTCCTGTCACTGTCTTCTTAATTATGCTACTACCTGATTAAGTTCCAGACCCTACTTCTGGAATATGCCAGTTTTACTCCTGACTAAGGGTCTTTATAGTTATTCCTGGAACATCTCTTTTTGAGTCCACCTTTTCCCATGTAATGCAAGGGGGAAGCCTCTGGGAATAGGGTCTCAAAGCCTCATTCCTGTGTTAGCCCTGCCTTGTAACTAAGGCAGTTGACACTGGTCCTGTGACTTATTAGCCACATGTGATTGCACAGAATACGCTCCCAGTAAGCATGTGACGAATGAACAAATGAGACTCGAGATTTTCTTATCTGCTCAGTGGCATGCCTGTGGATCAAGACTGATTGATTTTTCTTGGAAACAAAATATTTCTCTACAGAATCTCCCTGAGCCATTCGATACCCACACCAATGGCCCTCCACGGTCATCGGGAGAGCTCCCTAGCATGATGGTTAAATTCACGTCAACTTGCCCAGGCTATGGTGCCTCGTTATTTGGTCACACACCAGTGTAGATGCAAAGGTATTTTTTAGATGTGATCAATGTGGTTAAGTCAGAGCGCTTTGAGTAGGGCAGATTATCTTCCGCAGTGTGAATGGGCCTCTTCCAATTAATTGAAGGCCTTAAGAGCAAAGACCTAGGCCCCTTGAAGAGGAAGGAATTCTGTCTGCAGACTTCCCTCAGACTCAAAATGGCAACTCCTGCTTCTTTACATCCACAAGATGGAATTTTTAGCCCGTTGGCCTACCCTGCAGATTTCAGGCTCTCACAGTCACATGAGCCATTTCCTTAAAATCAATCTCTCTCTCTCTCTCTCTCTCTCTCTCTCTCTCTCTCTATGTATATGTATATATAGCCTATTGGTTCTCTTTTCCCAAAGAACCCTGACTAATAGACCTAGGAACCCAGGGCTGCTGAGTCTCTATCCCCCAGTTTTGCTTAAATTGATCCCTCAGTTTTGCTTAAATTGCTGCTATGTTTGTCTGGGGATCTGTAATGTGGGCCCAGGACTTCTAGCCTGGGCAGAGGAAGACGCCATCTCATCCGATTAAGCCTGTTTCCCAGCTGACTTGCTCAAGAGGAGCCTTGCTTGTGCCTTTGGGGTGTGTAACTTCATTCACTGTGAAGGACCTAGGAACAGTTGTTTCCCATTGTTGATAGGGCCTCCCTGTCCATCTCCTCACATGAGGCCAGCTGCACTTTCGTGGCGGGCGGGAAGGGAGAAAGGGGCTTGAGCATCTCGGAGGACGCAGATCAGCACAGTGTCCCCCCGTGCACAGCCACCTGTTGGGGCCAGAGGACGTAGGTCAGCACAATGTCCCCCGTGCACATCCACCTGCAGGGGCTGGAGGACGCAGGTCAGCACAGTGTCCCCTGTGTACATCCACCTGCACGGGTGTGCAAGCACATGTTGTTTCCTGGCTTCTCATACGGCTTCTGACACAGCACATCCCTTCCTCTTCACTTACTTTTAGGATTGGGATGATGTTTAGATTTTAACTGCTTGGGAAGGACACAGAAGCTGGAGTAGCAGGAGTGTCAAACAGCCACTGCCCTCTACAATGTTCAACACAACTTGTGATTTCATTGTCCCGTTAAAAATAATATAAAACCACGTTTGATAGAAACAAATTCTCCTTGGTTATAAATAAGCAGGCCTAAAGCAGCGTCTGGCAGCATGAATCCACCATGAAAATTTATGATGAATTGTGTGTATGACGTTGCCATGGTTTGATGCTAAAAGTAGATGGATGTAAAGAAGCCAAGTCCCCTTTCTATTTTAAACCTTGGACTTCCTCTAGTACTCGAAATAGGAAAGAAACATGAAAGGTAAGGACTAGTGGCACACATGGAAAGGAAATCTGGATGTGGTTTAAGTTTCGGAGATTTTATCGAAGTGAGGGGGGAAATGGCAGGCTGTCGTTCATGGCTTTCATGGGAGCACATTGGAAATGGTTCACACAGCTCACTGCAGTGGAGACAGTCACAGCATCCAGGAGCACATGTGTTGCCTTGTCTCACATGTGTTGGTGGAGACGCACACTGGGGCACAGATGGTGCCCTGTTGGTCAGCTCAGCTCAGACTCTGGGTTCGTTGCTGGTATTGCCTATTGGCTGGGGCTGATGTGGGTGGGAAGGAAGTGCCATCATCTTCGAGGGAACTGATTGCCCTGTGGTTAAGGCTGAGCTCAGCTGGAAGGCGGGGCAGGGTTGGACCAGTTGAGGGGAGCCCTGCTGAGAGGGCAGATAGGGGCACTGAGGCAGAGAGGTGGCTCCTTCAGATCGCCTGGGGTTGGAGGAGGAATCAACAGAAAAGCGAGGCAAGAACAAGTTTGTGGCTGGAACAAACGTGAGCATCAAAATCACAGATCACTGGATTACCGCCCAAAGTATATGGAAAACACACAAGTCCTCACTGATGGAAATAAATGATTGGACAAACAAGTATTAATAAACTGGGGGGAGGGGAGAGGCAGGTTTTTCTTGTAAGCCACCAAATACTGTACGTTGATACTCCCCCGTTCAGGAGTTAGAGTCCTGTCCCTTGCGCCACACTCCCTCCCTCTTTGAGCGTGGATTGGATTTAGTGATTTGCTTTCAAAGAATAGAGGATGGAAAGGGAAAAATAATAACTTTACCATTGCAAACTTGGCAAGCTACTTTATCCAAGTGATCAAGTTAACGACACAAGTGATATGCCATTTGGACATCATGAGCCCCACAATATGATGTGATGAGAGGGGTGCTTCACCTCATGGTACTCTCCCCCCAACCCAAAATCTCAGCCTAATGACGAGAAAAACATCAGACAACTCCAAACTGACGCATCTCTACAAAATGTTCCTCAGATCTGTCAAGGTCATGATAACTGAGGAAAGTCCAGGCCATTCTCACAGACCACAAGAGACCAAGTTGATACCAAGACTGAATGTGGCATGGTGCCCTGGAGGGTATCTGGGTATCCTGAAGTAAAAAAAAAAAAAAAAAAAAAACCTAGCAAAGTACAAGCAAAGTCCGGAATTTAGTTCACAGTATCGTACCGATGGTTTGTGGTTTCTACAAATGCGCCATGGTAACGTAAAATATTAACATGGGGAAAACTGGGTGAGAGAGATCAGGAGCTGTCTTTGTAACTCTTCTGTAAATCCAACGTTGTTTCTTTCTTTCCCTCCCTCCTTCCCTCTCTCTCTCTACCTCTTTCTTTCTTTTCTTTCTTCTTTTTTTTTGGAGACAGCATTGCCCAGGCTGGAGTGACAGTGGCACAGTCACAGCTCACTGTAGCCTCAACTTCCTGAGTGTGGGTGATCCTCCCCCATCAGCCTCCTGAATAGCTGGGACTACAGGCTTGTGCCACCATGCTCAGCCAACTTTTAAAAATTTTTGTAGAGTTAAGGTCCCACTGTGTTGCCCAGGCTGGTCTTGAACTTCTGGGCTCAAACGATCCTCCCACCTTAGCCTCTCAAAGTGTTGGGATTACAGACATGAGCCACTGCACCCAGCCCCAATATTATTTCAAAAAAAATTATTAAAACAAGTTTGTGTATGTCCATAGGAGAGGGGGCTGGATGCTGGAGGAAACCCCTCATGAGGAATTATCGTGGAGACAGGAGATTGGGGATTAACACCATCAGAGTCTTACTGGATCCAATTTCTCTTCTCAGAGTCTTGAAGATTCAAGTTTTGGGTTTGTTTTACTCTATTTTTAAAGCTCATGACTTTTTCTAGTCATCGAAGGTGTTTTGCTCATACCCCGAAAGAAGTGAAGCCACTTACTGGACACCTTCAAGTTGCTACATCATTTGGAACCCTGAGGTGGCCTGCAGGAGATAACCCCATGTTTCTGAGAGGACATGTGATAAACTGTGCCTCTCAAACACATGGTTTATCTCCAGACAGCGACTGAGGCAATGAGGAAATGAAAGCCCATTAGATTACTGGAGGAATCCGCCCTTCCTAAGAAGCAGTTCTGAGAATAAATCAAGGCCTTTTTTTTTTTTTTTCCACGTATCAAGATCAGCGTGTTGCTCAGCTTTTCTTGTAGCAAATGCTTCTCCAGGAGCTGGTTCCTCTTGGAAAATGCCTAGACACCACAGGATGGTAGCCCAGAAACACATTTCCCAAGCCCCATTGCTTGGGGGAGAAGTCCTTTCAGTGTCTGAGGCAATCTCTCATCCCCCTTCAAGGCTGGGTCAGCAGGTGAAGCTCATGCAGCCAAGACTGTAAGGCTGTCAGATGGTATGTGGCAAAGAGTGCCCAGTGGAGGTGCCCTGGTCCCCTGTCCCACACCCCAAAGCGAATATGGAAATAATGATTTACTTCCAGAGCTGTCAAGCTGCAAAGTCTCCCTTTCAGTTTGGCTTCTCCAAAAACTACTGGGTAAATGGATAACCAAGAAGCATCTTATCAATTGCTATTTAAGGACTGAAATCGTTTAAACCTGACATCAGCAGAGTGCAATAAGGAAGATCGACATGTAATAGAACCCATAGTTAAACAGAAGGTTATATGTAATTGCTCCTGTGTTGCATTGTGCTTTTAAACTCAGGAGATAAGGTTTGTTTTGAGCTGAGGGCCACCCTTGTAGATTCACTCCTGTCTCTACTATCCACAAAGACCTTTGTCTCTATGGTGTGTGGACTTTGAAAATTTCCACTTCCTTATGTTTGCTAAGAGCAGTGAGACTTGAGCCAGAGCTCGTTTGCTGCTATGACGATTTGTTCTAAATGTCTCAGAACCAAAGATTCTTTGTCAAGGAACTTTGCCCCTGAAACGCACAAGCCGTATCGCCTTAGAAGAGAGCTTTAAATAGGAAAGCATTCAGGAACATCCTTCAGGAACAGGGGAGTTCTGTGGAGGGCAGCTTGAACCAGCGGCAATACTAACCCCCTAGGGAATTTGGTTTTTACAAGTGTTTAAACTGTGGGGCAGAGGGTTTTAGAGAAGTTCTGAGGGATTTGGGAGGTAGGATGGGAGGGGAGAAGAATGGGAAGGAGGAGAGATAGCAAAAGAAAGTGGCTTCACATCAGAGGGATAGCAATTATGTTTTAATGAGAAGAGGAATGAGGAAATAAGTACGAATAAAACCAGTTCCAGGTGACCCACAGCACTTCTGAGAGGGAGTCACAAACCAGAATTTATAAAGACCATGTTCAGTGCAATGAAAGGAGCCTCAGTAAACACAGGACTCAATGCAGAACAAGTCAGTGGCCCTGGGGGAGGCGTGAGGTCTGAGCCCTGCCCTGTTTCCTGCAGTTATTTCTCCGGCCTTCCTAAGCTGTCACCAAGCTGCCCCCTGTCCCTCTCCGTATTTCCCGAGGCTACTCCTGTCCTCTGAATTCCTTGCCACCTCCTGCTCCTCTTTCCCACCTGCCGTCACGCCACCCTTCCTGGAGTGAAGCCACAAATAAGGGGCAAATTGGTTCTCACAGACTTTACACTTTGCATCATGTTTTCAAATGGTCATTAACCACTAAATAGCACAACTTAAAAATTATTTTAAATTAATTTAATTACTTTTAATGGCAAAACCACAATTACATTTGCACCATCCTGATAGTAGTAGTCAACGAACTTTTCTTAAAAAAAACTATTGGCTGGGCGCGGTGGCTAACGCCTGTAATCCCAGCACTTTGGGAGGCCGAGGCAGGAGGATCACAAGGTCAGGAGTTCCAGACCAGCCTGGCCAATATGGAGAAACCCTTTCTCTACTAAAAATACAAAAATTAGCTGAGCATGGTGATGGGTGCCTGTAATCCCAGCTACTCGGGAGGCTGAGGCAGGAGAATCGCTTGAACGTGGGAGATGGAGGTTGCAGTGAG
Source organism: Nomascus leucogenys (assembly GCF_006542625.1). Taxonomy (NCBI): domain Eukaryota; kingdom Metazoa; phylum Chordata; class Mammalia; order Primates; family Hylobatidae; genus Nomascus; species Nomascus leucogenys. Next base: position 15,636,918 of record NC_044386.1, on the reverse strand, counting down.
CCGAGATCATGCCAATGCACTCCAGCCTGGGTGATAAAAGCAAGACTCTGTCTCAAAAAGCAACAACAACAACAACAACAACAAAACACAAAGCCCCCAAAAAACTATTGATTAAAAAGGACATTAAGCCTACCACCATAGAGATGAGCATGACAAAATAGGGCTGGGGCAGGACACCACCCTTGCAGGCTCTGACTCTTCGCCCGTGTTTCTGTCTTTCCTCACCCCCTCCCCATCATGACCTTTGCAAGTCCATGTCCTGCTCTCCTGGCCTTCTCTCCCACCAGGCTGGCCTGTCCCCCAGCAGCCCTTGGATGGCTGCAGTCTGCTCTGTCCAGGCCATGCTTTCCAGATAGCTTGGCCTCAACATACCCTTTTGGGAGGCACAGTCCCACCCATAACAGGGTCTGGCAGTAGGGGTGGCACGGACTGGACAGGGAAGGGGTGAGAAGCTCTCGCTGGCCAAAGTGATGGTCCATGACAGAGTGGTTCCAGTTGTTGGTCCCAACTGAGACCATAACAAACAAATGAACAAAATGGAAGTTCTGACTATTCAGGATAAGAAAACAGTGATATGTTGCATGACCTTACAATTCGTGGCCTATCTAGAGACACGGAGAGGGGCCTGTTAATAGTTATACCAGGACAAGAGGTGCAACTGGGCAGTGTCTGCAGTAGACTGGGAAATACGGTGACTACAGTGATACTTCCAGAACAAGAATGGAGGCAGTCCACAGGAGAGCTCAGGGGCAGGGAAGCTTCAGAGGCTCAGGGTGTTGGTTTGAGTGTCCTGGCTATTTTGGGCTGAAAGGAGCTTTGAGGAAAACACTCCATGTGCTAAGCTCAAAAAGAGTTAAAAAGATAAAAGGGTAACTGGGTTAAGTCTGATCTAATTATTACGAGAAGAGACTGAGAAAAAGGTTCTGCTTTCTCCTGCTGCCTGTCCAGATGAGGCAGGACACTGCTTGCAACTGTATCCTGAGCAACTCCGGGTTTCCAAGGACCTGAGTCAGGGGCTCTCTTTGCAGGGATTGAGACCATGTGTCAGTGACCTGCCCGCATTTAAACCTGGGGAACTCTTGTTGGTTTGGTTGTTGTATCTTTTACTTATTAAGATATGCTATAACATAGTATTTTGGAGAAAAATATTTGTATTGCTTTGAAAGCCACTGATCTAGGACAAGTCTCAGTGTGATTCCACCCACCAGGCAGCGAGAGAGGGGGGGTACCATCTCTCCCTCAGCAGCGGGGTACACATAGTCATCATTCATCAGATTGTCGTTATCGATGGCATCATTTACACCACGTGTGTAGATGCTCATTTGATCCTTTGATTTTTGTTTGTTTGGGTGTTTTCTTTTTTGTCAATTTGATCTAAGGAGAAAAATGTCCTCTTCCACTTTGTTCCAGAAATATCCTGCGTTTGATACTAGTTCCATACCCTTATTTCACTTTGGCGAAGTGCATAATACATTCTCTGAATTTTCACGGGCAACAAATTCTGTACTGGTGACATTGGAAGTCTTTGGTGGGCTATGGAAGGGTGAAGATGGGGAATTCTTAGACTCTTGAGTCAGTGGGTAGAGGGTTTGCTTCAATTTTCTTTCTTGTATTCTTTCAGCCAACACATGTCTTTTACCAAACAGTGAGCTTCTCAAAGGCAGGGACTCGGTGCTCTGACTTGAGCAAAAATCCTGAAGCTGTAGAGGCTGACTGGAGAGGTGCTCCTGAAGGTCTGTGTCCCAAGTGAGTGGGCATTTCTTTCCTGTAGGGACAGGGAAACCTGGAAAGTCCCTTTACAACCGCCTTTTCATTTAAAAGTAATCTTTTTTCTTTTTTATATTTTAAAAACTATTTTTCATATCATAAGAGTAATTTGTTGCTGAAAAATTAAAAAAAAAACAGGCAAAAAGATAAGATGGAAAATACTCATTATTTCTCTAAGCCACAGAAGAAAACCATAGTGTAGGTCCTTGAACACTTTTTCTTTCTCTCTTTTTCTCCTCTCCTCCCTTCCCTTCACCCATCCTCTCCCCCTCCTCCTCCTTGCCTTGTCCTTCTAGTTTGCCTTTCCTTCTTTGTACATATCTTTTCAGATATGTTCATCAATATATAAATATATATAAATATATAAATCAATATATAAATCCATAATATATAATATATAAATATATAGTCAATATATTTACATATATTACGTTTATATATAATCACTATATTTACATATTGATTATATATAAATATATATACAATCAATTATATGTAAATATAGTGATTATATGTAAATATACATAATTGCAGATTAATATATACATAAATGTATATTTCATATGAATGAGATATTATATATTTTGATTTCTATTCTTTCTCTCTCTCTCTCTCTTACTATGTTAGGGAAAGACTTTCCTAACAATGTCATCCTTTTTAATGGCAGCATAGGATTTCATTGAATCATACAATTTAACCTCTTACTGATAGACCTCTAGGTCGTTTTCATTTATTGGCTGTTGCAAAGAATGCTTATATTTATTTTATCTCTAAATTTTAAATTTTGTGTGTATGATTTGTGAAGTCCATAATATGTTTACAAGTAATATATGTACACTATAAATGTATATGCTTATAATTTGTAATTGCACAATATATTTGGGGGGTGTGTGCTGCTAGTGGTGCTTGATCAAAAACATGTGGCTGCCCCTAACCTCGGCAACAGATGATGAGTTGAACTAAGACAGTAACCGCCGCATGGAGTCTGAGGTGGATTGAAGTGTAGCTCAGTACATTAGGGTTGATGGGACTTGGTGATAGTCTGTCTGGTGAGGGAGAGGGAAGAATTGAGTATAGCTTCCATGTTTCTGCCTCAGTTGACCATTTCTTCACTTACTTATGTAATTAATATCAACTAATAAGATACCCTAAAAATAATATTAATATGCTATATCCTAGGAGCCAGCTCCATCGTGCTTTGTACTATTGCTGAAATACAATAATAAACAAGAACATCCCTGCCTTAAATTCTGGTGAGGTGGGGGACTCAGATAACAAGCACGTGAACAATAAAACAAGTTTCTAGCCTCTGCTTCAAGAGTGTTCAGGTCAGGCCTACACATCCTGGCCAATTGGAATGGATTTGCATTTTTGTTTTCTGGATGTAAGCTGCATTCTGCCTCTTCTCCAAGACTCCTGTTAGATATATCTTCCTCCTCATTCCAAGACTCCTATTAGCTCTATCTTCCTCCTCATTCCCATGCTCCTCAGGGATTACTTTTCCTCACTCAGTATTTTTCCCCCTGCAGGCATCTGCTGCTTCAAGCTTCACATATATGGTTTAGAAATCCTATGTTTTTTTTTTTCATTTACTTTTTGTTTTGAGATGGGGATTTCACAGTGTTGATCAGGTCGGTCTTGAACTCTTGGGCTCAGGCAATCCTCCCAACTCTGCCTCCCAAGGTTCTGAGATTACAGGCATGAGCCACTGCACCTGGCCTCTTATGATCTTTTTGGAATTAATTCGGGCTTGTTAGATTTTTTTTTGTTATATGTGTGGTGAAAAATCATTTAGAGATCCATGTTTAACTTTATTGTCTACTGTGTAGTTTAAGAAATGTCAAAACCAGGATTACAGCTTGATTGGGCGCACTAGAGGCAAGAGTGGGAGGGGGTGAATTCACAGACCTGGCCAGTCTCCTCCTGGCTTCAAGGTGGTAATTTACTCCGCAATTCTCAAACTTCACTTGTACCAGAAATGTTTGGGGGAAATGTGCTAAGATCCGGGTCCTCAGGCCCTTCCCCTGGCGATTCTGATTCTTGGAATTTCAACTGGGACTCAGGATCTGCATTTTGAAGCAAGTTCTCCAGGAGATTCGGTTGTGCTGTTCTACAGACAACATTTTTGGAAAGACTGATTTAGGGGAGGTGTTTTTGGTCTCTGTGTCTTCTGTCATTTAAGAAGATTTTTCAGTCACTTGGGCTGACTGATCAATACAGCTGATGACTTAGGACACAATACAAAGTTCTCACGCAGAGAGAGCTGACTTGAGCTATCTCTACCTCGAAGGCATCTTTTATAGTTTCAATCATATATGGATGAAAAAGATGTTGTATTCTTTTTATATGAACTACTTTGTATATTTTATAAGTAGTATAAATGTATGACTATCCCATTTACCAGACATTTGGGGTGCATGTTATAGACAACTGAAGGTTATTCCTTTAAGTTGCACTTTTTTTTTTCTTTATTTCACCTGTTTACATGGAACTGTTTCTTAATTTAGTATATGTTTCTCTCCTTTGGCAAACACAATCTACTGAAGATAGTTAAATCTTTTCAGGGTCATCATATATGTTTTTCATTCTTTCAGGTCTGACTTAGATTTGTTAAAGCCCCTACACTGAACAGCCTCAAATGTGTTTGCTCTTTGAGTCTGCCATGGTTTTTAGAGTTTTTCTTTTCCCTCACTGTTATCTGTTATTTCCCTCTCGCATTACTGTGCCTGCCTCTGGGAGCTTTCTAATTTGCTCTGGGGCTGGGAAATGATGTGACTGCGGACTATATGTTGAGTAATAGTGAAGAGGATTTGAACGAGTTTTGAGAAGCTGTTCTAGGAATAAAATGAATGTACTTTGCTGCGTTGACTTGGTGACATTATTTTAGTAGTTCAACTACCTTCTTCTAACTTACTACCTGATCCTTAACCGCAGTTGTCATATGTGTGACCTCCTGACAAGTGAGATATTGCTAGAAATCATTTATCTTGATCTGCAAACCGTTGTCTCCCCCAGTTGTGTTAGTGTTTTTATGTATACGGTTCTATAATGTGAAACGTATGAGGATTAAAACTAAAAAAATTCTCAGGCCAAAAATAGATAAATTGAGATATTGCCAAGTTATATGAAGAAAACACATTGGAATAAGGAGATTATGAGAATGACGAGGTATTTATTATGTTTCTTTAAGAGAAGAAATAGACAAGGATAAAGGAGGAGCAAGTTTCAGAAAAGTGATGGATTCTTTGCACTTGTTTCTTGGAGATACTTGTGGGGCTTCCAGGTTCCAGGAACCCTTTTACACTGCTGGTGGGAATGTAAACTAGTACAACCATTATGGAAAACAGTGTGGACATTCCTTAAAGAACTAAAAGTAGATTGACCATTTGATCCAGCAATTCCACCACTGGGTGTCTACCCAAAGGAAAAGAAGCCATTATATGAAAAAGACACTTGCATATGCATGTTTGTAGCAGCACAAGTCACAATTGCAAAAATGTGGAACCAACCCAAATGCCCATCAATCAATGAGTGGATAAAGAAAATTTTATATATATATATATAATATATATATACACACACACATATATATAATATGTATATATATTATATATATACACACATATATAATATGTACATATATTATATATATACACACATATATAATATGTATATATATTATATATATACACACATATATAATATGTATATATATTATATATATACACACATATATAATATGTATATATAATATATTATATATATACTTGTATGTGTATATATATTTTATATATATACACATGCCATGGAATACTACTCAGCCATAAAAAGGAATGAAATAATGGCATTCGCAGCAACCTGGTTGGAGTTGGAGACCGTTATTCTACGTGAAGTAACTCAGGAATGGAAAACCAAACATCATATGTTCTCACCTATAAGTGGGAGCTAAGCTATGAGGATGCAGAGGCATAGGAATGATACAGTGGACTTTGGGGACTTGGGGGGAATGGTGGGAGGGAGGTGAGGGATAAAAGACTACACACTGGGTACAGTATAAACTGCTTGGGTGATGGGTACCCCAAAATCTCAGAAATCACCACTAAAGAACTTATCCATGTAACCAAATACCACTTGTTCCCTAAAAACTATTGAAATAAAAAAATGAAGCTAAAACATTTCAAAATAAGATAGAAGGCCGGGCGTGGTGGCTCACGCCTGTAATCCCAGCACTTTGGGAGGCCGAGGTGGGCGGATCACGAGGTCAGGAGATCGAGACCATCCTGGCTAACACGGTGAAACCCCGTCTCTACTAAAAATACAAAAAATTAGCCAGGCATGGTGGCAGGCACCTGTAGTCCCAGCTATTCAGGAGGCTGAGGCAGGAGAATGGCATGAACCCGGGAGGCAGAGCTTGCAGTGAGCCGAGATCGCACTACTGCATTCCAGCCTGGGCGACAGCGCGAGACTCTGTCTCAAAAAAAAAAAAAAAAAAAAAAAAAAAAAGAAACAAATATCTAATGAATTAAAAAAATCACTGAATATATTGAAGATAAAAGTGAAACAAGGCAAAAATACAAATTCCAAAATGAAAGTATCTGTACTAACTTCATGCAGGTGGCATGAGGTGGTGCTGAGAACCAGCAGGCCTTCTTTGGGCCAAGTTTCTGGTTACAGATCCCACAAGTAGAAAACAGGACCTTTGGGCTCTCCCATATTTGCAGAAGATTCAACACTTGATTCCTTCTAGGTTAAAAATAAGAATGTGGGAGGGAGATGGCTCCTAGAGAACATTGAGCTCTAGGTTATTAATCTCCTCCCCATAAGTCAAGCAAAAGCACCCACCATCTACTCTCCCCACACCCAGCTTTTAAATTAAGTTTTAACTCAGAATGAGAGTGACGAATTCCTTAATAGCAGTATATAAATAATTTTTGTGTTATGACCAAATTTAATTCATCCATATCTTAAAAAGATTGATTTTAATCATATTTAAAATTGTGTTTTAAAGTTAATTTAAATTATATGTTTAGTCTGTCATAGATATTAAACACAATATGAATTATTAAAAAAAGTGCAGTCAGAATGGAGTTGCCAGTCAGCACAAGATCATGACAAGGAAGAAGGGGACAGAGGTGGCAGAGCACAGAGTCAGGGGTTTGAGAACAGGGGTTTCAGTCAACTGAGAGGCTCCTGTGGGAGAAGGAGCACCGAACAGAGAAAACAGGACTCATTCTCGCAAATGTTTTTCTGAAAATGGCCCAAGTGGCAGATAGGTTAGGATATGAGGACCTTGTAGAGTTGACTTGAAATGCCCACCACGGAGGTATTCTTTCTTCTGTCTGAGAGGCTGGTTGATTATTGTCTTAAGAGTGAGCCTTTGGGGCTTCCTCTAGTGAAGAAACAGTCCAAACCAAAAAGAGCCGGTCCATCAGATGGCTGGTGTAAAAATGGACAATGTCTTGTCCAATGGCCTGGCCATTTACAATAAAGGCAGATATTGGGGCATGGAGTTATTTAGTTTGGGACTCCTTGATTTTGTTTTAAAACGTGTGCAAGGAGGTCCCCTTGGTCCCTGTAGCTGTTGTGGCTCTAAAGACATGTGTCTGTGTGCCTTTTGTAAGGAGTTTCCCCACTGTGGCCGCTGTAACTCTATGTTCCCTTTGCTAAGGGTCACAATATTTCTTTAGAAAAGCACAGGTTCTGGATCCAAAGTTCTTTTACATGAAATTGGCTGGAGTTCTAGATGGTTGAGTTCTAGAATCCTCAGATCCAGATGAGCCCATGATTCCCTGTCTTATAGTAATCTTACCTACCTACTGAACCCAGTCCAGTTTCTAATTTGACCCAGTCAGACACCCGAGGCCTTCCTACAGACCCAGCCCTGTTTCTGTCATGACTTCTGAACCAATCTGCGTCAAACAAAGTGCTCAGAAATACTCGGAGAGCCCAAAACACAAATTCACAGAGCTCAGAATCCAAGAGAGAACTCAACCATGACCCCAGTTGCTGCGAGAGATCAATGGGCACAGTGGGCCCTGGCAGTTGCCTTCGCTTGGTCTCTCGGTGTTTCTGGGAATCACTACATGTCTACTTTGAATCCCATTTCTGGCACCTGGAGCAGCCTGATGTTTCTGCTGACATCTCCTCAATCAGAACAATCACAAAAGGCCTCATTTGGCTCCAACAAGCCTGAGAAATGTAGTTTTTATTCTGGAAGGCCATGAGTACTAAAGTTAGGAAGGGATGTGAAGAGACAATCTGTCTTCACACTGGCATCTGTGTTTGGCCATTCATTGCTAATATTTTCCTATAACATCCGAGAGAGGGAAAGTCTCTCCTAGTGTCTCAGATAGAAAGTTCCAGATCTTTAATCAAAGCAGCTGTAGAGGAGATAGAAACAAAGCAAAACTCAGACTGATGGTTATGTGAAGGGGAAAAAGGTGTCAAGAAAGGTGAACGTTTGGCTTTGAAGTGGCAATGATTTTCTAGGGCATACTATATGATGAAATTGCAAAGGAAAATAAAAATTCTCATTTTAAGTATATTACTAATATTAAATGGAGATACATTTGGAAAGAGAGTGTGTACTGGAAAACGTAAAATGTGGAGGTATCTGGACCCTTGGGCTTCTGCAGCATGTGTAGGCTCTGCTGGAGTGGAAGGACACCCAGCCAAGGCATAGTGACCTGGAGGTGACTCCTGGCTCTGTCACCTGCAAGTCACCTGGCTTTGCTGTGCCACAGTTTCAGCATCTAAAAATCTTGATGATCACTTCAGTGGCACTCAGGGTCTCTCGCACATCTGAATTCTGTGAATCCTTAAGTTCTAGATGTCTAGTAGGTTTCAGGTCAGTGAGGAAACCCTTAGCACCTTAGTCACCAGCAGGGTGAAAGGTGCCATCAGGGTGAAGAAGCCATTTTAGGCCTTCAGTGGGGGACACTTGTCGATTGTGTAGCTACACTCAGGATCTGTTGTCTGTTTTCTCTCTGATAGGGTTTGGATCTGTGTCCCCACTAAATCTCATACTGAATTGTGATCTCCAGTGTTGGAAGTGGGGCCTGCTGGGAGGTGATGGGGGATCATGGGGGTGGAGTTCTCATGAATGGTTTAGCACCATCCCCTCTTCATACTCTCTCTTGCTCCAGCTCTGGCTATGTGATGTGCCTGCTCTCCCTTCCCCCTCCACCATGATTCTAAGTTTCCTGAGGCCTCCCCAGAAGCTCAGCAGATGCCAGCCATGCTTCCTGTACAGCCTGCAGATCCATGAGCCAATTAAACCTCTTTTCTTTATAAATTACCCAGTCTCACGTATTTCTTTATAATAATATGGGGCTGGACTAATACACCCTCCTTGTTCCTGTGAATTTTAGGAATTACCACAAATATACCTAAAGGGGACTCCGTGGTTGGAACAAGCAATTTTAACGTGCATGTTGGGGCGCTAAAACAAAGTACTGGTGTTCCTTGACCTACCGTGGGATTATAGCCTGAGAAACCCATCCTAAGTTGAAAATATTGTAGATTGAAAATACGTTTAATCCACCTAGCCTACTGAACATCAAAGCATAATCTAGCCTACCTTAAACATGCTCATAACACTTACATCAGCCTATGGTTGTATAGAATCAGCTGGCATCACAGTTCACTGAAGAGTACCGGCTGCCCACCCTCGTGATCGTGGGGCTGACTGGGAGCTGAGGCTCCTGGCTGCTGCCCAGCTTCACAAGAGAGTACCCCACCACATGTCGCTAGCCCAGAAAAAGATGAAAATTTAAAATTTGACGCACAGTTTTTGCTGAAAGTGTATTGCTTTTGCACCCCTGTAAAGTCAAACAGTTGTGAAGTTGAGCCATCCTAACTTGGGGACTGTCTGTAATGGTAAATTTTTCCTGTTGGTAATAGCTAATTCATCTGTTATAGCACTAAATCAGTTCATCATCCTTTACAATGGAGAGGCAGGTCTCAGGGATATATTCAGTTCTGTGGTAACCAGCAACTAAGATCAACAACAGTTATGTTCAGGGATTCAAGAAATAGTAAGCCAGAAGCTTAGGAGAAAGAAAAGGTAAAATTCGTGGGATAGAATGATCAGAGCTGAAAGTTAGATAAGAGAATTAACCTTCTGTGTTGATTAGGTGTTTTTTTTTTTCTTTTTGTTGTTGTTGTTGTTGTTTTTTCAAGACAGGGTCTCACTCTGTCGCCTAGACTGGAGTGCAGTGGTGTGATCTAGGCTTGCAGCAACCTCCGCCTCCCAGGCTCAAGTGATTCTTCTGCCTCAGCCTCCCGAGTAGCTGGGATTACAGGCACGCGCCACCACGCCCGGCTAATTTTTGTATTTTTAGTAGAGACAGGGTTTCACTATATTGGCCAGGCTGGTCTCGAACTTCTAACCTCAGGTGATCTGCCTGCCTCGGCCTCCCAAAGTGCTAGGATTACAGGTGTGAGCCACCGCCCCCAGCCGATAAGGTTTTGTGCAAGTGCCAAAATATTATCATTGATAATATTTTCAGCATTTCAACTTTTCAGTTATTTAAAAACCTGGAATTTCTAATAGTATAGCACATTCCTCTGCCTCTGAGAGGCTCTCACACACCCCGACCTTCAGAGCTCAGCCTATGACTGTTTTCTTTCAAGTGCCTGGTATTTCAGTTGTGTGTCTGAGTAACCACACCTAGTTCATCTTAGACTTTGAAGTGTCTAAAATGTTTGGTCTTGCGTAAAATATGAAATGCTGTAAGGAATTGTTAATTGTGAGATGCATACATCACAAAATAACTAACACTATCCAAAAGAAAGCAGATGTTATTTGTTTTGACATTTCTTTAATGTAGTAGAAAGTCACTTTGAAATGTACAAATGGTAAAATATATATTAAATATAGATAACATGCTAGGATTAGCTATAACATAACAGAATACACAGATTTTTAGTTTTTTATTTTTAAAATTTATTTTATTATTAGCGTTTTAAAGAAGCAGGGTCTTGCTCTGTCACCCAGGCTGGAGTGCAGTGGCACGATCTTGGCTCACTGCAGCCTCCACCTCTGGGGCTCAAGCAATTCTCTCACTCCAGCCTCCCAAGTTTCTGGGACCAAAGGAGCATCCCATCAGGCCCGGCTAATTTTATTTTTGGTAGAGATGGGGTCTCACTGTGTTGCCCAGGCTGGTCTTGAACTCCTGGGCTCACATGATCCTCCTACCTCAGCTTCTCACAGTGCTAGGATTACAGGCGTGAGCCACAGCACCTGGCAGCACATTTCGAAAAGAATATTGCTTCTTAATAATCAGATCTTGCTTTCTGCCATCCCTAATATTCCTAGTCAAGAAAAAAAAATGGCTTCAACTTTTTGTCCAAAGCTTTCAGGATATATTCCTAAAGAAATCTCAGTAATATTTCTTCTGGCCTTTTTGAGAGCAAGATTTGAAGGGATTTTTATCATACTCTTTTAAAAAAGCAAATGAGGGATAGCTCTCTTTAGTGACAAGCCAAGCTATGAAAACATCCAGACCCACAATCCTTCCTGTGCCAGTGTCAGGCTGCCCCTAAGGACAGGGAAGTCCTGGGGAGAAAGCATTTTGCCCAGATGAACACATGAACTCAACATTCGTGTGCATGCTTCCGGTGAGTTGAGAAATCTAGATGACCCAAAAAGATTTTCTTGCAAAACAATATCCCTCAAAACCCCGTTGCATAATGGCTTTTGTTTTAAACTTTTTTGAGTAAGGGATCTTTTTGCTGAGTGGCTAGGCGTTTTCCAAACAAACTCCCCAACCCTCACAGGTACAGCCTGTTTTGCTGTCTGCTCTCCAACTCCCTCCTGTGACTCGAAGTAGGAGATTTGATAGCCCAGGGTGAAGTTTCAACCTCCTGTGGCCACTCCACCCTTAGGTGGGTGCCTAGTCATGCCAGAAAAAAAAAAAAAAAAAAAAAAAAAAAAAAGCTGGGGGAAGAGAAAGGGCAGGCGGGCCTAGGTGAAGTCATCCGATGAAGGTTACTGGCTGAGCAGGGACACCTTCTCACAGGACTGGAGAGAGAATGCGGGGCAGCTGGGCAAGGCTTACTTCCAGCTGCCTGTCATGGTACTGGGAGTAAGAGGTGACCTATTTATTTTTAGAAGGGGGCAGTGATAATAACCCAGCTCCTAGCTTCATTCAAGGCAGGCAGGCGCTTTGGAAGTTTGTAAACACCAACTTTCTGAGTAAGGGAGGAGCACTTTTTTTCCAGAAAGGAAAGAACGTCTCTACTGGGTTTTTTTCCTCCTGATATTCAGCATTAGAGTAGAAAAGAAACTATTGTTTGGCCACATTAGCTGCGGTTAGCAGGTGCTGCAGCCTTCGCCACTGTTATTATTTTTAAAGGGCAGAAATGCCTGAAGGTGAAGACTTTGGACCAGGCAAAAGGTAATTGTGATATATACATACTTACTTATTCTTCAGTCTGTTTCATTGGCTAGTTATCTTTTTAAAAATATTATGACTGATTTAAAAAGGAGTTTAAAATGTAAAAATATTAAGAATGCAGTCCTTTAATTCCAGGAAACATAATTTTCTTTGGCACGAGCTCACTCAAGAGAGGCAAATAACTTAAGGTCCTCTTAAAAACTTATGCCAATAAGTGCTTTTCTTGAATCAGAAAGTGGTGGCCTGAAATTTTTTAAAAAAGTGTTTCCAAGCACATCATGTAGAATCTACTTGAATGTTTTAATGTTGGATTTTTCACATGAGATGATAGTTGTTGGAAATATAAGCTATTGAACATTTTAAAAAACCTTTTGCATTTTAAAGATTTGTTAAGCATTTCTAAAGGTTAAACATTGGAACAATATACCATTTTGATACTGTAAAACTTTTTAAAACCACAGTTCTTATTGTTGAAAATGTGATTACTTGGGCTCCCTTTACAGGGAGTACATTAATTGTATCACTATTTATATTAATATCTAACTCTAAGAAGGGGGAGATCAAGAGGAGGGAAAGAAAACAGACAATTAATTCCTGCTCATATGAGCATAACTGTGCCTAGAGTGAAAGTCTGCATTTTAGCCCCATTGCTGTGAACAACTTTTGTATGAGTCAGTTAGATGCCTTCATTGGAATTCTAATTGGGGCCATTGAAATTTGGATATGAAGTAGACAGAAAATTACTAAACAAGAAAAGGAGTTGGACAATTTTCTTGCCAAAGAAAGTGGAAACTGGTAACTCTCTAGGAACAAGGGCACCAAAATATATTTTTGTCATTGTATTAAAGATAAGCATCCCCTTTCAGCCATGGGTATATGGGGCATGTTTGTGTGTGTGGTAATTATAATCAGTTGTAGTAGAGTCTGTAAAAGCTGCTTTTCTCTAGTTTTCTAGTTTCCATTTTCTTACAAATTCCTTCCTAGTACATCAACATTATGTTGACATTTAATTGAACAATGAAACAACTTTCTATATAAAATGACACAGTAAATCAAGTACTTGAAGATGACATTTACAGAAATGCTTAGAGTGGGATATGGGTTAACTAGCTGGTTAAGAAAACATTTCCAGAAAAGTGTAAATGTCAGGTTCAGTTTCGAGATGATGGGTTGATTTACTTGTATGTATCCCATTCATGACATTTTAACATTTCTGGAAGCAGGACTTTTATTTTCCTCTTGGCACCTAGGCACTCCCACCAGCTCTCTATGTAGAATTTTACACAGAATAGGCATTTTTAATACATACTTGTAGAATGAAATGGATTGATAAGCTATTTGATACGTGCAGTACATATTTATGGGGCCTACTCATTTTAGAGGTTGAAAGAACGGAGAGATTTGGCAGAAATGTGATTAGGGTTGCTTTAATGAAATGCAATATTTTCACAATTAAGTAGTAATTATTGATAAATATTTTGAACCAACAGTTTGTGATATATACTAAACAAACATAAGAATTTTTTTCTAAGAATGCTTTACTGGTTAACAAGGGTAACCAGATAAGAGTGTACAGATATTATATAGCTATAGACTCACATAACTATATATTATACACATATATAATGATTATTATTACCCAGGATTAGTAATATATTGGAATGAAAATGGGAGACTCCCCCTCCTTTGAGGTAGCATATTCCTGTGCCACCTCCCCCTGCTACCTGTAGTTTTAATTTTGATAACTTTAAGGTTTTACCCATTGGTGGTTTTCTATACAATATACTTTGTCTTACTTCATACATTTGTTTTTTCCCTTATCTGTGCAGAAAGAAGGGGCATCCCAGACAGGTAGAAAGTTTAGAGCTAGGCTAGAAATAAAAGATTACAACTGGCCTGGTGCCGTGGCTCACACCTGTAATCCCAGCACTTTGGAAGGCCAAGGCAGGAGGATCCCTTGGGTCCAAGGGTTTGAGACCAGCCTGGGCAATATAGGGAGACTCTGTCTGTACAAAAAATACAAAAAATTTAGCCAGGTGTGTGCTGCACCAGGGGTGCTGAGGTGGATCACCTGAGCCCGGGAGGTGGAGATTGCAGTGAGCTGTGTACTCCAACCTGGGTGACAGAGTAAGACCCTGTCTCAAAAAAAAAAAAAAAAAGATCGCAATGGAACAGGAATTTGACTCTTGCTACCTTTGAGGTGAAATGCCATCGGACAAGTCTTTGGGGCCTTGTCTGAAAGAGAAATAACTGCTGGAAGTTGTTCATACTGACAAAGTGCATTCTTAGAACTTGATTGCAGCAGGTTCTAGTTGAGTCTTACACTGAGGCTTTTTCATGTGACTTCAGTCCCATTTTGGCACTTGGTGTCCTAGCTTGCTCTGGAACCATCAGTGAGCTAAATCTCAGTTTGGTTTTTAAAAAATCAGTGGAAGCCAAATGCTCCGCAGCTTCATAAGTGTATCTGGGTGTAGGGCCCAGGCATGCAGGGCAGACTGCTGTGTGTGCCCTGCTCTGATGGCCCCAAGGCACCATTTAATATTCACCAAATGGACTTGGTGAACCAAGGGCCTGAGAGGGGGCAGGTCCAGGAAAGACCCTCCTCCTTGTGGTTTATCTTTTGTCAGCAACACGTGGTATTAGTAGGAGCCTCTGGAGACTCCATGCCCTTTTCCAAGGTCAAGAGACAGGGGAGAGGGTGAGCCTGAATGCCACTCTGAAGCAGGCGAGGAAGGCAGAAGCCTAAACAGGGAGCCTCAGGGGCCAGAGAAGAAGGAAAGAACAATGGGGGCAGTGACTAGGACAGCAGACAGGATCAAGAAATAGGAGGAAACATGTACCCTGGCCAGAGGCCTGGCTCTGCAATGGTTCCTTGGCCCCATCTTGGAGCCGGGGCCTGGGAGGGCCTCTGATGCCTTCAGCAAGCAGCCTGGGCTGAGGGGTATGGAAAGGGGGACAGTCCCTGTTCCAGCTGTCCTGAAGGGAGAGGGACCCTAGGCACCAAGACGGAGCTCTTCATGCATCTTCTTGTGGAAGCGCTTTCCAGCTAACTTCCCGGATAATTGTGTTCACACGTTCATTGCTTCACTTGGTAGGGCTTTATGGCACTCCCAATGTCAGCCAGCTGCAATGCCAGGAGCTAGGGTAATGCCAGGAGCTAGGGTGATGTCAGGCCCCTGCTGTCATGGAGCACACAGCCCAGGTGTGGAGACAGACCCCAAGGTGAAAAATAAGTAAGCAAGAGTATTTCAGATAATAGGGCCTGAGGAAATGAAACTTAAAATGGTCTTGGGGAGAGTACCTGGCGTGCAGGCTGGGGGAGGGGATTAACAGCAGAATGTCACCTGCTAATCCAGGCCCCGTGAAACATCCTACTGGGCTTGTCATACAGTAAGGACTGAAAAGTTTGTCTGCAAAGGCCACTGAGTCCGTACAACTGGAGTTTAGTAATACCAGTTTTGGGTCCTCACAGGCCTTTTGTGATCGCTGGACTCTGGAGCGGTAGGGCTGCCATACATTTGTGTTCTGGATACACGAAGGTTATTGTATTTAAGACCACCAAAGCACTTTTAAAGCCAAAACGTCCTTAGTAATTGCACTGAATTTTATTCTTGGAAGTTTAAAAGAAATTGACTTAAATATATTCTGCAATCCAGATGTTTTAATAATTCAGATTAGCCAGATTTTAGGCTTCATTTTACATTGTTGACAAAGCCTATTGTTGATACTACCGTTTCTTTAAAAAATCAGGTGAGGAGGAGAAAAGCCTGGCACAGGAGCCTGACCAGGGTGCAGCTGGGATTCCTATGAGCCAGCATATTTCAGCTTTTGTATGTTTGAAAAGGTCGCATGTGGCCTTTGGTTTTGAAACAGGTACAGAGAGCTGAAGTAAACAAAGTTCACACAGCCGTGAAGTGAGGGAGTTGCGATTTGAAGGCAAGTGGCTGACTCCTGAGGAACCTGTGCAGTTAGACACGTATATAGCTGTTATGTGCTGGCAACACCCCGGGTGTGTTTAGCATTTAGAAGGGCAATGTGGGCGCAGAAAGGTCAGTAGGATTGACACCCAAGGAGAAAGGAGAGAGTGGCCGAAGTGGGAGAGGTACATAGGAGTTGTCACTGAGCCATGTAGGCAGCAGTGTGATGGTGAATGTCATGGAATCTGCTCTCTGTGGTAGGGAAGCCCTGATCTTTAGCATTTGCTGATTCCTGTAGTGTAAATACACTCCCACTGTGGTTGATTTCACATCACCACATGAAGTCACTAAAAGTGGAGCTGGAACTACTCACAATAGCAAAGACATGGAATCAACCCAAATGCCCATCAACGATAGACTGGATAAAGAAAATGTGGTACATATACACCATGGAATACTATGCAGCCATGAAAAGGAATGAGATTGTGTCCTTTGCAGGGACATGGATGGAGTTGGAAGCCGTTATCCTCAGCAAACTAATGCAGGAACAGAAAACCAAACGCTGCATGTTCTCACTTATAAGTGGGAGCTGAACAGTGAGAACACGTGGACACATGGAGGGGAACAACACACACTGGGGCCTGTTGGGGGATGGGTTGGGGGGAGGGAGATCATCAGGAAAAATAATGAATGCATGCTGGGCTTAATACCTAGGTGATGGGTTGATAGGTGCAGCAGACCATCATGGCACACCTTTACCTGTGTAACAAACCTGCACATCCTGCACATGTACCCTGGAACTTAAAATAAAAATTAAAATAAAAAAAACAGTGAAGCTGGAAAGAGAATCAAAATATTGGCTTTCATGAGCCTGCAGAGGTCAGACCCAATACACCACCGACTGCGGGCCAAGATAAGAGTGAGCATTTAATTCTAACTGTGCTGTGGCTCCTCATTTATATATCCCTAAGGTATAATAGACATTCAATAAAAGTTTGTGGAAGGAATTATTTAGTTTTCTTTTCTTTCTTTTTTTTTTTTTTTTTTTTTTTGAGATGGAGTCTCGCTCTCTCACCCAGGCTGGAGTGCAGCGATCTTGACTCACTGCAGCCTCCGCCTCCCAGATTCAAGCAGTTCTCTGCCTCAGCCTCCTGAGTAGCTGGGATTACAGGCGCCTGCCACCATGCCCAGCTAATTTTTTGGTATTTTTAGTAGAGATGGGGTTTCACCGTCTTGGCCAGGCTGGTCTTGAACTCCTGACCTCATGATCCACCCACCTTGGGCTCCCGAAGTGCTGGGATTACAGGTGTGAGCCACTGCACCTGGCTTATGGAATTATTTATTTTTCTTCCACTCTTCTACCATAGTCATGGAAAATGTCTCTTAGATATGGAAAATGTTTACTACTTTTGAAATCCTATTTTGTCCCAGCTGGGCTAATATTTAAAATTGATTAAGAACATGTAGAACAATGCAATCTTTTTGATGCAAGAGAGTTTGTTGAGTTTGTTTTGCATGAGCTATCTGAATCACCAGTTAATAAGCGGTGTGCTTCATAAACCCTTGCAGTGCCCCAGTGAGTTTCCTGTAATCACACCCCTGTGAAAGCTGATTTCTGTTTTATAAACACAGAGTGACTAATTCTTTGCTGCTGTTTGTAAAATGTGATGAAGGTTTCTCTGGTTTACCATGCCCAAGGAGGGCTGCAGCTGCTATGTGTGGCCATGGGGAGGGTCTGTCGTTGGTGGCTGACAGGACAAAAGCCTAATTGTGTGGGCTTCCCCTTATTCCCAGCCTCTTCTCTCTCTATGGCAAATCTGTGTCTAAATCCATTAGAGTGTCTTGCTGCTTCTCCACAGTGGGCTAATCTGGGTCCTGCAGAAACTATGTGGGCATGAAATCTTGCCTGAGGGCAAGTCTGGTACACCACTATTCATATATTTTAAAAACAACGTCTCTTTAAACAATTTTCCCACTAAAGGATGTTATAGCTGTTCATTTGGGAAGATAAAAATAGTATTGGGAAAAAAATATAATGGTGAACAGATCAACTGTAATCTTAATGCCTCGAAAAAATACTGTTACACTGTCTTCTAGTTCTTCCTGGATATATTTTCTTGGCAAAGTTATAATAAGTATCTCATATGTACAATTTTGTCTGCTGCCTTTTTCTCTCAGCAGCATTTCTCAGTGGCATCTAGACATTTTGGAAGCATTTTTAAATGCCTCCAAAAATATCCTATCCTTTGGATTGACCCACGTTTATTATTGCGTTTCTTAAGGCCTGGGCCCAGAAGCTGGGAAAGCATCATTCCCACCATATTCAACTGGTCAGGCAGCCCAAGAGCCCTGATTAGAGGGGAGGGGACGTAGAGCCCACTTTCCCTTGGGAAGAATGTCAAAGAAATTGGGCTTTAATTTACAACTAACTGAAAGAAAAAAAAATGCTTACTTAGGCCGGGTGTGGTGGCTCACACCTGTAATCCCAGCACTTTGGGAGGCCGAGGCAGGTGGATCACGGCGTCAGGAGATCGAGACCATCCTGGCTAACATGGTGAAACCGTCTCTACTAAAAATACAAAAAAAATTAGCCAGGCGTGGTGGCGGGTGCCTGTAGTCCCAGCTACTTGGGAGGCTGAGGCAGAATGGTGTGAACCCGGGAGGCGGAGCTTGCAGTGAGCCGAGATTGTGCCACTGCACTGCAGCCTGGGCAACAGAGTGAGACTCCATCTCAAAAAAAGAAAATGCTTACTTAATATTTATAGCTATAAAATTTTATCAGTTGTTAGTGGAAAGGATATCTCTGGTAGTACTTGCCATCTGGTGCTCTCTTGTGCTGTTAAAAAAATGCAGGCCAGGCTGGGTGCGGTGGCTCACGCCTGTAATCCCAGCATTTTGGGGGGCCGAGGCAGGTGGATCATTTGAGGTCAGGAGTTCGAAACCAGCCTGACCAACATGGTGAAACCTTTTCTCTACTAAAAATACAAAAAAATTAGCCGGGCATGGTGGCACATGCCTGTAGTCCCAGATACTTGGGAGGCTGAGGCAGGAGAATTGCTTGAACCTGGGAGGCAGAGGTTGCAGTGAGCCAAGATCATACCACTGCACTCCAGCCTGGGCAACAGAGAGAGACTTTGTGTTAAAAATAAATAAATAAATAAATAAATAAAAAAAAAAAAATAAAAATTGCAGGCCAATGAACTCTCTCCCTAACAGAATGATGCGTAGTTGCTTGATGAATAGCTCTTCTACATGGAATAACTTTCCAGTTAATTGAAGCTTGCATTTTAAAGTGTAAACACTGAATGATTTTAACCATTTTAACCATTCTGCTGGGTGACTGTGAGCATGGGTTTTAGAATGATGCAATGCTGTTTTTACTCTTGGCTGCAAATCTCAGCCTTAACCAGGTACTAGCTATGTGACTTGGGGTAAGCTACTTAATCTCTCTGAATTTCATTTTGTCATCAGCAAAATGGGGATAATAATACCTGCTTTATAGGTTTGTTTTATAGATTAAATATGGTAAGCCACATTAAATATTCACTTTAGCGAATGGCTCATTGTTAAGTCCTCAAAAGTAATTGTTAACAATAATAAATGATACATAAGTTATACATTTCCTTAAGCAATACAAGATAGGTCACACTGAGTGGAAACACCTCAAACCATCTGTGGTTTACCCCTAGAGAAAATCCTGATTGCCAGACATAATATATAGGGCAGGTCCTTAACGTGTGGTCTACCCACTCTCTCTAGGTGGTAGTCTCCTCTAGGGGGTGTGCAAAGTTACCTGGGGCCCCTTTTCAGGAGAAGCTCCAGCTCCCTAAACAGCTCCGGAGTGCATTCCTGGTCAGTCGGGTCTAGAGGGTCTGTGGGCTCTTTGTGGTTTGTTCAGCTTGTTTTGACACTTCCTAGGACGGCTTTAATGCACGTGGACATTGATATTATGCCATGAAAGTATTTACTCTTTAAGGGGAAAGCAAGGATGTCTGCCCAGTGCATCTTATAGAGAGATGAGTACCCACACGGCGAATTTCAGGCTCAGGACATCCATATGTCTTTTGTGCAGTTGGTTTGCTTTAGTCTTTTGAGCACTCTGAATCTTCTGACTGGTCCTATTTCCATTTCTGATTGAGCCATTTGGAGGTTTGGAGCTAAAATTTCAGCTCTCCTGTAGCAAGTGTGTAGAACCCTCTGGAATGCACTCCTGTATGGTCTTCTTCCACATGACATTATTCTTCTTCCCTTCAGGTTCTTTAGCTTCACAGTCTCTCATTCACCCATTCTCTCATCTCTCTCTTTGCTCTCCTTGTACTGTCACACCAGTAAACTGCCTTCTTAAAACCATGGCACCTGCTGTCTCTGAATCCCAAATCGATAAAGGCATGAGGCAAAACCTGGATGTAGCAATGCATTGCAATTCATCCAGGTCACAAAGCATCCTGAGGCAGAAGTTGGGCAATGGTGGTGTAGGCAATGTCCCAGCTGTCCCTGGGAGAAGCCCATGGGCTCTGTGCATATGTCAAGAGGACAGTTGTGTTGCTCCACTTCGTATGGACAAGCTCACCCTCTTATTAGGGAGACGGAAGAAATGACGGTCTTAAAGGGAGGCTGCCATGGTCTTTCAGGCCAGGCCACAACCTCTGTCCTGCTTCAGCCTCATTTTTGCAGAGCTGGCCTGCCCTAGGTGTAATTGTTACCTGCTGGGTAAATACCATGGAGAGTATAAAAGATGTTGCTCTGTGGCCCTTAGTTGTGTCAGTTGGGGGGGGGGGCGGGAGGGCATTACCAGACTGCAGATTCTTTGCTTTGGAAGGGAGGATTGCAGTTGTGAGTGCCTGATATGGGAACAGTTGAGGGAAAGGGTCGAAGCCCAGAATGTTCTCTCACTAGTAGCAGTGATTTATGAAGGGTTGCTATGTCCCCAACATGCAAGTGTTTCATTGGTGAAGCCTGGCACTTCCAGAGTTGGGCAGATACCCACACATGATGGTGGTGGTGGTGAATGAGTGTCACGTGGTAATTACCATCAGGAATGGCCTCCTTGCTAGCCATATAAACAAAACAGAAGGAGCTGTGCACAAATGTTACTCTGACTCGAAGTGACATCGCCTGGTGATAGTTTGGTTGAATTGTAAGCAAGTGCTTCATTTTGAAAAGAAAGAAAACCCATCTATTGGTGCAGAATCTTAAAATGATACCTCTAAAAATTATAAACTATTTTAGATAAGGTAAGGGGGTTATGAATGTGTTTATGTTTCTTAGAAATTCCTAGTTTCTACTGCTTAGAACATTCTCTCCAGGAATCACAAATTATATGGCACATATATGTTTCTGGAGTAGCTTATAACATTAGTGGTGGATAACTTTCCCTCAAAAGTAACTGGGATAGATACTCCATGATTGAAGTAAACGAAATGTTAATTCTAAATACAATTCATACGCCACATAAGGACATGGCTGCATATGTGACAGTGGTCCTGTGAGATTATACTGGAGTGGAAAATTCCCTGTTGCCTGGTGATGTCTTCATCATCCTGTCCCTGGGTAGGCCAAGGCTAATGTGTGTGTTTGTGTCTTAGTTTTTAACAAAAAATTTTAAAAAGTAAAAAAAATGTCAAAAATTAAAAATAGTAAAAAGCTTATAAAACAAAGATAAAAAGAAAGAAAATATTTTTGTACAGCTATACAGTGTATGTTTTAGGGTAAGCGTTATTACAAGAGTCAAAAACTTATAAAAAAATAGAAAAGTTTATTAAGTAAAAAAGTTACAGTAAGCTAAGGGAATTATTAAAGAAAAATTTAAAGAATTTAACTCAATAAGTGTACAGCGTTTGTAAAGTCTACAGTAGTGCACAGTAATGTCCTAGGCCTTCACATTCACGCATTGCTCACTGACTCACCCAGAGAAAGTTCCAGTCGTACAAGCTCCATCCAGGGTAAGTACACTATATAGGTGCACCATTTTTTTTCTCTTTTTTTGAGACAGGGTCTCGCCGTGTTGCCCAGGCTGGAGTGCAGTGGCATGATCTTGGCTCACTGCAGCCTCAACCTCCTGGGCTCAAGTGATCCTCCTGCCTCAGCCTCCTGAGTAGCTGCAACTACAGGCATGCACCACCATGCTGGCTAATCTTTGTATTTTTTGTAGAGATTGGGTTTTGCCATGTTGCCCAGGCTGATGTTGAACTCCTGAGCTCAAGCAATCCACCCGCCTCGACTTCCCAAAGTATTGGGATTACAGGCGTGAGCTACTGTGCCTGGAGCCCCATTTTTAAAAAATCTTTTATTCTGTATTTTTGTTGTACCTTTTCTATGTTTAGATGCACAGATACTTACCACTGTGTTATAATTGCCTGCAGTATTCAGTACAGTAGTGTGCTGTACAGGTTTGTGGCCTAGAAGCAATAGGCTGTACCCTATAGCCTCGGTGTGTAGTAGGCTCTCCCATCCAGGTTTGTGTAAGTACACTCTGTGGTATTCACACAATGACAGAATAGCCTAAGGATGCATTTCTTAGAACATAGGGTCCCCATTGGTAAATGATGCATGACTGTAGTCACAGTTTCTCCATTCTGAAATACTGTGAAAACTTCCTTTTGGAAGCATAGTTGTTTGTGCTCAGGAAGGCTTTGAGATAGACTTCATTATAAAATGAATGCATAGAAAAATTATAAACCTAGAATGAATTGACTTGCTTGCTGAAACAAGAAGAGATTTGCTCAATAAACTAAGGTACAACAAACATTGGCACTGATGATAAAAGAGGTAACCGATAATCCTTTTTTTTGGGCATAGGAGAGGGGAAAATTGGAAGCTGTTGTGTCCCATAAGGCAAGTGTTGAGGGTTTGATGACTTCATTCTCTCATGCCAACTCCTATAAACTGGAAATGGTGCCTGGAGCTCTAGTAGGATCATGAGGCCTTGTTGGGAAATTTCTGGAAAGAGTGCTGCGACACGTTAGTGTGGTCTGCCATGCATGGCAACGGTGGAATGTTATATGCCTATCCCGAGATGAGGACAGAGGGTGATAATCTTTCTCTTTATTTAGATAAACTTTCAAAGACCTTATAAGTGGTCAGTGATGTTGATGGGACCTTGACTTTTATCCCCCCCCAACCCCTGTTAGTTAACCAACGTTGTAAAGCTTATGACCTTGGCAACTTTACCCAGGAAAATCTGAAGGTTAGGTGCCTCCCTGCTAAAGCCCGGGTTAACTGCTAGGCAGGGGATATTTTAAGATCAGAGGAAAGCCTTTGTCATTGTAATACTTTACATGTCCAATCTGACATAGCAGCTTTGCCAGTAGTGTGACAAGAAATTGTGTGCACTTATTTCACTTATTGTTAGCCAAAGGACAATTTTTCATCCAACTTCCATAGAAGAACTTGTTTCATCTGGAAGAGAATGGGCTTTGGAGGCTGGTGGATTGAGGCTGGAGACTGGGTTCTGATCCTGGTTGCCTCTTCTTGGCTGTGTCTGCTTTCTTATCTGGAAAATGGAGGCATTTTACCCACCTCGCCAGATTGTTGTGACGATTAGAGATAATAATAAAGCTCCTAATGTCATGCCTAGCACTCAGTGTGTGCTCAATAAATGGGAGGTGCTATTAGAGTAGAAGCTCTCTTAATAGTTCCTAGTAGCTTGTGGAATTAGTGATTTTCATCACCTTTGTATAGCCATGTGTCTGAACCTATGACACCCTGAACTAGCAGACTCCTGTGCCTGGGCCCAAATCCACCCTGCAGCCTGATTTTGTATATGAAGTTTTACTGGATCACAACCATGTTATTTCATTTTCATATTGTCTATGGCTGCCTTGTTGCTACAGTGGCAGAGTTGTATAGCCAACAAAGCCAAAAATATCTACTATCTGGCCCTTTAGTGTCTAACGGCTTCTACCATTTGAGTTGTGTGCTTGCTGAGTCAGTTGTGTTTATTCTCAAATCACTTTGTGCCTGTTGTTTCCATTGTAATTGCATAAAATTATGTAAACTGATGAAATAAGGGATCAAAAAGAGAATTGTGGCAGATTCTGTTGGTTGTTTCCAAATACCCAGCTTCCCTTTCTTTTTTGGGTAATGGAATTCTGAGTTTCAGCTGGGTGGTGGCCACCAGCAATTGAACGATGTTTCCTAGGCTCTCTTGCAGGTAGACACGGCCATGTTTTTATGTTCCAGCCAGTGGGAGGTGAATGGAAGTTGCACAGGCAACTTGCAGGCCATGACTTTAAAGAGAAAGGGGAATTATCTTGGCTTCTTTTTACCCCTTCCTGCTGGTGGCAGTGTGGATGGGGCAAGGTCCGTGGGGTGGCAGTGTGATTTGACAGTGTCTGAGCAATGAGATGGAAAGGGCCTGGGTCTCCAACATTATGGATGTCCCATATCAGCCTGGGACTTCTATGCTCTGCTGTGACATAAGGGAGAAATGAACTGCTGTCTTGTTTAGACCACTGTTGCTTTGACATTTGATGTGATAGGAAAACCTATATTGTAATACATATAGCTGTTTATGAAAATTAAGTCAAATGCATTGGAGAGAGTAAGAGCAAGTTGCTAATACTACTTTTTTTTTTAAGTGTGGACAAAACTAAAAAGGTTTGGGGGGATGAGCAGAAAAGTTTAGAATGATCCTTTACTTGGGTTTGACTTCTGTCATTAAATTCTTGCTCCTTTTTTAAATAAATAAAACTAGAAATCATGCCTAATACATCAATTTGTTTGAAGCCCTGAATCAACTGGCAATTTGATAACCCCCTCAGTCACCGCATCTAAGTGAAGATTTATTGGATTGAATCGAATACCACAGGGGTGGACTGCTAGGTTTGTTAGTCTCCAGTCAGCACTCAACTTATACCCTGAGTCTAAGAATATTCACACCTATCTCTTTTTTTTTTTTGACGGAGTCTTGCTCTGTCACCCAGGCTGGAGTGCAGTGGCGCAATCTCAGCTCACTGCAAGCTCCTCCTCCTGGATTCATGCCATTCTCCTGCCTCAGCCTCCTGAGTAGCTGGGACTACAGGCGCCTGCCACCATGCCTGGCTAATTTTTTGTATTTTTAGTAGGGGCGGGGTTAACACCACATGGGAGCCACCAAGGCTTATGGCTTGCACCTTCTGAAGCAGCAGCCCAAGCTGTACCTGGGCCTCTTTGAGCCATAGCTGGAACTGGAGTGACTGGGATGTAGGGAGCAGCGTCCCAAGGCTGTTCAGGGCAGAGGTGGCCTGGGCCTGGCCCACAAAAACCATTCTGTCATCCTAGGCCTCTGGGCCTGTGATGGGAGGGGTTGCTGGATGGTCTCTGAAATGCCTTTGACAGTGGGGCTTTTCATTGACTTGGCTATTTGCACTTGGCTCCTTTTTACTTATGCAAATATCTGCAGCCTGCTTGAATTCCTCCCCTGAAAATGGGCTTTTCTTTTCTACCACATGGCCAGGCTGCAAATTTTTCAAACTTTTATGGTCTGTTTTACTTTTAAATGTAAGTTCCAGTTTCACATCATTTCTTTGCTCACACATATGAGCATAGGTTTTTAGAAGCAGCCAGGCTATATCTCGAACACCTTGCTGCTTAGAAATTTCTTCTACCAGATACCCTAAATCATCACTCTTTAAGTTCAGAGTTTCACAGGGCAGGGGCACAATGCAGCCAGTTGCCTTGCTTAAGGCATAGTAAAAGTGACCTTTGCTCCAGTTCCCAATAAGATCCTCATTTCCATCTGAGACCTCATCAGCCTAGTCTTCATTTTCCATATCACTACCAGCATTTTGGTCACAACCATTCAAGTCTCTAGGATGTTCCAAATTTTCCTTCATCTCTCTTCTTTTGAGCTCTCCAAACTCTTCCAACTTCTGCCTGTTACCCAGTCTCAAAGCTGCCCCCACTCTTCGGTACCAATTTTCTTTCTTGCACTGCTATAAAGAAATATCAGAGACTGGGTAATCTATAAGGAAACGAGTTTTAATTGGCTTATGGTTCTGCAGGCTCTACAGGAAGCATAGCGGCTTCTGCTTCTGGGGAGGCCTAAAGAAGCTTCCAGTCATGGCAGAAGGCAAAGAGGAAGCAAGGCACATCTTACATGGCCAGAGCAGGAGTAAGAGAGAGCGGCGGGGAGGTGCCACACACTCTTTAAACAACCAGATCTCTTGAGAACTCACTCACCATCATGAGCACAGCACCAAGGAGATGGTGCTAAACCATTCATGAGAGTCTGCCCCCTGATTCAACCACTTCCCACCAGGCCCCACCTCCAACACTTGGGACTACAATTTGACATGAGATTTGGTGGAGACACAGATTCAAACCATATCACTAACTTTCTACCATTTTTTTGTGTGTCATCTATAATCCCAAGTTCATTCCCATACCCATCTTCCCTGCATACTGTTGTTGAATATTATATTTATTAATTTACTATTAATGCATGTACTATTTACATAATAGCTTATTCTCAAAACTGCTATTGAGGGAGACTAAGGGCAAGTTTAGCAAGCATTGTCATTTTTTTCTGTGACTGATAAGGGTCTGATTCTCTTAGTAAGAGTGTATTCCTTTAAAAGCCTCTGATTATTTATGTGAACATAAATGAGAGATACACTCTTCAAAGGACTAATTTGGGAATATGACCCAATTAAACAGCCCAGCATCTTGACTGAATATCTCAATGTGTGATAGTCACTCCAGGTTTGCCGTCTTCCAGGTTATTGCTTTTTATTACAAAGGCTGATTGTCCAAACAAAAATAATTTGAATTGGCCTTCATAATAAAAGCACTTTGGAGAAACTTGAGAATTCAGTGTTTGAGTTGTATATACCTGGTGCTCAGGCCCAGTGTGATGGGTACCATCTCTAAAAAGCAAAATTAGGAACAATATTGTTAATGACTTTTTTTTGTGCTGTAGGAAACAAATTTTTAGTATCCTCACAGGTTTCATATAAGTAGGCCAAATGTTACAATGCAGGGAAGGGACATTTACTTTTGACTCCAACTACAGCAAACCCTGGGTTCATCAGAAATTGTGGATCTTAAGTGGAATGCAAGAAAAGACTTATATCTAAATTAGCCAGCCTGCTTCACAATAACAGTTTTGTTTTCCTTGAGGAGTGTTTCTTGACTATCTGATATTATCTGTCCTTCAGGGATAAAGTAGAAATATTTTCTGCCCTCAGGGACAGTGATTGAAGCAAATCTTGGCATTCCCACATGAAAGGGTGTTGAATCTCCTGCAGGTCTCAAGTAGGTGCTTGTCCTGTGCTAGTAATGGAATTTGCATTACTCATGCCCTGGGCTTATGAAAGTCTAGTTATTAAAATATTAAAATTAAAAACGCTGAAAAATGACTTATACTTGGCATCTTGTTCATAGAAACTTGAAACTGTAATAACAAATACTATGATGGGTGGTTGAGTGTCAGCCTCCCAAATGATCTAGGTGGATTGGATAATTGACGATCACCTGGAGAGGTAGCAGTGCTCAGGTTGAGATAGGAGGTGGAAAGGGTCAATCGCCAAAGTAAGTAGCTGATCTCTGAGTCATTTTAAACTTGGTATTAAAAAAAAAAGGGAGAGCCCCAAATAGAACACTAAGTTGCTCTGAGGAAGGTGGGGCTCTCCGGGCAGAAAGCTTCTCCAGGCAGAACAAGCCAGCACTCACTGGCGCCTTCTGGTCCCTGGCCTTGGGAGGAGTTGCTCACGTGGCTAATTGGCCTGAGAAAGTGAACGCTTCAAGTTGAGTGCCATGTAATTTCTTAATCTTGTGTTTGCTTTTTTAATCCTCCAGTTGACAAATCTTATTTGCTTTGTCATGGTTCTAATTCTGTGAGTGCTCATGCAGAGAAATATATCTGTTTTTATTTTGTTTCTCTGCCTGCATAGACTCATATGCAAGCACCCACACACAGAGGAACATAATAAGTATCCACAGGATTAAACAAAATTCTAACACATTACACTAAGAAATGTTAAAATCTGTAACCAGATACTGACTGACCTTTCTAAGAAAAATTCGACAGGAATTAGCATCAACAGATGTCCACTACCAGTAGAGAGCATGAGACCCTTAGTCACTAGCTGAGAATGAAAGGTCTCCAAGCCAAAGCATATTTATAGGTGTGATGGTTTGCAGCAGCTGTTTGTCATGGTTGCCAGGTGACAAGTTATAACAAATCCTTTTTTTTTTTCAAGTTTGTCAATATGGAATGGTGACATAGCAAACTTTCTGAAAAATATTGTTTGGCTTCAACTTCCATTTCTTATAAATTAAAAATAAAATAATGAGTAGTGTGAAATAATGTATACTTTCTGGAGGTATTATAACAGAAATCAAAACATCTTCGGAAATGATTATTGCACTATAAATTCATAAGGATGTGAAAAAGTTAAAACCTAACAGCAATGGTGTGTGTGTGAGAGAGAGAGAGAGAGGACAACACTATCTGAAAATGTTGTCCAGCGGGGTGCAGTTGCCCTACAAAAACTTGAAAAGCAAAACCAAAAAGGGAGTCATTTTTCTCTGATATTCCATGTGAAGGTTGGATATTCATCGATCTCTCCATTCTGCCCTACTTAAGTTATCAGGGCCCAGTCCCGTTCTCTACTGGTATCACAGATGCTGGTGGGCCATGTGGGAACAGTGCCTGCAGGAGATTCTCATGGATCCAGGGATCCCCAAGTCACACATTAAGGCTCAAGTTTTGCCAGCAGAAATCTCATATGAAATACTGATTTTCAGTTCCAGAAAGTCCTGGAATATATGAAGCATCTTTCTTTCTTTCTTCCTTTCTTTCCTTTCTTTCTCTTTCTTTCATAGAGACAGGGTCTTGCCATGTTGCCTAGGCTGGTCATGAACTCTGGGGATCAAGGGATCCTCCCGCCTTTGTCTCCCAAAGTGTTGGGATTACAGGTGTGAGCCACCGTGCCTGGCTCGTATTTCCTAATTAGCTAATATTGAAGGCATTTTAACTGCCCATTTGCAAGAAAGAACAAAACAAAACTCTTCCATATAGATGACAGTTGTTTTCCAGATTTTTAATAGGACTTTTTGTCTATTATTTTGTATATTTTTATACATATAAGGGAATGCATGCTAATTATTACCAACATGTAATGTATAGAAACATTCAGATAAGTGAATTAAAAACATGGTGCCATTAAATAACCACTGTTAATTATTTTTGATATTTTCTTCTTTGGATGTTTACTGTTTATATTCATTCAGTGTTTTTATGTGCCTCATAGATGTCAAGCCCTGTTAGCTACTGAAGACAGAGCACTGTCCAAGAATTCCTTCATGGAATTTAAAGTATAATAGGGAGTCAGTGTTACAAATGTCATAAATTAATTGCAATTGATAATTGCCATGAAAGAACATTACCAGATGCGACAGTCGTCGTCAGTAACCATGAGATCTGCTGTGTTTCAAGCCCTTTTCAGCCTCAGTTTTCTCTTGGGTAAAATGGAGATAACCCTGCCTTGCAAGGTATCGTAATGGGATGGGGTCATAGGGGGATCATGTGGAGGACATTGCGACAATGCAGGCAGAGTGCTTAACATAGTGCCTGGCACACCGGGAGAGCTTAGCAGATAGTTGCCAGGGTCATGGTTATTATGGGCACGTGTTGTAATTTAAGTTTGCGAAGTTGGATTCATGATTATGGAATCACTTTGTGAGTACTAATTTAGGAACAGCTGGAGGGGTTCAGAGAGAAAATAAGAATCTAGATGCCTTAGGACCAAGGAGTTTCACCTGGGAACCAAAGCTGCTTTTTAGCTATTTTGATTTCTATTTGTGTAGCTTGGCCTTTAGGGATCCATAATCCTGCCTGTGGCACTGCCCTGATGTGCTTTCGTACTCATCTTTGCAATGGTCCCCATGTGCCAATCCAGAGAGTGTGTTTTCTGTATCTCAACCCACATTAGGAGCATTCCCAGTTCCATGCATTACTTCCCTATTCCATTGTGTATTCATTCTGTGACCTTGAACAATGTAGCTAATGTATCTGCGCCTCAACTTCCTCAACCTGTTGAACAGGAATAATAAACAGTAGTTCACTCACAGGTTGGTTGTAAGGATTGAACAAGATAGTAAGTTTATGAGATGCTGTTCACTACCTGACCCCTGGTGAGTGTTAGCTATTCTTTTTTATGGTGCCTGTAACCCCCTTTATTTGAATTGTTAACAAACTGCCTTTGCTTGATTTATTATATAACCTAATTGCATCTTTCCTTTCTACTACAAATTGCTACCTAAATAAAACTGTCATAGTAATCTGTGTCATCTTATAACTCTTTTTTAATAGTTACATTTATTTGTAATTTAAGATATTTTAAACAATTTTCCATTGCTCCTACTGAAACATGTGGCACTTTGTGTTACAAATGCCAGAAACCAGCTTAGGGCACAAGGGAATTGGCTCCAATCATGGGGGATGTCCATGGATGGATTTGCTTTGCACCTTGCCTTTTGGGCCCAACAGGACCCAAGAACTCAAACTCGACTATCAGGATTCATTCATATTCTCTCCCTGCCTCCCATATACTCTTTTTCCCTCCCTCTCTTTTTCCATCTACTCCAGGTTTCCTATCTTTGGTTGGTAATTATCTCCTCAAATCTAAAGCTCAAGAAATATGTGAAAAGATTTTAGCTTTGATATATTAAAAAATATAATTTTTTGCTTTCAAAAATAACTGAGTTGTGAAAACACTTTTAAGTTCATTAGTATATGCTAAAACATTGTCCTGTAAAATGTACAGTAGTGAAAAGATCTTACATTTAACAATAGATCCAATCCCCAACTTAGTTTTCAAATTCATATATCTCCAATAGCCCTAGATACAATTAAATGCCATTTTTAAAAGGTAAGTTTCATGTATCACGAGTGTGTGTATGCTTTGAATCGTTCTTGGGTCACATGTACACTTTAACTTATTGGTTAGGGGCTGTGCCTTAGTCAACTCTCAGTCCCAGAGCCAGGAATGGTGATAGTTAATGTACATTCACTGCATATTTATTAAAACAAACAGAAGTTAAATGATAAGGAGATAGTATTTCTTCTATGCCAAGATGCATTTTGTTGCAGCATTATTTTTTCTAGTGCTCAAAGACACTATTGGTGAAAGAGATGAAACAGGCTGCTAGCACATGTTCTCTCTTACAGAATTACAATCTATTTTTAAAGAGCACAAGAGTGTCGTATTTCTTAGTCTTACAGAACCCCCTAATGGAGAATACTGTGTGCTGCATTCTGAAACTGCCGGCAAAGTGCATTAGCATGGATACATATGTAACAAACCTGCACATTGTGCACATGTACCCTAAAACTTAAAGTATAATAATAATAATAATAAAAAAAGAATTCCATTATGCAGGTATTAAACTACACAAAGACAAATCTTATAATATTTAAACATTGTTTTGATAACTATATTTTTTAAGGGAACAAAGGTACATGATAATTTAAAAGATACACATGAAAGTAAAATAAGTGAACTGCTTCACATCCCAGTTTGACTGAGTTATTTGGTTCATAACAAAACTCACCACTTTGTATCCTAGAGATGGCAGTTGAATCACTTAATCAGTTTGATCCTTTTAAGGTCTGCTTTTTTTTTTTTTTAAGACAGAGTCTCACTCTGTTGCCCAGGCTGGAGTGCAGTGGTGCTATCTTGGCTCATTGCAGCCTCTGCCTCCTGGGTTCAAGTGTTTCTCCTGCCTCAGCCTCCTGAGTAGCTGGGACTATAGGCGCATGCCACCACACCCGGCTAATTTTTGTACTTTTAGTAGCGACCGGGTTTCACCATGTTGGCCAAGATGGTCTCGATCTCCTGATCTCGTGATCCGCCCACCTCGGCCTCCCAAAGTGCTGGGATTACAGGCATGAGCCACCATGCCCAGCCTAAGGTCTGTTTTAAGACTTGGTAGGACCAGAGCTGCATTTAGTTTATGACTGATTATTCTCTGCTATGGAGGCAAGACCCTTCTGAGTGTTCTACCCATGTCTGTGAATTTTGAGGTTTTTCAGTCTAGTTGGTGGGACCAGGTGTCATTCTTGGCAAAAGACACCGTTCCTTCTAGTCCTTTCTGATGGCTCTTTCCTGGCCTCTGGGCCCCTCACACGCCTGTGCCAGCCAAGCCTCAGCTGAAGACTCCAGGAATCCACCACATCAGACCTCTCCCTTTATTTCCCTCTGTACTGTGCTCTACTCTCCGGCTGGGTCCTGCAAACTCTGGCCCCTTGGATCTCCTTTTTGGACCCTCAGCAATGTCTCCTCAACTCAGGGAGTTGCCAGGTGGTACCCGGGTTGCTGCCTCTGCTCCCAGGCCAGGAAACACTCAAGGCAGCAAGCTGGGTGATCACGTAATTCCCCTTGGTTTCTCATCCCTTAGGAGTCACTGTCCTTCCTTGCTTAATGCCCAGAGTTTTGAAAGTCATTGTTCCATAGATTTTTTTCTTTATTGCCTTTTGATTGTTTCAGGTGGGTTGGGCGTATCAGCTCACTCTTACACCATCTTGCCTAGAAGCAGAAGTCTCCCTCTTCTATATTTGTAGGACAGGAATTCAATGTTACTTTATCAAGGGTATTTCTCACAGTGACTCTTAGGATAAGAAACACCTGCCTCAGCATCATCTGGGACACCTGGTAAAATGCAGATTTCTGAGCCTCATCCAGGCCTGCTCCATCTCCATCTCTTCAGTAAGGCGCACACAGCTGCTGCTTAAACAGTGCCCTGGGTGTCTCACAACTACAGCTTCAGGAACTGCACGAAGGGTTTATTTGGCCAGACCTCCCAATGTATATGACAAATTGTATTCTGATAGGGACAGGGAGGAATAAAGAAGGGATGTTGGCTTGAAATTCTACTGAGAAGCCAAAGCTCCTTTCTGTGGACAAAGTGAGGTTGCTTGTCTAAGGAGCCATCTTTCCATGTTTTGTTCCCTTAGAGTTTCACTGGCAGGTAAAACCAGA
This sequence comes from Nomascus leucogenys, assembly GCF_006542625.1. Classification (NCBI taxonomy): domain Eukaryota; kingdom Metazoa; phylum Chordata; class Mammalia; order Primates; family Hylobatidae; genus Nomascus; species Nomascus leucogenys. The sequence continues at coordinate 15,603,870 of NC_044386.1, read as the reverse complement.
AATTCTTCATCTGCTGAAAAAGGACTTTGCCCTGGCTTAGGGTTCTTTGATAAAGAATTGCTTGATTGCAGAATGGCCTTCATCAAAACACCTGACTAGTCTTTCCCCCTAAGAAGAAAAACTTAACCAGACGGCATCTGCTGGGGCTTTTTTGGGAATCATTTACAGTTACAGATCCTTGAGCAAAGCCCATTTGATAGATGGCATGGCCATGTAGAGGCTGGGACTTGTAGTGACTTCTCCCTGGGAACTACTTGAACTGGACTGGCTACGAGGATGGAAAGCTGGGGATGATGGTCATCGGGGGGTGACTCTTAAATGGTCTTTATCTTGTGGCTGGAGTGTGTGGTGAGTTCACTCCTTAGTGAAGGCAAGAGTGTGAGAGAAAGCTGGAAGGCTGGGGAGAGGGAGGGGAGATGGATAGAAAGATGAACCAAAGAACCTATTTCTGTTTGAACTTGGAAAGTGCATGTTCTCTCTGAAACTAAGGAGGAAATATTAATAAAGCTACTGGTAATGAATTTTCTCCCTTAGTTGAGTGTCAGTCACAGACGACTTGTATCGTTTGATTAGGAACTTAGTACAAACTCAAAATGTTTTGAAGCCTTAGGTATTTTCATTTCCTTTTATGTTAGTTGGGCCTTATGTTGCATGGTGATCAGTGCCAGGGATGGTGGGAAGACAGCTACACACCCTGGAAAAGATCTGTTCCCCAAGCCTTGCCCAGCATTCACAGGAGATCTTTTTTCTAGTTATGTTTTCCAAATAAGGCTCTCTAGGAAAACCTAGAGTTTCATTACGTAGCAACTCAGCGTGTGTATGTGTGTGTATGCAGATGACACCTGTGTTAAACATCAACCAACCACTAAGCGTAGATCTTGGTTTTTGCTGAGTATTTGGATTCTGCACATGAAGTGCTCTGTTTTCCTGGAAAGGGTTGGTCCTGCATGATGGCACGTTGGTATTGGTCAATCACACCTCATCTCTTCTGGTTCTAGGAAGGAGTGAGGAACATGAAATGTTCCTTCTCATTCTGAATTGCCACGTGGTCTCTTCAAAGAATATCATTGAATGTATTCACCTTTTGAAAAGGGCACACATTTTAAAGGATTAGGACTGTATTGGAAACCCAGAGTCCTGGCCTTGGGTCTTGGCTCTGCCTCACACTAGTGGCAAAAACTTGGATTTCACGTTCCTCACTTATAAAATAAGGGAATTTGAAAAGTTGACATCAAATGTCCCGTCTCATGCCAAATTATCTAATTCTGTATAACCTAAATTGAACTGTGGTGACATAAATTAATGGTAAGCTCACTGGAAGACTATAGAAATGTGAGTTGCTATGGTACTCAGAATTAATCACTGGGCAATTTAAAACTATTATTAAACTCCCAGGGAGCACTTGTTTTCAGTCCAGAAGAAAAGATGTGGAGTGACATCTTTTCTTCACCCTGGAACTTACATTTTCTTTTTAAATCATATATATTTCCATTAAATTTTATTCAGCCCAATCTGAACATTTTAATCTCAAACACTTATTACTTTTTACAAACCCATTTGGTTGGATATTATTTTCAAGTTGTACACAATGAATTTCTCATTACTCTGTGAGTATAACAATTCAAATATCAATTATAATTTATTGTGTTAATAAAAATGTAAGTAATGATGAAATTTATTGTCCCAAAAAACTATTATATGAGGCTTTTTAAAAGGGGAAAAATGTAATAAAGAGTGTTTTCTTATGACTATGGAAGATAGTCAAAGATTGAGTATTTTTTTCTTTCTTTCTTTCTAGCAAATAGTGTTTATCTATAGACACAGAGGAATAGTGCTACCAGCATTCAAGTTTTTGAAATAACAGTATTTTCCACATTTAGTGTGATGCAAGACACAAAGGGGGATCTTAATAACTTTTTATTGAATAAATGAATAAATTAGTGGATAGATGGTGTCCACTTCAAGTCCCTTGTGGAAAATAGATAAGACCCTTAAATGCAAAAGAGAGTTTTTAGTTGTTTTATTGTAATCTCTATAAAACACCTTAAGTTATCTGAAGTCTTTGTTCTAACATTATCTCTGTAGTGACAATTTAGTATTATATTAGGCTCTTTTACAATTTGGGGACATTTACTTAAGCAGTAATAAAAAATATGTAAACAAATATGGATATGGTGTCATTTCCAAGACATGAATCCTAAAGATGATATTAGAACAAAGTTCCAGCATTTGTACAAAGTACTATTCATTCAAAAAAATATTTTTTTGTCCTCGCGCAGTGGTTCATGCCTGTAATCCCAGCACTTTGGAAGGCCAAGGTGGGAGGATCGTTTGAAGCCAGGAGTTATGAACTGTTCATTTATTCTATCTTAATCTTTAAAAGAAAATAACAAATCCTTCCATTATAGCTTTTCATTGATTTTTGTTAGAATTATATTTGGCAAACAGTTCAAATGAATCCTTAAATAATTATTCAATATGCATAGACAGCAGAAATTAAAATGTTTTCTGTCATCTTCATGGTCCCATTAAACTGAAAAGTAGCCTAGCCTGTCTGTGCCAATTTGCAGCAAATCTATATTGTACTGAGAAAACAGACTGCATTTTAATAACCTTATATTTCCTTTGCCATATAGCCTTTGCTCTCTGGTGCAAAATCTTTTCTCACTAACCAGGTATCTTGGCAAGATTTTGCCACAGGTATCTGCTTCTTAGCTATGCACTTAGTATTTTAATAGATGTGGAATCATGGGGTATGCAAACCTGGTGCCAGATATGGTCCCACTGAAAACAGATTTGCTTAGTGATTCAAGAGTGGGTAGAGTTAATGGATGCATAAACCATCCCCAAAAGTTCATTTCTTCTGACAGACAGGAAATCTACCTGTAGGAATAACATCAGCCTGGACAACTGGTAGCTCAGTGACTCTCCAGAGCATTAGTTGAGGCTGAAAGAACAAAGAGGAAGGAAAATGGTATACTTCCCCCCTTTTAAAATATGCTATTGCACTCATTTAAACTTGGATTAAAATTATTTTTATAAAAAGGAATTGTAATTTACAAATTGCCTTACTATTCAAAATATATTAAAAATCACAGAATCTGTATTTACATAAACTTCTATATAGTTGAGCATCTAAGGGCAAAGGTAGTTTTGATTTGTCTTAGGGCTACTGGAGTTGAATCCAGAGATCAGCCTCACCCTAGTACCCTACCATAGCTCAGATAATAGTTCACTAACAATTCTTGTCTTCTGCTAGAAACTTTGCTGCTTTTGTTATTGCCATATCCATAGCTCTGTGGCAGTGCCTTCAACATGGTAGGCACATATCTCTTAATAATGTCTTAAATGAATGAATTTGAGGATTCTTAACAGGGCTTGTTTGAACTGGTATGTTTTTATGAGTTAGGATTGCAAGAGCAGGAATTAAGCTTTATGTCATTGTAATGTTAGGGAATGACATGTATCTACAATGTGTCTTCTTCCTGGAGTGATTGTTTCTAGTTTTTAGCTCACTGAGGTTCCTGTGGAAAATGAGGGCAGGGAGAAAGCTCGTTGCCGGCCCATGCATTCACACTCAACACATTCTAGATGATGATTAGGAAAATGTACTCTGGAAAAATAGAGGATATTGTAAGGTCCTTTTAACAATTTTCTGCAGAATTTTCCAACCATGGTATATATTGAAAATACATTGTTGGTGTTTATTCTTAATATTATATGCTTAATTCCAAGGTTTCTCTAAAAGTACTGTGGTTTCCCAATCCTTAAGGTTTAATACGTTTCTGAGAAGTTCCTAAAGGCCTTCCATGACCCAGTCTCCTCCTACCTCTGCAGCTTTACATGTTTTTCTTCTGGTTGACTTTGCTGGAGCCATGTTGAGACTCAATAAGATAGCACATTTAAGCTCCTTCCCACTCCAGGGCCTCTGCATATATTGCACGTTGTTCTATCTGGAACCCAATGATTAACCTGCTGATCCATCCCATATCTGAGTTTTAAAATGACTCTTCATTAAAGATGTCCCTAAGCCTCACCCTGTTCTCCCTTAGTGTTTCCCTGATTGTAAACAGACAATTAATTAGACAGCTAATTGTTTCTTTTGGCATGTGAGTTTCCTGAAGCAGGGGTCTGGATATTCCCTTCTGAATTCACAGGGCTTTTCCAGAGGGTGTGGCTAACAGTAGATGGTCAATAAATATTTGCCAAAACCATAAACGTTGAATGAATCATCCGAAGTTTGGTAATATTTTTTTCTTTTTGCCTCTTTAGCTGGGAAGTTATCAATTCCAAACCAGATGAAAGACCCAGGCTCAGCCACTGTATTGCAGAATCATGGATGAATTTCAGCATATTTCTTCAAGAAATGTCTCTTTTTAAACAGCAAAGCCCTGGCAAGGCAAGTTTTCCAGTAAAGGAGTATGTTTTAAAATGTTCAGTTACTTGGAAACAAATGAACTAACCTATTTTATCAGCTTGTCAGATTTCTCCAATTTTAAATATAATATACTAAGAACATATGCCATAAAAGCTGGTATCAGCAAGGTTCAGAACTGTGAGTGTGCGAACACTAGATAATCCTCAGCCTCACATTTTGCAATTGGATTGGTTTTACATTTTATACATATTTATCTAGCTCATTAGCTAAAATGAATGGTGATTGGTCTTATCAGCAAGACTAGGGAGAAAACAAAGTCTTAAGAATTTCAGTTATCGTATTTAGCCTGGTGCTGAAGTCAAAGGGAGATGAAATGAATACATAGTTCTTTGACTGTGCTTTCGGAGATAACTGAATCTTATTTTCAAGCTAAAAAGGGGAGATTCTTGTATGATTTATTTGTTTAAGAAAGAAAACTTTTGGCAAAAACATTCATAGTGATTATATAAACAAAATGAGTACTTTTCCAATTAAGATAAAACCCATGAGGGGGAAGTGTCTTACGTGGTTGGAAAGGGATTACATGGAGTGGTGCACATACTTATGTTACGTGTAAAGGCAGCTTTAATTCTGATCGACTGTCTTGATAGCTTGGTAGCTTGATAGACCTTGTCTATTCCAGTGTTGCTTTCAAGTTTCTTGAATATCCACCCGTGGATAGAATGAAGAGCTAGGAATGTCAGCACTGAAAATCTCTGTCTTTGTACCTTGTATAGGCAATATCATAACTTCAATAGTATTAAATAATAGAACTATGCTTGGAGACATTTTGAGTGTATTAAAGTGGCAGTATTGCGTTTGGATGCATTTTTTTATTCATTGAAGGCTTTTTTTTTTTTTTTTTTTTAGCATAGATACCTATATTTGGGGCATGATGTGCTGTTGACGTTGATTTTACTGAAGTGATTAAATGTATTTTTGGAAGATTCTAAACTTCAAACTTCTGCACTGGGTTGCATTAATGTGCCCCAAGTCAATTAGCTTAACATTATGATACTACAAATGTAGGGCATAATATGAATCCCTTTGTAAAACTAAATTCTGGATATAGTAATGCTTTTCTTGGCTTATTTGTTCCTTTGACTTTTATGGCCTTTCCATTTCATTTATAGAATTCCAAATTCTTTCAAGGGCTGTTGCTGTTTTAGAAACAGCTCTTAATTTTGTTCCACAAGTCATCTAATCTACTTTTGACTAGTTAATTTATTAACTCTGTACTAAAGAATGAAAAATCAAAATTAAACTTAGATTTAGACCCCTTTGCTCTTTATCATCATCAGTTATTGGTCAGAGGTATGTATTCCTTCCTCCTGTATCTTTCAGAAACTCCCTTAATGAATTTCCTTTGCTTGCTTATCAGTTTAATTTACTATCACTGTTTAAAGATGATGCAAAAATGTAAGACAGTTTAAGACTGGAGTGTGAAAAATCAGGTGAAGACTTTATGGGAAAATTTATCTGCCTTGATGTTTCTAGAGGGAATTAAGGATATTTTCTGATGTTTTTAAATTTCTTAAAACAATCAGGATTTTTTAACCATAAATGATAGAAGGAAAATAAACATGTCACTGTAGGAGTTTCATTTCAATGGCAGTTTGTTTCTAGGTGACTTAGAAGTGGGGTCAGTTTGAGCGGTATATGTGGTTAGGAAAGAGGATAGTGATGGCCATAAATTTATCCTGTCAGCTTAGCAGCTATAAATTACATTAGATTGTGTAAATTACGTTGGATTTGTGTAGATACCTCTAATTTCTGTAACATGTTTTGCTGTGTTTTTATGAATTTCAGTGGGCTTATAGTGGTAGTTTGAATTTTCAGATGTAGTTATCAGGCTGCATTAATTTCCTTAAATGAGCAAAGTAAAAGAAGTTTCTGGGGACATAATAGTTTTCTGTTCTCTTGCACCTGGCAGTAATATAGCCACAGGCATGCGTAATGGGAGTTGTCACTCTCTGTGCCAGAAATTAGCTCGTGTGTCCTCAAAATAATTATTACCAAGTGTTGAAATGGACTAAGGCTAGTCAAATGCAGCAGTCATTAGTCAGCCCTTAGTGCAAAATAATGCTCTTTGGAAAAAATCTGTAATAACCAGATAGGTCACTTATACCGGTCACTTATAGATTTACAATTGTGTGTGTATCCTGTGCTCCAAAATATCTTGGTGTTATGCATAACTATCCCATGTTATTTCTATTATTTCCAGTTTTGTCTCCTGGTCTGTAGCGTGTGCACATTTTTTACGATCTTGGGAAGTTACATTCCTGGGGTTATACTCAGCTATCTACTGTGTAAGTATAGTAGAACATATGGCTAAGTTTTGTGATGCATATGGTATCACCTCACGGTCAACAGACCTGTAGTTTGAAGACGGGGGATGAGTTCTTAACTATAATAAAAGTTGATTATTCTTTAATCTCCTGCTGTACAAAGTTTCTCCATTTTCCTAGAGACATGTCTCTATTTTAAAATTGGAAGAATAGCTGCAAAAGGCAGAATTATAAGTGAATAATTTTATGTTAAATTTTGTCAGTAAAACTATGCATAAAGCTGTATGCCCCACCTCCCAAAAACACACCAACACCTTTGTCTTCGTGCATGTTCTTTGGCTCAAAAAAATAATTAAAACCACAATGAAATACCATTGCATCTCTACCAGAATGGCTAAAATTAAAAATACTGACCATATCAAGTATTAGGAGGGATGCAGAGCAAGTGGAATTCTCATATACTGTTGTGGGGTAGGTAGAATGTTAAAATCACTTTGGATAACAGTTTGGCAGTTTCTTAAAAACTGCTACATGACAAAGCTATCCCACAACTAGGTACTTACCCAAAAGAAATGAAAGTACAAAGACATAAATGTTTATAACAGATTTATTTGTAGTAGCCAAAAGCAGAATATAATCCATACATCCATCAATTGGATGAATGGGTAAGCAAACTGTGGTATATCCATATAAGGGATTACTACTTAGCACTAAAAATTGATACATACAACACTAAAGAGAAATCTCAAAATAATTAGACCGAGTAGACAAAGCCAGATGAAAGAGTGTGATTCCATTTATATATTATTCTAGAAAATTCAAACAATCTTTAGTGACAAAGCAGATCAGTGGTTGCCTGGGGATGAGGTGGGTGGGGGCAGGGAGAAGAGGCAAGAGACTAGAGGGAAGGATGAATGAAAACATGAGAAAACTTCTGGGGGTGGTAGACATGTTCACTGTCTTGATTATGGTGATGGTTTCTTAGTTGTATGCATATGTCAAAATTTATCAAATTGTACAATTTAAATACATGTATTTTATTACACATCAATGATCACTCAAAAATGTCATTAAAAAGTATGGATTTTCTCCACCTGAAAACTATGATCTGGCACTGCTACCTTTCGATGGGGCAGGCACTCCCCACTTAACGTACCCCCATATTTTCCAATTTTTCTTACAATTTCTTGGCCTCTAGAGACATTTGAGTCTGTAGCTCCTATTTTAAAATATAATACAGGACACTTCCTAAAAAGAACAAAGAAATAAATATTAGGAATACAATACTTAGAGTGTGGCAATCTTTGCTTCTTTTTGTATTCTTAATGCATAATGCAAATGGCACATGGTCAGAGCTCAAATCCATTCTCCCCAAAAGAAGTCATATATAACATCAGCCTCATGATGACATTGTTTAGGAGGTAAAGGAGAAGAGGACTGGGGAATAAAAAGAATAATTTGGGCAAGGCATTATTCAGATGGTTTGCATTGATCTCATTTATGCTTCACAACAACCCCAAGAAATAATGTTACTATCCTAATATTATTGATGAGAGGCTAATAACTTTCCCATGGTGAAATGGCATTGAATAAACACAGTTAAACCAGGACTGTTGTCTGGAAGGCATGTAATTTTTCTATAAATTTTGAGAGGATTGAAAGGAGGGAGTTGATCTAACTGCACCTGGAAACAATGACTGTGAGCATTGTGTGAGAGTGGGTATGCATGTGTGTGTTTGTGGGTGGTGGCAGAAAATGTTTACCTTACAGAAAGAGAATAGAAATTATAAACTTATTTCACAGAGGCATTTCCCTTAAAAAAAACTTAAGTTTTTCAGTAAAGAAATGTAGTATTTTGTGAAATACTGAAATGTACATAGCCTTTTGAAAGGAAAGGCATTTTACCTCTACTCTCTTTCTTCTTTCAGTACTGTGTGCATTTTTGTGTCCATTGTTTAAATGTAATGATATTGGACAAAAAATATACAGCAAAATTAAGTCAGTTCTGCTGAAACTGGATTTTGGAATTGGAGAATATATTAATCAGAAGAAACGTGAGAGATCTGGTAGGTAAAGTTTATATTTTAGATTCTATGCATGAAATGAGACATTAGCGAGCTATTTTTAGGAAATTCCTTTAATACATTTGAGGATACTTTTAGCTTTTTACTAAATATTATTAAAGCTAATCTCCCTCAAAGTTATATATATCCTTTTCCTATTTAGGCTTTCCTTCTTTTTTCAAATATACAATTAAATAGACTTTTTAATCCACAGTATCGGGGAGAAAGAAAAGGCTTCAACACTCTTTATTGTGCTACTTATGATTTACTTAGTTTTATTTCGGGTTGGACTATCACAAAAAAAAGAAAATACAGGAAAAGCCAATATAATCATCTCTTACTTTTTAACTTGGCTTATGACCTTATAGGTTCTCAAACTAGAACGTATCGGAGTCACGTGGAGGGCTTATTAAAGGATAGATTGCTAGGCCCCAGCCCAGAGTTTCTGATTCAGTCGGTCTAGGGTAGGGCCTGAGAATCTGCATTTCTAAAAAGTTCCCAGGGAGGAGGCCATCTACTAATACACTTAATCAGAGCAGCCATATTAGCACTATCAACTATTAACCTACCCACAACCTCCATCATTTTCGTAATCTTGATCCTATTAACAATCCTTGAAATCGCCGTCGCCCTGATTCAAGCCTACGTCTTCACACTCCTAGTAAGCCTCTACCTGCATGACAACACATAATGACCCACCAATCGCATGCCTACCACATAGTAAAACCCAGCCCATGGCCCCTGAGGATGCTTTTGCTGTTTCAGAGACAATATTAAGAGAGCCACTAATGTGGATCATTTCCTTTGCAAATATGTGAAGCTTGTTATGTGCAAACATTTAATTATATTTGTAGTTGAGAATATGAGAAATATATATTTGTATTTGGAGAATATGAGAAATGTGGGGTAAGAATACATAATGAAATAAATGCACTATGTCTGAGTTGGCTAGGAAACTGAAAGCTTCCAAATTTTTCCTCAACAGAAGCAGATAAAGAAAAAAGTCACAAAGATGACAGTGAATTAGACTTTTCAGCTCTTTGTCCTAAGGTATTTTTTGTTTAGTTTTCAATTTGTTCCTGTGTGGTTTGACTGTAAATGTATTTACATATACAAAGCTGAATGATCTTCCTAATAAAATCCTCATATTTCTGTAAGATGACTGAATGATTTCAAAATAAAAATATCCATTTGGTTTTTATTACTCTATCATTGTGGGGGTTCGTATGGATTTTTCAAAATATTCCCTTCAGTAGTTTAAAATGTGTTGCTGGTATTTATTTATATTAACACAGATTAGCCTCACGGTTGCTGCCAAAGAGTTATCTGTGTCTGACACAGACGTCTCAGAGGTATCCTGGACTGATAATGGGACCTTCAACCTTTCGGAAGGATACACTCCACAGACAGACACTTCTGACGGTATGCTAATATTTCTGGATACATTTATTTTTATGAGTGCATACAAAACTATTTAACTTCTGTCAAATACTGAATGGGTAAATAACATGTTACCACCATATCTATACAGTAGAATATTACTTGGCTATAAAAATGAAGTACTGATACTTGCTACAACATGGATGAACCTTGAAAACATGCTAAGAAGCCAGACACAAAATGCCACATACTGTATAATTCCATTTATATGAAATGCCTAGAGAAAGCAAGTCTATATAAAGGGAAATTAAGTTAGTGGCTGCTATGGACTGATGGAGGGAATACTGAGTGACTGTTAATTGGTATGCATTTCTTTTTAGAGTGATGAAAGTGTTCTAGAATTAGATAGTGATGCTGCTTGTACAGCTTTGTGAATATACTAAAAAACACTGAATTGTATACCTTAGATGGGTGTGTTTTTTTGGTGCATGAATTATCAAAAGCTGTTTTTTAAAAAGTAAGAGGGAAAAAAATCTAAATCAGTCAATGTCCAAATTTGCCTTTATTGTGAAAACAAAATAATCAAAAATTAGAAAAATTACCTCCTGAAATGTGTTTGAGATGTCCTAAGCGATAATGTGGGAGAGAAAGATAGATGCTAATCCTACACATTTAGGCCTAGTCCTCATTAAAAGGGGCTGAAGTATGGACGTCAAGTTCCCTGAGTCCAAAGCTGACTCCGGAATTTCTCACATTTGTCTTCAAAGCTAAAAAAGCTTTTTATTTTTATTTTTGTTTCTGACTTTTAAGTTCAGGGGAACATGTGCAGGATGTGCAGATCTGTTACACAGGTCAACATGTGCCATGGTGGTTTGCATCCCATCACCTAGGTATTAAGCCCAGCATCGATTAGCTGTTTTTCTTGATGCTCTCCCTCCTCCCACCCCCAACCCTATGACAGGCCCCAGTGTGTGCTGTTCCCCACCATTGTGTCTATGTGTTCTCATTATTCAAGTCCCACTTACAAATGAGATCAGGCAGTGTTTGGTTTTCTGTTCCTGTGTTAATTTGCCGAGGATAATGGCTTCCAGCTCTATCCATGTCCTTGCAAAGGACATGATCTCATTCCTTTGTATGGCTGCATAGTATTCCATGGTGTATGTGCACCACATTTTCTTTATCCAGTATATTCTTTGTTTATAATAAGTACAATTAAAAACAGGACAGCACAGTATTCTTTATAATGCAAATTATATCCAAAATTTAAATTGACAGTCAATACTTGTACAGTAACTTAACTTTTGTTAGTCTCACTGGATTACCTTCTTTTGGCCATATACTGAACATATGAGCAGATTATAAAGGAGGAGGGTGAATGAACTATTTTATACTTATGTTCCAAAAAGACATTTTCTGTTTTTAAAGGAAGGAGGGAGGGAGGCTGTGCAGTGTTTGAAAGAAGATGGGTTTGGAAGGTGGAAGACCCAAGTGGAGTCTTGTCTTTCTCATTACCTAACTTTATGACCTTGAACAGGTGACATAATTTTTGTGGATCTCAATTTCCACACCTTTAAATTAAAACAAGAGCATCGCTGAAGGTCATTCAAGCTCTAGAAGCTTTCAGTACCTACAATTTGAGGTCATATTTTAAAGAACAAGAATAACAAGTACCTTGTTCTTAAGCATCCCATCTCTCAGATTTATTCAACAAAAGAGACAATAATAATCCAAGCCACATATAAGGCTTTTCATTAATTGAAGATTTCAAATCACTGTTGCAGGGAGTTAACTGTTATATTAAAAGATTTTATGTGAAAGGTAAAAACAATAAAATCTATCAGCCTTCTAATGTGACATTGCTTTCAAATGTCCTAAATCTTGGTATGGTCAGTTTCAGCTATAGTTATAGAGAGCCAAATGTTTCCATAAACTCTTGGGCTATATGGAATATATATCTTCTTTTCATTGCTTAAAACAAACACAGATTACAGACACTGAAATAGATCTCTATGTATGAAAATGCTGAGGCTGGATAATATTAACCAAAACCCAAGGAAACTTCCTATTATAGTATTTTAAATTTCATGTACGTGTATACTCATTGGCTTAGATAAGATAATTCCCACCCTAGGAGCAGGATGGGGAATTTTTATAGTAAATGCTTAAACTTTAGTCAAAACCTTAAGCTAATATCAGACAAAGGTGAATGTTAAGTCGTAAATACACCGTTTTGTGCTTAAGAGGAAAGCTAAATACGGAGAGGGATGTGTAGTATTTGTGTCCCTGTGGAGAAAGTGTTGCAGGACTAGGAGGAGTTCAGTATGTGGTTAAATTGATTCACGTTGACCCAGGAGGCTAGATGAATGCCAGGGTTGCCAGAGGGTTCAGATTAAAGTCAGATATCTTTAGACAGCACTTTTATTTGAAACTTGTCATGGTGCTTAAGTCTGAACTCCTGTTATCCATTTCACAGATCTTGACCGACCTAGTGAGGAAGTTTTCTCTAGAGATCTTTCAGATTTTCCATCTCTAGAAAATGGCATGGGAACAAATGACGAAGATGAAGTAAGTCTTGGTTTGCCCACTGAGCTCAAGAGAAAGAAGGAATGGTTGGACAGTAGTCACAGACCAAGCAAAGAGACGCAATCGGCAGCTGGTCTCACCCTTCCTCTGAACAGTGACCAAACCTTTCACTTGATGAGCAACCTGGCTGGGGATGTCATCACAGCTGCAGTGACTGCAGCTATCAAAGACCAGTTAGAGGGTGTGCAGCAAGCACTTTCTCAGGCTGCCCCCACCCCAGAAGAGGACACAGACACTGAAGAAGGTGATGACTTTGAACTACTTGACCAGTCAGAGCTGGATCAAATTGAGAGTGAATTGGGACTTACACAAGACCAGGAAGCAGAAGCACAGCAGAATAAGAAGTCTTCAGGTTTCCTTTCAAATCTACTTGGAGGCCATTAATCTAGGAATTGGCTTGCAACAGAGCACAAAAAACACCAAAAAAATTTCAAACGAGAAAAAAAAAAAGGAAAAAAAAATTGAACTGTAAGCTTTAATGATTACTTTAGATTTGTTTTATTTTCCCTCCTGCAGTGAATTAATTGTATATATAACAGCTGACACTGGTAGATTGGTATTTCTGATCATTATTTTTGTGTAACAAGCATGGAAATGAACTTTATACACACCACTGTGTTGTCAGAGATAAATATTAGGGGTTGTTTTTAAAGCAAAAAAAAAAAACAAAAACCAAACTATTAAAATCCTCCTATATTCTTTTTCTTTACAGTTTTTCAAGCATGCAAAACATTTATTGTAACTTATTGAAAAATATTAACAATTAATTGTGAATACATGCTGTTATCAGCTTCCTTATTCCTAATACCTGGAAATTTTTTTTTTTCAACTGATAGATTTTGATGTAAAAAAGACCGAAATTATCAAGGTATCTTAGTTGAAGGACTTGGGAAATACTATCAAAATTAATTTCTTAGGAAAAGTTTAAAAGTATATTTAAGTACTCTGGATAGACTGAAACATTTCCATGTTATTTCTGCAGTTGTAGACTTGGGCTTATTTGTAAAGCAGCATGCTCCATTGACTGCCATCTCTAGTCTTGCACTGGGTGGTATTAACCCATAGAAAGCAAGCAGTTGTGTATCACATAGACAATGGTTATGACGTAAACAGATTCAGTTGTTTTGTTGTTCATTCGTCATATGTTTGTGATAGGGATGTTGGGAGCACAGCTCTATTCTGCCTGCTCAGACTTAAGTTCGACCCTTATCTTTTATATTATGTCATGAAAAAAGTCTCCTAAAATTGTGAAACTAGTTCTTGATATGAGTGATGTGATCATCAGCAATAAAGATATAATAACTCTGTTTTCTTAGTCTGTATAGAGGAGAGGAACTTGCTTGGCTTTAAAATATATTTATTTGCCATTTAAGTATAAATATGAAATCTGTTTCTTATTGGGAAGATAGAATATATATATTTTCCTTTAAACTTTTTAAGATCACTTTTAAATAACCAAATTTGATTTATGGTTTTTAACCAAGGACTAAAGAGCTGAAACCAAGCTAGTTTTGTTTTTGTGATATAAACTTTAAGTGTCGAGGGACCATGCCAGCAACTACCAAAAATCTCTTAAATCTTCAGGTACAGCTGGCATTTTGGCAGATGCATGGAGACATCTGAGACCCTCAGAAAGGAAGGATAATCCAAGAATATAGAAAATCTGTGTTCTCTTCCTTTCATTTTATCCCTTATATTTCTAAAGACTAATTATAAGTAATCTGACATTTTAATGTAGCTACTCTTATTTATTTCTTTCTGAGGTATTAAAATATCTGGACTGAGTTTTGCCAAATGTTAAAGGGAGAAGAATTACTGAAGACTTTGAACACTTGCTTTTTGTGATTGCTTATGTTATTAGTGCCTCATGACTGTGTTTGATGTCCTTTATTGATACAAAGTGAGCCTGTGCCTTCATTATCTTGCCAATTTTAATACAAATGGAAACCTGGTGTTTGAAAATCTCTGAACTGTGTGGGTTTTGGAGGAATATACCTGAATTTTATTCAATAACAGTTTCTGGACAGGAAGAAAAATACAGTTACATATTTATAAAATAGTCGTTACCAGTATTCTTTTTTATGTGTTATGTTTCTTTCTTTAAAACAATATTCTTGGTTATAAAGTAGAAAAATTAAAGGTCATTTCCATTTCTTCACTGAGGAGAAAAAAAGTTAAATAATCCAAGTAATTAAAGAATATAAGTCACTAGGTGACCTTACAGGAAGATGAACTCAAGGGCTGATAAATCTGTGATGGTATGAACAATAAATCGAGAATAAAATGTTAATAACTACAAATTAAAAGGGCTGTAAGGATGGGAGGAAGTTGGTAGGTAGAAAAATGTGCTCTCACCACCATCGAGGAGACATGCCAGCTCTCTAGGGACAGCAGCATTATAGCTATGTATGAATTTTAATATTATTTGTGTATGACTGTGTGACTACACACTTACACAATACAATAATGGTACTTTCTCACAACTATTAATTCAAACAAACACAAGGATGTTGAAGGTTCTCGTTTGTGTATATGTGTGTTTTGGTGGTGGGGGGGTCATTATTTCTGGTTTTGAAAGATGAAGTAGCAGATACATTTCATCTGTGATTGATCCAGTGTAGTAGACGACTGCATGCCCTTTACTATGAGAATATAAATAGCAATATTTCCCCAACATCTGAAAGAACTGATAATGAGTGGTTTGTAAAATCTAAGTGGACTGAAGTACTTAAGATGTGAACTATGGATATATATTTTTAAAACTGAAAGCTGTAGAAAAGTTTTGCTTACTTCCTGTAGAAAGTACTGAGCAAAATCACACAATGGCAATAGCATACACTGAGAATGTATCTTAATCTGAAGCAATAAAGCAGTGCTCAAGAAGTTGAAGGTCGCTTTGGAAGATCAATCCAGGCTTGAATATTCTCATTCTGAAATACCTTTGTTTTTTTCTTACCCTACATAGCTTCAAAAGGGATTTTTTTTTAACTGCCTGCTTCCCACTTTAATAAAATATTAGGAAAACTTTTAATAATCTAGATGGGTATACTTCTTTACACTGCTCCAGCTGTGTTCACTGCAAGATAGGAAATTATTCTGAAAACGTTTACTGAACTACTGTTGTCTTAGATCATTTGTATCATGATGAAATTAGAAAGCCTCAGAGCTATATTTCTGTGTATTATTCCTCCATTTCCACTGTAGCATTTGTACTAAGAAAGATGTTGAAAATATGAGTTCTGGTTCTGATGTTAATATTATGGCTCTAAGACACAGTGTCAAAGTCATACAACATCCCCAAGCCCCATCCTGTTTCCCCAAACATTAAATAGGGAAGTTAATACTTACCTTATCACACACAGATGTTTAGAGAGTGAATGAAAAAAAGTATCTGAAGCACGTTGGGGGCAGGTGTGTCTGTGGAAAGGCTGCATAAAACCAAGATACTGATTTTTTTCCTGCCTATGTTTCAACTGAGCTATTCTTTTAAACATTAAAACAGAGGCAATCAACAAGGAACAGCTTACAAGAACCATAAGGTTCTTTTAATGGGTCTAGCACTGTATCAGCCTCATAGTGCAAGAAATCCTTGTAGAATTAATGGATGGAAGTGTTGCAAAAATGTCTACTATTTCAGTTGATTCTGTGGACCAAGCGTAAGGTTCTATAATAGTAATTTTTATGGTTATAACACCTACTAGCTATGGGACTCTGAGAAAGTCACCTAATAACTCCATACCTATTTACCTCATCTACAAAATAAAAATATAGTACCATTTACTTCACAGAGTGTTACAAGGATTAAGTGTCTTAAGGCTAGGATTGGCAGACTATGGCCCATGGGCCAAATCTGGCCTGCTACCTGTTTTTGTAGGGGCTGCAAGCTAAGAATGATTTTTTACATCTTGAAGTAGTTGAAAAAAATCAGAAGACTATTTTGTGACATGAGAATAAATGAAAATCAATTTTCGGCATCTGTGAATAATGTTTAATTAGAACACAGCTATGCTCATTTGTTTATGTATTGTCTATGGCTGCTTTTATGCTATAACAATGAAGCTGATTAGTTGTGACAGAGAACCCAGGCCTACAAAGCATATTTACTCTCTGGCCCTTTACGGGAAAAGTATGCGAACTCTTGATCTAAGACATAGAAAACAGGATCCTGTTTAATCCTCACGACTCTACAGTTAAGTGGTATTAAGAACATTTTGCCAAAGAACAGGGTAAATAAATTGTCCAAGGTCACATAGCTAGTCAGGGAAAAAGCCAGCCGGACCCCAAAGCCTATTCTCTTTCTAATGTATCATACTAGTATATTGGTTTCGTTTTTTGATACATTAACAGCGATCATAATTTTAAGTAGTTTAATAGAATTTCACTAAGTATTTAATACTGATATTATTTTATATATCTTTTTCTTTTTTCAAAGACTGCAGAAACCAGTTGATCTATACTGTTTTAAATGCTGTGTAAACAGGCTTTGCTGTAAATTTCAATTCCTTATTAAATTAAGAGAAGACTTTGCATATGTAGACAGCCAAGACAATTGGGGATTGAAAATCTCTCACAAGACTTAACGTTTTCATGAACACAGCATTCACAGAAACTGTAAACCATGTGATAAGTGTACGTTAGTTTTTATATTTCAGTATTTGCTACCCCCACCAAAGGTTACCCTCAACCAACCCACTCCCCTTTGTAGCCTTCCTTTTAGAAACCAAGGTGCCACTGCAATATAGGAATGTGAACAGCAGTAATTTTGTCACAAGAGAATATTGTGATCGGCATACAAACTGACTTGAAGGCAACTTTATTAGCTTTTATTTTAAAGCATGTAATTATCAAGGATGAATATCCCAAAGTCTTCCAAGACTGAAACAAGAACCATGTTACTGTGTGTACAGTGTGTCACTGTTACAGGGTGCACCATAACTCTAGTAGTTTGAGAATTACGTGAACTATTTTAAGGGCTATGTCATGATATACAGAAGGAATTCTAATTTTCAATACTTTCAAATTAATTTTCTTTGTCATAGGTGGTTGTATTACTCCATTCTCACATTGCTATAAAGAAATACCTGAGACTGGGTAATTTATATGAGATTTAATTGGCTCAGGGTTCTGCAGGCTGTACAGAAAGCATGGTGGCCTCTGCTTCTGGAGAGACCTCAGGGAGCTTTTACTCAAGGCAGAAGGCAAAGTGGGAGCAGGCGGCTCACATGCCAAAATCAGAAGCAAGAGAGAGCAAGGGGGGAGGTGATACACACTTTTAAACAACCACACCTTGAGAGAACTCACTGTCGCAGGAACAGCACCAAGGGGATGGTGCTGAACCATTCAAGAGAAATTCACACCCATGATCCAATCACTCCCACCAGGCCCTGCTTCCAACATTGGGATTACATTTTGACATGAGATATGAGTGGGGACAACATCCAAACTATATCAGTGATCTTAGTTTAAATTCCTCAGAGTGATCAATTTGGTAATTTTTTTTGATAGCAGTACTGTCAGCAGAGGTTAGACACATTGAGAGTGCTGAGGATGTGCTGCAGAGATTTTACTCAACAGTCCCTTGCATTTACCAAGGAGGTATTGGCTGTAGACCTACTCTTTTGTTTTTTCTCCAATTAGTTCCAGATACTGCTGCTGGATCTACTCAAGGCCCACATCTATTCCTGATGCCATATAAGCTGAAACATTTTGTGACTATCCACCAAAGGAAGCATGAACAGTAAACACAAGAATCCAGTCTTTTGCCAATGATATCATGGCTCTCTCTAGTCTCATTTTCCCTTGTTTGCATCCTAAGCTTCATGCAACCTAGACACACTCTTCATAAATATGTCCTTGATCTTCCTCCCTCCACCATATTTCTTCTACCTGTTCCACCTCCCTTTCCACTTGCAGAGTCCTCAATCTTCTCCTTTAGGACCCATCTGAAATGTCTACTCCTTAATGAAAACTTTTCTGATCTCTTTAATGGCATGAGATTTCTCTATCCTAAAGACTCATTAGCCCTTTATATTTCATTGTACTAGATCCAGCTAGTTAACTGTAAATATTTTTTATCATCCCTAAGAAGTCATAAAAAAACTTATTGAGAGTAGGAATGCCTTAATTTAGAACCAGTAGAATATTACAAAAAATATGTAGCATGTGGGAGAGACTATGGAGATATGAAAGCCACGAAAGGAATTTAAACTTTATCTTATGGGCATCAGACAACTATTCTTGAACAGAAAAAGTGACATACGAAAAAAATGCTACAGGAAAATTACTGATTACTTGTATTTACTGTAGAGGGGGCTACAGGGAAACAGTAAGGTTATCCTGGAGACTGCAGAAGAACAGTACATTGGAAAATTAGTATGGCGGAGGAAACAATACCCCTTTAAAGAAGAAAAGTAAAGAAACTGGAGAGTTCAATGATGCTGAAATTGGAGGATCATGAAAATAGATTAGAGGAGGCAGGGAGGAAATAATGACCTGAAGAACATGCTGGAAGAGCCATATAAGAATGATAATGGGCAAAAGTAAAACCAGAAGTTCTTTTACTTTTATAGCCATCTTCTGCTTTACTTTTTAGGGAAGCTTGAAAATAGTGTTTTCAAAATCTGCTTTGCTTATTCCAGTTAACAACTAATACTAGCTACATTTCTCAAAGTGAGTATCCAGATGGCTCAGCTATTTTAAAAGATACTGATAATTTCAAAGTAAGTTTTCAGAACTAAAAATCACCATCTGACTTAACTTTTGCACTGCAAAAGATTCATTTAACAAATACTGAACAGTTGATCCGCTGGCACTGTTATTGCATTAGGGTATACAACAAAGGAGTGCTTGCTGTCATGGAGCTTATGTTCTATCTAGACGCAGATGACTAACATGCAGTGTGACTAGACATCCTGGTTTGCCCAAGATTGAGGGGTTTCCTGGGGTCCAGAGCTAAGCCTGGGAAATCAGTGACAAACAACAAATGCTAGTGGTAGCTGATCTCCCAATGATCCCTTAAAACCACCCTGCCCCCCACCTCCCACTTCCTGGTATTCATGCCCTTATGTAAGCCCTTCTTAGGTTAAATAGGGCTGACCTGCATAAGTAACAACACATTGTGGAAACGACTGTGTGTGACTTCCAACGCTAGGTCTATGAATTTCATGTGGCTTTCCGCTGCACTCAAGCAGCCCTATGGAGAGGCCTACTTGTCAAGGAACCAAAACCTCTTGCTATCAGCTATGTAAATGAACCATCTTTAAGGGAGATTCTCCAGCCACAGTCAAATACAGTCAGACTTTCAGATGACTTTAGCCCTGGACAGCATGTTCACTGCAACATTTTAGGAGATCTTAGAACCACTCAGCTAAGTCACTCAAATGCCTGACATACAGAAACTGAAATAAAGCTTGATGCTAAATTGAGGGGTAATTTAATACAGAGTAGTAGATAACTAATACAGTGCTAGTGAAAAGTTATGCCTGGTAAGGACTTAGGAAGGTAGGCACTATTTTTGGTAAGTGGATTTGGATAAGCCTCTCTTACAAAGGCATTTGGGCAGAGATCCAAAAAATAAGGCAGCAAACCAGCAAAAGGATGTTCCAAGCAGAAGAGTAATGGATTTCTGACTTAGTACCAACTAAAGTGCTTGTTAGAAGAACGTCAAATGTGTCATTGCGACTCAAATAGGGTGAGCAGGGTAGAGAAGGGAGTGTGGCAGGACATCAGAGGGAAGGGTAGAGCCTGGCAGAATAAAAAGTAAGGTGTTTGACTGAGTCAAGGGAAGCCACTGGAAGGTTTTTAAAAGCGCCATCTTCTTTTGGTTTTCTATTGGCAGCTTGGATTCTGAGCATGCAACATTCGACTCTGTAACAAGGCTGACTCTGGTTCAACTAGGCTGTGTGGATGAAATCTATGACCTCCCCAAGCATTTGAAGTTCACGTTTTCTTTTTCTTTTGAGACGGAATCTTGCTCTGTTGCCCAGGCTGGAGTGCAGTGGCGCGATCTCGGCTCACCACAACCTCCGCCTCCCGGGTTCAAGCGATTCTCCTGCCTCAACCTCCCAAGTAGCTGGGATTACAGGTCCGCGCCACTGCGCCGGGACTAATTTTTGTATTTTTTAGCAGAGACTGGGTTTCGCCACGTTGGCCAGGCTGGTCTTGAACCCCTGACCTCAGATGATCCACCCGTCTCGGCCTCCCAAATTGCTGGGATTACAGGCGTGAGCCATCGCGCCTGGCCTGAAGTTCTTTTCTACAGAACTTTGCTGTCCGATATACATGAGGCTACACAGCCACCTGGGCACCTGGCACGGGTCTAGTCCAAATTGAGATGGGCTGTTAACTCTAAAACACACACTGGATTTCCAAGACTTAGAACCAACGACAGAGCGTAAAAGATCTCATTAATTCTTTTAGACTGATTACATGCTGAAATGACAGGATGGGCTAAATTAAACACATCATTAAAAGCAGTTTCACCGATTTCTCTTTACTCTTTAAAAATGTGGCTACTATTAGAATTACATACGTGGCTTGGACTGTGTGTCTACAGGGAGCTCCTGTCACGCATTCTGTGCACTCAAATTCCGCCGGTGTCCTCCGCCGGAAGGGCCGCCTCAGAAAGGCCGAGCCTCCGGCCCGGCCTCTCCGGTTTCCCGGGGAAGCGGTCCAACCACCCGCGAGGGCTCCGAGGTCGGCCCCGAGGGGTAAGGGCAGCCCTTGCCCTCGCGACAGCCATTCACCCGGCTCCGCAGGTGCAGCGCGCGGTCCTCAGAGAAACCCCGACCCTCGCGTCGCTGACCCGGCCATTCATTAATCGGGGGCTTCCCAGGGCCTGGGAGCAGCCTCGGGCGCCCCACTCCCCCATTCTCGCGTAGCCGTCTCCTTGACTGCGTCACACCGAGCGGCACAACCACCAGGGAAGGTAACTGGGAGGACGCGACCTCCCTCAATCAACAGCCAACTAGGGCTGACTTAGCGGACCCAGGTCCCGTTCAGCCACTGCGTTCCCTCAGCTTCCTGGGCCTCACGGCGGCGGAGGCGTGGCCACAGCCTGAGAGGCGGGTTTCCTGTCCAGTTGTGAATAACTTCCGACGTGTACCGGATGTTTCCTCAGTGACAATCAGGAAGTCGGCGTGTCGAGTGGCTCTTCCTGGCCGCTGAGTAGGGTTAAGGTCTGAGGGTCTTGTGGGGCCAGGGCGCTGATCACCAGGTGTTTGGCTTGGTCAGCTCTTATTTCTCGCCTGGCAATGGCGACGTACACTTGTATAACTTGCCGGGTGGCGTTCCGCGACGCAGACATGCAGCGGGCCCACTATAAGACGGACTGGCACCGCTACAACCTGCGGCGGAAGGTGGCCAGCATGGCCCCAGTGACCGCCGAGGGCTTCCAGGAGCGAGTGCGGGCGCAGCGGGCCGTCGCGGAGGAGGAGAGCAAGGGCTCGGCCACCTACTGCACCGTTTGCAGTAAGAAGTTTGCCTCTTTCAACGCCTACGAGAACCACCTCAAGTCCCGGCGGCACGTTGAGCTGGAGAAGAAGGCGGTGCAGGCCGTGAATCGGAAAGTGGAGATGATGAATGAAAAGAACTTGGAGAAAGGACTGGGCGTGGACAGTGTGGACAAGGATGCCATGAACGCGGCCATCCAGCAGGCCATCAAGGCCCAGCCGTCCATGTCTCCCAAGAAGGCGCCCCCAGTGCCTGCAAAGGAGGCCAGGAGTGTCGTGGCCGTGGGTACTGGTGGCCGTGGGACCCACGACCGAGACCCGAGCGAGAAACCACCCCGGCTCCAGTGGTTTGAACAGCAGGCAAAGAAGTTGGCAAAGCAGCAGGAGGAGGACAGCGAGGAGGAGGAAGAGGACCTCGATGCAGACGGTGAGGGCCCTGTCTGGGCGGGGAGGGTAAAGAGGAACTTGGCCGCCGCTTAAGTTTCCAGATTTATACTCGAGATGGGTGTGTGTGTGTGTTTGAGAGCTTTTAAGTAAAAATGATGAGGGAAGGTGGTTTAGACGCTTTCTGAAGTGCCTTATCTGGCCAGCAGGTTTGGCTGTTCAGTTCACTCAATTCATTCTCCAAGGCCTAAAACGTTGTCTGGAAAAAGAAGTGCTTAATGCATATTTGGAGAATGAATTGATGCCTTCTCTGTTTTGGATGAGGAGGCTTTTAACATATGCACAGGACATGCTATCGTTATACTAGCTGCCGTGTAGTTTGCGATTCTAGTGGGTTTCCAGTTATGATGGTTTTGCACTTAATTTAGTTGAGTAAAACAGAATGAGGGGATCAAAACCAACTCAGCCAGAAATTTGGAGCTGGAGCTAGCAGCCTCACCTCTTTGACTTTATGAGCTATTTATTGCTTACTTCCCTCATCCCACATCTTATTAACAGTGCTGGTGTAGTTGTTCATATCTTAGTCTGTTCGCTCTGCTATAACGAAGTATTAGAGACTGGGTAATTTATGAACAACATAAATGTATTTTCCCATAGTTCTGGAAATTGGGAAGTCCAAAATCAAGGTGCTGGCAGAGTCAGTGTCTGGTGAGGGCCTGTTCCATAGATGAAGTTTTCTCATGGTATTATCATGTGGTGGAAGACGCAGAAGGCAAAAAAGGGGCTAGCCCGTTCCCTCGCACTAATCCATTCATTCGGGATTAGTGCTTGCCTAACCTAATCACCCACTAAAGGCCCCACCTTAATGCCATTTCATTGATGATTAAGTTTCAACATTTGAATTTTGGGAGGGAAACATGCATTCATTCAAACCATAGCCGTTCATAGAGCACCCTCCCAGCACATACACACACCCCATAGTACTTTTGTGAAATAATAGATAGAGGCATTGTTTTAGAAGTTTATAAAAATATTCAGCCAGATAGGAGACTCCCTAACTATACGTTCAGCACTGGGCTAGGTGCTGTAAGGCATAGGAAAGAAACAAACAAAAGACTCCTGTTTCCTGGAAAAGAAAGACTAAGGAATTTCACGGCCATTCAGATGAGTCTGTGGTAAACAAATAGCTAAAATTGAGATCTTGAAAGAGGAGTTGTCCTTGGGAGTTGGGGTGTGGCTGTTTCTCCAAATACAGGACTGTATCACCTCATGTGAATTTTTGTGGTATCTTTGCTTGCTACTACTTTTCTTAAACTTTGTATTTCAAAATTCTGGCTTGCAGATTGGGAAGATATTGATTCTGATGAAGAATTAGAATGTGAGGATACTGAAGCAATGGACGATGCAGCGGGGCAGGATGCAGAGGAAGAAGAGGCTGGGGAAGGCCCACCCCTTGGTGCCATCCCTGTCACGGACTGCTTATTTTGTTCCCATCATTCCAGCTCGCTCATGAAGAATGTGGCTCATATGACCAAAGTCCACAGTTTCTTTATTCCTGATATAGAATATCTTTCAGATATTAAGGGACTGATTAAATACTTGGGTAAGTACAATAGTTTTCCTTTCAATGAGGAAATAATCACATTATTGGGGGACTGGTCTCAAGGGAACATTAGTTTTGCATTTTTCATCAATCTTTGATATAATTGCTTGCTTATTTTGTGAATGATTTTTGAGTTTCAGTGACAAATAGTGAGATTTAATCTGGTTTCAAAAAGCTTTTTTCATATTTTTTCCTTACATTATTTTTCTAGGAGAGAAAGTTGGTGTTGGCAAGATTTGCTTGTGGTGCAACGAGAAAGGGAAGTCCTTCTACTCCACAGAAGCTGTACAGGCACATATGAATGACAAAAGCCACTGTAAGCTCTTCACAGATGGCGATGCTGCTTTGGAATTTGCAGACTTCTATGATTTTAGGTAAGCATAGTTTGTAATATGAAGTAAAGTGAGTTCATATTTGCTTTGAAGTGATATTAGGTGTGCCAGTGCTGGATATGTTTGGCACTGTACAACATATCCTTAATAACACTTATAACACCTCTGTATTAGGTAGTTCTTTCCTTGTAGTTGAGAAACTCAGTTTAACAGAGTTTAACATATCTAGTAAAGAGAAGACCTTAGACCCAAACTGAAGTTTGACTTGTTTTTGCTTTTGCTCTGGTTAAATCATCAAGAGTTCAGTTTTGCCAGTTACCCCTTGAACAGAGATACAGAAATCAGGTTTCACATATTGGGTTCCTGGAGAATCCTTGCATCACCCAGCTATCTCCTGAAGGAGTTGAGACAGTTGCTAAACCAGGCCCAAACCAGGCATCTGATGGTGAGATTACCCCATTGGTGGTTCACCCCTAACTAGAATCTTTTTTTTTTTTCTGAGAAAGATTTTTGCTGTCACCCAGGCTGGAGGACAGTGGCACAATCACGGCCTACTGCAGCCTCAGCTTCCCTGAGCTCAGATGATCCTCCCACCACAGCCTCCCCAGCAGCTGGTGTGCACCAATATGCCCTGCTAATTTTTGTATTTTTTGTAGAGATGGGGTTTCGCCATGTTACCCCAGGCTGGTCTTGAACTCCTGGGCCCAAGTGATCCACCCGCCTCAGTCTCCCAAAGTGCTGGGATTACAGGTGTGAGATACCATGCCCGGCCCTAACTAGAATCTTGAATATTTTGTATGTCATTTAGCAAATATATGTTAAGTACTTGTGAACAACTAGTTGTCAAAATTCCTGTGAGCTAGCACAGGAGATAAGCAGATGTGTATAATTACCATGCCAGGCATGCATAGACCAAGTGATACCATGTTCAGAAAAGTCTCAGTCTTTTAAGTCTTCCTTTTGCATTTTCTCCCTGATTTCTCATTTTGCAGCTGGAGACTTGCAGTTGGTGGACATGACTGGGTGGAGGTAGAGGGGAGGATTAGAGGCTGTGGCAGTAGAGAAACAATGAATGTCTGCTGGTGGTGGGAAGCATCCTCTTTCGGTATTTATCCCTCTCAAGTTTCCTTTTAGACAGCAGTGTTGATGACCTTTTGACTGATGTTGTAATCAGAGTGGTCAAAGCAAATACCATGGATAGTCAAGTGGCTGCCATCAGCAGTAGGCTTGGAATGCCCAGCACTTGGTCTCTCATCCTGTGGTTATATTCAGAATCCTACAGTCTCATAGATTTCAATATCTTCTGTAGGCCCGTGACCCCCACATTTATATCTCTAGTATAGCCTTCCCCTCAGCTGTAAACTGAAGATATCCAGCTGCCTCCTCAATATTTCTACTTGTGTCCAAAAGGGATCATTAACTTAACCTGTCCAAAATCAACTCCTGCTATGCATCCTAATCTGCTCTCTGTAAGTAAATGGCATCTCTGTCCTTCTAGTTACTTAAGCCAAATGCCATGCGGTCTTCCTTTATTCTTCTATTTTCTTTCATGCTTACATTAGAATCGATCACCAAATTCTGCTTTATCTACTTTTGCACTATCTATCTTCAGAGGCTGACTGCTTCTCACTACTTCTACTGCTACTACCCAGGTCCAGGGCACCATCATCTTTCGCCTGACTTCCTGCAGTAGCCTCCTGCTGCCTGGTCTCCATACTTACATCCTTACTACCCGCTATGTTCTATTCTCAAAACTGTAACTAGGGGGATCCTTTTAAAACATTAAGTGAGGTCAAACTCTGCTCAGATTCTTTCAAAGACTACCTATCTTACTCAGAGTAAAAGCCAAAGTATAATGGCCTGCAAGGCCCTGCACTTGATGTGGAGCATCTGTGGTCCTGTGGGTTTTGTATTAGTTGCTGTCTGGATTCCTAACTATTCCTCTAATGCATCAAGTGTGTTTCTCAGGACCTTTGCATTTGCTGCTGTATTTGTTTATATTATTCGCTTAGATATTCACTTGACTTGTCCTTCACTTCTTGCAGGCATTGACATAAATTTCACCCTCTCAGTGTGGCCTTTTTTGACCACCTTCCATAAAATAACACCTACCCAATCCTTTTTATCCTGTTTTATTTTTCCTTATATCCCCTACTGCTATTGTGTGTATTGTATATTATTTATTGTCTCCTCCTTCTGGAATCTAAGCTTCAAGCCCTAGCCTTTTGTTGTTGTTACTGTTGTTCTTTACTGGGTGTTGCTTAAACCATTAGTTTGAATTAAAATATGTAACTGATGGAAAGGGTTCTCCCTTAGTCCAAATGATGTATTTTTCATTCCATTTACAGTTTTATTTTGTTGGTGCCTAGAAATGAGAAATTATATGAGCTTTTCTTCCTAAAAATGAATATTAAATGATTTGTTTTTCTTAAAAAAATAAAAGTTAGCCAAGTGTGGTGGCATGAGCCTGTAGTACCAGCTGCTTAGGAGGCTGAGGTAAGAGGATCACCAGAGGCCAGGAGTTTCAGGCCAGGCTAGGTGACATAGTGAGACCCTGTCTCTAGGGGAAAAAAAGGAAAAAAAAAAAAAAGTTGATAATGCTTAATAAAGAAAACTTGGAAAATAGAAAGCCTTTACATACAAAGCTAGTGTTTATGGAGTGCTTACCTGCCAGACACTGTTCTAATAAGCATTTTATGTGGATTCACTCCGCTAAAAAATGACAAATTACCTATAATTTCACTTGTTTACTTATTTTGGACCTGAAACTTTTTATTGAAGAATAAACTTACAGAAAAGTGCATATGTGTATATAGCTGGCCCTCTGTAGTCATAGATTCTCCATCCGTGCATCCAAACTAAAGTATTCGAAAAAAATTTTGTCCATACTGAACATGCACAGACTTATTTTTCTTGTCATTATTCCCTAAACATTTAGTACTGTGTAACAACTATTTACATAGCATTTACAATGTATTAGGTATCATAAGTAATATAGAGATGATTTAAAGTATGCAATGATTTAAGTTATATGCAAATGTTATACCATTTTATATCAGGGACTCGAACATCTGCAAATTTTAGTATCCTAGGGAGGTCCTGGAACCAATCCCCCATGGATACCAAGGGATGACCGTACTTGTGATATCATGATTCAGTTTAGTGAAATTTTAAATATAACTAGCACCTAGATCAAGCATCAGCATGTTAATAATACCCTGACATTTCCCTTGTGTGTCCTTCCAGAAACTACCCCTCCTTTCTCCAAGAGTAACTACTATTCTGACTTATAGCTGCATAGATTGGTTTTGCCTGTTTTTATACTTTATTTAAATGGAATCACAAAGAATGTACTCTTGGGTGTGGCTTCTTTTGCTCAACTTTATGTTTGGGAGACCCATTTATACTATTTTATATAGCTGTGGAGAGTTCTTATTGTTACAGAGTGTTCTGTTCAGTGCTCCACAACATCTAGTCTACTGTTGATACACATTTGAGTGGTTTCTAATTTGGGGCTATTATAAACAATGCTGCCACATCATTCTAATGTGTCTTTGGCAAATGTTTATAGGTTATCTGTTGTGTGTATATGTAGGAGTTGGGCCAGAGGATATACATATGTTCCATTTTAGAAAATACTGTCAAATTGTTTTCCAAAGTGGTTTTCTATACTCCCACTTGTAGTGAGGGAGAGTTTTTCATTTTAGCAACTATGGTGGGTGTGTAGTGGCTTTAATTTGCATCTCCCTGATGATGATTACTGCAATCAAGAGCCTTTTTATGTATTCATTGGCCATTTGGATATCTTTTTGTGAGGTATCTGATCAAGTATTTTGTCTGTTTTCTTATTAGGTTGTCTGGTTTACTGTTAATAATTTAATGTACACTTTTCCAATTACTTTTTCATGTGTATCTATGAATAGCATTTGTCAACATTTTTAGGAATATAGAGATTCTTGTGGACCTGCACTGTCCAATATAGTAATTACTGGGTATACCCATATAGCTATTTAAATAAATTGGAAGTTTAATTAAAAATTTAAACATTCAGTTCTTCAGTCAGACTACCTGCATTTCAAAGTTCTGTGCTGGAAAGCTCATGTGACTGCAGTTACTGTATCAGACACAAAGACATATTGATAGAACATTTTCTGTCATCACAGAGTTCTGTTGGACAGCACTGTTCTATAACTTGTTTTCATAATGGTTAAATTGAGTGTAGCTGCATGTCCAGCTGTACGTTCTCCTTCTTTTCTTCTCTGTTAGGGAGCCTTTCTAGGGAAAAACAAATAGAATTCTGTTATAGGTCATTTGCTCACTTCTACTACAGACAAAA
This sequence comes from Nomascus leucogenys, assembly GCF_006542625.1. NCBI lineage: Eukaryota > Metazoa > Chordata > Mammalia > Primates > Hylobatidae > Nomascus > Nomascus leucogenys. Next base: position 15,575,035 of record NC_044386.1, on the reverse strand, counting down.
TGCTAAGGAGTTGTTTTCTCCCAAAACCTTTTAACTGTAGTTCCTACAGCTGCTTCCTCCCCTCTCCCTCTTAGGTAGCTTAGGAAGTTTGCCACATTTGCAAATGAAGTTTATGTCTTTTAGTTCAATTTGAGATACTAGTCTATTTATTAGTGCTATTTCTCTGTTATAGGAGTAGCTATCCAGATCACAAGGAAGGGGAGGACCCCAATGAGGCTGAGGAGTTGCCCTCAGAAAAGAACTTGGAATATGATGATGAAACCATGGAATTGATTCTGCCTTCTGGTAAGTGCGTTTGTCAAAAATAAATAGCTTAATGCCAGTGGGATTGAGGGAGAAGCATATCTCCATCAATTACCTTCCATACTGAGGGAAATAGACCATAAGCTTAAAGTATATGTTTGGGTTCTCATGTACAGTGTAAACCCTGAAGGTTGCTGCTCAGCTCTAAGTTGCCTGTTTTGTTTAAATTTGATCAGTGTTTTTTTCATTTCTGGGTTATGGTTCAGAATATTTGATGAGGCATTTCTTTTTTCTTTTTCTTTTTTTTTTTTTTTTTTTTTTTTTTTTAGATGTAGACCTTTTCTATTCTGTTCTTTATTTATTTTTTATTCTTTGGTCCTGTATAGGTTTCTCTTGTTAATTGTAATCTTACTGTTATTCTTTGAACTGATACCTGTTTCCTTTTGTTGCTCAGACTTCCAAATGGTAGTTTGGTGTGGGTGTATCTGACTCATGGTGGAAATTTATCCACCATGAGGTATGAAAAGATGAAGAATAACATGAATGTGAGAAGCATAGATGGTTGTTTATTGTGTAGGAAGAAAGAATCGTGATTAACTGATAAGAATAGGAGAAGCTACAGAAGACATGTTTGAGAAATGAAAGGAGATGGAAAGGTAGAGATGATAATAAGATCTTAATATCTGGTATTTACCGAGCAGTTAGCACATTCAGGCAGATGTATTTGTCTTTATAGGCCAACGTGAGTTAGATTCCAGCATCTTCATTTTACATATGAAGCTTAGAGAGGCTGAGTAATTTACCAGGATCACATACCTAATCAGTAAAGCCTTTTTCCAATATCTGTATACTGCCTCGGGAGATTTGCAGTAATGGTGCAGGCAGGAACAACACACCCTGCTGGTGGAGAGGTCTGCAATGAAGCAGCCTTGTCTTACGGCTTTCCACATAGAATGTCACTGCTTAGGTACAGATGGCTATCTTTAGCTCAGAATGATAACCTTGTAAGGCCAAGAGCAGCTTTAGAGTGTGGCAATAGGAGGAAAGGTCAGGCAGAACCTATTTTGAAGATGACAGTTCTTTCTACAGTGATAAGAAGGTTATAATGCAATATACTATTATGGCCTATCTAATACACAGTAGTAAAACCTAAATCCCCGAGAACCTTTTCTAGTCTTTCTCTGATGACAAAACCCATATAGAACATCAGAAATATGTTTAATAACTTATTTTCCAGAACTGTATGTTTAATTGTTGTCTCCTTAGCTTCTTCTTCTTAAACGGTAGAATCAGATAACCATAGACCTTAAGTAAATTGAATAAGGCAATCCTAGTACAGCAGTGTCTGCCATGTAGTAGGATCACTATAGTGTTTGCTTCATTTTGCACCTACTTTAGCACAATATATTACAAAACTTAGCATAACATGAGCATATCTATTTGAGAAATCTAGGATGTTTCAGAGAAGTTTTCATCTAGACTTTACATTTTTGAAACTTACAAAAATAAAGAATCCTCAGCTTTGTCCTGGGTGATTGAGTTTTTTCAGGTATCTAAAAAGACACCCATTTTGACTGCCAAAGCCAAGCCCATTTTTGGCTTTGGCTAGCCTTAGAAAGATCTTAGAGAGATCTTCCTCTCCCACATCCAGATAGCTTAGTAATTCCTAAATGTCTTTTGAGTATTTTTTTTTTTTTGTATTAATTTATCTGTGTCACCATTATACCCTCCTGTCTGGTCATCTCTAATCTGGTTTCCACATGACCACCAAAACATTCTTTCTAAAACACCAGTAGATTTTCTTTACTCTCTGTAGTTCCTCCACTGGGAGCCATTGCCTTTAGGGTAACTGAGTTTCTCTCGCTTCTGGTCCCTCAGGTGTGTAGTGCTATTCCTCTACCCCACCCACATACACAGTTTTCTTCCTCTGGGTGTTTGCATGTGTGGTGCCTCTTTTATTCCTACTTTTCTTGTAAGATTCAACTTATTTAGATTCAACCCTCTGGGAAGGCTTCCTGAACTCATCTCCTGTCCATTTACTGGGTAACAAGAGTCTCCCCGCTGCTGCTGGGACACTAAATTCTAGTTACTCAGATTGAACTTCAGTAAAATCAAGCAGGCTATCTCAAAGCCAATGACAAAATGTATCCACTAGAGGGCACTGTGAGCATTTATTTTGAAGATTGTGGTCTGGCAAGGTTTTTTGGGTTTCCTTCATTGCTCTTCAGCTCTTTTGGAGTAAGTTGGTATGAAAGGCCCATTCAATTGGATGTCAGAAATTGTAAGGCCATTTGTTAAGAAGGAGTGGACATTAGCCTGGTGTGATGCTGTGTGCCTATAGTCTCAGCTAAGGCAGGAAGATCACTTGAGCCCAGGAAGTCAAGAGTCACAAGGCTGCAGTGAGTCATGATCATGCCACTGCACTCCGGCCTGGGTGACAGAACAATACGCTGTCTCCTAAAAACAAAAAAGGAAAAAAAGGAGTGGACGGTCTAGCTTTTGGCTACTGCTGTGTCAAAAGCTAGATGGACAGGTTGCATGCTTCACCATGACTTAGACATAACCAATCCCTTATTTATTGGGCGGTCACCCTGTGTTCTAGAAAATACTTCTTCTTGATGAGGGCCTTCAAGTGTAGCTGTCCTTAGCCCATCATACGTGGTGCTAATATCAGGTGGTCACTGACATTGGCACAGGGCAGGGGGGAGCTCTGAATGCTGTTTTCAGTTCCTTCTTACCAGCTGTTGGAAACCTTGGCATTGAGTATTGAAGCCATTTCAAGGACGCTTTAAAAGGCCAACCTGCTGTAGGATGTATTTCCACGTGTTGCTTAAGTATATAAATATATTGAATTCTTATGTACTAATGACCAGCATTATCACCTTGCAAACCTGGAGTGTCCAGACCTAACGTTATAAATAGAACATCACAGTAAACAATGCTGGAATTTCCTGTAGACCCTCCATTTAAGCTTGTGTTTTTATCCATCAACTCACTTATTTCTTGTGGTCTAAGAGCTTTGTTAACTCTTACGCTGTCAAAACAGTCAGGTTCAGGGAAAATGTTTTTATCCAGACTAGTATCCAAAGACCATGTCTTTGAATCGAAAGGTTCTTTTTGTCATCTCTTGAGTATGATAACAAAACAAGCAACTGAAAGTAACTACTTTTCCATATCTGTGTAGCAAGCAAATTATTTTCCAGTTATTTTGGCAGGTATAGGGACTTAAAATAACCAAAATAATTTTCTTATGCACATTAAAAGTCTGGATCCTAAAAGCAAATACAGACTTCCACAATATTTATAGTATCTGGTTCATGGTCTTTTTACACAAAAGATTCTGAAAGAAATGACTTTACATAGGTAAATATAAATCTTTCCTGGAAACTGTACACAGGGTTCTACCTGGCCAAATAACCAAACATTTTCAGGGAAAATGGCTTTTTTGTGCCTTATGTATATACTGTTGTTAAATATCTGCATGGTTATGTCTGTCTGGGAAGATGTTTGATTGCTTTTGTTCTAATTAATATTCTTGTGAAAGGATAGCGTGTATTTAGTAAGCTTTTAGGTAATGCTGATGACATTGGCTTAGGGCCCACCTTTGGAGAGCCACTGCTCTGAGGGAGCCTGGAATTAGTCATCTCTAAACCCAGCCCCCTTCAGGTCATCTCCCTTGAACCAATGACACAGGAGTTGGGACATTTTCCCTAGAAAGGGCCAGAGGTGATCGTTTAGGCTTTGTGTGCAATTCTGTCTCTGCAGCAGCTTCCCACCTCTGCTGTTGTAGCAAACACCAAAGCATCGAGAGATGATACCTACACAGTTGAGCATGGCTGTGTGGCAGCAAAACAAACCAAAACAGGCGGTTGGCCGGATTTGATTCTCTAGCTGTAGTTTGCCACCCCTAGATTAATATATCAGATGTGCCTCACTCTCTTAAGAACCTTGAATTGTTCTTCCAGTAGGTATCTTTACTTACCTCAGGTTTTTATTATTCCAGCTACAGAATTTCCAGTTGGTGGCCAATACCTTTGTCCCATAGTTTTTGTTTTTTTTTTCTGGAGACGGAGTCTTGCTCTGTTGCCCAGGCTGGAGTGCAGTGGTACGATCTCGGCTCACTGCAAGCTCCGCCTCCCGGGTTCACACCATTCTCCTGCCTCAGCCTCCCGAGTAGCTGCGACTATAGGCGCCCACCATCACTCCTGGCTAATTTTTTGTACTTTTAGTAGAGATGGGGTTTCACCGTATTAGCCAGGATGGTCTCGATCTCCTGACCTCGTGATGCACCCGCCTCGGCCTCCCAAAGTGCTGGGTTTACAGGCGTGAGCCACCGCGCCTGGCCCCATCCCATAGTTTTTTTATTTGAAATATACAGAGTCTGTTTTCTTTTTTCTCACTCTGTTACAAGTTAGTGGGCCTATGAGATAATGAGATATACAATCATGTGTTGTAATGACATCAACATACTTTGAAAATTAAGTTTAGAAATTCATTTCTGAAAGCATGATTGACTTACATAGTTTTACCAGATCCTACTAAATAAGCAAAAGCTATAGACAGAATTCAGCTTAATCATCTTTTAAAATTCAAATTCACCAGGTGATTTCCATCATTTAGGAAGCACTAGGTCAGGGTTACTCAGCCTTGGCACTATTGACATTTTGGACTAAATAATTCTTTGTTATGGGGGGCTGTCCTGTGCATTTAAAGATGTTTAATAGCATCTCTAGCCTCTACCCACTAGGTGCCAGTAGTACCCCTCTAGCTGTAACAACCAAAAATGTGTTCAGTCAGTGCCAAATGTCCCTTGCTAGATAAAATCCCCATTGGAGAATCACTGCAATAGAGAGTTTAAGCAAAAGAAAGGTGGACTGATTTCTATTTTAGATCCTGACTGTGGCTTGTAGTCCCAAACATCAGAACTGCTCTCTGTGCTTAATCTTCTTCCCATATATATATGTATAATTTTTATTTCTTTACATATATATAAAACACTAAAAATCTCTTATCTCCTAGGCCCCTATTATCTGTATTAGTAGGGGTTTCTATGTGAATTTTTTGGGAGGCATATTGTATGCAAGTAAGTACACAATGCTAAGTTTTTCACTTAACAGTGACTTGCCATTTTCTTTTTAAAAAATCTGTTGTTTGGTTTTCTTTTTCTTGCATGCTTTCTTTCTTTCGCTTTTTCATTTTTATTTTACATGCTGCTTCATCTTTCTTTAGTAGATAGAACAACTGTTTCTTCTGGTACATCGATTTTCCATCTAGATATACTAAAAGATCTGATTTGGAAAGCCCTTGCTTTATAGCTCTGCCTTGAAAAAACTATCCAACTCAGTGTTTCAGTATTGCTCTTTTGAAAAACAGGTGCCAGAGTGGGTCATCGCTCCTTGATGAGATACTACAAACAGCGATTTGGCCTGTCAAGAGCTGTGGCAGTTGCCAAAAATCGGAAGGCCGTGGGCCGAGTACTTCAGCAGTACAGAGCCCTGGGATGGACTGGCAGCACAGGTACATTGATCTTTACAACTACAGACCAGTCTAAGAACTTGTATTTCTAGAACGGGTCTGGGGAAAGCTGTTTCCATTTATGTTGTCCTTGTGGATCCTCTCTAGGGCAAACTTAACGTCTTGGCTCCAGGGACTTCCATTACCACTTGATATGTTTAAGGCAATAAGCCCAAAGTGCTATGACTTAGAAATTTCATATTCCTGGCACAGTGATTTTATATACCATTAACTTTTTCAGAAGATAATAGTTACAAAAAGAATTATTTAGTAATCACCAAAGGTTGAAATTATCCTGGAGGTTACGCAGAGGAATTAGATAGTATCCTAGTGGTTAATAGCTTGAGCTGTGGAGTCAGACGTGACTTATGTGATGTACTTAGAGGTTCTTATATGATGAGCATGAGTAATTTAATTAATATAAGCTTCTGTTTCCTCATTTATAAAACAGAGATGATAGTAATAAGACCTACCTCTTAGAGTTGAGTGGGTTGAATGTCATGCATGTGTGATATAGTGCATGCCCATAGTCAAGGTTAGCTATCAGTCCCCTTTTTTGTAATTTTCCCATAGAAAATTTAGCAAAAGTTAGAAGAGTAAAGCATGCCACTGCAATTGTTGAGCTTTGAAACCTCATCAGTATGGTACTCTTTACATCTATTCTGATGTGTCTGCTGGATGAAGCTGGTTATATCCTTAGATCTTCAGGGAAAACATTTATCCAACTGAGGACTGTGGAGAAGATAAGAGGAGGGCTGCCTTCCGATCGCCTGGGAAGCTCTAGGCAACTAAAATCCATTTGAAATGGCACTGTGTCTGTATGTGGTTTCCTTCACTGTGGCTACTTGGGAGCTGTGTGGCCACTTGAATCTGACAGAGACTTGGCTTCATCTTACTCGTAGCAGGAAGTATTGTCTGACTCGATATATAGCTTCTGCCTTTCTCATTAATGGGGCTTCGCCTTTTGGGCTTATAGACTCTTCCAGATGATGAAAACTAAAGATGCTAATCCCAGATAAATGTATATATACAAAAGTTCTGGTATGCAATTCTGGGGTCCACAGAGACCCCTGAGGCCCATGGCTTAGAGACCCCAAGTTAGCAACTCTGTTTTAAATACAAGAACCTAGTTACCCCAAACTAACCTTTTGAATTCTCTGCCAAGGTTGGATTTTCTCTGATCACAAATAACAGACCTTTGCCTAATTTCTTAACCGCCTTCCAATCATAGGAGCGGCTCTTAGGCGAGAGCGAGACATGCAGTATGTCCAAAGGATGAAATCAAAATGGATGCTGAAGACAGGAATGAAGAACAATGCCACCAAGCAGATGCACTTTCGGGTTCAAGTGAGATTCTGAGAGTCTGCTGGGATTGAGCGATCATCTCCTGCTCAAGTTTCCTCCTTGCCCTGAGGACCAGTGAAAGCGAGATCATAGGAGAGACCCTTTTGCTGCTACTTCATTCGTTCTGACCTAATAATAAAAGTTAGAATCATATGAGTTTTCAGATGTCATTTTTGAATAGTGTTGAAAGGTTGTGTTTTCACAAGGTAGGTCCTGTGTCTACTGGACCCTGGGACTTGCACTGCTGCCTGACAGTTGCTTCATCGCCTCAGCTTTAAATGATTTATGGTTGTCAGAGTAATGTGAGGAATCAGGAATGACTTGTGTGCCCCAAACTTAGTTTAACTTTCAGAGTAACTCACCATGTCATGGCACTGGGACCTATGTAAGGGGGCTTAAAGGCTTATGTAGGGGCAAAGTTGAATGTCACTCATGGAATGTATCGTGGCACAGCAGGTAGTGAATATCTCTGGGCACTTGCATTAAATCCAGGCTAAGTAAAAAGAACATCAATAGCTTGCCGTAAAGGTTTTGTATTTCTAAACATGAATGCACAGTTTCTGATGCAGTTTCCAGTGTACTCTGATGCAGTTTCCAGTGGTGCAGTTAGTCTAGGAGGAAAGTAAAGGTAAAATGTTTAGGTATCATTTTAGAAAGGCTACCTCAGGGTCAAATCTCAGGAGAAATTCTCAGGTTAGGTGGCTTAGAGGAAGGCACTGATAATATTGAAAATGAAGCTAAACATGAAGTTCAAATCCATTGAGTTATCTTTGTGACCTTGGAAAAGTGACTTGGCTTTTTAAATCTGTAAAATGGAGGTGTTTATTATCTCACAGGCTGTTGGGGTTAAATAAATCTGCTAAAGGACCCAACACTCAATTGAGTCCCTGGCAGAGTTAGTGCTTAAAGTTCTCTTTTACAGAGCAAATATGCCACACTGAGTAAGGCATGGTGAGTTTTAGTCAGTGCAGTATTCAGAGTAGTGGGTTCAAGCATGCCAGGAGAATGTGGTTGCCCTCACGGTGTATTAACCAGACCTCATTTGCTAGACAAGGTCTTTTTCTTTAAACTTTGGATGCAGAGTTGAATTAATTATATCCCATTAGTGCCCAGGTTCCCTATTATCCAACAATGAGGACTCCTTGGTTTTAATTTTGCCCCTTCAATCCTGTTTTCTGCCATTCTCCCCACAGAAGGACCCAATCTGTTGTGTTTGACACACCTTTAAATCTATAGCCCGAGAAAATGGTGTAGGGCTTTGCATGTGGTATGTTTTTAATTTATGCTTAACCAAATGTACATGATACTGTGTTATAGTTCTTCTCAGTTTCATTTTTCATTCAACATTTTTTCACTCCACATCTAGTAGTGTCTAGCTCATTGCTTCTGACTGCTGCCTGGTATTCTATAGTGTATGTCTACCACACTGTCCTTACTGCTTTCTCTAGAGCTGACACCTTGATTGCCTTCAACTCCATATCACCTTACCAGCTAGCACTGTTAATGCATACCTCACTTATATACATGAATATAGATAAATATACATTTATGTCATCTTTTAATTTGTCATCTCTTTTATCCGGTGAGGGGCATGGGAGGCAATGAGAACAGCATGTTTACTGACCTGTAAAATACTAATACTATCTCTATTTATTTCATTTTTGAGACAGGGTCTTGCTCTGTCTCCCAGGCTGGATGCAGTGGAGTGATCACTGCTTACTGCAGCCTCGACCCCACGGGCTAAAGTGATCTTTCCACCTCAGCCTCCGCGGTAGCTGGGACTACAGGTCTGTGCAACCATGCCTGACTAAATTTTTTTTTTTTTTTTTGCAGAGAGAGAGTCTCACTATGTTGCCCAGGCTGGTCTTGAACTCCTGGGCTGAAGCAATCCTCATGCCTCAGCCTCCCAAAGTGCTGGGATTATAGGCGTGAACCACCACGCCCGGCCTCTTCATTTATTTAATTAGCTACTTCTTCCAGGCTTCAGGAGACACCTTAGTTCTGATTTTGGGTTTGTGGAACAATCCATTGTCTCACTTCTATCCACACTGTAATTTTATAAAATTCAATTTATTTGCTTTTCTGGAGTAGAATTCTATTTGCAGGATGGAGGATGGAGGGGGGCCCAGCAAACAAAAAGAGATTTAAACCTTATCTCCTGATAGTTAAGTGAACGAGACAAGAAACATGACAAATGGACTTGTTATTTTGGGGGAGCCTCTTGGTGGTACAAGAAAATGTGGCGATGTCTTTGATATTTTATTTGCTTGTTGTTCCTTTGGGGTGTGTTTATCTTTCTTTCTCTAGGTGCACCCTGTTCCCCACTCTGTTTTCTGTATTAGGATTTTTTGGGCTTCCTGGTCCATTCACACATAGTCATTTACTATCAGTTCTCCCTGTTTTGGTGTTTTCACAGCTACATGTCCCTTTTCTGGTATCTTATGCCTATCACACTGGAGAAGTGAACACATGTATGTGGGCTGAACCTGCCAAACAAAGATCCAAGCATAAAGCCTAGGGAATGCTTCTGTTCTTACATTTCTCTGCCCTCACTGTGGTATTGACATAGCGCTTTTGTTCCTCCAATTTTTAAAAAATTTTTGTGGGTGCACAGCAGGTGTATATGTTTATGGGGTACTTGAGATGTTTTGATACAGGCGTGACACCATTATTTCTTCAAATTTTTATTCTCCACATTTCTTTTTGATAAAAAGAGCTAATCTAATCTGTATTGACATACACCCCCCATCCTGCCACAGTACCTATTGTCCTTAAAACAGTTATCTAAACTTACAGTGGATGCCAGAGTCGTCATGTTAAAGGTTCTTCTTCGGCTGGGTGCGGTGGCTCACGCCTGCAATCCCAGCACTTTGGGAGGCCAAGGTGGGCCGATCACAAGGTCAGGAGATCAAGACCATCCTGGCTAACACAGTGAAACCCCGTCTCTACTGAAAATACACAAAATTAGCTGGGCAAGGTGGCAGGTGCCTGTAGTCCCAGCTACTTGGGAGGTTGAGGCAGGAGAATGGCGTGAACCCTGGAGGCGAAGCTTGCAGTGAGCCGAGATCGCGCCACTGCACTGAAGCCTGGGCGACAGAGTGAGACTCCGTCTCAAAAAAAAAAAAAGGTTCTTAGTACCAAGCCAGCGCTGGCTGCTGCAGCTGGCTGCCAGCAACTTGTGTGGAGCCTTTCCTCCTGGGAGGCATTGCAGGACCAGATGGTGCCGGCAAGTGTTTTGTCAGTCTTTACCTTGAGACATCAAGACTGGGATCAAAAGTGAGAGAACATAATCTTGTCCCTTCCCATGCATGTTACAGAAACCCCTAGCTGCCTTTGCTGCCCGTCTACAGACTGGACAGGGTCGAGTTAATCTTTCTGCTTTGTGTTTTACTGAGTATAAAGTGCCGTTTTCTGATTCTCCACTGTGGGGTATATATAGTATTCCTATTTTACAGATGAGGAAATAGACTCAGATGAGTTCAGTAACTTTTTAAAGGAGACACAAAAGGAAGCCAGAGATGACAATTTCTTATTCTGCATTTTTTTTTTTTTTTTGAGACAGAGTCTCACTCTGTAACGCAGGCTGGAGTGCAGTGGTGTAATCTTGGCTCACTGCAACCTCCACCTCCTGGGTTCAAGCAATTCTTCTGCCCCAGCCTCCTGAGTAGCTGGGACTACAGGCATGCGCCACCACGCCTGGCTAATTTTTGTATTTTTAGTGGAGACAGGGTTTTGCCATGTTGGCCAGGCTGGTCTTGAACTCCTGATCTGAAGTGATCTGCCCACCTCAGCCTCCCAAAGTGTCCTGCATTCCTAATATTGCAGCACATCTGTGCAGTGTCCTCAGCGTCATCCCAGCCTAAGGAGCACACTTGGGGAGAAGGTGGGGCTATATAAAAATGTATTCAAATCCATTAGATTTGCAGCAGCTGTGCAAAAATCTCATTTTAAATCCAAAAATACATACAATCTTACATTTACATTAATACATGAAAGAAAATATCACCTTTTCTTCCCTAGAAGGTGATCAAAATTTGCCCCAATTTTGGTTATTTGTGGAGTCCTCATTGTTAAGCTGTTTTCCTCCACCTTGATTATCGTTTCTAAACTCTTAAGGTCTCATTGAACATTATTAATTTGGAATTCACAATAATTCATATGTGGGAGTCCAGGTAAGAGCTGTGTTGCCAACTTTCAACGTGCAGCCATTTTTGCAAGAGAGTTGCTGGCAGTCCTAGAGAAATTTGTAAGTGCTAAGAAGAATACATGTCATTTAATTCAGACTAATTTGCAATTGGTACATTAGTTATTTATGACACTGAAATTCATAGAGATTAAGAAGATTTGATTAGCTTGTTAATGCTGCAAACAGTTAAAATTTTAGAATAATTATTTATTTATTGTTTATGAGGCACACTTGTTTCTCTAATTTGTTCTCTCCTCATGTATGTATCTTACCAGGCAGCAACTGTTTCCCAGCCCCACCTCCAGCAAGGCGTGGTCATGTGACTAAGTCTGGACCAGTGGTTGTGCACAGAGGCAATGGATGCAACTTGACTACAGATCCTCACAACTCTGAGATAAGCTGCTTTTCTACTCGCTGCCTGTTTTTCCTCTCCCGAGCTGGAAGTGAGGTGCACCAGTGTTATCCATGCAGATAAGGACTATACCTCAGGGAATGGCAGAGCACTAGTATGGCAGGGCATTAGGGAGGAGAGGTGCTCTGCCAACTGGAGCTGGCTGGACTGTTAGTGAAATAAATTGAAGCCATTGTGTTGTGATGTTTTAGTTACAGTAACCTACCTAGCTTATAATCTGATAGAGTAAAAATCCATGATAATGCTAATATGACCTGGCATAATTCAAATTTAGATGCAATTGGCAATTGCTGTTTCTTATCTTACCTTTGCCCCTGTTCTCAATCTGAAGTGGGCTAATTTTTTTTTTTTTTTTTTGAGATGGAGTCTCACTCTGTTGCCCAGGCTGGAGTGCAGTGGCACAATCTCGGCTGACTGCAACCTCTGCCTCCTGGGTTCAAGTGATTCTCCTGCCTCAGCCTCCCAAGTAGCTGGGATTGTAGGCACCCACCACCATGCCCAGCTAACTTTTGTATTTTTAGTGGAGACAGGGTTTCACCATGTTGGCCAGTCTGGTCTCGAACTCCTGACCTCAGGTGATCCTGCCTCAGAGTGCTGGGATTACAGGCGTGAGCCACCACCCCCAGCTAGAAGTGGGCTAAATTCTTACACAGGGTTGGTTTTGGGGACAGTTAGGAAGTGCTTGCTTCATGATAATTTGGGACTTTCTCAGGTCAATATTTTCAATATTGTCCCTTTTATTAATTTCTTTTGGAGACCATACAGACAGAAAAATAATATTTTTCCTTCCCCTCATATGGCAACTTCACAACATGCCTGCTAATTCTTTGACATTCCTCCCCTGGAGAGGTAGGGTCTGTCTCCCCTTGATGTTGGGCTGCTCTTTATTACTTGTTCATATCCAATTAAATGCAGCAGAAGTACAATGCAGCTCCCAGTTGACTTCTTTGGACTCTTGACCAGTGTCTGGTTGAGACCAGAAGTCTGACGCCCCCAGGAAGTCATGCTATGTGGGATCCCAGGCCACATGGAGAGATCGCATGTAGGCTCTCTGTGTGATGTCCCAGCTAAAGTCTCAGTCAACATCTAGCACCAGTTTCCAGCATCTGAGGGCACCATCTTGCATGTCGAGCCCAGTTGAGCCTTCAGATGACTGCTGCCCCCACCAACTCATGGCAATCCTGGAACAGACCCAAGCAAGAACTATCTAGAAGAGGCCTTCCAAAATTCTTGACCCATAGAATCCATGAGCATAATGAAATAGTTTTACAACACTAACTTTATGCAGCAATAGTACCTGGAACACCTCACTATTACACCATCATGTATGTTACATGGTTGAATCTTGGATTCCACTTAAACACCTTGTGGTGGAGCTTTCCTGTCAATGTTGTTTTAAGGGCAAGGACTTTACATACATTATAGTACCTTATTTAATCATCACAGCACACCTAAGAAGTATATACAATTCTTAGTCCCGCTTTACAGCTCAGGAATATTGGGCGTAACAACCCAGGGTCACACTGCTCTTAATTACTGTGCTTTTCATTGTCAGTGCTGGAAAATGAGAGGCTTCAGGAGTCAGAATTTTAGACTTTCATGACATATTTGAACTGACCTCGGTCAGTTCCCTCCTATTGTGGTTACGCAGCAGAATCTGGGCATAAGGAAACTCAGCCATGGTATGCATTAGTAATTGACAGAGTAAGGTAGAAACATATTTCTCTAAGTGTGTGCGCTAGCCACTGTGCTACTCTGCAAAGTCAAACCGTTTTCAACTCCTTAAAAAATTCTTCGGTATAAACCGTTATTTACTGAGTAAGCATGATGCATTTCTTTAGAGGAAAAGAATGAATCTATATTTAGCATGTACCTAAACCTATATTAAAAGCATTACAACTATATTCAAGAATACATTTATTTAAGAATCTGTGCTTCTTTGAAAAAACCTACATTTTTGATTTCATTGAATAAGACTTCTAAGTTGTGAATTGAAAGCATTCTGTTTTATTATTAATCACCACGTTTGGTATTCCAATCTCATATACCATTCTCACTTGGGGTAACGTGTCTCAGACATGTTGCCCTACCCTAGTTTACTCATTTTCTAAACAGCATCTGCAAATGTGGAAAATGAGACTACTTATAAGGTGAGAGATTTTAGCTTTTCTAAAAAGATTTTTGTAATGCTTAGTGCCAGAGAATGAGAATATTAAATTGGCAGTAAATAGAGTAAATGGAAACTATTTTAACATTTATGCTCGAAACATGATTTGAGTTCCAAGACATTTTTTCTTTTTCTAATTCAAGTAAATGAAACCTGTTTGGATAATTCAGTAATTTATTCTTTTTATTCATCTTGAATGTTGGGGGGGGTTTCCCTAGAAATAAACACAAATATATAGAGTAGGTAACAATTCAGTAACATAAAATCTAAAACAAAGAGCTTTTTAAGTGATGGATATTGTTGTATGTGATTTACATGTGCAAACTGATTAAGTCCTCACCACAACTCTAGGAGGTAGATAAGATATTATCCCCATTTTGTAGGTGGGGAAACTAAGGCATAAAGAAACTTCCGTAGTTACTAAGTAGCAAAATTGGGGTATGAATCCAGGTAGTTAGGATTCTAGGTCTGCACTCTTAACGCTGCACTAGCAGTTCTTAAATTTTTGGCTCTCAGATCCCTTTCACACTCTTTAAAATACTGAGGACTCTGATGAGCTTCGTTTTTGTTGGTTGCATTTATTGATATATATATATGGCATTAGAAATTAAGATAGAGAAAATTTAAAAATGTTTAACTCATTTAAAAGTAATAAAACCATTGCATGTTAACCTTAATATATTTTTCTAAAAAACAACGATGTTTCCTTAAAAAAAAAAACTATAGTGAGATGAGTGGGGTTTTTTTTTGTTCCATTTTTGCAAATTTCTTTAATGTCCAGCTTAACAGGAAACAACTGGATTTTCATATCTGCTTCTGCATTCAATCTGTTATATAATACATGTCATGCCAACCCTGGAAACTCCACAGTCCTCTGAGAGGAGAACAAAGGCAAAACAGGCAAATAACATATAATTATTATTACAAAAAATGCTTTGGCTTTGCAAAGCCCCTGAAAGGGTCTTAGGGACATCCAGGCATCCTGGAATCATACTTTGAGAACGATGGCACTACATTTTACTGCCTCTGAGTATGCAGGGAGAATGTCTTGGTTGAATTTTAAGTGTTCCTTAAGAAACACTGTTTCTTTAAGTAAATCCCAGCCTGCTGTGGTAGAAGGCGCAGAGGCTGGGTAGCCAGAGAATGGGGTGCAACCCTAGTTCTGTGCGTGAGAGTTCTTGACCTTCACTAAGTTCTCTCCATCTCAGTTTCCTTATCTTTAAAACGAGGCTCATTACCAATCCCTTCCAGGGTCATCCCAGGCTTTCCAAAAAATATGTGATAAGGTGCCTAACAGGTGCTGACACAAGAGGATGTCTGACCAAGTGTAGCTTTTATTTCAGATAGACTAATGATGGCCAGGGAGGAAGGAGAGGGGCCACGACCAGCAAAAAGGGAAGGAGAAGAGAGCCACCAAGGACAAAGCCACAGACTCTCAGCTAGAAGCCTTTCAAGCCAGGTGTTTAGAGACTCAGATGTTTGGACTTTTAGGAACTTATTGGGGTGCATATACTGTAGATACTGTCAGACCTCCATAAGACTTGGAGGACCATTTGATAATCAAACACATTTATACTTCTGGAGAGGGATATATTCCACTCATACCAAGGCCTATAAATAGCCTTCTGTCTGGCCAGGTTTTGATGCCAACGGATTTACAAAAAGTATTTCAGTGTTCAGAACTCAGGGATTTGGGACTGTAGATGAGGGACTGTGGAACTTATTGGGCTTCTGTGCCAGCACCAAGCTAGGGATTGTGCCCACGCCCTTTCATTTCATCCTTTCAACTCCATGAGCAAGAAGCAGACATCTAAGGATCTGGAGAGATCTTTGCCTAGTATTTGCCTTGCAATCAACTTTAGAGGACCCCAGGGTTGGAGCAGTGGCTTCTGGCTTTCTGATTATGGCTGTTGCCTGCAATTTAAAGTCCTAATGTTCATTTTGTTTGAAGAGGGATGGAGGAGGAGTTAGACACGTGGAGTGTGTGTGTATGTGCGTGTGTGTGTGTGTGTTTCAGGATGAACTCAATAGCACCAACAAATATCTTAATGAGGGTACACAGAAAGTTTATATTTAACTTGTTGAAAATCCACCTAGCCATGATCCTAATTTCCTGAAGAATAAATGTAAGGTGAGATGATATGTTTTGGATACCAATAAGATCCACTACCTGCTACATTTATAGGGATAGAAATTGAACAAATGGCAACATTTCAAAATCTGCCAAAAAGAGCCCCAACTGATTGTTTTCATGTTTATAATCTCCAACTTACAGAATTTCACAGAGGAACAAGCTGTAAAGTTGCCTGAAGATAAGTCCTGGCTATGAATTAATGTTGAACAACATGAAAAGATTACAGGTACTTGGAAATAAACTTCTGAGGAACTCATCAGAATTCCAAATTATGCAAGTATTATAATACTTGAGAATCTCAAAATCATTTCAACTATCAATTTCTGTGGGATTTTATAATAATTTGCAACTGCAATGACGAAATAATTTAAAATGATGTTTTCTGGTTCTAACTACACAATTATTCTGACTTTATAGGAAATAAATTACATTTATTTGGACATCTATACATGTCACGCACATTAATAGGTATTTTGTTGATTCCAACTTAAATACTTACATATTTCAAAATTGTAACCTCTTTAAGTTTGTCACTGTCACAAACTTGGCTTCATGGTACTTCAAATGTCCTCTCCCCAGCCAAAAAGCAGAAAATGTTGTTTGTTAAAAGGCAGGGAAGTAGAAAAATAACTTTTTATTTATTTATTTATTTATTTATTTTTTATTTTTTTTTTTTGCTGGGCACATATTTTATTGAGTTTCCATCAGTTGAATTTGTGCTTTCTTCGGCAGCGACACCCCAACCTTGTCATGGATGACCATGACCCCAGTTTGGGAGATTTGAAAGACCCTCCTGCCCTGGCTCGGCACATTTTCTAATTCTTTCTTTCTTTTTATTTCTTTAATTAATTAATTAATTTATTATTATACTTTAGGTTTTAGGGTACATGTGCACAATGTGCAGGTTTGTTACATATGTATCCATGTGCCATGTTGTTTTGCTGTACCCGTTAACTCGTCATTTAGCATTAGGTATATCTCCTAATGCTGTCCCTCCCCCCTCCCCCCACCCCACAACAATCCCCGAAGTGTGATGTTCCCCTTCCTGTGTCCATGAGTTCTCATTGTTCAGTTCCCACCTATGAGTGAGAACATGCGGCGTTTGGTTTTTTGTCCTTGCGATAGTTTACTGAGAATGATGTTTTCTAGTGTCATCCATGTCCCTACAAAGGACATGAACTCATCATTTTTTATGGCTGCACAGTATTCCATGGTGTATATGTGCCACATTTTCTTAATCCAGTCTATCGTTGTTGGACATTTGGGTTGGTTCCAACTCTTTGCTATTGTGAATAGTGCTGCAATAAACATACGTGTGCATGTGTCTTTATAGCAGCATGATTTATAGTCCTTTGGATATATGCCCAGTAATGGGATGGCTGGGTCAAGTGGTATTTCTAGTTCTAGATCCCTGAGGAATCGCCACACTGACTTCCACAATGGTTGAACTAGTTTACAGTCCCACCAACAGTGTAAAAGTGTTCCTATTTCTCCACATCCTCTCCAGCACCTGTTGTTTCCTGATTTTTTTAATGATGGCCATTCTAACTGGTGTGAGATGGTATCTCACTGTGGTTTTGATTTGCATTTCTCTGATGGCCAGTGATGATGTGCATTTTTTCATGTGTTTTTTGGCTGCATACATGTCTTCTTTTGAGAAGTGTCTGTTCATGTCCTTTGGCCACTGTTTGATGGGGTTGTTCGTTTTTTTCTTGTAAATTTGTTTGAGTTCATTGTAGATTCTGGATATGAGCCCTTTGTCAGATGAGGATGTTGCAAAAATTTTCTCCCATTCTGTAGGTTGCCTGTTCACTGTGATGGTAGTTTCTTTTGCTGTGCAGAAGCTCTTTAGTTTAATTAGATCCCATTTGTCAATTTTGGCTTTTGTTGCCATTGCTTTTGGTGTTTTAGACATGAAGTCCTTGCCCACGCCTATGTCCTGAATGGTATTGCCTAGGTTTTCTTGTAGGATTTTAATGGTTTTAGGTCTAACATGTAAGTCTTTAATCCATCTTGAATTAATTTTTGTATAAGGTGTAAGGAAGGGATCCAGTTTCAGCTTTCTACATATGGCTAGCCAGTTTTCCCAGCACCATTTATTAAATAGGGAATCCTTTCTCCATTTCTTGTTTTTGTCAGGTTTGTCAAAGATCAGATAGTTGTAGATAAGTGGCATCATTTCTGAGGGCTCTGTTCTGTTCCATTGATCTATATCTCTGTTGTGGTACCAGTACCATGCTCTTTTGGTTATGGTAGCCTTGTAGTATGGTTTGAAGTCAGGTAGCGTGATGCCTCCAGCTTTGTTCTTTTGGCTTAGGACTGACTTGGTGATGCGGGCTCTTTTTTGGTTCCATATGAACTTTCCAATTCAGTGAAGAAAGTCATTGGTAGCTTGATGGGGATGGCATTGAATCTATAAATGACCTTGGGCAGTATGGCCATTTTCATGATATTGATTCTTCCAACCCATGAGCATGGAATGTTCTTCCATTTGTTTGTATCCTCTTTTATTTCATTGAGCAGTGGTTTGTAGTTCTCCTTGAAGAGGTCCTTCACGTCCCTTGTAAGTTGGATTCCTAGGTATTTTATTCTCTTTGAAGCAGTTGTGAATGGGAATTCACTCATGATTTGGCTCTCTGTCTGTGATTGGTGTACAAGAATGCCTGTGATTTTTGTACATTGATTTTGTATCCTGAGACTTTGCTGAAGTTGCTAATCAGCTTAAGGAGATTTTGGGCTGAAACGATGGGGTTTTCTAGATATACAATTATGTCATCTGCAAACAGGGACAATTTGACTTCCTCTTTTCCTAATTGAATACCCTTTATTTCCTTCTCCTGCCTGATTGCTCTGGCCAGAACTTCCAGCACTGTGTTGAATCTGTGTTGAATAGGAGTGGTGAGAGAGGGCATCCCTGTCTTGTGCCAGTTTTCAAAGGGAATGCTTCCAGTTTTTGCCCATTCAGTATGATATTGGCTGTGGGTTTGTCGTAGATAGCTCTTATTATTTAGAGATACGTCCCATCAATACCTAATTTATTGAGAATATTTAGCATGAAGGGTTGTAGAATTTTGTCAAAGGCCTTTTCTGCATCTATTGAGATAATCATGTGGTTTTTGTCTTTAGTTCTGTTTATATGCTGGATTACATTTATTGATTTGCGTATGTTGAACCAGCCTTGCATCCCAGGGATGAAGCCCACTTGATCATGGTGTATAAGCTTTTTGATGTGCTGCTTGATTCGGTTTGCCAGTATTTTATTGAGGATTTTTGCATCAATGTTCATCAAGGATATTGGTCTGAAATTCTCTTTTTTGGTTATGTCTCTGACAGGCTTTGGTATCAGGATGATGCTGGCTTCATAAAATGTGTTAGGGAGCATTCCCTCTTTTTCTATCGATTGGAATAGTTTCAGAAGGAATGGTACCAGTTCCTCCTTGTACCTCTGGTAGAATTCGGCTGTGAATCCATCAGGTCCTGGACTCTTTTTGGTTGGTAAGCTATTGATTATTGCCACAATTTCAGAACCTGTTATTGGTCTATTCAGAGATTCAACTTCTTCCTGGTTTAGTCTTGGGAGGGTGTATGTGTCAAGGAATTTATCCATTTCTTCTAGATTTTCTAGTTTATTTGCATAGAGGTGTTTGTAGTATTCTCTGATGGTAGATTGTATTTCTGTGGGATCGGTGGTGATATCCCCTTTTTCATTTTTTATTGCATCTATTTGATTCTTCTCTCTTTTCTTCTTTATTAGTCTTGCTAGCGGTCTATCAATTTTGTTGATCCTTTCAAAAAACCAGCTCCTGGATTCATTAATTTTTTGAAGGGTTTTTTGTGTCTCTATTTCCTTCAGTTCTGCCCTGATTTTAGTTATTTCTAGCCTTCTGCTAGCTTTTGAATGTGTTTGCTCTTGCTTTTCTAGTTCTTTTTTTTTTTTTTTTTTTTTTTTTTTTTTTTTTTTTTTTTTGAGACGGAGTCTCGCTCTTTCACCCAGGCTGGAGTGCAGTGGCGCGATCTCGGCTCACTGCAAGCTCTCCGCCTCCCGGGTTCACGCCATTCTCCTGCCTCAGCCTCTCCGAGTAGCTGGGACTACAGGCGCCCGCCACCACGCCCGGCTAATTTTTTGTATTTTTAGTAGAGACGGGGTTTCACCGTGGTCTCGATCTCCTGACCTCGTGATCCGCCCGCCTCGGCCTCCCAAAGTGCTGGGATTACAAGCGTGAGCCACCGCGCCCGGCACTTTTCTAGTTCTTTTAATTGTGATGTTAGGGTGTCAATTTTGGATCCTTCCTGCTTTCTCTTGTGGGCATTTAATGCTATAAATTTCCCTCTACACACTGCTTTGAACGTGTCCCAGAGATTCTGGTATGTTGTGTCTTTGTTCTTGTTGGTTTCAAAGAACATCTTTCTTTCTGCCTTCATTTCATTATGTACCCAGTAGTCATTCAGGAGCAGGTTGTTCAGTTTCCATGTAGTTGAGCAGTTTTGAGTGAGTTTCTTCATCCTGAGTTCTAGTTTGATTGCACTGTGGTCTGAGAGACAGTTTGTTATAATTTCTGTTCTTTTACATTTGCTGAGGAGAGCTTTACTTCCAACTATGTGGTCAATTTTGGAATAGGTGTGGTGTGGTGCTGAAAAAAATGTATATTCTGTTGATTTGGGGTGGAGAGTTCTGTAGAAGTCTATTAGGTCCACTTTGTGCAGAGCTGAGTTCAATTCCTGGATATCCTTGTTAACTTTCTGTCTCGTTGATCTGTCTAATGTTGACAGTGGGGTGTTAAAATCTCCCATTATTATTGTGTGGGAGTTTAAGTCCCTTTGTAGGTCACTGAGGACTTGCTTTATGAATCTGGGTGCTCCTGTGTTGGGTGCATATATATTTAGGATAGTTAGCTCTTCTTGTTGAATTGATCCCTTTACCATTATGTAATGGCCTTCTTTGTCTCTTTTGATCTTTGTTGGCTTAAAGTCTATTTTATCAGAGACTAGGATTGCAACCCCTGCCTTTTTTTGTTTTCCATTTGCTTGATAGATCTTCCTCCATCCCTTTATTTTGAGTCTATGTGTGTCTCTGCACATGAGATGGGTTTCCTGAATACAGCACACTGATGGGTCCTGACTCCTTATCCAGTTTGCCAGTCTGTGTCTTTTAATTGGAGCATTTAGCCCATTTACATTTAAAGTTAATATTGTTATATGTGAATCTGATCCTGTCATTATGATGTTAGTTGGTTATTTTGCTCGTTAGTTGATGCAGTTTCTTCCTAGCCTTGATGGTCTTTACAATTTGGCATGTTTTTGCAGGGGCTGGTACCGGTTGTTCCTTTCCATGTTTAGTGCTTCCTTCAGGAGCTCTTTTAGGGCAGGCCTGGTGGTGACAAAATCACTCAGCGTTTGCTTGTCTGTAAAGTATTTTATTTCTCCTTCACTTATGAAGCTTAGTTTGGCTGGATATGAAATTCTGGGTTGAAAATTCTTTTCTTTAAGAATGTTGAATATTGGCTCCCACTCTCTTCTGGCTTGTAGAGTTTCTGCTGAGAGATCAGCTGTTAGTCTGATGGGCTTCCCTTTGTGGGTAACCCGACCTTTCTTTCTGGCAGCCCTTAACATTTTTTCCTTCATTTCAACTTTGGTGAATCTGCCAATTATGTGTCTTGGAGTTGCTCTTCTCGAGGAGTATCTTTGTGGCGTTCTCTGTATTTCCTGAATCTGAATGTTGGCCTGCCTTGCTAGATTGGGGAAGTTCTCCTGGATAATATCTTGCAGAGTGTTTTCCAACTTGGTTCCATTCTCCCCGTCATTTTCAGGTACACCAATCAGACGTAGGTTTGGTCTTTTCACATAGTCCCAAATTTCTTGGAGGCTTTGTTCATTTCTTTTTATTCTTTTTTCTCTAAACTTCCCTTCTCGCTTCATTTCATTCATTTCATCTTCCATCAGCGATACCCTTTCTTCCAGTTGATCGCATCTGCTACCGAGGCTTCTGCAGTCTTCGTGTAGTTCTCGATACTTGGCTTTCAGCTCCATCAGCTCCTTTATGCCCTTCTCTCCATTGGTTCTTCTAGTTATCCGTTCGTCTAATTTTTTTTCAAAGTTTTTAACTTCTTTGCTATTGTTTTGAATTTCCTCCTGTAGCTCGGAGTAGTTTGATCGTCTGAAGCCTTCTTCTCTCAACTCGTCAAAGTCATCCTCCGTCCAGCTTTGTTCCGTTGCTGGTGAGGAACTGCGTTCCTTTGGAGGAGGAGAGGTACTCTGCTTTTTAGAGTTTCCAGTTTTTCTGCTCTGTTTTTTCCCCATCTTTGTGGTTTTATCTACTTTTGGTCTTTGATGATGGTGATGTACAGATGGGTTTTTGGTGTGGATGTCCTTTCTGTTTGTTAGTTTTCCTTCTACCAGACAGGACCCTCAGCTGCAGGTCTGTTGGAGTTTACTAGAGGTCCACTCCAGACCCTTTTGGCTGGGTGTCAGCAGCGGTGGCTGCAGAACAGCGGATTTTCATGAGACCACAAATTCAGCTGTCTGATAGTTCTGGAAGTTTTGTCTCAGAGGAGTACCTGGCCGAGTGAGATGTCAGTCTGTCCCTACTGGAGGGTGCCTCCCAGTTAGGCTGCTGTGGGGTGAAGGACCCACTTTAGGAGGCAGTCTGTCCGTTCTCAGATCTCCAGCTGCGTGCTGGGAGAACCACTACTCTCTTCAAAGCTGTGAGTCAGACAGGGACATTTAAGTCTGCAGAGGTTCCTGCTGCGTTTTTGTTTGTCTGTGTCCTGCCCCCAGAGGTGGAGCCTACAGAGGCAGGCAGGCCTCCTTGAGCTGTGGTGGGCTCCACCCAGTTCAAGCTTCCTGGCTGCTTTGTTTACCTAAGCAAGCCTGGGCAATGGCGGTCGCCCCTCCCCCAGCCTCGCTGCCACCTTGCAGTTTGATCTCAGACTGCTGTGCTAGCAATCAGCGAGACTCCGTGGGCATAGGACCCTCCGAGCCAGGTGCGGGACACAATCTCCTAGTGTGCCGTTTTCCAGGCCCGTTGGAAAAGCGCAGTATTAGGGTGGGACTGACCTGATTTTCCAGGTGCCGTCTGTTACCCCTTTCTTTGACTAGGAAAGGGAACTCCCTGACCCCTTGTGCTTTCCGAGTGAGGCAATGCCTCGCCCTGCTTTGGCTCACACACAGTGTGCCTCACCGACTGTCCTGCACCCACTGTTTGGCACTCCCTAGTAAGATGAAACTGGTACCTCAAACAGAAATGCAGAAATCACCCGTCTTCTGTGTCACTCAGGTTGGGAGCTGGAGACCGGAGCTGTTCCTATTCGGACATCTTGGCTCCACCACCCGAAAAATAACTTTTTATAATAACCTGTATCCAGTTAAGTAGATATGGCTGCTCTAGTGAGTTGAGAGGACTTGATTTTTCTCCTTTCTCCTCCCCTCCCCTCCCCTTCCCTCCCCTTCCCTTCCCTTCTTCCTTCCTTACTTTCTTCCTTCCTTCCTTACTTTCTTTCTTCCTTCCTTCCTTCCTTTATTCTTTCCTTCCTCTTTCTTGTTATTTTACCCTTCAAAAGTGGGTTTTAAAGTTTCTATATACAATAAATCACTGCTACTGTATTGCATTTATCATATAGAATTCCTTCAGGAACCACAGTTACAATCCCAACAATTAGTTGAACCCAGGATTCCTGGTAACTAGGGTGTGACAGTAAGGCTGGGCTCATGGATGCCTATCTGACACGCTTACAGTGGACATGGACTCAACTACTGCACATGCCTGTAGTGGATGCAGTGGTGTGCCGCCCCCATCTCCCCTCTAGGACTCAGGCACTCATTCACCCAGCTGCCAGGAGTGCTGACTTTTGTTGTCTCACAGATGAGTCTGTCTTTGAGAATCCCTCCCTTAGCAGAAGAGAGCTGCCCTGCCCAAGGCCCTACCCCCTCTGCAGTTGGGGTTTGGGGAGCAGCACGCATCCTGTGGCTGGCTGGCCCCTTGCTTTGTCTAGACAACTCTGACAGCAGTCCATGGGATTGCTGAAGGCCTTTATTGCAACTGAATCATAATTCAATTTCTCCCTCTATGGAATCCTTTTTCTCTTCTTTATAGGTATTGATCCTAAAAGCACTCCCCAATAAAAGTCCTGCATGTAAATCTCCACCTCAGACCCTGTTTCTCAGGTAAGCATACTTAAAGCCACTGGTGCTAGGAATGGTCTGAGGAAGGAGACTCTGAAATGGAATCTGGAGCTGCGTCACCAGCTGACCAGCCAGCAGGGAGGACACCATAACTAGGGGTGGGTGGGTGGATTACCTACAGCCCCTGGCAGGCTGTAACTATGCAATTGTTGCAACCTTCACTGTGGTGTAACTGCTGGAAGGCAATGCATTGGTAAGTCTAGTATCTGAGGTATCTAGGGGTTCAGGGGAAGTGGTAATTGTAAGTACAATAGAATTGGATGGCTGTTTCTGAGTACTATAAAATGAATTAGAGAAAGGGGATGAAAGGATATAATGAATGATCACCAATTTAGGCTAAGTGTGAAAGCCAGAGGGCCTATGGCAGTTTATAAAGTGATTCTCATCTCCCGCAGCCAGAAGTAGAAAAAAGCCAGGATCGAGCCTGGAACTTAATTATAAGGCCAGGAGGGCTCCAGAGAAGGTTAAAATTTTCAATCCTAGTATGTGTGCTATGCCAAGGTCAGGACCCTGACTGGGAAAGAGTGAGATGCTGAGACTTGGAATAAGGATATATGTGTTCCTGCACCAAAAATCTCAAATCCTCAGATTCCCTTCAACCCTCTGGGCCCACTGCTCCCTATTAAAAGCTAGTGCTACCCTGGCTTGAAGAGAGTGCAGGAGCTTTTTCTTGCAAGATAGCATGTTCTTAACTCAGGGTTGATCCTAACTCCATTCCTGGACACTAGGCCAGTAAATAGAATGGGGATAAGCAACTACAGTCTCCTGGCCAAATCCAGCCTGCAGTCTATTTTGGTAAATAAAGTTTTAGTGGAATACAACCACATCCATTCAATGACACATTGCCTATGGCTGCCTTCATGCTACAATGGGAGAACTGATTAGTCATGACAAAGTCCATATGGCCCACAAAACCTAAAATGTTTACTATCGGGTTCTTTACAGGCAAAGTTTGCAGACCCTGAACTAGAGTCAAGTACAGTAAAACTTGACAGGAGAAGTGCTGATTGTGATAAGGAAGGAAAAATAGACACCAAAGAAGATGCAAAACTGAGCCAGCAAGTACTAGCAGGAGTGGAAGAATATATATGGGATGAATCCTGAAGGGCCTGGGTTAAGAAGGATGCAATATATAGTTGGATACTGGAAACTTTATCTACATGGGAGCACTCCCCTGAGATAGAGAATTTAGCACTCTTCTTGGTTGACTCTTGGGGTATCTTTGTTGACTCTTTTCTTTCTTAGAAATGCAGTGATCAACTATGTGGAGGAGATATGTGAGAAATGCCTTAGCAGACGATGAAGAAAGAGATCAAAAGGCTCCGAGAAGCAGGAATGCTATGGTGGATATGCAGTCAGCTCTCTGTATCTGTGGGTTCAATCTACCTCGGACTGAAAATATTCAGCATTTGGGAAAAAAGTGGCATCCCATACTGAACATGTGCAGACATTTTTTTCCTTGTCATGATTCCCTAGTCAATACAGTATAGTGACTATTTACATTGCATTCACATGATATTAGGTATTATAAGTAATCTAGAGGTGATTTAAAGTGTATGGGAGGGTATGTGTAGGTTATATGTAAATCCTAGGCCATTTTATATCACAGACTTGGGTATCTACAGATTTTGGTATCCAAGGTAGGTTCTGGAACCAATCCTTTATGGATGCTGAGGGACAATTGTACGCTGGTTCTCCCTATCCATGGTTTTGCTTTCCACAGTTTGGTTACCCCCAGTCAACTGTGGGCTGAAAATATTAAATAGAAGATTCCAGAAATAAATAATTCATAAGATTTAAATTGCACATTGTTCTGAGTAGTGTGATGAAGTCTTGCACTGTCCCCCCCAGGATGTGAATTGTCCCTTTGTCCAGTGGATACATACTGTCTACACTTCCCTCCAGTTAGCCACTTCACCATCTTGGTGATCAGATGGACTGTCAAGGTAACTCAGTGCTTGTGTTCAAGGCACCCTCATTTTACCTAATAATGGCCCCAAAGCACAAGAGGGGTGATGCTGGTGATTCAAATATGCCAAAGGGAAGCCATAAAGTGCTTCCTTTAAGTGAAAAGGTAAAAGTTCTTGAGGAAAAAAAAATTATATGCTGAGGTTGCTAAGATCCATGGTAAGAACAAATATTTTACCTGTGAAATTGTGAAGAAGGACAAAGAAATTTATGCTAGTTTTGTGGTTATACCTCAAACTGCAAAAGTGCCACAGTGCATGTATAGGAAAATACATCATATATATGGGGCTTGGTACTATTCGCGGTTTCAGGCATCCACCTGTTGGGTGGCCTTGGAACGTATTTCCCACAGATAATGGGGGCCTACTGTACTTTGTAAGACCGAACAATCCACCAGTTCACTGTATTTCACAGGGGCACCCAGAAGGCAACCTTTTACCAAAGCTGTAAAGAATGAGCTGGTGAGAGGGCCAATGTGTCAATAAGAAACTCAATGGTGGCTACCCCCTCTAGGGGAGGGCTGATACTGTATACTGTGCCAGGATTCTATAGAACTGTGATCTCTAAAAGCAATGGGGATGGTAAGATCCCAGATTGATAGAGGCCGGGTGGCAGACCATAGGTAGCAGACCAAGAAGGATGCAATTATTATCATGAATGGAAAGGTTGGAGTGGCAGCCAGGGGTCCTCACCCATAGAGAGCTGTGGAGATGGTTACTAGACCACAGTGTTATTAAGGGCAAGATACAGGGGCACATAAGAATAATGCCAACACTTCACTGAAGAGTCATGGCCAATTTCCAGATCTGAGCCTATCCTTCGACCCAGAACCTGTTGACTGGAGAGGCTAGTTTAAGGAAGGAGCCTGCTGTACTATGGCAAGTTCATATGATAACAATTCCCCCAGTCTTTACTCAGAGGGATCTGTGGCCACTTACTTGGGTAACTGTTCAATGGGAAAAAGGGCAATCCTAGATATTTCCAGGACTCTTAGGCATGGTCCAATCTCCACTGATATTCAGGAAGTTTTGTTTCATCCAGGCCCCTTGCTGAAGTGGGAGCTTATGAAGAGTAAGAAATAAGAAGTCCATACCCAGTCGATTTCACAAGGGATTCTTTGGCTCCATGGATCCACCTGGCGGTCATTTGTTCAGTCTTTGGATGTATAATTGAAATCCATAGTAGTCAGCAGAATCTTCTCATTAGTTCCTTGGTTTGTAGGGCCAACCAGTATGGTCTGTAGTGAAGAGGGCTACGTAGAAGCCTCTGAAACTTTCTTACCATGGCCAAGAGAATAAATAAAAAAAATATATCACATCCAGGGGAATGGCCAAGAAATCTGGCACTGTAAACATGCTCAGCGCTACAAGTGGTCCCCATCATGTCCCTATTTAATTATCATTCTGTTCCCCTTCAGAACCAGGGGTCCTGATAATTGACAGTGGATCTCCATGAAGTAAGTAATTACTTAATATATCTATTGCCACTACCAAACGTCCAACCTGCCAGCAACAGAAACCAACACCGAGCTCTTCAACAAACAAAGTCCCCAGAGGAGACTAGCCGCTTGTTAGCAGCTTGATTACATCGGATCCCTTTCAATCTGGAAATGGCAGTAATTGATTTTGACTGGAATTGACACATATTCCAGAGATGGCTTTACCTTTCCTACCCACAGGGACTCAGGTAGCATGACCACCTGTAGGCTTACAGATTATATGATAAACTGACATGGAATCCTGCATAACGTGACTGTGGACCACTGGCCCCATTTTATAGCAAAGGAAGGGAAACAATGGACATATGATGATAGGATCTACTGGTCTCATCACATAACACCATCCAGAAACTGCCTATCTACTAGAGTTTTTTGAAAGCACAGCTAAAGTGCCAGCCTGCAGATGATACATTGTAAGGACAGGGTGGCATTGAACCAATGCCCATTATATAGTGCTACGTTTCCAGTAGGTGAGATTGATGGCCTCAGTAAACAATGATTGGGGCCTGGTGTGGTGGCTCATGCCTGTAATGCCAGCACTTTGGGAGGCCAAGACTGGTGGATCACTTGAGGCAGGAGTTTGAGACTAACCTGGCCAACATGGTGAAACGCCGTCTCTACAAAAAATACAAAAATTAGCTGGGCATGGTGGAGTGTGCCTGTAGTCCCAGCTACTCGGGAGGCTGAGGCAGAGAATGACTTGAACTGGGAGGTGAGGTTGCAGTGAGCCAAGATTGCGCCACTGCACTCCAGCCATGTGACAGAGCGAGAAAAGAAAACAATAAGAAAACAATGATTGGAAGTAGGTCTGGCTCCACCACCATTACTCCCAATGACCTGCTTGAGGAATTTGTGCTTGCTTGTCCTTGCACATTTAGTCTCTCCTGGGTCCTTATCTCCAAGGGGAGAATGCTTCTACGAGGGAACACAGCAAGAATTCCATTACACTTTAAGCTACAGCTGCTGTCCAGTTGTGATCACAGCCACCCAGGTGACTCACTAGGTTGTCTCTTGGTACCCCCTTGCCAGATCTTCATTGTAAATTAGCAAGTGCAGTAGCCATGTCTGGAACTTGGTTATGCCACCAAGCCATGCTTTCATGGTAAGGTAGGGCTCAGGGTCTCCTGGAATGAAAATCCTGGTCATCCCACCAGGTAAGCCCCCCAGACTACAGCAGTACTGTTTAAAAGTGTGATAGCAGAGGAGGGAGATCATGACACCAGATGTAGTCACTGAAAGGGGCTGAGATTTGTCCCAATAACCTTCCTCTTACCAGTTTCCAAAGAAAAATAGATCATTGAGAATCCCATGGAGCTATTCTCAGAGGGGATGAAGTTATTACATGAAGGAGGGAGGCTAAGGGTGGGGGCTGCAATGCGAGGGGAGATACACTCCCCACACGTCTCCTTCAGGATCAAAGCATTCATTTCCAAGCAGTCAGAAGCGTTGGTTTCTCACTCCTTCAAAGGTAGTCATCCGTGAGTCCCCTGGGATTGACTCGGCCAAAAGGAGCTACTTTTTCTGATACCCACTTCCATGGGTATTGGATTTATGTGAGAATACAAGGGCCTGGCCCCCCTTGCCTAGATTATGAAAGCTCTGAAGGGCCTTTCTGCTTTGGTCTTCTCGTGGTATCCGCTGTGGCCTCTTGCAACCACATCACGGTTCTACTTCTCCATGTGCCTAGTCCTGCTTCCCTCACCCCTCCCAGGTGCTGTTTCTGAGAGCATTCCCCAGTAAAGCTCCTGCATGGAACTTTCCATCTCAGAGTCTGGTTCCTGGGAACCTGTCCTGAGAGTGTGACCTGCTTTAAGCATCTTATAAATGCCTCTTATTTTCCTAATTGTTATAATTCTGGGGTTAAAAACAAACCAGTGATTAAGTGTAAATAATTTTTACCTCACAAACTGAAAATTAAAATATTCAGTAGTTTCATTCAGCTGAAAATATTTTACTGGACATGAAGGGCTTTGTTTCTTTGGGGAGTCAACTCCACATAGCATCTTCCCTTTAATGAGCTTTTGGCGTTTCAATCATTTATTTTTAATCAAGTTCTAATCCACTATTTAGTTAGATATTTCCAAAGTATTTTTACAATGTAGTATGTTTTTAAAATTAGATCTCCATCTGTCATTATATGGAATGTGTGTGGGCATTAGTGAATGGACTTATTATTACCATCTGAATGCTATTATCTTGCTTAACCGTATCCCTGGAAAGAAGTGTCATTACAAGTGATCTTTTCTTCCATTTACTCACAATTAATTTTGCTTTGTTTTGTGATCCACAGTTTCAGTTTTTGAAAAACCAAATCAGCACCTTAACCTGTTTAAAGAAGAGCACAGAAAATTGCTCTGCAGAATTTATGTTCTCTTTCCATCTCCAAATTATTTCATTGCCACAAGAAAGACATGTTCACTGAGCATATCACAAACCTCTTTATTCTGAATTTCTTAGATTGATAGTTTTGATGCTCCTTCTATTAATACTTAAATTGGTGATGGTGTAAGGTGCCAAAAAATGTAGAAGATGATCAATCTTTTATTTTAATCGTCAATTTCAAAACTAATCAGATAATATTGGAGTGATTCCATTTAAAATGCAGCCCATCAGAAATCAGCATATAACATATGGAGTAGGATTTTCTCACAGATTTTTTTTTACAGTTATTTATTCCATATCTTTCTAGTCTTGGCATATGTGGAATTTCATTTCTATAGGTTTTGATGTACTCATATGCATCATTTTTTAGACTTTTTTTTATTATTGAATGTTCCAAACATACAGAAAGTAGAGAGAATAGGATAATGAACCTTCATGGACTCATCTCTCAGCTTCAGCAGCTAATTGCAACTCTTGTTTCATCTAATCATCTCCGTCTCCTCTCTCCCTCCCACCACATACAAACACACACACACACACACACACACACACACACGCATGCACACTTTTTTTTCCTGGAATATTTGAAGCAAATACTAGATATCATATTATTCTCTTTGTAAATCTTTATATGCATTTAAGCAGCAAGACTTAAAAAAAAACCACATAGGTATTATCATATCAAACAACACAAATGTCAAAAATATTCTAATACCAATTCATATTCAAATGTCTTTAATTGTCTTAAAGTTGTTCTTTTACGGTTGGCCTATTCGAATAATATTAGTAATAATATCTCTTAGCTATTTCAGTCCACATTGTCCCTCCTCCTCACTCTTCAATTGTTTTCATGCCATTGAATTTGTTAGAAGAATCAGATTATCCTTTAGATCTACATCTAGATTTGCATAATTGTTTCTCTGTGATGTTTTTAACTTGTTTCTCTGTGTTTTTCTATTTCCTATAAACTGATAGTTAGGTCTGAGCCTTAAATTGATTAAGGTTAAAATGCTTTTTAGATTATAATTTTTCTGATGCCATGTACTTCCTGTGGAATCATACCGTGAACTCATGACATCTGTTTGCTCCACTTTTGGTAATGCCAGGAATCAGCCCTGGTGATGTCGGGGTGTTCCATCCTCTAAAACTCTCCCACAAGTATTTCACCTGTGATTTTAACATTCAATCACGGTCCTGCCAGATCCAGGGTTTCATGAGGGATTGAAATGGCAATTTTCTTAATCTGTCCTTCCTTCTGCATTAGTTATCCATAATTCTTCGATAAAGACTTATCCTCATCAAGTGTTTGGCTGCCCTGAATTACAATTTGTACAAGAAATACATTCTTGATTCTTTCCATGTATTTATCAATTTTCAGGGTAATGAGTTGGTGCTCTCATAAGTTTTAAAAAAGTATCATTATGAACTCATTGATTTTTATGTTTAATGATTTAACTGAGAGTGATTATTATTATTTTGGGTAGCCGCATTGTGTCATTTTGGGATCTTTTTCAAGTTGGCTTCCTTTTGACATGACCTATTTTGTCTTTAGTAGCTTCTTGCTTTCTTGCATCTCAAAATGTCCCAGGCTCATCTTGTACATTTCAGATTCCATATATATTCCCAAAAGGTGACTTACTGAGCCAAAAGGAATAAGTATTTTTAAGGTAGTTTGACTTAGTGGAAACGGTATGGTCTTTGGAGGTAGGTAGGTCAGGGTTGGAGTCTCAGCTCCATTGCTTATGAGCTCTGGGGTTTAGAAAAGGCTTAACCTCCCAAAATGATTATAATAGGAACTCCTATTAGGAAGAGAAAGGTAATATCAGAAAATTATTTTACTCTAGTGTAAGTGGAAAAAGCAGAGTTCACAATGATATAAAATGAGTAAAGAAACTATTGTGATCAAATATGCTACAATGTTAATGATGGCATCATCTGACGGTGGGAATACAGGTTGTATCTCTCTTTTTTATGCCTTATACTGTATTTTTCTACATAACAAAGAATAGAAATAAAAAGATAAGTTTGTTCAAAGAAAAATAAGCCTCTACTGCAAAACACTATAGTGTTGATTAAAATTCATTTAAGATATGATTAATGGCATATATCTTTTGTATCTCTCATGGTCAATTGAATCCACTTGTCCTTTAACAAAATGTAATGCAAATTCTGTAATAAAGAAAAATATGGATGTAAGTATACTCTGCCATCTGCTTCCTTTCTCTATGCCATGCCATATTGATTTCAATAGACCAGGTCAAAGCTGAGTGTTTCCTGCTTTCAAGGTTGACCTCTGAAGGCCTCCTACTGTTTTGCCTCCTTGCTCCCTGGGGAGAGCCGCTAAGTCTTTCATTGACAGCTAAAGGCAAGATAAAATAAAATCTCCATTTGACATGCTTATAAATCAGTTTTTCTATGGGACAAGATTGTTGGTGTTGGGTGCTCATTGAAAATAGTCTTATTGATCAGATAACTAAGCCAATTGGTTCTTTATTCACCTGAGGATTCAGATCGACTAATCGAAGATGAATTCATCTTGTAGTCTTTCAAAAATATGACAAATGGTTAAAAAAACTGTTGTGGATGATGTCTGCAGAAGTTTCTAATTTAAGATTCAATCCGATTTTCAGGAATGATATTTTGATCTTGGGGTTGAGGGTCATAATTTCCTCTTTAAAATGGACATTAAAATTCAGCACACATTTGGAGTACAAGGAAGGGTGATGATCACAGATAAGTTTTTCTTATAATTTTTTTCTATTTGAATATGTCTTATTTCAAAAGAGAATTCTTGCTTTTAATTTTGGATACAGTGTAGGCTAAGTCCAACATTGTGGCATCTTGACTACGGCAGCCTGCTCAATTAATTCTGAACAGTAAATTGCCTTTGACAGGTCTTCAGGTAGCTGTGTAAGAAGCAGCAAGGAAAACAAAGGATCCTGGAAATTGAAAACAACTGGTAAGGATTGTTTTCTTCTTCTTTTCCTTCATGTTCTTCCTAACTGATGTGCTGATTCGTATATGAACCTATAGATGCATCAAACCTAAGCATTCGGCAGTGGGAGCACTCTCACTAAAACTGCAGCCTCATTCAACAACACATCCTTATCGAGCACTTGCAAGTACTCCGTTGAATGTTAGAAATGCATTGATGACGGAGACACAGCACTGGCTCACAAGGACCTTCCAGCCTAGGCAGCAGGACTGGACATATGCACTTTGGTAGGTAAGAGAATAGCAGAGGCTTCACCAAGTATGATGTGGGAAGTGGGATGAGTGATGGTGGGGAGCCATTCCTCTGGAAGGTGTACTAGTCAGGGTTCTCAGAGAAATGGAATCAACAGTACGTCTTTCTCTCTCTTTCACTCTTTCTTGCTCTCTCTCTTTCTCTCTTGAGATTTATTTTTAGGAATTGGCTTATGCAAGTGTGGGGCTGGCAAGTCTAACAACTGCAGGGCAGGTCAGCAGGCTGGAGACCCAGGGAAGAGTCGATGCTGCAGTCCCTAGTCTGAAGGCAGTGCATAGGCAGAATTCCCTCTTTCTCAGAGGATCTCAGGCTTTTTCTCCTAAGTCCTTCAACTGACTGGATGAGGCCCCCCACATTAGGGAGGGTACGTTTGCTTTCCTTAAAGTCTACTGATGCAAATGTTTATCTCATCTACACACTGCCTTCACAGCAACAACTAGACTGATGTTTGGCCATGCATCTGGGTGCCATAGCCCAGCCAAACTGGTACATAGAATGAATTATCACAGATGGGGAGAGGCTTCATGGGGGAAAGCTGGTTAGGAGATGTAACAGTACTCAAAGAAGCCTGAGAACAGGTCTTTAGCTGCTCCCGAAGTATCCAAATTGATGGCCCATCAGAAATTAGGAAGCCATCCAGTGGAAAGATCTTTTCCCCAGCAACAGGTACATGAGTATGTGCTGTGTGTTGAACAGAAGGACCGAGCTTCCAAAAGAGGATCCAAGGAATATGATTGGTTTAGTCCTGGCCTCACCATCTCCCTTAAAAATGCCAGCTTATTTCTCTGCATATTTACCTTATTATTTTTTTTCATTGTCCTCTGCTGATTTATGATTTTCAATTGGTTCTTTTTTTTTTTTTTGAGATGGAGTGCAGTGGCATAATCCCAACTCACTGCAACCTCTGCCTCCTGAGTTCAAGCAATCCTCCTGCCTCGGCCTCCTCCGTAGCTGGAGTTACAGGTGTGCACCACCACGCCCAGCTAATTTTTTGTATTTTTAGTAGAGATGAGGTTTCACCATGTTGGTGAGGCTGGTCTCAAACTGCTGACCTCAGGTGATCTACCTACCTCGGCCTCCCAAAGTGATGGGATTACAGGTGTGAGCCACTGTGCCTGGCCCTTTAATTTTTTTTTTTTTAAGAGATAGGTCTTGCTCTGTCACCCAGGCTGGAGTGCAGTGGTGAGATCACTGCTCACTGCAGACTCAACCCCCTGGGTTCAAGTGATCCTCTCTCCTCAGCCTCCCCAGTAGCTGGGACCGCGTCATCATGCCTGGTTTTATTTATTTATTTATTAGTTTTTTAGAGAGAGAACTCTCTATGTTGTTCAGGCTGGACTTGACCTCCTGGGCTCAAGCAATCCTCCCGCCTCAGCCTCCCAATGTGCTGGGATTATAGGTGTGAGCTACCATGCCTGGCCCCTTTCCCCCTTTAAAAATATAAACTAACTAACTAAATAAATAATAAGCATTTTATCTATTGAAACATCAATATTTTTAATATTTTAATTACATACGGTTTGTTTTTTGAATATGTAGTTCATTCCTATGACATAAATTCAAGATTCAAAAGGTTATACAGTGAAAGTATCTCTCTCACTCCTGACTTCAAGCCACCTAGAGTGTTTCCCCAGAGGCAGCAACTGTGATGAGATTGTCGATTTTGTTTTAGAGATATTCTATGATATACAAACAACTGAGTATAAATACTTAAAAAAAGTACAATAACACTGTTTTTTTCACTTAAAATATTTGAAGATTTTTCTACTTGAATCTAGTTAAAGCTGCCTTATTTTTTATGGCTTTGTAATATTGCATTGTGCAAATATACCATAATTTATTTAGTCGGTCCTCATCTAGATTGTTCCAGGCTTATGCTAGTAAGAGAATATGGACACAAATATCCTTGAACACACACTTTCCGCCACCAACCCCATTTTTTAGGATTCATTCCTAGAAGTAGAATTGCCAGGTCAAAGAGGATATACATTTGAAATTTTGACATATTAGCAAATTGTCCTCCATAGAGGCCATGCCAATTAACACACCTACCACTGATTATTTTCAGCTCCAACTTGCAAATTTTAGAATACAACATCACATGGCATTTTTTCCAAGGATAGTGACGGGATTTTGGCTGATTCATTCTCTCCTTTTCCCTCATGCTCCTGGTGGCCAATCACAAGGATGTGGAAGTCAGCTGCCTGGGAATAGTCTGAGGAAAGAGAACAAAGTGAAGGCAACTTGTCCGTAGAGGCACTGACCCCAGAGATTCACCTTATTACTACCTGGATCTGGTTTAAGTACAAAAATGTGGGTCTCCTCTTTGTGACTTCTCCACCTTCACACAGCCCATACATAGGTGTCAGGAGTTGAACTTGAACTCTGCTCCAGAGTGTTCTTGTGACTCTGGAGATCGTAGATTTGTAAGCATGCCTGAGTGAACTAAGCCATGCACATCATTTAGGACAGCACCTGGTACACAGCAAGCACTCAGCAGGGTCACTTATTATAGTCTTCGCTCATTAGGAGGCAGGTGTGGAATGAGTGAGGCAGGAGGTGCTGGAGGGGATTTGCAGTCTGGATGTTGATGGGGCTGGGGGCTGAAGCATCAGAGATGGCTTGGATGACCTCCCCAGTCTCTCCAGCTGTGGAACTCAAACATCTCCAGCTAGGAAGCTGTGTTTGAGTCATGGGGGCAGATGAGCATTTTTCTTAACTGAGCAGGAGCTAATGAGAGCTGTATTTCTTTGAATCTGCTCATTGGATGAGAACAAACATTAATGACCACTGAGCTGGAAAGGCCAGATACAATTTACCAAATGAGAGAGCATCTTCCCCCATCAGTTATAAAACAGCGTGCAAAGGACCGGGGCATACTTTCCAACAGTGAAAGTCCATCAGCAGCTACGGTGTTAAATGCAGAGCGAAGGACCCATAAACTGGCAGCCGCGTGTGAAGCAATTAGATGTGGCACTGTCCCCGCAGCCACGTTCCAGCAGCCGCCTCTGTTGGAGCTTTCAAGGCTCAGCAACTCGTAGGATGACAGAGGAATAATAATGCGCTGGTTTTCTTTGCGGACACAAAGCAGGCTGCATTGGGGGAGCTCCTCTCTCCTAAGTGCAGCAAGATTCAGAAGCCATCCTCACCTGGATCTCGAGGGAGGGGCAGAGCTAAGTTCTCCCTGGGTGGCAACTCTGACCAGCTCCCTCTGCCAAAACAGACTCCATAATCTGCTGATGGCCAAAATGAAAGAGACTGGACACACCTGGTGAGAAACCCAGACTCCAGCAGAAGTAATAGTGCTCTGGCTGGCTTCGTCCCCCTTTTTTTTTTTTTTTTTTTTTTTTTTTCAAAGAGAAGCCATCTCACTATGTTGCTTAGGCTGGCCTCAAACTTCTAGGCTCAAGTGATTCTCCTTCCTCAGCCTCTCAAGGAGCTGGGACTACAGGCACTTGCCACTGTGCCCAGCTTCCTTGTTTTTAATGGGCACGCAATCTACCATTTCACATTTTACGTCTCCCATTTCACCAAGTGCCCAGTTTTTTAACTCTAGCTTGGTAGCCCAGAGAGTATTCCTAAGTCACTGGGGCTCAGTGAGGTTGGTGGTTATTTGAATAGGTTTCTGAGATGGTATAGTTAGCTTGGTTAATTCCTTCCCTTAAATGCCCATAATTTGAGGTATTAAGGATATTGAGGTTAGCCCAGAAGAGAACTGGTCAGGGTAATGTCTGGGCATGGAGGAAGAATGAAGGCAGAATATTATGGGGTTTCTCTTTCTCCTTTTTCTGACTATCTCCTTCGAGAGCTTGGAGCATGAGTGAGTCTTGTCGACTAGATTTGTAAGGGAGATGGTGAGGCCAGGACTAAACCAATCACATTCCTTGGATCCTCTTGTGGGAGCTCGGTCCTTCTGTTCAACACACAGCACATACTCATGTACCTGTTGCTGGGGAAAGATCTTTCCTCTGGATGGCTTCTTAATTTCTGATGGGCCATCAATTTGGATATGGCCCTAGGTGTGTGGTGTGGGTGTGTCTGAGTGGGTGTCACTTTTTCACCAGGAGCAAGCCTGCCTGCCCTGTCTGCTGCATGCTCCTGGCCAAGGCACCGCTGCAGTCCCTGCCCCAAGGCCTCTGTGAGATCCTGCTCCACTCCACATCCTGAAAGCTG
Source organism: Nomascus leucogenys (assembly GCF_006542625.1). Taxonomy (NCBI): domain Eukaryota; kingdom Metazoa; phylum Chordata; class Mammalia; order Primates; family Hylobatidae; genus Nomascus; species Nomascus leucogenys. The sequence goes on along the minus strand of NC_044386.1, from coordinate 15,537,589 downwards.
CTTGCCTTCAGGGTCCTACTGGTGCCAAGAATCCTCTGAAGTTTCTAAGAAGAGTGGGTTGGAAAGGGGCGAGGGGCTCCTGTGTTACCCAGGTACCGGGAGCGTGGTCGCCTGTGTGGCCGAGGCAGCATTGCTCAGTAGCTGAGTTGACCATCTCTCCTGGAATCTTGGCTCCACCTATTACTCTCTTTGGGGGAACTACTTACCTTCTCTGTACCTTGGTTTCCATATCTGTAAAATATGGATAATAGTAGTACCTACGATTGTTATGTCATGAAAATTAAGTGACAGCATGTATGTAAAATGATTAGAAAGGTGCCTTCAGTGCCTTCTGTAGAAGGAGACCCCCTCTCCTGCCACCACAGCTGCCCATTCTTTAACACTGCTACCTCATGCTCTTATCTGACTTCTTTCTAGGGCTCAAATCTGGTCTGGGTGGGATGGGGTGGGGCAAGGAGGAAGGGGGAGGACAGCTGCCAGGTTGTCTCAGGCTCAGCCTCCTTTCTTCCCTTTGCACACACGACTTCCCTCTCCTCATTCTGACACCAAAAACATTGATCGGTTCCCAAGCATATCAGTGTATGGACCTGGGTGCCCACAGGGGTCACAGCTCTGCAAACTGCATGTGTGAATCCAGCTGGGTCTTGCTGGGCCCCTCTGAACTGTCCTTAGGCCCATTTTACATCTGTTGCAGCCTTTTGGGGCTTTCTCGCCCACTCAAGCCATCCTGCCATCTAAAGCCAGTGCCTTGCGTTTGAATTTCTCTCCCAGGCATGCTGTCATGATCACCAAAATCACTCCCAAGCATTTGCAGATATTCTTAGTGCTGCAATCAGTTTTCTGTAGGACACTGTCAGGCCCAGTCCAGAATTTATCAGCTATGCCTCAAAAGGCTGTTTCCTTCCAGAAGACCTGTGTACAGGCAACACCAGTTTGTCCCTGTGTTGGGTGGCATCAGGATCCTTGCATGTCCCTCAGTGTTGGGTGGCATTAGGATCCTTGCAGCAGCAGAGCTCCTTGATCTCCTGTCTAGGACAGCATGGGCACTTTTGTCCTCTCTGTGCCCTGTTTTGACCCTGGGCATTTTCTAGTCCTACTCTGGTAGATGGAGGTGAGGACTTTCACTCGCATCCCTGTGAAGAGACCACCAAACAGGCTTTGTGTGAGCAATAGAGCTGTTTATTTCACCTGGGTGCAGGTGGGCTGAGTCCCAAAAGAGAGTCAGTGAAGGGAGATAGGGGTGGGGCTGTTTTATAGGATTTGGGTAGGTAAAGGAAAATTACAATCAAAGGGGGGTTGTTCTCTGGCGGACAGAGTGGGGGTCACAAGGTGCTCAGTAGGGGAGCTTTTGAGCCAGGATGAGCCAGAAGGAATTTCACAAGACAATGTCATCAGTTAAGGCAGGAACAGGCCATTTTCACTTCTTTTGTGGTGGAATGTCATCAGTTAAGGCAGGAACCGGCCATCTGGATGTGCACCTGCAGGTCACAGGGGATATGGTGGCTTAGCTTGGCTCAGAGGCCTGATATTCCTGTCTTCTTATATTAATAAGAAAAATAAAATGAAATAGTGGTAAAGTGTTGGGAGGCTGAAAATTTTGGGGGGTGGTATAGAGAGATAATGGGCGATGTTTCTCAGGGCTGCTTCGAGCAGTATCGGGGCGGTGTGGGAACCTAGAGTGGGAGAGATTAAGCTGAAGAAAGATTTTGTGGTAAGGGGTGATATTGTGGGACTGTTAGAAGAAACATTTGTCATATAGAATTATTGGTGATGGCCTGGATATGGTTTTGTATGAATTGAAAAACTAAACGGAATGAGAGGAGAAAAACAGGTATTAAAGGTCTAAGAATTGGGAGGACCTAGGATGTCTAATTAGAGAGTGCCTAAGGAAATTCAGCATAGTCCTGTCAGCAAAGATTGTTTATTTACTTCAAGAGTTAAGAGTGGCAGTTTGGGGATAGCACCAGGAGATATCAGCTGTGATGGCTTGGAGAAACAGTGTAAACCTGGCAGTGTGAACAAGAGCAGGGCATGTATGAGTAGTTGAGAACGGTGAATAGGAGTATGACTAGACAGAAGATAATAGGGATGACAAGTTTTTTTGGGGCACAGCCTAAGTTAGTCTGGTGTCTGGAATGAGACTGGGGCCTAATAAAAAGGAGCATCTATACAGGAGCTCAAATGGGCTGTACCCTGTAGCATTCTGAGGACAGGTCTGACTTCTGAGAAGGGAAAGTGGTAAAAGTATTGTCCAGTCCTTTTTAAGTTGGTGGCTGAGCTTGGTGAGGTGTGTTTTTAAAAGACCTTTAGTCCATTCTACTTAAGGGATATAAAGGTTTCACTGAATACTAAGAGCCTGAAAAACTGCTTGGCTGATTTGACTAATAAAGGTTGGTCTGTTATCAGACTGTATAGAGGTGGGAAGGCTAAACTGAGGAATTATATCTGACAGAAGGGAAGAAATGACTGCGATGGCCTTCTGAGACCCTGTAGGAAAGGCCTGTACCTATCCAGTGAAAGTGTCTACCTAGACTAAGAGGTATTTTAGTTATCTGACTCGGGGCATGTTGATTAAAGCTAATTTGCCAGTCCTGGGTGGGGGCAAATCCTCGAGCTTGATGCGTAGGGAAGGGAGGGGGCCTGAATAATCCCTGAGGAGTAGTAGAATAGCAGATGGAACACTGAGAAGTTATTTCCTTGAGGATAGATTTCCACGATGGAAAGGAAATGAGAGGTTCTAAGAGGCAGGCTAGTGGCTTGTACTATAGCGTAGCCTGCCTTTGCTGGTGCGTGGCGATTAGGCCTGGTGAAACCGCCATCAATAAATCAAGTGTAATCAGGGTGAGGAACAGGAAAGAAGGAAATATGGGGAAATGGGGTGAATGTCAGGTGGATCAGAGAGATACAGTCATGGGGGTCAGGTGTGGTATCAGGAATAATGTGGAAGGCTGGATTGAAGTCTGGGGCAGGAACAACGGTAATTGTGGGACTTAACAAAGAGTGAGTACAGCTGAAGGAGCCGGGGAGCAGAAAGTATATGCATCAGGTATGAGGAAGAAAATAGATTTTGGAAGTTATGAGAAATGTAGAGAGTGAGTTGAGCATAGTTTGTGATTTTTAGGGCCTCTAAAAGTATTACAGCAGCAGCAGCTGCTGCATGCAGACATGAGGACTAGGCTAAAGCAGTAAGGTCACGTTGTTTGCACAGAAAGGCTACAGGGTGCAGTCCTGGCTCTTGTGTAAGAATTCTGACCACACTAACCATGCCTAGGAAGGAAAGGAATTGTTGTTTTGTAAGGGATTGAGGTTTGGGAGATTAATCAGACACGATCAGCAGGGAAAGCACGTGTGTTTTTATGAGAATTATGCCGAGATAGGTAACAGATGAGGATGAAATTTGGGCTTGACTGAAGTAATGGGGGCTGTCTGTGAAGCCTTGTGGCAGTACAGCCCAGGTAATTTGCTGAGCCTGGTGGGTGTCAGGGTCAGTCCAAGTGAAAGTGAAGAGAGGCTGGGATGATGGGTGCAAAGGAATAGTAAAGAAAGCATGTTTGAGTTCCAGAACAGAATAACGGGTATGTGATCGGTTGCCAGGGAAAGAGTAGAGATGTCCCATACTTGTGGGTTAAGGTGGAGGGATACGAGAGGAAGACACGAAGGAGGCTTTGGGTTGGGGAGAAGGGCGGTGATGAGATTCAGCTGTAGTACAGGAATAGTCAGGGAAGCAGATAATTAGGTTAAAATATCCCGGCCTAATAAGGGAACTGGGCAGGTGGGGATAACTAAAAAAGAGTGCATAAAAGATTGTTGTCCAAGTTGGCACAAGAGTGGGGGAGTTTTCAGGGGTTTTGAAGCCTGGCCATCAATACCCACAACAGTTATGGAGGCAAGGGAAACAGGCCCTTGAAAAGAAGGTAATGTGGAGTGGGTAGCCTCCGTATTGACTAAGGGGACGGACTTACCTTCCACTGTGAGAGTTACCCGAAGCTTGGCGTCCGTGATGTTCTAGGGGGCTTCCGAGGTGATCGGGCAGCATCAGTCTTCAGCCGCTAAGCCAAGAAGATCTGGGAAGGAGTCAGAGAGCCTTGGGCCAGAGTTCCAGGGGCTCTGGGATTGGCTGCCAGGTGAGTTGAACAGTCTGATTTCCAGTGGGGTCCCGCACAGATGGGACGTGGCTTAAGAGGAGTCCTGGGCTGCAGGCATTCCTTGGCCTGGTGGCCAGATTTCTGGCACTTGTAGCAAGCTCCTTGGGGAGGAGGTTCTGGAGGAACGTCCGGTCACTGAGCTTCAGGCGTTTGGAAGTTCTTGTGTGCTAAAGATGTGGCTAGGGTTTGTCTCACAGTGGAGGCAAGGAATTGCAACTTTTTTCTATTATTGTACACCTTGAAGGTGAGGTTAATTAAATCCTGTTGTGGGGTTTGAGGGCCAGAATTTAATTTTTGGAGTTTTATTTAATGTCAGGAGCAGATTGGGTAATAAAATGTATATTGAGAATAAGACGGCCTTTTGACTTTTTAGGGTCTAGGGCTGTAAAGCGTCTCAGGGTTGCTGCCGAACGAGCCATGAACTGGGCTGGGTTTTTCATATTTGATGAAAGAGCCTAAACGCTCACTGATTTGGGAGAGGTCTGATAAAGAAAAAGGAGCATTAACCTTGACTATGCCTTTAGCTTCAGCCACTTTTTAAGAGGAAATTGCTGGGCAGGTGGGGGAGGACAACTCATGGAATGAAACTGTAAACTGGATTGGGTGTGAGGAGGGTAGGTGATAAAAAGATTATAGGGTGGAGGAGCAGAGGCTGAGGAAGAATTGGGACCTAGCTCAGCCTGGCGAGGAGCAGCCTGGGGAGGAGGGGAGAGGTCAGATGGGTCTGTAGAAAAGGAAGATTAGAAAGACTCAGTGATGCTTGGGGTTGGGACTGAGGGGACAGGCGGGAGGGAAAGAAGGAAGATTTGGGATGAGTTGCACTGGGCACAGAGACTGGGGAGGGACCAATGTGTAAAAGAATGCCTGGACGTCAGGCACCTCAGACCGTTTGCCCATTTTATGACAAGAATTATTTAGATCTTGCAGGATGGAAAAATTGAAAGTGCCATTTTCTGGCTCTTTGGAACTACTGTTGAGTTTGTATTGGGGTCAAGTGGCATTGCAGAAGAAAATAAGACATTTAGGTTTTAGGTCAGGTGTGAGTTGAAGAGGTTTTAAGTTTTTGAGAACACAGGCTAAGGGAGAAGAAGGAGGAATGGAAGGTGGAAGGTTGCCTATAGTGAAGGAGGCAAGTGTAAAGAAAAGGGAGAGTAGAGACATGGAGGGAAGCGGTTCGGGGGTTCTTACCCTCCAGAAAAGTGGGAAAGGGGTCAGGGTGCAGAGATACAAGGTCAGGGTGCAGAAATAAGGGATCAGGGCACAGAGATATAAGAGGTTGGGGCATGGGAATAAGGGATCGGAGCACAGAGATATAAGAGGTTAGGGCACAGAAATAAGGGACTGGGGCGCAGAGATACAAGGTTGGGGTACTTGCCTCTCCCCCAGAAAAGCTGGACTTGCCGCTAAGGGTGAAGGACCAAGGCAGGCATCCCTGTGTGGTCTGACACCTCTGAAACCTGGGTGAATAATCAGAGAGGCATCCCTGCAATGATTAAACACCAAAGGAAGGCTGCCTTCCCTAGTCCATGACTGGCGCCAGAGTTTTGGGTCCATGGATAAAATATGTCTCCTTTGTCTCTACCAGAAAATGAAAGGAATTGAAATTAAGAGAAGGGAGAGATTGAAGTGTGGCACCAAGATTGAAAGGAGAAGGAGGTTGAGGGATAGTGAGGGAGGTTGGAGAAGAGTGTAAAAAGAGGCCACTTACCTGATTTAAAATTGGTGAGATGTTCCTTGGGCTGGTTGGTCTGAGGACCTGAGGTTGTAGGTGAATCTTTCTCAGGGAGCAAAGAGCAGGAGGACAGGGGATTGACCTCCCAAGGGAGGTCCCCTGATCCAACTCATGGCACCAAATTTCACTCACGTCCGTATGAAGAGACCACCAAACAGGCTTTGTGTGAGCAATAAAGCTGTTTATTTCACCTGGGTGCAGGTGGGCTGAGTCTGAAAAGAGAGTCAGTGAAGGGAGATAGGGGTGGAGCCGTTTTATAGGATCTGGGTAGGTAAAGGAAAATTACAGTCAAAGGGGGTTGTTCTCTGGTGGGCAGAGTGGGGGTCACAAGGTGCTCTGTAGGGGAGCTTTTGAGCCAGGATGAGCCAGGAGAAGGAATTTCACAAGACAATGTCATCAGTTAAGGCAGGAACAGGCCATTTTCACTTCTTTTGTGGTGGAATGTCATCAGTTAAGGGAGGAACTGGCCATCTGGATGTGTAGGTGCAGGTCACAGGGGATATGATGGCTTAGCTTGGGCTCAGAGGCCTGACAAGGACTGTGGCTGATTTGCCATTATTTATGGGAGGTGGACGCCAGTTATAATAATTTACTTTTTTATGAAGCAATCATGGTTCCCTTCTGTTTCATCTTCAAATGAGGTGCCCTTCTTTTATCTTTCCCTTTGACTTATAGCTTCTCCCCCCAACCTTCCCTCTCCTTTTATATTAAAATATTTATTGGTCATTCATTTCTTAGTATGTGTTTGTACTCTTAGTATCAGCTGAATGAAACTGTTCAGTAAATAAAAATGGTCAATAATTTAAACATATACATTTTCTAAATATAACTTTTATTTAAAAAAATAGAAGTTTTTAAAAAAACTTATTAACCAAGCACTCCCTTTAAAGGAGTGAGTCCTACAGTTTGGAGAAATGCATTCCTACCTCTGTTTTTGCATCTCTCTCCCTTCCTCTCCCTCTCCCTTTCTGTCTCTCTCTCTCTCACAAACACACACACACTGAATAATTGATGGTTATCAGAAATCTGTGACTTTTTTTTCATTTGAACTGGGGCTTATAGCATAGAGATAAAAATATGGGCTATGATGATCCAAATTTTGGGACTGACTGCACTAACTAGTGATATGCACCTGGGAAACCCACTAGGTCACTCTCAGCCCCACTTTCCTCATCTTTAAAATGAAGACATTTGGCTTCTGATTCTGTAAAGTCCCATCCACCCCTTCTATTCCACAGCTCTCTGGATTCTGAAGACCAGGGTTCCAATTCACAGAGTCCACTAATCCAGGAGCCACAAAGCCAAGTGCTTATTTGCATAGAAATAGAATGCTAATCGGGTACAGACAAAGCTCATCAGAATCAAGATGGCTGTCAGGACAACACCCTTCTGAAGGTGCCCAGACAAGGCGAGCAGAAGCAGGAGAAATTAAGTTTAGCCGGAGTAGTGGAGTGCTATCAGTTATCAGCAGCCCCAGGCACATTAAATGGCATCTGAGTGCTTAGCAGGGGAGCTCTTATTGCTCCAGTCCTGGAATTTGGAACCATTTTCTGTTAGAGTAGAGGGATTAAAAATAATGTCTGGGCCTGATGGAGAGTGGTGAACAGCCAGCCACATGGTGCTGTTTATTGTTGGTACAAAAGGAGTCTTGACTGAGTGAAGCCAGGAGGCTGAGGTAGGGAGATTCTGAATCACCAGCAGATTACCAAGGTCACTCAGGAAAGTCTGGCTGACTTCTGTGTAGCTAAGTTTTCATCTTCATTTTGCGAACAGTTATCATCTGACTCTTGTTGTTAGAATAAAATGCAATAAGGTGGCAACAGCCCTTTGGAAAATTATAAATACCCTTGACATGAGTTTGAACAGTGCGGGTCCACTTAGAGGTGAATTTTCTTCCACCTCTGTTATCCATGAGATAGCAAGACCAGCCCCTCCTCTCCCTCCTCTTCCTGCTCAGCCGACTCAAGGTGAAGACAACAAGGATGAAGCCCTTCAGGATGATCCACTTCTACTTAATGAATAGGACATAGATTTTCTTTTCTGTATGATTGTCTCAATAACATTTTATTTTCTCTAGTTTATTGTCAAGAATGCAGTATATAATACATATGAAGTACAAAATATGTGGTTAACTGACTGGTTGTGTTACTGGTAAGGCTGTGGTTGACAGTAGACTATTAGTTAAGTTATTGGTGAGTTAAAAGTTATAGATGGATTTTCTAGTGTGCAGAGGGTCAGCCCCTTAGCCGCCATGTTGTTCAAGGGTCAATTGTGGCATGAAAGTTGTCATAACGAAAATGGAGTCCCTTGTGTCAAACCCTAGCAAATGGAGCTGGGGAAGGCCATGGAGGGCTCTCATGCACAATTTTCCTGATAATGGGAACTATCACAGGAAATGTTTTCAAACTGCAGCTTACTACATGAGTCACTCAAGGCAAGTTAGCAGCACAAATACAGCTAGTCACTTATACAAGAACACCTGCTTGTTTCAAAAACTGTCTCACAAGCCCGGTTCAAAACTACAAGGGCCTAACCATAACTCCAAGATTACAAGTCCGACCTAGCAACTACTGACACTTGTCAATCAGAATTTGCCAGCTCTTGTTAAATGACGCCAACACCAACAAGCTTTCTTTCAAAACAACTTCTATACCCTCCTCTCTCCCCAGTAAAACTCTAACTTTCCTTTGTTTTCTGGACATACCAGAGACCACCCTGGTCTCTGTTTCTGTCCTAAATTGTAATCCTATTTCTTGGTTTATTCCTAAATAAATCCTTTTTGCTTGGAGACTCATCTCTATGTATTTTTATTTAAAGTTGACAGTACGATCCATACAAACAATCAATTTTCAGGCAACCAATACTCAGCATTTATTATATGCTTGATACTGGGAATGGTAATAATAGCCAAGACTTATTAAGCACTTACTAGGTAGACACTTTGTAAGTACCATCATTATCCCCACTGGGGAGTTTAGAAAATGGAGGCAAAGTAATTTGTCTCAGATCATAGCTGTTGCATGGCTGGGCTGAGGCTCCAATTCACTCTAGAACCTGCAATCTTAACCATAATTATACATGCCGCTTAATAATAATCATGGCCTTATTTAGAAATAAATCCAGTCTTTAATATATATTTCACTTATATGAGATATTATAATCTTGATATATATTTTAGTTAACAAAGAATAAGCACATTTTCATGTCTTTAAAAATTGCTCCTTGACATAATCAAAGGGTACATATTATAACAAAAGGAATTACTATAATCTAAATAGACACACTTAGTTTCTATTACAAATAATTTTAAAAGGAAAATTTGTCTATAATTTGTATCTTTCCTCAAAAGTGAAATTATTGTGTAAAAGAGTGTGTATGTTTATTTTAAATTTTAAAAATTACAGTCCAGAATTCTTTTTTTTTTGTGACGGAGTCTTGCTCTGTCACTCAGGCTGGAGTGCAATGGCGTGATCTCAGCTCATTGCAACCTCTGCCCACTGGGTTCAAGCTATTCTCCTGCCTCAGCCTCCCAAGTATCCAGGATTACAGGCACCAGCCACCATGCCTGGCTAATTTTTGTATTTTTAGTAGAGATGAGGTTTCACCATGTTGGCTAGGCTGGTCTTGAACTCCTGACCTCAGGTGATCCGCCTGCCTTGGCATCCCAAAGTGCTGGGATTACAGGTGTGAGCCACCATGCCAGGCCCTGAATTTCTTTTTTTATTTTATTTTATTATTATTATACTTTAAGTTTTAGGGTACATGTGCACAATGTGCAGCTTTGTTACATATGAATGCATGTGCCATGTTGGTGTGCTGCACCCATTAACTCATCACTTAGCATTAGGTATATCTCCAAATGCTATCCCTCCCCCCTCCCCCCACCCCACAACAGTCCCCGGAGTGTGATGTTCCCCTTCCTGTGTCCATGTGTTCTCATTGTTCAATTCCCACCTATGAGTGAGAACATGCGGTGTTTGGTTTTTTTGTCCTTGTGATAGTTTACTGAGAATGAGGATTTCCAGTTTCATCCATGTCCCTACAAAGGACATGAACTCATCATTTTTTATGGCTGCATAGTATTCCATGGTGTATATGTGGCACATTTTCTTAATCCAGTCTATCGTTGTTGGACATTTGGTTTGGTTCTAAGTCTTCGCTATTGTGAATAGTGCCGCAATAAACATACGTGTGCATGTGTCTTTATAGCAGCATGATTTATAGTCCCTTGGGTATATATCTAGTAATGGGATTGCTGGGTCAAATGGTATTTCTAGTTCTAGATCCCTGAGGAATCGCCACACTGACTTCCACAATGGTTGAACTAATTTACACTCCCACCAACAGTGTAAAAGTGTTCCTATTTCTCCACATCCTCTCCAGCACCTGTTGTTTCCTGACTTTTTAATGATGGCCATTCTAACTGGTGTGAGATGGTATCTCATTGTGGTTTTGATTTGCATTTCTCTGATGGCCAGTGATGATGTGCATTTTTTCATGTGTTTTTTGGCTGCATAAATGTCTTCTTTTGAGAAGTGTCTGTTCATGTCCTTCACCCACTTTTTGATGGGGTTGTTTGTTTTTTTCTTGTAAATTTGTTTGAGTTCATTGTAGATTCTGGATATTAGCCCTTTGTCAGATAAGTAGGTTGTGAAAATTTTCTCCCATTTTGTAGGTTGCCTGTTCACTCTGATGGTAGTTTCTTTTGCTATGCAGAAGCTCTTTAGTTTAATTAGATCCCATTTGTCAATTTTGGCTTTTGTTGCCATTGCTTTTGGTGTTTTAGACATGAAGTCCTTGCCCATGCCTATGTCCTGAATGGTAATGCCTAGGTTTTCTTGTAGGGTTTTTATGGTTTTAGGTCTAACATTTAAGTCTTTAATCCGTCTTGAATTAATTTTTGTATAAGGTGTAAGGAAGGGATCCAGTTTCAGCTTTCTACATATGGCTAGCCAGTTTTCCCAGCACCATTTATTAAATAGGGAATCCTATCCCCATTTCTTGTTTTTGTCAGGTTTTTCAAAGATCAGATAGTTGTAGATATGCAGAGTTATTTCTGAGGGCTCTGTTCTGTTCCATTGATCTATATCTCTGTTTTGGTACCAGTACCATGCTGTTTTGGTTACGGTAGCCTTGTAGTATGGTTTGAAGTCAGGTAGCATGATGCCTCCAGCTTTGTTCTTTTGGCTTAGGACTGACTTGGTGATGTGGGCTCTTTTTTGGTTCCATATGAACTTTAAAGTAGTTTTTTCCAATTCGGTGAAGAAAGTCATTGGTAGCTTGATGGGGATGGCATTGAATCTATAAATGACCTTGGGCAGTATGGCCATTTTCACGATATTGATTCTTCCAACCCATGAGCATGGAATGTTCTTCCATTTGTTTGTATCCTCTTTGATTTCATTGAGCAGTGGTTTGTAGTTCTCCTTGAAGAGGTCCTTCATGTCCATTGTAAGTTGGATTCCTAGGTATTTTATTCTCTTTGAAGCAATTGTGAATGGGAGTTCACTCATGATTTGGCTCTCTGTCTGTCTGTTATTGGTGTACAAGAATGCTTGTGATTTTTGTACATTGATTTTGTATCCTGAGACTTTGCTGAAGTTGCTAATCAGCTTAAGGAGATTTTGTGCTGAGACGATGGGGTTTTCTAGATATACAATCATGTCATCTGCAAACAGGGACAATTTGACTTCTTCTTTTCCTAATTGAATACCCTTTATTTCCTTCTGCCTGATTGCCCTGGCCAGAACTTCCAACACTATGATGAATAGGAGTGGTGAGAGAGGGCATCCCTGTCTTGTGCCAGTTTTCAAAGGGAATACTTCCAGTTTCTGCCCATTCAGTATGATATTGGCTGTGGGTTTGTCATAGATAGCTCTTATTATTTTGAGATACGTCCCATCAATACCTAATTTATTGAGAGTTTTTAGCATGAAGCGTTGTTGAATTTTGTCAAGGGCCTTTCCTGCATCTATTGTGATAATCGTGTGGTTTATGTCTTTGGTTCTGTTTATATGCTGGATTACATTTATTGATTTGCGTATGTTGAACCAGCCTTGCATCCCAGGGATGAAGCCCACTTGATCATGGTGGATAAACTTTTTGATGTGCTGCTGGATTCGGTTTGCCAGTATTTTATTGAGGATTTTTGCATCAGTGTTCATCAAGGATATTGGTCTAAAATTCTCTTTTTTGGTTGTGTCTCTGCCAGGGTTTGGTATCAGGATGATGCTGGCCTCATAAAATGAGTTAGGGAGGATTCCCTCTTTTTGTATTGACTGGAGTAGTTTTGGAAGGAATGGTACCAGTTCCTCCTTGTACCTCTGGTAGAATTCAGCTGTGAATCCATCAGGTCCTGGACTCTTTTTGGTTGGTAAGCTATTGATTATTGCCACAATTTCAGAACCTGTTATTGGTCTATTCAGAGATTCAACTTCTTCCTGGTTTAGTCTTGGGAGGGTGTATGTGTCAAGGAATTTATCCATTTCTTCTAGATTTTCTAGTTTATTTGCATAGAGGTGTTTATAGTATTCTCTGATGGTAGTTTGTGTTTCTGTGGGATCGGTGGTGATATCCCCTTTATCATTTTTTATTGCATCTATTTGGTTCTTCTCTCTTTTCTTCTTTATTAGTCTTGCTAGCGGTCTATCAATTTTGTTGATCTCTTCAAAAAACCAGCTCCTGGATTCATTAATTTTTGAAGGGTTTTTTGTGTCTCTATTTCCTTCAGTTCTGCTCTGATTTTAGTTATTTCTTGCCTTCTGCTAGCTTTTGAATGTGTTTGCTGTTGTTTTCTAGTTCTTTTAATTGTGATGTTAGGGTGTCCATTTTAGATCTTTCCAGCTTTCTCTTGTGGGCATTTAGTGCTATAAATTTCCCTCTACACACTGCTTTGAATGTGTCCCAGAGATTCTGGTATGTTGTGTCTTTGTTCCCATTGGTTGCAAAGGAACTCTTTATTTCTGCCTTCATTTCATTATGTACCCAATAGTCATTCAGGAGCAGGTTGTTCAGTTTCCATGTAGTTGAGCGGTTTTGAGTGAGTTTCTTCATCCTGAGTTCTAGTTTGATTGCACTGTGGTCTGAGAGACAGTTTGTTATAATTTCTGTTCTTTTACATTTGCTGAGGAGAGCTTTACTTCCAACTATGTGGTCAATTTTGGAATAGGTGTGGTGTGGTGCTGAAAAAATTGTATATTCTGTTGATTTGGGGTGGAGAGTTCTGTAGATGTCTATTAGGTCCACTTTGTGCAGATCTGAGTTCAATTCCTGAGTATCTTTGTTAACTTTCTGTTTCATTGATCTGTCTAATGTTGACAGTGGGGTGTTAAGGTCTCCCATTATTATTGTGTGGGAGTGTAAGTCTCTTTGTAGGTCACTCAGGACTTGCTTTATGAATCTGGGTGCTCCTGTATTGGGTGCATATATATTTAGGATAGTTAGCTCTTCTTGTTGAATTGATCCCTTTACCATTATGTAATGGCCTTCTTTGTCTCTTTTGATCTTTGTTGGTTTAAAGTCTATTTTATCAGAGACTAGGATTGCAACCGCTGCCTTTTTTTGTTCTCCATTTTCTTGGTAGATCTTCCTCCATCCTTTTATTTTGAGCCTATGTGTGTCTCTGCACGTGAGATGGATTTCCTGAATACAGCACGCTGATGGGTCTTGACTCTTTATCCAATTTGCCAGTCTGTGTCTTTTAATTGGAGCATTTAGTCCATTTACATTTAAAGTTAATAATTGTTATGTGTGAATTTGATCCTGTCCTTATGATGTTAGTTGGTTATTTTGCTCGTTAGTTGATGCAGTTTCTTCCTAGCCTCAATGGTCTTTACAATTTGGCATGATTTTGCAGTGGCTGGTACCGGTTGTTCCTTTCCATGTTTAGTGCTTCCTTCAGGAGCTCTTTTAGGGCAGGCCTCGTGTTGACGAAGTCTCTCCATTTGCTTGTCTAGTATTTTATTTCTCCTTCACTTATGAAGCTTAGTTTGGCTGGATATGAAATTCTGGGTTGAAAATTCTTTCTTTAAGAATGTTGAATATTGGCCCCCACTCTCTTCTGGCTTATAGAGTTTCTGCCAAGAGATTCGCTGTTAGTCTGATGGGCTTCCCTTTGTGGGTAACCCGACCTTTCTCTCTGGCTGCCCTTAACATTTTTTCCTTCATTTCAACTTAGGTGAATCTGACAATTATGTGTCTTGGAGTTGCTCTTCTCGAGGAGTATCTTTGTGGCATTCCCTGTATTTCCTGAATCTGAATGTTGGCCTGCCTTGCTAGATTGGGGAAGTTCTCCTGGATAATATCCTGCAGAGTGTTTTCCAAATTGGTTCCATTCTCCTCATCACTTTCAGGTACACCAGTCAGATGTAGATTTGGTCTTTTCACATAGTCCCATATTTCTTGGAGGCTTCATCCATTTCTTTTTATTCTTTTTTCTCTAAACTTCCCTTCTTACTTCATTTCATTCATTTCATCTTCCGTCACTGATACGCTTTCTTCCAGTTGATTGCATTGGCTCAGAGGCTTCTGCATTCTCTACGTAGTTCTCGAGCCTTGGCTTTCAACTCCATCAGCTCCTTTAAGCAATTCTCTGTATTGGTTATTCTAGTTATACATTCGTCTAATTTTTTTTCATAGTTTTTAACTTCTTTGCCATTGGTTTGAATTTCCTCCTGTAGCTCGGAGTAGTTTGATCATCTGAAGCCTTCTTCTCTCAACTCATCAAAGTCACTCTCCATCCAGCTTTGTTCCGTTGCTGGTGAGGAACTGCGTTCCTTTGCAGGAGGAGACGCACTCTTATTTTTAGAGTTTCCAGTTTTTCTGCTCTGTTTTTTCCCCGTCTTTGTGGTTTTATCTACTTTTGGTCTTTGATGATGGTGATGTACAGATGGGTTTTTGGTGTGGATGTCCTTTCTGTTTGTTAGTTTTCCTTCTAGCAGACAGGACCCTCAGCTGCAGGTCTCTTGGAGTTTGCTAGAGGTCCACTCCAGACACTGTTTGCCTGGGTATCCGCAGCGGTGGCTGCAGAACAGCGGATTTTCATGAACCGCGAATGCGCCTGCCTGATCATTCCTCTGGAAGTTTTGTCTCTGAGGAGTACCCTGCCGTGTGAGGTGTCAGTCTGCCCCTACTGGGGGGTGCCTCCCAGTTAGGCTACTTGGGGGTCAGGGACCCACTTGAGGAGGCAGTCTGCCTGTTCTCAGATCTCTAGCTGTGTGCTGGGAGAACCTCTACTCTCTTCAAAGCTGCCAGGCAGGGACATTTAAGTCTGCAGAAGTTACTGCTGTCTTTTTGTTTGTCTGTGCCCTGCCCCCAGAGGTGGAGCCTACAGAAGCAGGCAGGCCTCCTTGAGCTGTGGTGGGCTCCACCCAGTTTGAGCTTCCTGGCTGCTTTGTTTACCTAAGCAAGCCTGGGCAATGGCAGGCCCCCCTTCCCGAGCCTCGCTGCCACCTTGCAGTTTGATCTCAGACTACTGTGCTAGCAATCAGTGAGACTTTGTGGGCATAGGACCCTCTGAGCCCAGTGAGGGATATAGTCTCCTGGTGTGCCGTTTTTTAAGCCCGTCGGAAAAGCGCAGTATTATGGTGGGAGTGACCCAATTTTCCAGGTGCCATCTGTCACCCCTTTCTTTGACTTGGAAAAGGAACTCCCTGACCCCTTGTGCTTCCCGAGTGAGGCAATGCCTCGCCCTGCTTCGGCTCATGCATGGTGTGCTGCACCCATCGTCCTGTGCCCACTGCCTGGCACTGCCTAGTGAGATGAACCCGGTACCTCAGATGGAAATGCAGAAATCACCCATCTTCTGCGTCGCTCATGCTTGGAGCTGTAGACTAGAGCTGTTCATATTCTGCCATCTTGGTTCCACCCCCCTAAATTTCAAGTATATCTAAAAGTAGGGAGAATGATGTTATGAATCCAGTGTTCCCATCACCAGCTTCAGCAATTATCAACACCCAGCCAATCTTGTTTCATCTATTCCCTCCCCACAGAGCAATTATTTTGAAGGAAATCCCAGATGCTATGTCATCTATAGAAATTCCATTTTGTATTTCTAAAGGATTAAGACTCTTAAAAAATACCTGCAATATCATTGTCACATCTAAAAGAATTAACAATAATTCTTTAATATTGCCAAATGCCTTGTCAGTTTACATTTCTTTGATTGTATTATAAACAGCCATGTGCAATATAACGATATTTCAGTTGATGAAGGACCACATATATGAAGGGTGGTACTATAAGATTATAATACCATATTTTGTCTTAACATCATGTTATAATTTCCTACAGTATTCAGTTCAGTAATATGCTGTGCAGGTTTGCAGTCTAGAAGCAATAGGCCATACCATCTAGCCTAGGTGTATAGTAGGTTATCCCATTTCGGTTTGTGTAGGTACACTCTATGATGTTTGCACAATGACAAAATCTCCTAACAGTGCATTTCTCAGAATGTATTCCTGTTAAGCAACACATGACTGTATTTGAATCAGTATCCAAATAAGTTCTATACAAGGTGATTTGTTAACAGGTTTTCTAGATCTCTTTTTACCTAGCCCACCTCCCCACCACCCCTCACCATTTTCTTCTATTGAGGAAACGGGATCATTTTTTCTGTGGAGTTCAACTGCTGCTAATTGCATCACTACAGTACTTGATATGTTACTTTTTCCTTCATATTTCTTATAAATTGGTAATTACATCTAGAAATGACCAGACTCATATCCTCCAGGTTCAAGTTTTCTTAACCTCCAGAGAAGTCGTCCTGAAAAGTTGGAGGATTCACTTTGCTTGAATAAACTTGCTAGGTATCCATATTGACAAATCAAACATGGTGGCTAAAGTATGGAATAATTCTGATTGGTTTTCAGGAGGACAGCACACTCATCCAAACCACATGGACTGTAAATGGGGAGGGAGACGGATTATCAACAAAAATGGAAGGTTTTAAATAAAGATGATAGAACATAGTGTGCATGGATGCAGAAAGGACTAAACCAGCAAATGTGCACTACACTTACCTTGGAGTCTTAGCTACAAATCTCATGTCTGAGAGATCAGCTGACCATGGGAGAGGGAGCCTATTTCTGATGAAGAGAGGGTGTGGATCATGTAAATTTAGCAAATTTAAGCTGGAAGAAGCTTTAAAGAGCAACCCGCTCAGGTCTTCTGTTAGAGAACTGTAGTCCTACAGAGGCTAAGTGACATGCCCAAGACCATACTCCTCATCAATAGTGGGGTTTGAATGGGTATCTTTTGGTTCCTTCCTCTGATCGTTGCCATTCTCATTTTAAGATGAATAATGGGCTGGGCGCGGTGGCTCATGCCTGTAATCCCAGCACTTTGGGAGGCCGAGGTGGGCAGATCACTGAGGTCAGGAGTTCAAGACCAGCCTGACCAACATGGAGAAACCCCGTCTGTACTGAAAATACAAAATTAGCTGGGTGTGGTGGTGCATGCCTGTAATCCCAGCTACTCGGGAGGCTGAGGCAAGAAAAGTGCTTGAACCCGGAGGTGGAGGTTGCAATGAATTGAGATGGCCCATTGCACTCCAGCCTGGGTAACAAGAGAGAAATTCCTTCTCAAAAAAAAAAAAAAAAAAAAAAAAAAAAGATAAATAATGTAGTCCTGCTCAAAAATGAGGAAAGCCAAGTGTTCTCATTGCATATTTCCTTCTCATCTGATCACTTAGTCCACTAAGTAACCCTTTTCCTGTAAGGAAATTATATATAATGTTAAAAAAAAAAGTCAAATATGTATGTTTGTCTATGTATATATGTGACAGTGGCTTTTAATTGATATTCACCAATTTTCTATATCTATGTGCCAAAAGCTCAAATGCAATTTACTTTTATATCCCTTTCTCTATTTCACCCCCCCAAAATAAACTGTTTATTAAACATTTTTCATTTCATTTCCATCTTCCTTCAAGAGGACACATACACCCTCCAAATTTTCTCTTTACAAGGAATTCTACCTTGATGCTAATATGGCCACTGACCTGTCACTAACTAATGAAAATAATCAGGCAGTATTTGCTCTGATTGGCTTGTTGGTGTAATGAGCAACATTTCTGAAAAATTCCATATATTTTTCCATCTCATTTTTATTTTTCTTCCCTTTTGTCCTTTGTTCATATTTATCTGGCATCTCTCAGAATTTCCCAAGGATTGGAGGCACAAAGCAGGCAGAAGTCAGCATTCCATCAGCTATCTCTGGGTGGGGGAGAGTTGGAGCTGGTAAGAAAAGGGAAAAGTGTCTGGTGCAGAAGACACTTTGATGATGATTTTTCACGTAAATGTTTCACAGAGTATCCTGTGCAGGTTGTTCAGAGAAGCATCTAATCATATCAAGGGAGTCTCAGTTGGAGAGGTGCTGATATAACCTTCTGCCCCAAGTTAAAGTGCGTTGTTTTAGGGAAGTAAAAAATAAAGAAATGAAAAGCAGTCCCTGCCATCCGGGAGCCTTATACTCCTAGCTGGACCTCAGTGTTATTGCAAGCTGGCCTGGAGCTCATAGCTGGGTCCTGTTGTTCTGCTTATATAAACAATCTCACAGAGCAACCAAGACCAAGCAAGGTCACTCTGAGACCATGATGAAGTGAGACAAAGCAAGGCCATGTGCAATCCATAAAATACCAAACATCCGCCTCTCTCAGCTAAAATGAGTGACTGCTGTTTCTTTATCAATTACAGTTTTATCCTTGCTCTAGTCTGCCCTCCCCATGGAAAAGATTACTATACCAAATAATAGGATTCTCCCCACATTTTGGCAGCATCCGGTCTAAACCAAGCTCCCACTTCCTTAAACCTCCTCCCTGCCAATGAGCTAACCAAAGCCCCAGTCCTATGATAGGCTCCTTCTAACACCCTCTTTGTGGTTCCTCCTGGAGAACACTCTTCCTTGCTGCAATGAATAATAAACCCAGTTTTGATGATGGAGTGTTCCTGATAGGCTTTGGCTGAAGGGTATTGACAGAGGTAAATTTACAAACCATATCATTTTCTTTTCATTTAATCATTGACTGGTGACAACGAAAGGCAGATTTGAGAAAATTCATTCCTTCCCTTTTTATTTTGTTTTACTTTGCTTTATTACCAACAGCAGAACTCTTTTTTTAGACAAAATCTTAAGTTGTATCCCAATATAGGAAGCAGATGAAAGGGAAACTGCTCTGCCACAAACATGGCAGCTCCTGGGCCCCATCAGCTTGAGTCCCTATGCCTATTCCCACAGTGGCCTGAAGGCACTTCTGCTTGTTAGAGGGACCCATGTAGAAAACCACTGGTCTAGCCTAAATTCCTTATCTGGATTAGGCATCCAAGATCCAGCTTTGCGAGTTCCTCAAAGTCACCCTGCTTGTTAGGGGAACATCTTAGGTGAAGATTCTGGTTTCCTGACTCCCAGGCCAGGGCCAGAATTCTGCAACAGTCCTTTCTCTGTTCACAGGAGTTCAGGGCCAGCTCACCAGCTCCAGTGACCTGTTCTGGGTTGTTCACGTGGACATGGTTGTCTGACTCTCCCCAGAGATGCTCACTGCATCAGGACGCTGGCCCCATCCAATGTCCAATACCTCTGCACTTTCCCTTTTCTACTTTCTTGACCAATGACCATTGGTCATTTCTTGACCACAGTAATGACCATGGTGATGCCATGATTATAATATAAAGATTCCCTTTAGTGCATGACTGTGGGGAAGAGTTCTACCAACTGTGGAATTAGTATGAGGCTTAGAAATGGGATTTCCAGTTAAAAACATTTGGTCCTTTTTGCTAACGCTAAATGAACTCTAAATACTTGAATCCTTGAGGTAAAAGCACTGGTGTGGAGAGGAAGATGAACTTGGAAGGTCTGTGAAAAGAAGACCAAGAATCATGGCCTCAGAAAATAGCTTGAACAACGCCATTCTGCAGCAATGTGATGAGGTGTGAGTCTGCTTTATGCAGCATTTGCACTTACCAGGAAGAAGAAATCATGTCTCTTCTTGCCTGGTGCACAGGAATGCTATACACATACTAGAAAGTGATCTACACTCCCTGAAAGAAAGGGGCCATAGAATTCCAGGGGGAACATATCAAAACATTTTTTGTGATGTTTTTCATGATATTCCTCATATTCAGAGGGGATGTCTACTGGGGGTGACTGAAATGTCATATAAAGTGAGAAATGTTCTTGTCGGCCCCAGTTCAGTAGACAGGGTAAGCAGTCAGCCCTAATGAGGCAAGTGGGGCTAAGAGACAAAAAGGACCATGCTGAGTTTGTTCTGCATCTAAGACAAGGATCCAGATGGAGATTGATGATCTGGACAGACCTCTTCCACATGAATTTAGGCTGGTTCCATTATTACAAGTCATATATCTTTCTGGGTCAGGCCGTGTCACAACTCAGGGTAGTTTTTAAAAAAAATCACATTCTGACCTGTTCATAAACCACAGTGCAAAGTAATGACCCAGAAACACCAGGAAAGGGATCTGTAAATGTATTTTCTCATCAGACCAATTGGAAAGCAAACACCACTAATTTTTTTTGTAAAAACATTATTAATGTATATATTTTTATCTTTAAGCTGCCCCATAAATAAGAATTAACTGCCCTTGAGCACTTACCAAGTGTCAGGGAAGAGTAACCAGGGCTAGGAGTAGGTGAGATGAGGAAGGCACTTGTGTTGGGCACAAAATTTAAGCGTGCATCAACAAGCTCAGTAGTCAAGATAAATAATATTTAGATGAAAATATTTTAAAAAATCATCAAACTCATTCAGTATGATATTGGCTGTGGGTTTGTCGTATATAGCTCTTATTATTTTGAGATACGTCCCATCAATACCTAACTTATTGAGAGTTTTTAGCATGAAGGGTTGTTGAATTTTATCAAAGGCCTTTTCTGCATCTATTGAGATAATCATGTGGTTTTTGTCTTTGGTTCTGTTTATATGCTGGATTACATTTATTGATTTGCGTATGTTGAACCAGCCTTGCATCCCAGGGATGAAGCCCACTTGATCATGGTGTATAAGCTTTTTGATGTGCTGCTGGATTCGGTTTGCCAGTATTTTATTGAGGATTTTTGCATCAATGTTCATCAAGGATATTGGTCTAAAATTCTCTTTTTTGGTTGTGTCTCTGCCTGGCTTTGGTATCAGGACGATGCTGGCTTCATAAAATGTGTTAGGGAGGATTCCCTCTTTTTCTATCGATTGGAATAGTTTCAGAAGGAATGGTAGCAGTTCCTCCTTGTACCTCTGGTAATCACTGGAAGCATTCCCTCTGAAAACTGGCACAAGACAGGGATGCCCTCTCTCACCGCTCCTATTCAACATAGTGCTGGAAATTCTGGCCAGAGCAATCAGGCAGGAGAAGGAAATAAAGGGTATTCAATTAGGAAAAGAGGAAGTCAAACTGTCCCTGTTTGCAGATGACATGATTGTATATCTAGAAAATCCCATTGTCTCAGCCCAAAATCTCCTTAAGCTGATTAGCAACTTCAGCAAAGTCTCAGGATACAAAATCAATGTACAAAAATCACAAGCATTCTTGTACACCAATCACAGACAAACAGAGAGCCAAATCATGAGTGAACTCCCATTCACAATTGCTTCAAAGAGAATAAAATACCTAGGAATCCAACTTACAAGGGATGTGAAGGACCTCTTCAAGGAGAACTACAAACCACTGCTCAATGAAATCAAAGAGGATACAAACAAATGGAAGAACATTCCATGCTCATGGGTTGGAAGAATCAATATCGTGAAAATGGCCATACTGCCCAAAGTAATTTATAGATTCAATGCCATCCCCATCAAGCTACCAATGACTTTCTTCACAGAATTGGAAAAAACTACTTTAAAGTTCATATGGAGCCAAAACAGAGCCCGCATCACCAAGTCAATCCTAAGCCAAAAGAACAAAGCTGGAGGCATCATGCTACCTGACTTCAAACCATACTACAAGGCTACCGTAACCAAAACAGCATGGTACTGGTACCACAACAGAGATATAGATCAATGGAACAGAACAGAGCCCTCAGAAATGATGCCGCATATCTACAACTATCTGATCTTTGACAAACCTGACAAAAACAAGAAATGGGGAAAGGATTCCCTATTTAATAAATGGTGCTGGGAAAACTGGCTAGCCATATGTAGAAAGCTGAAACTGGATCCCTTCCTTACACCTTATACAAAAATTAATTCAAGATGGATTAAAGACTTACATGTTAGACCTAAAACCATTAAAATCCTACAAGAAAACCTAGGCAATACCATTCAGGACATAGGCGTGGGCAAGGACTTCATGTCTAAAACACCAAAAGCAATGGCAACAAAAGCCAAAATTGACAAATGGGATCTAATTAAACTAAAGAGCTTCTGCACAGCAAAAGAAACTACCATCACAGTGAACAGGCAACCTACAGAATGGGAGAAAATTTTGGCAACCTACTCATCTGACAAAGGGCTAATATCCAGAATCTACAATGAACTCAAACAAATTTACAAGAAGAAAACAAACAACCCCATCAAACAGTGGCCAAAGGACATGAACAGACACTTCTCAAAAGAAGACATGTATGCAGCCAAAAAACACATGAAGAAATGCTCATCATCACTGGCCATCAGAGAAATGCAAATCAAAACCACAGTGAGATACCATCTCACACCAGTTAGAATGGCCATCATTAAAAAAACAGGAAACAACAGGTGCTGGAGAGGATGTGGAGAAATAGGAACACTTTTACACTGTTGGTGGGACTGTAAACTAGTTCAACCATTGTGGAAGTCAGTGTGGCGATTCCTCAGGGATCTAGAACTAGAAATACCACTTGACCCAGCCATCCCATTACTGGGCATATACCCAAAGGACTATAAATCATGCTGCTATAAAGACACATGCACACGTATGTTTATTGCGGCACTATTCACAATAGCAAAGAGTTGGAACCAACCCAAGTGTCCAACAACGATAGACTGGATTAAGAAAATGTGGCACATATACACCATGGAATACTATGCAGCCATAAAAAATGATGAGTTCATGTCCTTTGTAGGGACATGGATGAAACTGGAAACCATCATTCTCAGTAAACTATCGCAAGGACAAAAAAACCAAACACCGCATGTTCTCACTCATAGGTGGGAATTGAACAATGAGAACTCATGGACACAGTAAGGGGAACATCACATTCCAGGGACTGTTGTGGGGTTGGGGGAGGGGGGAGGGACAGCATTAGGAGATATACCTAATGCTAAATGACGAGTTAATGGGTGCAGGAAATCAACATGGCACATGGATACATATGTAACAAACCTGCACATTGTGCACATGTACCCTAAAACCTAAAGTATAATAAAAAAATTAAAAAAAAAAAAACAGATGAGAATATAAAAGTATTTAAAAAGGAAAAAAAAAATCATCAAACTCTGTCCCTCTTGTTATTGCCAATAAAGCTTTAGCCTCTGACTGATGCCTATAACTGCTTCCACACATCAGTGCCTTCTGTTCTATTCTATTTCTATGTGTTAACTCATTGTCTAATTCAGTTTGGGCTGCCAGAGCAAAATCTTGTAGACTGGGTGGCTTAAATAATAGACGTTCATTTCTCACAGTTCTGGAGGCTGAAAATCCAACTTTAGGATGCCAGTCTGGTTGAGTTCAGGTAAGGGCTCTCTTTCTGGCTTACAGATGGCCACTTTCTCACTGTGTCCTCACATGGTGGAGACAGTGAGCTCTGGTGTCTCTTCCTCTTATAAGGACATTAATCTCATCACGGGGGGGTGCCCACTCTCATAACCTCATTTAAACCTAATTACCTCCTGAAGGCCCCACCTTAAAATACCATCACGTTGAGGCTTAAGACTTCAATGTATATATTTAGGTCTTCAGCATACAAACATTCAGTGCATAACACTCAATAAAACTTCAAATCAATCCAATGAAGTATCTACTAGCAACCTTTTGCCTCTATCTCTGTCTGTCTCTTTCTTTCTTGTGTAAACACTTAGGCACAGAAATGTCAAATAACTTGCCAGAGTTTACACAGGTGACAAATGGTAGAAAAAGTGCTATGGTTTGAATATGTCTCCCAAAGTCCACGTGTTGAAAACTTAAATCCAATGCAACAGTACTGAGATGTGGAACCTTTAAGAGGTGATTAAAGGTGTGAGGGAAGAGCTCTCATGAATGAACTAGTCATTATCTTGAGGATGAGCTTGTTATAAAAGTGAGTTCTCTTGCTTGCTCTCATGTGCTTTTTTCACCGTGTGATGCCTTCCACCATGTTATGATGCAGATGCAGCAAGAATGCCCTCACCAGATGCAACCCCTAGATCTTGGACTTCCCATCCTCCAGAAATCATGAGCCCAATAAACTGCTATTGTTTATAAATTACCCAGTCTATGGTATTGTTATAGCAGCACAAAATGGACTAAGACAATCAAGATTTCAACTCAGTGACTCTGACCTTGGAGTCTGTACTTTTATCCACTTTGCTATACTGCATCTAAAGCAAAAGAATGATAATTTCTCAAGAGAAATCTTGCCTTAGCTACAGACAGAACAGAGTAATGATTTCAAGGACAGTAGATGGCTTCCCATGATTGAATTTCCTATATGTAGACAGAAGGCCCCTGTAGAGAGAAAATACTCCATGGAAGATATTTCATGGGAGAGGGAGAGGATGATGGGGCGCTTCTTGACCCTGAATCAACTAGTAGCACCCCTGCTTGAAAGCATTTAGGTGACCTCTCTGCCTCAGAAGTAATGGTAGGCAGGAGAGGTAAGTTTTGAAGAAGCAAAAGAATTAGAGAAGGGCAGGGCACTGGAAATAGTCCTAAGATGCTGAAGTGCTTCAGGGGACTAAAGGAGCAAGACTGGGGGTCCCTGACCCCATAAAATTATCAGATACAGTTTTTGTATGGGAGGGCAGAGAAGGACTAAGTGGAGCATGTGAGGAGGGCCAGTGGGGTCCAGAAGGCTCCCTTGTCTTCTCCATAGAAGTAGCACTGCCGTGGAAGTTTGTAGAATTGCCAAACGCTGCAATGCCTTGCCCAGTTTTCACTGGTGTCAATGAGCATTAGACTTTTGAGCTAATTAATTAGACTTTTGATCTGACTTCTAAGCTGCCTGCATGTGTCAGCACCCTCTATCTGTGAATAATTGCTGTTTCTTCTCACTGCAAACTCAGAACATGCCCCACACCATTTACATGACATTTTGGCAGCCCTATGCCATCCAGAGGGCCTTGTCCAAGGTTGCACCATGATCCAGGGCCAGGGTTTGGAGTCAAGCCCAGATTCTGACTTCTAAGCTCCTGTTTCAGCCATTACTTGCTAACATTCCTTGTTAATTTTCCTTATCCACAAATTTGCAGGCTTTGCAAGCTCTAGATTGAAATTAATTTCTTTAATAGTTGGTGCCCTCATTAATTTTCTTTCAGTTTAACTGTCTCTTGTGGAAGCCCAGGTGAGCCTCAGACATGACTCAGTGTGCTTGGCAGACTCTTCCTACTATTAACCAGAAGGTGGGCTGTGAGTCCAGGCACTGCCTACCACCTCCTTTCCTCTTTTCACTTTGACCTTGTTGTAGACTGATTGTGTCCCTCCAAATTTATCTGTTGGAACCTTAATCCCCAATGTGATGGGTGTGGAGATGGAACCTTTGGGAGGTGATTAGTTCATGAGGGTGGAGTCCCCATGAGTGAAATTAGTGCCCTTTGGAAAGAGGTGAGAGTTCGCCCTCTCTTTGCCAGGTGATGACACAGCAAGAAGGTGACTGTTGAAACCAGGAAGTATATTCTCACCAGAACCTGACCATATTGACACCCTGAACTCAGGCTTCCCAGCCTCCAGAACTTGGAGAATTATCTATCATTTAAGACCCCAATCAATGGTATTTTTGCTGTAGCAGCCTGAGCTAAGGCAGATCTTTCAGACCTTTATAGAATTTATGTGTCTGTGTGGGGTATGTACTTAAAAAGAGAATGCCTTCCCAGGTTTCTTTTGGTGGCTAGAAAGATGTGAAATGCTTTTGATGTCCTTAGGTAGTGACCAAAAATGGTGAGGCCTGAGTATCTGGACCTTCACCTCTGAGATATGTCTGGACACGTAGAGACTACTGGAATGCTTTATGGTTTCTGGTGCAGTAGGAAGAGAGACTATCCAAGTTACAAGCAGGAAAAATGCTTCTGTTCTTCTCTTCATTCATTCCTGAGTCCCTGGGTCATCCAGTGTGGGCTATTACTCACCACCCATTATGTCCCTACCTCAGCCCTGCAGTTGCTTCTTTCCTTGTGGATCCTGCTTCCCTCTAGGGATATACACTTGCTGGATATATACGTTCTCAGACTTGCTGTTTATGGTCCAGTCCTGGTGGAGGGGAACATGAGGGGGAAAGGGTGATGTGTGTGTGTCTGTGTGCGGGTCTTAAAAAAAGGTTGACTTCCTGATGAAAAGGGAGCCACAGGGAGAGGCACCAGTCCCTGACTGTAAATGATGCCGGGATCTGCAGCAGATATCTGATAGCCCTGAGAGTAGATATTACCACACCAGGAAGTGGCAGAGCAAAAAGGCAGACAGAACCTGGATCCTATCAATGAAATGCTGCAGCAATTGAGCAATCACCTTTTCTCTGATCTTCTTGTTTTATATCTTTATTGTTTGAGCTATTTGAATTGGATATTTACTAATTTGCAACTGAAAACATCCGAATACCTGCTTACCCCCAACTTCCCTTGCGCACTTGTTATCCTTGAAGAGGTGCCCGAGGCAGCTCCCTCCTCACAACTACTGACATAGTTTCTGGTGCACATTTCTTTTGGCAGCAGGCTTATGAGCTGCACACACATACACACGCATACATATGCACACATATGTGCATGTGTGTGTGTGTGTGTCTGTGTATCTGTGTGTGATGTATGTTTAACTACACAGGGAATACGGATGAGAAGAACAGAATATCAAAGTTTAAAGTGGCAGTGGCGATGGCTGGCTCTGGGTCATGAAGGGTCTGGTAGTGAATAAGGTGCTCCATAGTTGTGTGGGTGCAGCCTGTTGGCTCTATTCGGGGATTGCTCATGCTTTTCCTGAGGCACTTGCCAAGAGAGCATTTGCATTCCATTAACTCAGCACTTGCAGGAAAACCCAGAAAAGCCTGGATCTGCTTTTCAGGGTTAAAGATACCCGAATACTGGGCTCCTGCAAAGGGATGGAAGGCATTTATAGTGGAGTCAGGAAAGGCGAACCAATACTCTGGATTCCCATGACTAATTAGAAGGATTGCTTGATGCTGTGCAAAGAATAGAAGCCTTGGGAGAAAGTAACCATGCAACCTTGGAGTTAAGAGCTAAGCATGGGACCACTAGACATAGTCAGATGTGAAACTTGGGTGTTAGGATATCAGATGTCTAAAGTTCAGAGGAGGGCACATATAAGAGGCTGAGGTTGTTTTGACATATGGAAAAGCTGGGCTTGAGAGAGTTAAATGCAGAGGATGAAACAGTTTGGGAAGAGCAGGGCTGGGAGCAGACTTGAGACACGTGCAATGGGGAAGAAGAGGACTCAGCCAACTCCAGTGGGAGGAAGGCCACCAAGGTGGACTTCTAGAACATCACTGGTCACCCAGTGGTTTGGCTGCAGGGAGCAGGCATTAGTCTAGGCCAATTTTCCACACTGGGAAATAGAACTTGAACATGGCCCAAGCCTGATGACATATCAGAATTCTTGGATTGAAAATTTCTGTAAAAAATGCACGTGGACACCCCAATTCCCACCCTACTCCCACCCCTGAGATTCTGATGCAGTTGTTTGAGAAATTCTAACTTAAATAGTCCCTGAAATTTATATTTTTTGGAAGGTTCCTGGGTGATTATGATGAGCAAACAGTTTTAGGAACTTCAGAAATAAGCAGTGTCAGTGTTGACAGAAGGGTGTGGAGCAGGTGGTAAATGAACTGAAGCTGACAGGCAGTCAGGCCTCAAGGATCAGGGGTCAAGGATGTAAACTCCATTCCTAGTCAATGTAATTTCCCTAGAAATTACTGAAATACACAACTGTGGGCTGACATCAGCAATCCTGGGGAAATTATGAAACGTACTCATCATATGAGGTGTGTACTCGTGTTCCTATTTTACACATGATCAAACAAAGGTTCAGAGAGGGTAATAGATTTGCTCAAGATTACAAGTCCAGTAAATGGTGGAATTGGGAAGTGGAATCAGGTGTTCATTCATCCAGTAGCCATGGGAGAGTGACCTCAAAAGTCAGTGAGGAATGATCTTGTGCACTCAGGAGAAACAGAAACTACAGAGAAGAAAAGAAAGAAAAGAAAGAAAAGACGAATACACTGGGCTTGATTAGAATGACAGTAAGCAAGGCAGGATATCTTTGTTTGTGTTGCTGTAACAAAATAACACAGACTGGGTCATTTATAAACAATGGAAACTTATTTCCCCATGGTTCTGGAAGCTGGAAAGTCCAAGATCATGGTGCTGGCCTTTGGTGTCTGGTGAGGGCCTTCTTGTTGCATCTTCAGATGGTAGAAGAGAGAAAGGGCAAAGACGGCCTATGCTCATTCCCTCCAGACCTTTATAAGGCATTAACCCATTCATGAGAATCCAGAGCCCTTGTGATTTCATCACTTCCCACCTCTTAATACTGCCACAATAGGGATTACATTTCAACATGAATTTTGGGAGGAACACATTTAAACCATAGCATGGCAGAAGGAGAGAATGTTGTTAGAAATGAGAGAGAACTCTTATTTTCTTCATTTGGCTTCATTCATTCATTACATATTTATTATTATTTCCACAAATACAGTTTGTCCTTCCTCTGAGTTCCAGCTTCCCAACTGTGTGAACCCCCCTACCTCATCTTTCTCCAATGCCCTAAATGATCCCTTATTCTCAAACCCTTTTTATGACCACTTTCTTGTCACTTGGCTGGAGGTCATGTAATATGGCAGCTCTTATCCTTCTTTGTACATGCACTTCTTTTCAACTCAATACCTTGGGGCACTGAGAGGGTAAAGTGGACTGTTGGCTTCTGAAAGGAGTTATGAATCCCTTTGTGGGTGTATTGGCTTCTTTCACTTTGTAAATAATGCCTCTTCAGCAGCCAAATATAGAAATGACTGGTTTGTCTGAAAGTAGCCAAAACAAATCCATAACTAATTGGTTTTTATGATCCTTTTTGGATCCTCTGATACTTTATGCTAAGAACCATAGAAACATTTAGTTCTCTAAAAGAGGAAAATTCAACATGTCAATATATATTTACAAGAGCCAATGAGCCTTCAGAAGCATTTGCCTTTCTAACCATGAATAATGGGCATTCCAGGACAACTGGGTGCATGAGCTTTCCAAGGCAGGAGGAAAATGCCATTTGCTATGGATAGTCCACAAAGCACTTTACGATCTTCTGTTGTTCAGTTTGAAGAGTAGGAAAAATAAACTCCATAAACTCCATGCCGTCTTCTTTCTACGGTTTACCCATCAACAGCAAGAACTATGTTCTGCAGTAGACATTCTGGGCAGCGATATATTAGGGCTTAAATTAAAATAGCCATTAAAATATTATGCTAAGCATTTTCTTATTTATAAGACACTAATTTATTGTAAAGTAGTTTACTTTCTTCTATGGCTGAGTTTAATACGTTTCTTTCAGAAGAACCATAAAAAGCATACTCAGAGAAAGGAGACTGTGTTGCTTTTTTTAATAAGCAATGTAGCTGTCACCAATGCCGTAACCAACCAAAGATTGATTACTAATGCATCTTTAATCCAGATAATTTATTAGATAGTAAGGGTTTATTTCCCTCTAAATTTTCAGTAGGAGGAAATCACTGAGTTTTTCCATTTTAAATTAAAGGGTTTCTGCAATTGGTTTTTCACTAAGCCTTAAAACGGATGATCAAATTCAACTATGTAGCAAACATGCTTAGGATGAAGCTTGTGCTACTCTCTCATACTTTTATGTCTGCTTGAATACCAACAAACCTCCTGACAGCAAGAACCAAACAAGATGCATATCGCAAGCAAGGTGCCTAGTAGAATGCTATTGATGTATAATAGGTGCTCCATGAATATTTGTTGGATGAATAATGTCTTAAGCTGTTTTTCTTCCTGCAGAGTATGCTTGTCCTAAGCTTGTATATCAGTGATGGATTGCTATGTAGCATTCACACTTCCTCATGTCTCTCTTTGTCATCTTCCAGCAGCCAGGATGAGAGGCAGGGTGCAGAGGTGAAGAATGAATTAGCCCAACTGTGTCCCTGTCTTCTTCACTGAAGTCTTGTCCTGGCAATGCCAAGTGGTCAGCCTGTGGTTCAGCTTCATAAGATAGCCAGTGGGAAATTTCCAATTCAAGGTGGCCAAGAGCTCTAAGATGACCAAGATGAAGCTGTCACAGAAATTCTTCTTAAATTTTTTTTTTTTTTTTTTTTTTTTTTGTGTCTAATGGCAAAGAAGTATAAGTTGAACAATTGTCTCTGAGAAAGACTGGGACACATAGTTCAAAAGGGATTATGGGCTGGGCATGGTGGCTCACGCCTGTAATCCCAGCACTTTGGGAGGCTGAGGCAGGCAATCATTCTCAGCACAGTAATTTTTTATTTTTTTCTCTAGCCTTACAAAAAACAGTATATTCCCCAACATGGAAAGTGAGATTTTTCACATTTCATTTGCATATGGTATGACAATACCTTTTGAGGGCAAATATTTCAAGGTTTTTTCTTTAAGCAGTTGGTAAAATCTTTATCCTTGGAGATGTGTGACATGTTTAAGGAGGTTAGATGAAAGCCTTTAGAGTGGCTCTCAAGGACAATGGCCCTTGCTGTCTGTTTTGTTATCCTCAAGGTTAAAGAAGAGATGAAACAAAACATCTTTTGAACTAGGATACAAAAATGACTGCATCTGCGACTAAAATTTATGAACTGAGTGTGTGTAGTATATTAGTAGGTCCAGTTAATGAAAAAGCTACAGGCAAGAGGGACAAAAGAGGATTAACAATTCTAGCTGTTAGTCTCCATAAATGTAACAACAAAGATTTCAAATAGTCGTAATTTCAACCAATGGAGCTAATTGATTGTGTCCTGTCTAGACTACGAGGTTCTTGTTTACACATCTTTATATCCCCTCAGCTCCTCACCCAGTGCCCTGTACTAAAGAGATGATCAATAATAGTGGTTGACATACCGCCAGCAGCTTTAATTTGTACAAATTAATGAAAGGAAATGTGAGGTCTATTGTCGCAGTTCCTTTGTGTGCTGTATGTACCCAAGAGAATGAGGCTAGTATGATATCAATGTCCTGGAAATGCGTTTAAACAAACACAAAAGTTTTCTTACTCTCCAGGCTGTTCTTTTCCATATAAAGCCATAGTAAAGCTTCATTTAATTAGCAAAATGTGAATAAGAAAAACATAACCAATTAAGAGGGTGAATACAATAACCTAGGAGAGACAGCATGAGATGAAAATAGACACATGAACGGGTTTGTTGCAGGAAGGGATATGTGTCCACCATTGAGATAAGATTGGGGACCCAATAGGATTTTGGAGCAAAGGAGAGGAAGGAGTCTAGAATGACGCAAAGGTTTCAAGCAACACCCTATTGGCCTTAAAAACTGCTTTGTTCTTTTGCTGGAGAAGATGATATTTTATGTTTTAGTTATAATTAGTTTGGAGATTTGGTGGGGGTACTTGGGTGGGCACTAGCATTTGGGGAATGTACTCTTATTCTTTGACAAGAGAATTTGGGGATGTATAGAAAATAATTAGACTCAATAACAGATACAATGTTCAGATTGTTCTGGAGCCCAGTCATACCTGTATCTTTGCCCGAGTTTATTTAGGTATATAGTGGTGGGACACAGGGTGACACTGCAAAGAGTGCTTAATAGCACTTAACTGTGATAAATATTCTATGTTGAAATCAGGAACAAGTCAAGGATGCCCATGTCATCACTTACACACAACATTATCCTGGAGGTTCTAGTCAATGGACAAAATATTATGGAAAAAAATTACATATAAAAACTAGAAAAGAAGAAACAAAGACAAATTATTAGAATAAAATAGAATATTAAAACAAAAAATTAATTGCACTTTTATATATCAGTAATGTTATAAAAGGAACATTTTTAATAATAAAAATAAAAGGCAAGAAGAACTAAAACGAATAAAAGAATTGCAAGACATTTATGGATCAATTTTTTAAACTTTATTTTTAAAATGTAATGACTTATATGTCATTAAAGAAGACATATAAATGGAGAGATATACTATATTCATGGTTGCTGCTTCTTGGTAAATTGGTCTGTGAATTTAATGCAATTCTTATCAAAATCCCAATAGCATTTGTGGTAGATCTGACAAGTTGGCAATAGAATTAAAGGAGGAACAATACTACAATAAGTGGTGTTAAGACATTGGTTGCTGTGTGAAAAAGAAAACAGGAAAGTGCTTCACATCATATAAAAATCAATCTTGTTTGGGTTAAGAATGAAAGGGTAGAAATCAAAATTAGAACTCTAGAAAAAAAAATTGAAGAATATCTTTGTGAACTTGAGATAGGAGTGATATTTTTAAAAAGACATACCTCAAACAAAAGATTGGTAAGTGGGCTATATTAATTACTTGAATTTCTTTTCATCAAAAGAAAATAAAAAATAAGGTATAATTATGTAAGGAAAATATATTTTAAACACACGTAATCTAATAAAGAATTTATATCTGGAATATATCGAACAAATAACAAAAATATC
The DNA here is from genome assembly GCF_006542625.1 of Nomascus leucogenys. Taxonomy (NCBI): domain Eukaryota; kingdom Metazoa; phylum Chordata; class Mammalia; order Primates; family Hylobatidae; genus Nomascus; species Nomascus leucogenys. The sequence continues at coordinate 15,504,960 of NC_044386.1, read as the reverse complement.
ACCAAAGGAAAAAAATCTCAAAAGAAAAATACTTTGCCTGTCTAAATATTTTTAGATACTATGTAGATAGGCAGCAATGTCTGTCTAAATATTTCAATTTACCCAGTAGAAAGATGGGCAAAGGAAGAAATGAAAAGATAATTCATAGAAAAAGAAACAAAAATGACCAATAGGTTTATGAAAAGATGGTCATTCTCACTAGCCATGACAGAAATGTAAATGCAATAAGATACCTTCTGTTTTTCATCCACCAAAGTTGCAAAAACTAGACTAACAATATCAGAGATTGTGAGAATATGGTCAATGGCATTATATTTATGCATTGATGGAGGCATACACTGGTCCAAACAAACTGGAAAACAATGTGGCATAATCTACTAAATTTGATGATGCACAACTTTTAAGACCTAATAATTCAACTAGCTATACATTCTCAAGAAAGAACTTGCTTATGTGCAAAGAGGACATAAGTACATGTGTCTGCAATTCAAAGCAATGTCTGTGATATGGTTTGGAGCTGTGTCCCCATCAAATGTCATACTGAATTGTATAGTCCCCAGAGTTGAAGGTGGGGCCTCATGGGAGGTGACTGGATCATGGGGTGGCTTTCTCATGAATGGCTTAGCACCATCTCCCTTGGTACTATCCTCGTGCCAGTGAGTAAGTTCTCACAAGATCTAGTTGTTTTAAAAGTGTGTAGCACGTCCTTCCTCTCCTCCTCTCTCGGTCCTGCTCCTGCCACGTAAGATGCCTCACTCTCCCTTTGCCTTCCATAGTGATTGGAAGCTTCCTGAGGTCCCTCCCTAGAGGCAGAAGCCACTAGGCTTCCTGTATAGTGGGCAGAACCTTGAGCCAATTAGATCTCTTTTATTTATAAATTACCCAGTCTCTGTGATTTCTTTATAGCAGTGAAATAATGGCCTAATACAATTTGTAAGTCAAAGCAAAATCTATGAAAATGACCATCAACAAAGATCTGGATAAAGAATTATATTTCTGTCAATTGGTCTATATATAACGTTACTTTATGTGTGATTGTTTTTAAAACACCATATTTAATATAATGGCAGACCTAGTTTTATTATACTTCGTTTATCACATATTTTGCACATTGAAGATTTGTGGCAGTCCTGCACTGGGTAAGTCTGTTGGAGCTGTTTTTCAAACATCAGGGACTCACTTCATGTCTTTGTGTCACATTTTAGTAATTCTCATGCTATTTCATACTTTTTCATTATTATTATATCTGTTATGGTGATCTGTGATTAGTGATCTTTAATGCTACTATTGTAAGCGTTTTGGGGTGCCATAAATGGTGCCCATATAAGACTTAATCGATAAATGTTGTGTGTGTGTCCTGATTGTTCCACCAACAGGCCTTTTCCCTGTCTCTCTTCTTTTCCTTGGGCCCCTCTATTCCCTGTGACATGACAATATTGAAATTAGGCCAATTAATAAGGCTACAATGGCCTCTAAATGTTCAGGTGAAAAGAAGAGTCACATTAAATCAAAGGCTAGAAAAAAATAAGCTCAGTGAGAAAGGCATGTCAAAAGCTGAGACAGGCCAAAAGCTAGGCCTCTTGTGCCAAACAGCCAAGTTGTGAATACAAAGGAAAAGGTCTTGAAGAAAATTTAAAGTGCTACTTCAGTGGACACCCAAATGATGAGAAAACAACACAGTTTATTGCTGATATGAAGAAAGTTTGTGGTCTGGAGAGAAGATCAAACCAGATACAATATTTCCTTAAGCCAAAGCCTGATCCAGAGACAGAACCTAACTCTTTTCAATTCCCTGAAGGCTGAGAGAGGTAAGGGAGCTGCAGAAGGAAAGTTGGATGCTAATAGAGGTTGGTTCTTGATGTTTAAGGAAAGAAGGCATTTCCAGAACATAAAAGTGCAAAGTGAAGCAGCAAGTGGAAGCTGCAGCAAGTTATCTGGAAGAACTAGCTAAGGTTATTGATGAATGTGGGTACACTAAACAACAGAAAAACAGTCTTATATTTGAAGAAGATGTCATTTCAGACTTTCATAGCTAGAGGGGAGAAGTTAATGCCTGGCTTCAAAACTTTAAAGATCAGGTTGACTCTCTTGTTGGGGGCTAATGCAGCTAGTGACTTTAAGTAGAAGCCAGTTGCTCATTTACCACTCAGAAAATCCTAGAGTCTCAAGAATTATGCTAGGTCCACCCTGCCTATGCTCTATAAATGGAACAATAAAGCCTGGATGACAGCCCATCTGTTTACAGCATGACTTACCGAACATTTTAAGCCCACTGTTGAGATCTACTGCTCAGAAGAAATGAATTCTTTCAAAACATTACTGTTCATTGACAATGCACCTCTTCACCCAAGAGCTCTGATGGAGAGATACAAGGAGAGTAATGTTGTTTTCATGCTTGCTGACACAACATCCATTCTGTGGCCCATGGACCAAAGTGTAATTTTGACTTCCAAGTATTATTATTTGAGAAGCACATTTTGTAAGGCTATACCTGCTATAGATCATGATTCTTCTGATGGATCTGGGCAAAGTAAGCTGAAAATTTTCTGGATAGGAGTTACCATTCCCTACATCCTTAAGAACATTTGTGATTCATAGGAGGAAGTCAAAATATCAACATTAATGGGAATTTAGAAGAATTTGATTCCAGCCTTCATGAATGACTTTTGAAGGGTTCAAGACTGCTGTGGAGGAAGTCATTGCATGTGTGGTTGAAATAGCAAGAGAACTAGAATTAGTAGTTGACCCCGATGATGTGACTGCATTGCTGCAATCTCATGATAAAACTTTAACTGATGTGTTGGCTTCTTATGGATGAACAAAGAAAGTGGTTTCTTGAGACGGAGTCTACTCCTGCTGAAGATGTTGAAATGACAACAAATGATTTAGTTGATAAAACAGTGGCAGAGTTTGAGAGGATTGACTCCAATTTTGAAAGTTCTACTGTGGGTAAAAAGTTATCAAACAATATTGCATACTACAGAGAAATCTTCCATGAAAGGAAGAACCAATCAATGTGGCACACTTAGATTTTAAGAAATCTTATTTTGGGTTCTGTTCTAAGATGGCCAAATAGGAACAGCTCCAGTCTACAGCTCCCAGCATGATTGACACAGAAGTCGGGTGATTTCTGTATTTTCAACTGAAGTACATGGTTCATCTCACTGGGACTGGTTGGACAGTGGGTGAAGCCCATGAAGGGTGAGCCGAAGCAGGGCGGGGCATCGCCTCATCCGGGAAGTGCAAGGGGTCAGGGGATTTCCCTTTCCTAGCCAAGGGAAGCTGTGACAGACTGTACCTGGAAAAATGGGACACTGCTGCCCAAATACTGCACTTTTCCCATGGTCTTACCAACTGGCAGACCAGGAGATTCTCTCCTGTGCCTGGCTCTGCGAGTCCCAAGCCCACAGAGCCTTGCTCACTGCTAGCGCAGCAGTCTGAGATTCACCTGTGAGGCTACAGCCTGGCTCATGGAGGGGCGTCTGCCATTGCTGAGGGTTGACTAGGTAAACAAAGTGGCCAGAAAGCTTGAACTCCAGGTCAGCAAGCCCTACTGCCTCTATAGACTCCACCTCTGTGTTCAGGGCTCAGCTGAACAAAAGGCAGCTGAAACTTCTGCAGACTTAAAAGTTGCTGTCTGACAGCTCTGAAGAGAGCAGTGGTTCTCCCAGCATGGTGTTTGAGCTCTGAGAATGGACAGACTGCCTCCTCAAGTGGGTCCCTGACCCCTGTGTAGCCTAACTGCGAGACACCTCCCAGTAGGGGCTGACAGACACCTCATACAGGCGAGTACCCCTCTGGAATGAAGCTTCCAGAAGAAGGAATAGGCAGCAATATTTGCTGTTCTGCAATATTTGCTGTTCTGCAGCCTCCACTGGCGATACCCAGGCAAACAGGGTCTGGAGTGGACGTCCAGCAAACTCCAACAGACCTGCAGCTGAGGGACCTGACTGTAGAAGGAAAACTAAAAAACGGAAAGGAATAGCATCAACATCAACAAAAAGGATATCTACAACAAAACCCCAACTGTAGGTCACCAACATCAAAGACCAAAGGTAGATAAAACCACAAAGATGGGGAGAAATCAGAGCAGAAAAGCTGAAAATTCTAAAAACCAGAGAATCTCTTCTCCTCCAAAGGATCACAGCTCCTTGCCAGCAACAGAATAAAGCTGGATGGAGAATGACTTTGACCAGCTGACAGAAGTAGGCTTCAGAAGGTTGGTAATAACAAACTTCTCCGAGCTAAAGGAGCATGTTCTAACCCATTGAAGGAAGCTAAAAACCTTGAAAAAAGGTTAGATGAACAGATAACTAGAATAAACAGTGTAGAGAAGGCCTTAGATGACCTGATGGAGCTGAAAACCATGGCACAAGAATTTCATTGCGCATGCACAAGCTGCAATAGCCGATTTGATCAAGTGGAAGAAACGATATCAGTGATTGAAGATAAAATTAATGAAATAAAGCAAGAAGACAAGTTTAGAGAAAAAAGAGTGAAAAGAAATGAATAAAGTCTCCAAGAAATATAGGACTATGTGAAAAGACCAAACCTACATTTGATTGGTGTACCTGAAAGTGACTGGGAGAATGGAACCAAGTTGGAAAACACTCTTCAGAATATTATCCAGGAGAACTTCCCCAACCTAGCAAGGCAGGCCAACATTCAAATTCAGGAAATACAGAGAACACCACAAAGTTACTCCTTGAGAAGAGCAACCCCAAGACACATAATTGTCAGATTCACCAAGGTTGAAATGAAGGAAAAAATGTTAAGGGCAGCCAGAGAGAAAGGTGCGGTTACTCACAAAGGGAAGCCCACCAGACTAACAGCAAATCTCTTGGCAGAAACCCTACAAGTCAGAAGAGAGTGGGGGCCAATATTCAACACTCTTAAATAAAAGAATTTTCAACCCAGAATTTCATATCCAGCCAAAGTAAGCTTCATAAGTGAAGGAGAAATAAAATCCTTTACAGACAAGCCAATGCTGAAAGATTTTGTCACCACCAGGCCTGCCTTACAGGAGCTCCTGAAGGAAGCACTAAATGTGGAAAGGAACAACTGGTGCCAGCCACTGCAAAAACATGTCAAATTGTAAAGACCATCAAAGCTATGAAGAAATTGCATCAATTAACGGGCAAAATAACCAGATAACATCATAATGACAAGATCAAATTCACATATACAATATTAGCCTTAAATGTAAATGGGCTAAATGCCCCAATTAAAAGACACAGACTGGCAAATTGGATAAAGAGTCAAGACTCATCAGTGTGCTGTGTTCAGGAGACCCATCTCACATGCAGAGACACACATAGGCTCAAAATAAAGGGATGGAGGAAGATCTGCCAAGCAAATGGAAAGCAAAAAAAGGCAGGGGTTGCAATCCTAGTCTCTGATAAAACAGACTTTAAGCCAACAAAGATCAAAAGAGACAAAGAAGGCCATTATATACTGGTAAAGGGATCAATTCAACAAGAAGAGCTAACTATCCTAAATATATATGCACCCAATACACGAGCAACCAGATTCATAAAGCAAGTCCTTAGAGACCTACAAAGAGACTTAGACTCCCACATAATAGTAATGGGAGACTTTAACACCCCACTATCAATATTAGACAGCTCAATGAGACAGAAAGTTAACAAGGATATCCAGGACTTGAACTCAGCTCTGGACCAAGTCCACCGAATAGACATCTACAGAACTCTCCACACCAAATCAACAGAATATACGTTCTTCTCAGCACCACATCACACTTATTCTAAAATTGACCACATAATTGGAAGTAAAGCACTCCTCAGCAAATGTAAACGAACAGAAATCACAACAAACTGTCTTTCAGATCACAGCAGTGCAATCAAATTAGAACTCAGGATTAAGAAACTCACTCAAAACTGCACAACTACATGGAAACTGAACAACCTGCTCCTGAGTGACTACTGGGTACATAACAAAATGAAGGCAGAAATAAAGAGGTTCTTTGAAACCAATGAGAACAAAGACAAAACGTACCAGAATCTCTGGGACACATTTAAAGCAGTGTGTAGAGGGAAATTTATAGCACTAAATGCCCACAAGAGAAAGCAGGAAAGATCTAAAATTGACACCCTAACATCACAATTAAAAGAACTAGAGAAGCAAGATCAAACAAATTCAAAAGCTAGCAGAAGGCAAGAAATAGCTAAGACCAGAGCAGAATGGAAGGAGATAGAGACAAAAAAAACCCTTCAAAAAATCAATGAATCCAGGAACTTGTTTTTTGAAAGATCAACAAAATTGATAGACAACTAGCAAGACTAATAAAGAAGAAAAGAGAGAAGAATCAAATAGACAACAATGAAAAACTATAAAGGGGATATCACCACTGATCGACAGAAATACAAACTACCGTTACAAAATACTATAAACACCTCTACACGAATAAACTAGAAAATCTAGAAGAAATGGATAAATTCCTGGACACATATATCCTCCTAAGACTAAACCAGGAAGAAGTTGAATGTCTGAATAGACCAATAACAGGCTCTGAAATTGAGGCAATAATTAATAGTCTACCAACCAAAAAAAGTCCAGGACCAGGCGGACTCACAGCCGAATTCTACCGGAGGTACAAAGAGGAGCTAGTGCCACTCCTTCTGAAACTGTTCCAATCAAAAGAAAAAGAGGGAATCCTCTCTAACTCATTTTATGAGGCCAGCAATCATCTTGATACCAAAGCCTGGCAGAGACACAACAAAACAAGATAATTTTAGATCAATATCCCTGATGAACATCAATGCGAAAATCCTCAATAAAGTACGGGCAAACTGAATCCAGCAACACATTAAAAATCTTATCCACCATGATCAAGTCAGCTTCATCCTTGGGATGCAAGGCTGGTTCAACATATGCAAATCAACAAATGTAATCTATAACATAAACAGAACCAACGACAAAAACCACATGATTATTTCAATAGACGCAGAAAAGGCTTTCAAGAAAATTCAACAGCCCTTCATGCTAAAAACTCTCAGTAAACTAGGTACTGATGGAACGTATCTCAAAATAATAAGAGCTATTTGTGAAAAACCCACAGCCAATATTATACTGAATGGGCAGAAACTGGAAGCATTCCCTTTGAAAACTGGCACAAGACAAGGATGCCCTCTCTCACCACTCCTATTCAACATAGTGTTGGAAGTTCTGGCAAGGCAATAAGGCAAGAGAAAGAAATAGTGTATTCAATTAGGAAAAGAGGAAGTCAAATTGTCCCTGTTTGCAGATGACGTGATTGTATATTTAGAAAACCCCATCATCTCAGCCCAAAATCTCCTTAAGCTGATAAGCAACTTCAGCAAAGTCTCAGGATACAAAATCAATGTGCAAAAATCACAAGCATTCCTGTACACCAATAACAGACAGAGAGCCAAATCATGAGTGAACTCCCATTCACAATTGCTTCAAAGAGAATAAAATACTTAGGAATCCAACTTACAAGGGATGTGAAGGACCTCTTTAAGGAGAACTACAAACCACTGCTCAATGAAATCAAAGAGAATACAAACAAATGGAAGAACATTCCATGCTCATAGAGATGAAGAATGGATATCATGAAAATGGCCATACTGCCCAAGGTAATTTATAGATTCAATGCTATCCCCATCAAGCTACCAATGACTTTCTTCCCAGAATTGGAAAAAACTACTTTAAAGTTCATATGGAACCAAAAAAGAGCCCACATTGCCAAGACAATCCTAAGCTAAAAGAACAAAGCTGGAGGCATCATGCTACCTGACTTCAAACTATACTACAAGGCTATAGTAACCAAAACAGCGTGGTACTGGTACCAAAACAGATATATAGACCAATGGAACAGAACAGAGGCCTCAGAAATAACACCACACATCTACAACCATCTGATCTTTGACAAACCTGACAAAAACAAGCAATGGGGAAAGGATTCCCTATTTAATAAATGGTGCTGGGAAAACTGGCTAGCCATATGTAGAAAGCTGAAACAGGGTCCCTTCCTTACACCTTATACAAAAATTAATTCAAGATGGATTAAAGACTTAAATGTTAGACCTAAAACTGTAAAAATCCTAGAAGAAACCTAGGCAATACCATTCAGGACATAGGCACGGGCAAGGACTTCATGTCTAAAACACCAAAAGCAATGGCAACAAAAACCAAAATTGACAAATGGGATCTAGTTAAACTAAAGAGCTTCTGCACAGCAAAAGAAACTACCATCAGAGTGAACAGGCAACCTACAGAATGGGAGAAAATTTTTGCAATCTACTCATCTGACAAAGGGCTAATATCCAGAATCTACAATGAACTCCAACAAATTTACAAGAAAAAAACAACCCCATCAACAAGTGGGTGAAAGATATGAACAGACACTTCTCAAAAGAAGACATTTATGCAGCCAACAGACACATGAAAAAATGCTCATCATCACTGGCCATCAGAGAAATGCAAATCGAAACCACAATGAGATACCATCTCACACCAGTTAGAATGGCCATCATTAAAAAGTCAGGAAACAACAGGTGCTGGAGAGGATGTGGAGAAATAGGAACACTTTTACACTGTTGGTGGGAGTGTAAATTAGTTCAACCATTGTGGAAGACAGTATGGCGATTCCTCAAGGATCTAGAGCTAGAAATACCATTTGACTTAGTGATCCCATTACTGGGTATATACCCAAAGGATTATAAATCATGCTACTATAAAGACACATGCACACGTATGTTTATTGTGGCACTATTCACAATAGCAAAGACTTGGAACCAACCCAAATGTCTATCAATGATAGACTGGATTAAGAAAATGTGGCACATACACACCATAAAAAGGGATGAGTTCATGTCCTTTGCAGAGACATAGATGAAGCTGGAAACCATCATTCAGAGCAAACTATTACAAGGACAGAAAACCAAACACCACATGTTCTCACTCATAGGTGGGAATTGAACAATGAAAACACTTGGACACAGGGCAGGGAACATCACACACTGGGGCCTGTCGGGGGTGGGGGGCTGGGGGAAGGGATAGCGTTAGGAGAAATACCTAATGTAAATAACGAGTTGATGGGTGCAACGAACCAACATGGCACATGTATACCTATGTAACAAACCTGCACGTTGTGCACATGTACCCTAGAACTTAAAGTATAATAAAAAGAAAAAAAGAAATCTTATTTTGTCTTACTTTAAGAAATTTCCACAGCCACCCCAACTTTCAGCAACCAACACTGTCATCAATCAGCAGCCAACAGCATTGAGGCAAGACCCTCCACCAACAAAGATTAGGACTTGCTAAAGGCTCTGATGATCCTACAAGGCTACAGTAACCAAAACAGCATGGTACTGGTACCAAAACAGATATATAGACCAATGGAACAGAACAGAGGCCTCAGAAATAACACCACACATCTGCAACCATCTGATCTTTGAGATTTATTCTAAAAATACTTGCATTTTTAGCAAGTATTTTTTACTGCAGATATGTACTTTTTTTAAACATAAGATTGCTCACTTAATAGATTATAGTACAGTAGTAAATACAATTTTATATGCTCCAGAAAACCAAAAACTTTGTGCCACTTGCTTTATTGAGATATTCACTTTACTGTGGTGCTCTGGAACTGCACCTACAGTATCTCTGAGGAGTGCCTGCACGTTGTTGCTTTGTTTTTTTGTTTATTGTTTTTTGTTTTTTGAGGCAGAGTCTCGCTCTGTTGCACAGGCTGGAGTGCAGTGGTGCGATCTCCCCTCACTGCAAGCTCCGCCTCCCAGGTTCACGCCATTCTCCTGCCTCAGCCTCCTGAGTAGCTGGCACTACAGGTGCCTGCCACCACGCCCGGCTAATTTTTTGTATTTTTAGTAGAGATGGAGTTTCACCGTGTTAGCCAGGATGGTCTTGATCTCCTGACCTCCCAAAGTGCTGGGATTACAGGCATGAGCCACCCTGCCCAGCCAGTTGCTTTGTTAACATTGCACTCACTGCCAATAGCACTGCTCATATTTGGACTCGTGCAATTCAAATGTTCAAGATGTTTTGGAAGTTATGTTGCTGAATCAGGAAAGAGATGCTTGCTTCTTATGTACAAGTGGCCCAGTGACTAAACTGGTATTAAATTATAGGTTAGGTCACATGCCCTTGTATCACTAGTCTAGTGGTGATGCAATTCTGATATTAAAAAGGGTTAGGAATATTGAAGCTTTTCTGGCTATTTGGAAAATATGTTTATGTTCTACCAGGCTCGTGGACTTTAGGTTTCCATCACCTTTTTTTATTTTATTTTTTTTAGACAGAGTCTCATTCTGTCACCCAGGCTAGAGCACAGTGGTGCAATCTTGGCTCACTGCAACCTCGGCCTCCTGGGTTCAAGCGATTCTTCTGCCTCAGCCTCCAGAGTAGCTGATATTATAGGCACGTGCCACCATACGCCACTAATTTTTGTATTTTTAGTAGAGATGGGGTTTCACTATGTTGGCCAGGCTGGTCTCAAATGCCTGACCTCAAATTATCCACCTGCCTCAGCCTCCCAAAGTGCTGGGATTACAGGTGTGAGCCACCATGCCAGGCCCATCATCTCGTTTTTACTTGTCTGTTTCCAAAGAAGGGGTGAGTTAAGCAAGAAACTTAGAGGGCATAATTTTATTCTTAAAGATCTTCTCCTTGCCTCAAAAAAGCAGCAGTTGTAAATAGCTTAAGGTCATTTGACCTCAAAATCATGTTGCTTCTGTGCCCTTGGTGCTTGGTTTATTTGAGAACAGATCCTCAACACTTAAAATCCTTTCCTCTCCCCCTTCCTTGAATAGATGGTCATCTTCCTCTCTTTTCTACTCTGTTCAAAAACTAAAATTGGCAGAACACATTTGTTTGCATGAAACCCAGTTGCTCTGCTGGTGGGACATGCAACCTGCTGTCTTCAAGTAAAGAAGTTTCCAGAAATATTAAGACAAATGCTTAACCATTAGTAGATTGGCAATAAAAACGTTAAAAATGGTCAAGCCATTACTTCAGCATTTCTGAATATAGGGCATTTAGGGGAGGGGCATCATTCTAAAGATAAAGCATTTGGTCCTATTTAGCTGGAGTTACAGCCCCCCACCGCCTAAACAACAATGGGACTAGTGGTATATCTCAGAGATTTGGGAGAAATCTTTAAACAAGAACCCATTGCTGCTCTGGAATATTCATTTTCTTCCTGACCACTTTCAGTTAATAGAGTGAAAGTTAAAAGCATCAAACTCATGCAAGAGCTTTTATGAAAATGAATGTATCAAACAAATGGATCTTTAAAAAAATCTGAGAGTTGATGCACGCTAATAATATTAGCTTCAATTATATTTAGACTTTTTCAAATAAAGCCCTTGCAAATAGATAAGAGATAACTGCTTCCATTTCCGCTCCTCCCATCCCCATCCTCCTTTATGCAGAATGACTCATGGGTTAGTCTGAGGCCCAAACAGCAAGAAAAGTAATCGACAAAAGCACAGAGGAAAGATGGTGCCTCTGTTTTTCCTTCCTTTAAGTGCTGACAGAAAGGTCTCCCAAGAGATGCTGAAATTGGTCAGGATGTTGGATTCTCTCTATCTGGCAAATTCCATTCTTTATACTTATTGTCTTCCTTGCCCCATTGTCATTTTCTACGATTAAGTAAAAATAAATGTTAGCGTCATTAGGAAGGTGAGATAATTCTGCAGTGCATACTAATTCGCCCTGGTCTGTCTGTAGTGTGTTTTCAAATCCCAAGCCCAGCTCATTTAGTTTCTGGATCTTTAGAAAACACTATTTATAACATTAGTTGTCATCCCTATTAAAGACACTTTCTGGAAGTGATAATGAACCTTGCCTTGTTTATACAAGAGGGTATGTCTCAGTAAATCACAGCCTTGCCTTTGCATATCATTAGTGTTTTCAAGCCAGCCTGGAATACCTGCAGATTGGATGGGAGAAGGAAAAAACAGTTTACAGATGCCTGATAACTAACCACAGAAGCTTCATAGTTTTTCCCCTAGACTGAATCACTTGTCAGAGAAAATTATGTTGATAACTTTCATGCAGTTACATTGATAGCAAATTAACACTTGAAGTCACCATATGTATTAATTGTAGTGAGGCAAGTCAACCTTCCTGCTGTTCGTTAGTACCCATATGGGTAATAACAATTTCCGTCATGGAGCAGAGACAATAGGGAGGCCTCTCTCACCGTCTGGAAACTGACACCTTTACTCCCTATATTCATCTTTCATTCCTACCCTGAGATTGCTGGTTGCAGTGTCTCATAGCAGTTTATGACATTACTACTGATCACAACATAATGAATCTTCATTGATTACATGCGGTTTACATGGGATTGTCAGAGATGGATTAGGGAGCATGCAAATAGAAATTGTAACCACTAATGAATGCTAGGCCTATGCTTACCTATCCTGGAATGCAATGACAATGTAGAGAAAAGCAATTCAAGCCCTGCATATAGGGCTAACTTACTCATTTTCTAAAACAAATTAACAATCAATTCAGTAAAATAACAGATTTGATGAATTTTCAAGTTAGAATCAGCTAATGTAATCATAGGAGTCTGCAAATCATAAAACTTGTTCTTTGTGTGACCATAAGTTCAAGAATTTTTGTTTTCGGTGATGTCCTTATCATTTTGGTTTTATGTACAGGTCACAATGACAGTTACTTTGACAACTGTAAACTCAGTTAATGGTTTGGCAAAGAAGCCCTGTCCTTTTAGTCATTCTATTCATAAATCTGCAATTGGCACTCAGCTAGTCATTGTACGTATACAAAACCAAACTACTATCCAGAATATTCTTAGTTAAGAGGTTAAACTCCAGGTTCCCTGTTCCTCTTGACTCTGTGATACAGGATGAAGTTAAGAATATCAAAAAAAATTTTAGACTCTCAACATACTTGAAATCCCTCATAATAGAAAACGTTATTTAGGGCAAGTTAATATCACATTAACTAACTTGGAGGAGAGAAAATGTTTTTGTTTTTACTTTTGTCTTTTAATTTTGTGGAGCTTAGGCCTTTGAGGGAAAAAGTCTTCAAAGTTTGGCACATACTTACTGAATTAACATATTGAGTTAAGCTAAACTATACATTAAGAGAATACCTCAAATAATTCACAAACTAGGAATTGGTCCAATTTGTGGAAGATGATTTGTTGTAAATTTATGGGGCAGTCCTCTTAGGCGAGGTTAGGAGCAGGGACAAAGGATGCCCAAGAATTCAATTACCTGATGCAATAAATATGGAATTTATGATAATTGGTCTAGAGGCTGGGCTGAACTTTATCCTCAGATATTAATCACAAAACATTTGACTAAGATAAGGAACAAGAAAACTGTTTCAGTTCCTAAAATTAAAAATAATTCAAATAATTCATTAAGTATAAACACTTCATATTTTCTAATTATATGTGATTCTTAAATAGTCATTAAAGCAAAGTTAACTGAACTGCTACTAGCCTATATTTTGTTGGCCTCTTTCTAGTTACTGCATTTCCCTGAAAGACAGAAACTGGACTTTTGAAGTCTTCTGAAATCCTAACTTGCCTTTCTCCCCAATAATTAGACTGTACCATGATAATTAGACTGTAGCATGATAATTCTTCTCTGCTTCGGGTTTAGAGTGTAGCAGAGTTCAGCACATTCGTTTTAGGTTGACTTCCATGGATTTCTTAATCCCATTGCACATTTTCTGTCTACAGAACCGGAGGAAGAGTTACTTGTGAATTTCCTTACAAGACCGCTTTACCAAGTGACCCCTTCATTGTTATTGTAGGAGTAGTTCAGATTTTCTAGGATCATCTTAAAGGCTATTTGCCTTTCAGTTGTTTTTACATATTGATGCTAAAAACACTCCACCAAACATGACGTACATCTATCATCGTACCATAATCCACATTACATTTCTCAAGTCACCATCAGGTGCTCAATGTATTCCTCTTCTTGTCTTCCTTCCCTGCCCTATCCAGGCAAATTTATGTGCTGCTCTCCTTGCTACCTTTCTGGCTCTTTCTAAACCATACTTTTATTCCAGCTGTCTCCACCTCTCACTGAAATGGTAAGTCTCTTTTTTTTTTTTTGAGACGGAGTAAGTCTCTTTTGACAGCACTACAGACTTAGGTTAAGACCTCTAAAGAGAAAAAAGAATGGGTCAACACCAATATTCTCATTTAATGCAGTGAATTACAGTCTGACACTCAAAATAGCATATATTCTCCTGCTCTTACCTGATATAGTGGATGAGGTGAAATAAATTATTTTCACTCCTTAAGCTGTAATTTATCCACGTGCTGATAAAAAACTGCACAAGGCTGCCACTCATGGAGGATGGTATTCTTCCTCAAGTTTGGAAGTAAGGCAAGCTGTTAATAGCAAATATTTAAGATTAAATACAAAACTACGGTTGGAATTACATTCTTTTCTTACTGGGCAAATAATAATTTAAGAAATAATAAAAATCCCTGGTGAGTGCATTATTGAGCAGCAGCCATGCCCCAGGCTTTGATCTTAGTGCTAGGGTGTATAGTAAGTGGTGAGTAAATGTTAGTCACCATTATTACTTAGCATTTATTAATTTATTTTGGTGCATGTTATAGTTTGAGTGTTTGGCCCCTCCAAACCTCAGGTTGAAATTTGATGCCCAGTGTTGGAGGTGGGGCCTAACAGAAGGTGTTTGGGTCGTAGACACAGACCTCATGAATAGATTAATGCCCTCCCTTCGGAATGAGTGAGCTCTCAATCCATTCATTATTGCAAGAGCTGGTTTTTAAAAAGAGCCTGGCATCCCCTCTCCCCTTTGATTCCTCTCCACCAGGTGATGTCTGCACATCCCTGCTCCCCTTTGCCTTCTGCCATGAAGCCCTCACCAGATGCAGATGCCCAGTCTTCCTGAACTTTTCAGCCATCAGAATCATAAGTCAAATGAAGTTTTTTTTTTTTTTTATTTTTTAAATATAGGCTGGGTGCAGTGGCTCACTTCTGTAATCCTAGCACTTTGGGAGGCTGAGGTGGGTGGATCACAAGGTCAGGAGTTTGAGACCATCCCGGCTAACATGGTGAAACCCTGTCCCCACTAAAAATACAAAAAAATTAGCTGGGAGTGGTGGCGGGTGCCTGTAGTCCCAGCTACTCAAGAGGCTGAGGCAGGAGAATGGCGTGAACCTGGGAGGTGGAGCTTGCAGTGAGCCCAGATTGCACCACTGCATTCCAGCCTGGGCAACAGAGCAAGAGTTCATCTCAAAAAAAAAAGAAAAAGAAATATATATAAATTACCTAGACTCAGGTATTCCTTTTTAGCAACACAAAATGGACTAAGACACCTCACAACTACTATGTGAATTTAATATCATCTCATTTAACAGATGTATTTGTTTGCTAAGGATGCCATAGCAAAACGCCATAGATGGGCTGCCTTAAACAATAGAAATTAATTTTATCATGGTTCTGGAGGCTGGAAGTCCAAGATCAAAGTGTCAGCAAAGTTGATTTCTTCTGAGGCCTCCCTCCTTGGCTTGCAGTTGGCCACCTTCTTGCTGTGTCCTCACATGGTCATTTATCTGTGTGTGTCTATGTGCTAATCTCATCTTCATACAAGGACAGTAGTTATATTGAACTAGGGACCACCCTAACAACCTCATTTAAACTTAGTTTACCTTTGTTAACACCCTTTATCCAAATAGTTACATTCTAAGGTACTGGAGGTTAGGACTTCAACATACAAATCTTGGGGGACATGATTTAGTCCAAATAGCAGATGAGAATACAGAGACACGTGCAGAGCCAACCTGTGGTTCCAGGCAGTGAACTCGGGGACTGTGTTCTTAATCATTACATGGTCATGTATTTTGAATAAAATGTAATGCCAGCATATGTACTTTTGGCATCTCTTACTGGTTATCTCAATGCATTTTTAATTTCTATGTATTCAGTATTGATCAAAATAGTCAGGAAATTAGGTTAGTTCATTTTTTTTCTAATTCATTAAGCATTAAGCATAATATTTTTGATTTCATACTTCGTTTAAAAATGTTCTAGGATGCATGTCTCCTTTCATCCTTTACTATGTGGACTTTGTAACAATGACTGAAATCCTATTTTGTGATTGAGGACTTTATGATCTGTGAATGAGGTAAATATTCTGAGTATTACTTTGAATTGTACAGTGCTGTTGCCACTGAAGGTATGAGAGGCTGAGTCAACTAAGGGCACAGTGTTGTCTTGTCATTGCCTTTTTCTCATAGAAGGAATATGTACATATATACACATATGTGGTTAATTGACGCTGTGGTAAGTTAATGCTAATTTGAAGATTTTAGCATTATCTAAAAATACAGAGATTTTGTTGAGATTAAATTCTACAAATTATTGCATATTTTTCTTGATGACATTTTCTTTTGCCAACAAAAAAGTTTCCATACTCCTAGGAAAAGACTAATTATTCTGTAGCCATAGTAACAGGTAAGCACCAAAGTGGATTTTAAACCTGTTTATTTGTAATAAGACAATTTCATAGTAATGGAGCATGAGAAGTCATTGTAAACCTATTTAATCCATCAACAACTCCCCTCAGTGAATATGCTTCTGAAAGCCAAGTAATCAGCATCAGCCTTTAGCTTTGGAAAATCAGATAGTAGGAAATGGACTCCCTCCGATGAATAGCCTTCTAGCGGTGAACCCATCCACAACAGTCTCACCTGAGTAACTACGCTCCTACAGGTTACACTACCCTCCACTCCACCCATCAGTTACCTACTCTTCTTCTAAGAGATCGTGCCCATCCAGCATAACTCTTCCTCACTTGAGGAAGTCATAAATTCAGTTTTGTGGGTTTTTGTTGTTGTGCTTCGTTTGTTTAAGACATTGAGCAGTGGTCTCATCCTTTGACACTTTATTGCTTCTCAGTAGCACTCAAATATTGACTGGTCTAAGGGCCATCTGGCTCTCCTTTAGGTCCCTTTTTGGTAGAACACGTGGGAAAAATGACAACGTGGCCTTCTTAACTCCTTTATTCCAACTGTCTTCTTTATTGATTGAATTTCAAGCATAAGGCATAAGTAAATGATCTGTCTTTCTTGTGGCGTGATACGAGATTAGCTCTAACTTCCAATGCCTGCAAAGTGGCAGATTAGATGTGCAGAGAGGCCTTTTCCAGTACAGCATACCTAAAAATGCTACATAAATATCAGCCTCTCACAGGGAGAGTGCAGGTAGAGTGAGGAGAAAGTAAAGGAATTTCTCCAAATCCTTTTAGAAACTTCAGGAAAATACAAATCCAAAAGGGCAGGGTAGTAGTACTGGAGCCAGTGTTTGCCCTGGGGGTATGTAGTAAAACCTGGAGATGGCTTTCTGGGTTTTAATAGGACAAAGGCACATGGACAGGGGACAAAGCCCAAGCCCCAACAGGGAAAGGGGGGGCATCCAGAGTTCCTGTGTAAATCTAACACCCCTAAAGTAGACAAATAGAAAAAAATTTGCCCTGCTGATAAAGAGCTTGGAGATACACACCAGAGATATATTTCTGTCTTAATCTTGGCTTTCAATAAATTGGATGAAAAAGTTTTCCCACTTACTTCTAATCACAGGCCTGTAATCACAAGGTTGGGGACCAAAATCCCTCTACCTGTTTGGTTATAGAAGAATTAATTTACGGTAGTCTTGTGTTGGTAGTGCTTCTGGAAGTTTGGCAGAAGCAAATGTAAATACTCCCTAGATGAATACAGTTTCAACTACAGCCTCAGAAATTTCTCATACAAAAATCCCCAAAGGGAGTGGGTTCAAAATTTCTTACAAAAATTAAGCAAAACCAAGCCATTATAAACAAAAGTCAGCAGCAAAAACAAAGCACAGAAGTAGACTTGCAAAGCCAGCAACATTAAAATGATAAGAAACAGAATGTAAAGGGAGTATGTTTGATATGTTTTCATAAAACAAAGTATTGAAAATATAATGAAGAAACAAGAGATCAACATTTACTAGGTGGATTTGGAAAAGAATCAAATAGAACTTTCTGATAGGAGAATACAATAATTGGAAGGCAGAGATGCCACACTCTCAGGAGGTGGTAAGGGCTTCTGTTTACATGAAAGAATGCCAGGTCTCCCTGTGTACATTTATAAGGCTGGCTTTCCTACAGGTGAAATAGGAAAATCAGGAACACTGTTGTAAAAGGAAAAATCCTGATGCTTGATTTATAATAACAGTCAGAACTCAGTGGCAGTCCACAGATATTCTGTGGTTTGGTTTTTACTGTCAGTCAGTTTCTCTTTCCTCTTCTAGTTATTGTGTGGCCCCTTGAGAGTCTAGGTGGTCATGACAGGGCTCATTTTCTCAAGGTTGATAGGCTAGAAAACTGGACCTTCTATACTGAAAATGACCAACCTTTGAAATATCCCATCTCCCAAGCTTGGAATACAGACCACCAGAATAATTTCCTCTTTCTTTGTTGTACTTTACTTACTGTACTTTACCTTACTATTGGAAAATCTGCCTATTGTTTTTTTTCTGGATGATGAATTCATTATTAATTAACAAATACATCTTTTCATTTCCTTGCCTATTGTTATTGCCCTAGTTCTGGTCCTTATTACCCCATTTGTTTCTTCAGCAAATGTTTTCTAATTGATCTGTCTATAATCTTATTTTGCTCAAATTCTTTCTATACAAAGCTCCTAGAATGATCTATCTCAAATGAGATCTGACCATACCATTATTTTTGGCAATAAAAGTCAGATTTCCCACAGTGTATAATCTGAAAGACCCAACTCCTTGTTCTCTCTGAGTGGGCCTGCCTACTTCTCCAACACTATGTTCTGCAAATCTCTACTTTCTTCCTCGCCACTCTACCTTCATTCTCTTACACATTCCATGCTGTTTCTCACCTTTATAACTTTTCTCATGCTGTTTCTGCTGTCCTGAATGCTTGGCGAATTCTAAGTTATCATTTGAGATTGAGACTGTGTGTCACTCCTTCCAGGAAATCTTTTCTGACACTCCCCATGTCCTGCTGAGTTAGCAGCTCTCCTTAGTACTTCCATGTACGAAGCATCTATTTCTATTATCAGTGTCTTACAATATTATACTCTGATTATGTATCCACATGTTTGATTTCCTCATTGTAGTGTGAGCTCCACATTTATCTAAGGGTCTACAGAGCTAGTCTGTATTTACTAAGCGTTTACTAAGAGCTCAATGAATTTTGTTCAATGAATAAATTATTACCCTTCCTCTAAGATTCAATTTTCTGAGATGGGACCTTCTTGAATTAATCATTCCTGGGAATTTAGTTTAACATCAAACCTTGGATGTTCTCAATGTGTCTGTAATGTAGCAACCAAGTACGAAAAAGACAGACCCTGTCATTGGACACCTCATGTGTTGTGGCCACAAAATTGCTTATTCACTTTTCATGAGCTTAGTTTTTCTTCATGATGAAATGAGAGAAAGTGATAAAAACCTTGGTAGCCAGTATCCAAATGGTTCCCAATGATCCCCACCCCTGTTATTCATTCCTTGTGTAGTCCACTCTTATATTAAATAGAATGACCTGTGTAACCAATAGGATATTGTGAAAATAACCACGTGACTTCCAAAGCCAGAATGTTCATAAAAAACATTGTGGTTCCATTGGTCTTGGATTAGTCACTCTAGGGAAAGCTAGCTGATATGTTATGAGGACATTTGAGCAGCCCCACAGAGAAGTCCACATGGAAGGAACTGAGGCTTCTTGCTACCGTTATGTGAGTGAGCCATCTTGGAAGCAGATCCTCCAGCCTGGCTGATCCTTTGGATGACTGCAGCCCCAGGTGTCATCTTGACTTACAATATCAGGAGAGATTCCAAACTAGACTCCCCCATCCCAAGTAAGCTGCAAATAACATCACATAACAATAGCCATTCATTATCTTCCATAGAAACTATGTAAGGTAATACATGGCTATTGTTATGTTAAACCATTAAGTTTGGGGGTAATTTGTTAAGTAACAATAGATAACTCATAGAGGAAACATACATTATACTTTAGGGTTTTCCTGTGTATCTTATCAATAGATCTTTGTAGATAGCAAGTAATTACTAAATATGATTTTTAGTGTAAAAACATGCATACAGTGAGCCAATTATCTGCGAAATGGCTGGGGTGAAGCTTTATTTTCCTTGAATTGTGGCCAAAGGATAAACACGCACTGCCACAAACAGCAACAGATGTAGGATTCAGATGGTCTGTGGATGCCTAAGAGTTTTCCATCATGGATTTGTTTCTCACTTAAGTGAAGTTAATGAATTTGGGGTGTAGTGATGTAACTGTCATGGTTACTTTTATCCTGTCTCAGCATACTATGCTATCCTATCTCTCAAGACTATACATCTCCTTAATGTAAAAAAAAAAAAAAGCACTAAGTTTTAACAAATCACAGCATTTACTTTATAAGCTAGTCAGCACTTGAAATGAAAAAGAAATATTCTGCTTAATTTTGAATACTAATCCACACAATAGGAGACAATGCTGTGCTGGGATATTGTTCATTCATTCATTCATTCATGTGTTCATTCATCGTGCATTTCACAAATACTTATCAGTGAAGGTATTTGTTTTAATGCTGTGGGAAAACACAAAGTAGAAGCAGAGTAATGAAGTGGAAAGAGCATGGCCTCTGGAATCAAACGGACCTAAGTTCAGTCTCTTACAGTATTTGAGGCAACCCAATAAATAATTTCTGCTTTCCAACCTGGTTTTTCAATACTCGGAGAGATAAGACAAAAGGTAAGATAACATATGGAAGCCAGTATATCACTACTTTTACTAATGAGATGATTTTGGTGAATGTGGCTTGTATCTGAAGTAAGTTGACTTCCTAATTCTGAACTTGAGAATTAGGCAGACTTTTACACCAATCACTCATTGAGAGCTGGGATGGAAGAGAACTCATGCTCTCTGGGCACTCCCGGGAGAAGGAACAGGAGCAACAACAGAACAGCTCCTTACTCCAGAACCACCACTGATTATTACAGTGCCTGCCCTGAGGCACAGCGAATGCCGGGGTGATGGAAGGCAGAGGGTGTGCCAAGGGCACTCCATCTTCAGGAAGGGAAACTCCAGGAGTGGAGAAGGAGCATTTGGGCCTGGAGCCCATGAGAGGGATGGCCATTCCCTACCCAGGAAGGGTCAGCTGGCTCTCAGGAGAGATCCACTCTCATGCTCCTGATGCTGCTCCCAATACCAACCAGGGTCTTTTGGGCATCTCCCTGATATCTCCAGGGCAGTAGATTTTGCTCCAAGAGGTTTCTAGAATGAGCCAGAAAAGTGAATTAGTGAAATCAAAGCCAAGGCCAGTCTGAAATCAGTAAAATCAAAGCCAAGGCTGAAAAAGCAATCCTTCTTCCATTTCCATTTCAAATTAATATCAGCTACGCTGTACAATTCAGCTCATTCTACTGTCTTTAATTCAGAGATTCAGAGATGAAATTAAATGATAACAACAACAAAGTACGATAATACAGTATAACAACGTAGATATCTGAAATTTGAATCCAAACCCTCTTCCATTTTAAATTTCCTAGCAAGAAATTAGAGTTTAGTGATTAAAATTCCTATGCAGATTAAAGTTCAAACATTCACAGCAATTAACATCTGGAAGTAAATTCTGTTTCCCTATCTGTTAAAAATTCAAAGATATTGCCATACCTTCATTGCTTAACTTATTATTCTGGCTGTTTTTGCCTGAGGGTTCTCATTGTCTATGTCAGCAGTTTTCCAACTTTTTAATCTCAGGATTTCTTGAAACTCTGAGTAATTGTTGAGAACACCAAAGTACTTATTAATATTTATTATATTATAAATTAAAACTGAGGCATTTAAAAATACTTATTAATTTAAATATAACAAAATAAACCCATTACAACTTAACATAGATAGCATGTATTTATGAAATGGGGTATGAGAAGATGCTGGTCAAACTGTGCAAAATTTCAGTGATGCATGAGAAATATTTTAGTAATCATCACACAGCATGGTGACTATAGTTAATAATAATTCAAAACTGTATATTTCAAAACTGCTAAAAGAGGAGATTTCATTTTTTTTAACCACAAAAAATGTTAGGTATATGAGGTGATAGATATGTTAATTAGTTAGATTTAATTATTCTACCATATACATGGTAGACTATATATATATAATATTTGATATATCTGATATATATCAACACATCACATTGTACCCCATAAATATATAACATTATTTGTCAATTAATAAATTTAAAAATATAGTAAAAAAGTGTAGCTTTTTTTTTCATGTTGGCAAATCCTTCTCATGTTTTGTTTAATAGAAGGCAGCTGGATTCTGCTCTTGCCTTCAATCTGTTGCAATATGTTCTTTGGTTGAAGAATCTGAAGAAAATTCAGCTTCACACAGATATGCAGTTGGAAAAGGCAGGCATATTTTTATACCTGTTTCAGATAATGGTGGATTTTCTTATTTGATATTATGCTGATGATTGACAAGTGGTAGTTTCTGAAAGGTTAGTGCAACTTGTTGAATCTGAAACCACGTCAGTGAACTTTTCACACATTGCTATATTAAAATCCATCATAGCATCTTGCATTTTGAAAGAGTCCCTTATCCATGCATAATTTTGTTAACATCATACGTTGCTCATTTGGAAAATATTGGTTCACTGAGTTAGGCAGATCTCTCAAAATCTTGACACATTTCATCATATAATACCAAAAAAATCATATTTGGTAATATTTCTGTGCACCTCATCAGAAAAGTCTTTCGGTATTAGGAAGCTGTCAAGCTCACAGTGCTGGACATATGTTTTTTAAAATCCTGATTTTCATTTGAAATCTTGAATTTCATTATTAGTGACAATTATTGTCAGCTATTCTCCTTGAAGTGACAGGCTTTCCTTGTTTATTTTTGAGCAAATAGCTGTCAAATACCCAGGTTTGAATAATCACAGTAGTTCCATTAAGAGAAAAGAAATGCTCATTTAAAAAAAGAAAAGAAAAAGCCTAGTTCAGCTCTTAATCTAAACAACTGCACAGTGCTTGCCCTTGAAACAACCTTCATACTTTGGTATGTTGCAAATGCAATGTATGCAACTTCCCACTTTGTCACATGGACTATTAAAAGGACATGTCCTCAATCGACGAGATTTAATAAAACTAATATTTTTTACAGTTTCATCAAGGACAGTCTTAAGTGCAAGTGGCTTAATTTTTTTTTTTTTTTTTTGTGAGTGCTTGATGGTGAATAATTCAATGACTGCTAGTATAGTTGGGTGTCGTAGTGGAGAGAAGAGAGAAGGTAGTGTCTTTTCCTCACCTGTAGCAAAGTTCATGGCGGGGTTCCTATAAAAAATGATAGATTGACTTAATAAATTTTACGTGACACAGGAGCCTTCAGAAGGAAATGAAGAAACAAAGGAATAGGGGAACCTATGTCTTTTTATGCTAAGTTTGGTGAAGAAGTGAATACTTGTGGAAAAGCATGCTTGGACAAAAGGGGTATGGTTTAATGGTAATAAGTTGGGGGAAACTTAGCAAGTCCTGTTTGTCTACATTGTTCTTTGTGTTTCTGTCTGCAGAGACAAGGACATCTCTTTTCTCTGGGTATAGGGTTGGCATCTCTCACATGAGGGTCTTCTGACCTGGTTCAGAGGAAGGTCAGAGAATTCTTTCTAGGTTTTATGACTTGCTTTAAGGGGATCTTCCTCTGCTGTTTCTGCTGTTTTCTCAGATGTCGAGGTACCATATTTTGGGGTAGCATGTCCTTAAGCCCATCAGTGCTATGTCTTGACATGTGCTAAGGGCAAGCTCTTTACCTCCCCATGCTTTTGCACCACCAGTGCAAATGCCAATAAATGAAAAAAACGGACTCACAAATACCATCTTACTTTTATTATGAGAATCGTTTTGACATGGCAGAACCCCTGAAAACGTCCAGAGAACCGTTAATGGCCGATGAGCCATACTTTGAGGACCGTAGTCTAGGGAGATGCCTGGTTTGTTTCTATCCGAAATGGGCATAGTTCTTTTTAGGTGTCCGAAGTGATATTAGTTCAGTCAAAAGTTCTTAAATGCCTTTCTTTCCCCCAACTCACCACCCAATTTTTCCACATCCATAGCAACACTTGTTATTTTCTGGTTTCCTTAAGATTAAAAAAAATTCTTTTAAAATAATTTAAAGAGTTAATAGAACATATATCAGAACCCTGACCCCACATCCACCAAATTGAGCAAAGCAGCCCATTCCTAACTCCAGGGGCAGCTATTTCCAGCTAAATCAGGCTTCTAGAAGCCAGCAAAGTAGTTTGTCACAAAAAACAGCAGAGAATCAGATGAGTCAGGGATAAGATAGCTGGGGAAATCGCCTACTGTCTTCTCCAGGTGATGCTAGTTGTCATGAATTCATGAGTTTTGAAAAATGTAATGGGGAAAAACAGTCTCCAAGCAAGGGCAGGTACCATGTCTGGGAGGAAAATCCACACACGTACACCTCCACTATCATACTAGCATACTTCGTTGCAAACTAGAAATTTGCCATGATGGTCACCCCGTCACCAGTAATTGATCTTTCTATTTTTGCCATCCACCATATTCATCACCTCCTAATTCGCATTTTCCATTTGCTTTGCCTTCTTATGCGTGGCACTAACAATTTAAATCTAGAACCTTACTTAGTGCTCTGCAGTGCAAATGCGATTCTCTAGCACTGTAATTTAAAAACAGCAAATAGGTTCCGAACCCTAATGTCTCAGATCTCTTTTCTCTATGGATGAATCATTGCTTTACCTGTGTCTGCTTAGGAAATCTTGCACCTGTGTAGGTCAAGGGCCCCTTGAAGCACCTGTATGCAGAGGCCACCGTCACATGCTAATGGCCCACACCTGTGTTGAGCGTGTAGGGCCAGGATTGGCTCACAAGCTCCAAGAGACACCATCTATGGGGGACACCTGTGTGAACTATGTTTAGCTTTTTGGTGGCTGTGTGGTCCCCTGTGCCATCGCTAATCCTTTAACTACCTTGCCCTTTTGATGAGGCCTGGACACCTTATCAGCTTTTGGCACTGTGCAAGCAACCCTGCCTCTCTGTAAGCTGTCAATGGCCTGTGAACAAAGGCATATGCCACAGCCACTTACCAAGGTCAGGTAGTATGTAGCTCAGGGCTTAAAGCATTTGCCTGGGCTATAGTGGTTAAAATCCAATTTCACAGTTATATTAACCATTGTGTATGATCCTCTAAACCTTCCAAGGTTAAAACACCTGCTCATACACTAAGATCCAAGGCTCAAATCAACTTTGCTGGCTCAAACGCTCTACATACATTTTATTCTTCTGAAATTTTACTTCTGGTCTCTTTTCGAAGATTGCTGACAATACCATGCTAGGTATTAGTGAGTTTGAGTTTAGATCTCCCAAACTACAATCCCCCATGTCTTTGGCTACAGGAACTGAAGCTTCTCCCAAAAGACGTACAGTGATTAGAAGCAGAGGAGGACTTGTGTTCTGTGCACAAAAAAATTGAACAGAAAGGAAGAGAAGAAGAAAGTGCCTCCAGGTTCTCCTTCCAGACAAAACCATCACACTGAGACAGCTTTTCGGCTTTCTGAGGAGGAGGGAGTAAGGGGACAGGGAGAAACCTGGAGTTTTAGGGAACGAGAATGCGGCGTCCCTCTCCTACAGGAAAACACAGGGGAGAAGCAGAAGCATGACCTTGCGAACAACATCGTAGCTCAGCTTCTTACCCACTGTGTATTACTTCCATCTCTATAAGCCACAGTTTTCGCATCTTTAAAATGGAGATTTTAATGTCGACACAGAATGGCCATTATATGGGTTAGAGATTCAT
This sequence comes from Nomascus leucogenys, assembly GCF_006542625.1. Taxonomy (NCBI): domain Eukaryota; kingdom Metazoa; phylum Chordata; class Mammalia; order Primates; family Hylobatidae; genus Nomascus; species Nomascus leucogenys. The sequence goes on along the minus strand of NC_044386.1, from coordinate 15,479,088 downwards.
GCGTCAAGCTGCTATTATGCACACAGTAGACCCTTGGTAAATACGATTCCTGATCTCAGTGAAGTCACAGCCCAGAGGGGACAAAAACACATGCAAGCAGATATATGACAAGCCAGAGTATGAGCTCAAGTGCTAAAAGGAAAACGCCAAGTTCTCTAAGAGCCCAGACAAAGGAACATTTATTTAATTCTACATGGGTTGGAGTGGGGAGTGGGGGATATTGTGGATGATTTCATGAGAAGGATGGCTCTGGGGTTGAGTTTTTAAATTTCACGGAGGGCTCTTCCTTCTCTTGGTTCATTTGATGAGCATGTTGTTTTGATCATCTACCAACTCAGAGGATCTGGGCAAGCAGAAATGTAAAATATAAATAACAGAATTCCAGAATCTGTAGAGCTAGTTGGAGAAATATCTCACACACACACACACACAGACACACACACACACACACACAGCTCTAATATGAATGTTTATGCCCCCCATTCATATGCTGAAATCCTAACCCCCCAAGTGAGAATATTAGGAGTTAGGTCTTTGGGAGGTACTTAGTTCATGAGGGCAGAACCTTTATGAGTGGGCTTAGTGCCAGCATAAAGAGGTCACAGAGAGCTGCCTGCTCCTTCCATTGTGTGAGACACAGCGAGAAGATGCCATCTGCGAATCAGGAAGCAAGTCCTCACCGGACATGGAATCTGCTGGGGACTTCACCTAGGCCTTCCAAACTCCAGAAACGTGAGAAGTAAATTTCTGTTGCCTATAAGCCACCTAGTCTATGGCAATTTGTTATAGCAGCCCAAAGTGATTAAGACACACACACACACACACACACACACACACACACCCCCAAGTGCATGCATAGCACAGACACAAGAATAAGCTAAAGTACCATATCTGTAAGCAAAGTGGTGCAAAGCACACGTGCCAGGCTTGGGCAGAGAATGCTGGAGGGACAGTGCAGAAGAGCTCATCTGAGATATTCTCCTAGAAGCTGGGAGCTTAATAATAAGACAAAATTAGAAGAGGATGGGAAAAATGTTTGGAAGCAAGGTTATTTAAGGCCTATGGCAAGAAAGCAACACATTGAAAGTGGTCAGAATAAAGAAGGCTATTTGAGGAGGTTCCTTTGGAGAAGTTTGGTCCCATAGAGACACCCAAGTTAGATTGAAGAATTTGGCTGTGAATGAAATGGTAGTATGGAGCAGGTGGTTTGGAAACAAGCCATTTCCTAGCTTTGTGGAGCCATTTCCTTCCCATTAGGATATTCCTTTTTGCATTTAAGATCTTTAAGATCACAGTTGCTGGGCACGGTGGCTCATGCTTGTAATCCCAGCACCTTGGGAGGCCGAGGCAGGCGGATCACCAGAGGTCAGGAGTTCAAATACCAGCCTGGCCAAAATGGTGAAACCCCTGTCTCTACTAAAATACAAAAATTAACCAGGTGTGGTGGCAGGCATCTGTAATCCCAGCTACTTGGGAGGCTGAGGCAGGAGATTTGCTTGAGTTCAGGAGGCAGAGGTTGCAGTGAGCCAAGATCGCGCCACTGCACTCCAGCTTGGATGACAGAGTGAGACCCTGTCTCAAAAAGCAAAACAACAACAACAAAACCCCCAAAAAACCCAACCCCCAAATCACAGTCTTATCACAAATGTATCCGTGTAGAAAGCCTGTCAATGATACAAGGCACATTTCTCTTAAGGAGAGAAAGAGACCATGACATGATATTCCAATAATGCATCATTTATGTTTGAATATGAACATGTTTTCAAGCAGGTGAACTAAAGTTGAAAGCCAATGTTATTTCGTGATCTACATTTATGCCTATTTTCTGAGTATTTCATTTTGTGTAGAGAAGTTCAGTAAAAAGAATAAATGATTTCCTTGCCTATTAATGAATGGAAATACGTTTAGTGGCTTCAATGTCTTGGGTTTCATCAGATTTCTCAGAAACTCAAAAGAAAGTAAATTGCTTGGTCTCGACTCAGCAAACTGTGGACAGTGGTCAGTGCTATACACAATTAAGCTTGTGACTACAGACTCATCCAGAGAATGGGAAAAGAATTCTGTGAGAGAAGCACCCTCTCCCTCCAGCCTGGCAATGCTCCCCAGCAGAGAGCTTGCATCATTTAACAGCAGTGTCAGATTATTGACCATCATAAACTTAAGTCTCACTGAAGCACGAATAAATAAATTAGTATCTTGAAAGCACATAACAGGAAAAGGATGTAGAAAATAGCTGCAGGATCAAGAGTGCCCTAAAGTACAGCAGTCTGGATAATGCAAGTGTTGAATCGGATCTTTCCCTGCTGCCTTGTTCCCCTAATAATAATATGGGCTCTCTGTACAGATGCCAATTCCACTGACCAACCAGTATTTGAAAAGGAGGTCATGGGGAGTTATTTCTGCCACTCTTTTAAAAAAATAATTCGCTTATGAGATGGAGGTGGAAATTAGCAGAGAATTGACAGGTATGGGTTATCTTTTGTAGGGCCTCAGAATAAAGCAATACCAAGGACCCATTGAGGGGCTGGTCTTGTGCTATTGACCTTACTGGTCTTCCAGAAGGGCTGCTCCCATCGGGTCTTGGGTGGGATGATAAATTTGCTAAACCAGGTTCACTGCACTTTCCTCTCACAAAGGAGTATATATGCCTGGAGTGGCTCCATTACTAGGCTCCATTTCCAGCACCCACCAATTGGCACTATGTATTTTTTAAAGAATAACATTGAGGCTCCTTGCCTCCTTTCAAACTGTGAGAGAGAGTAAGTTTCTATTCAGTGTTCTAAATGCTATCTGCTCAGTTTAATAGGGTTGTAGTGACCATCACAGGTGTTTTACTGAAGTCCAAAGTATCCCAGAAAATGTTCATTCCTCTCTTTTCTTATTAAATGGTGCACAGGAACAAGCTCATCATCATCCTTATTTTATTGCAAATTGGTCTGTTGAATTATTTATTCTTTCTTTATCCCTGTTTCCCCATCTTACCTTGAAGCCCTCTCCCTCCACCAAATGGCAAACATTCTGCCCGAAGACAGAAACCAAGTTGGTAGGAATGTGGCTAATTGGGTGTCTGGGGCAGTGTCATTTCCATACACTGATTTTCCCCGCACTTGAGCAGTTATACAGGAAGCAAATTGGCAATTAAAGTAACCACACAATCCTGTAGCTGACACTGTCTTCCAATTATTTCCATTATTCAGATGTGCTGCCAGAGCTTGCAAGGAGACAACCAGGTCAGCTTGCTCCAATTCTTCCCTTACTGGCAAATTCTTCCCAGGTGACTGTAACAGCAGGGAAGGACTACACAAATGGAGCTGAGCTTTCCAAATCTTCATCAGGCTCAGGAGGAGCTGCACAGGCTGTTGTCGGGACTGATTGTCATACCAAACTCCCTTGCTGGCAGATAGTCCCTTCTTGTGCTATGGGATGCCCAGGTTCTTTCACAGGTACAGTTGTCAACAGGTGCCATCAGGGAGAGCTTCCGGCAAGAGGGGTGGAATGTGAAACTGCAATGCCACTGATCTAGCAAATCCCCATCTTCCTGGGTGCCTTTGCTGGATGCAGTAAATTACAGGCTCATTTTTCCCCCCATGGGCTGAGGGCCATCTTGATAGATGGTGAGGTGGGTCAGCAGCTGCCCAGAGATGGAGACTGTATCCAGATAGTTGCACTGGGGAAGGGCAGGCTGCCCGGTCATTCAACCTGAGCTCTTCTGCAAAGGTTAGATGAGACATGGTTGAAGCAGTTGTTGCTAACGAAACGCATTAACAAGGAGGCTGGAGGCATTCTGATTTGGTGTTTTGGCCTTGCTTAATTCCAGAGGGAAGCAGGCATTGCAGTAAAGTGATTCTCGATCTTCCTTATGATTCTTGTCTTCATTGGGGAGGTTCGATCCTGGCAAACTGGGTTGAGACTGGGCATGGATGGACAGGGTGAATGTGAATTAAGGTATATTTCAAAACAGGTTGCATGTCCTTGTGGATTCACTAAAATGGAGCTTCAGATTCATTTTCTGTCAGGTATTGTCCTGGGGGCAATGATTGGAGAGCACAGGTTTCATAGAGAGTGTGGGGTCCCCAAAATTGAGCTCAAATGGCTTTCTGGCCAACGAGGTTAAAGAAAAGGATACTTGGAGGTGCAGAGTATGATGCTGGTGTGTGTGTGTGTGTGTGTGACAGTGTGTGTGTGCACAGGCGCACATGCTGATGGCCGGGGAAGTCAATTCCCATTCACCCGGGTTTCCCAGTTCCCAGGCTAGGATGGCTACACACCTTTGAGACTAAGTACTCAGATGTGGCTTTTGCTCATATTTCAGGCCTGGCCCAGAGAAAGAGATGAAAGCTGACACGCAGCTCTCAGAATCACCCTTGCTGTCAGGTTTGGCTTCTGGAGCTGATGGGAGTCTGAGAGACGTCAGTGTAGAAGCCGCCTGTCTTGGTGAGCTTCCCGTGCTTATCTGGCTTTGGGAAAGACTCTCAGCCTTATTTGCTTATCCTCCATCACGGGCCAAGCACTTGGTTTGGGAATGAGGGGCCCTTGGCACTTACTGTTGTGTTCTTGGCCTTTGGGGCCTTGGCCAAGAGTCAGGTGGAAAGAGTTCTGCCCTAACATCTGATCCCATGCTTCCTCCCAGAGCAGGGGATGGGAGAGTATGGGGAGAAAAAAGCTCCTTAGGGATTTACTTCACGTTAAAAAATATTTACTGGGCACTTAACAGGTATGCAGAAATTTACCAGTGGCTGAAGTAGGTAATAGGGATGTATCAATTAACTAATAAACTAATTAATTAGACAAATGTATTAGACATCGACTGTGAGTCAGGCACTGTGCTGAGCACTGGGGATATAGCAATTAAGAACAAAAGCCATGACCAGGCATGGTGGCTCACACCTGTAATCCCAGCAGTTTGGGAGGCCAAGGTGGGCAGATCATCTGAGGTCAGGAGTTTGAGACCAGCCTGGCCACCATGGTGAAACCCTGTCTCTACTAAAATACACAAAAGAATTAGCTGGGCATGGTGGCACGCACCTGTAATTCCAGATACTCAGGAGGCTGAGGCACGAGAATCGTTTGAACCCGGGAGGTGGAGTTTGCAGTGAGCCAAGATGGTGCCACTGCACTCCAGCCTGGGTAACAGGGTGATACTCTGTCTCAAAAACAAAACAAAACAAAACAAAAACAAAACACACAAAACAAACAAAAAACCCAAAAGCCCAAATTCCTGCCCTCACAGAGCTTACAGTATAGAGGGGGAGACTCAAAATAAACAAAATGGATATGTTACGTAAGGAAAGCATAGTGGGTAGGACTGTGCACTCTCCAGGCCGACCTCCTGGTGTTTCAGTCCTGGCTCCACTGCTTGGCCATTTTGTAATCTTGGGCAAGCTACTTAATTTCTCTGTGGCTCAGTTTCCTCATCTGTGAAATGGGATCAACAGGTGACTCACTCTGCCATGCTGCTGTGAGGGTTAAATGAAATAGTGCATACAAAGCTCTTAGAACAGGTCCAGCATGCAGCGAGCCTTCCAGAAGGGTTTGCTGTGATTTTGTTGATGTTAGATGGTGAGAAGTGCTCTAGAGATAAATGAAAGGAAAGGATCGAGGAGTAGGGGATAGTTTAAGTTTCAGATAGGGCCATCAGGGAAGGTTTCATTGAGAGGGGGTCATTGGAGCCAGGACTGAGGTGGTCAGAAATTTGAGGCTGCTTTGGGGAAGAGTCCACCAAGTAGAGGTAGCTGCTAGGGCAAACACCCTTACTCAGAGGAGGTGAGGAATATTAGGAAAAACAGCAAGAAGCATATGTGGCTGGGGTGGGAAACAGGAGGGTGTGAAGGTGAAGAGAGTCATGCAGGACCTTGTCTGTCACTGTAAAGGTAGATATCTGGAAAGATCTCCTGACCTCAATAAGTTGATTGCTTTCTTGGCAAAGGTGACAGCTTAGAGGCTATGGTTGACAATATTCCCAGGGTTTTATATTCGAAGTCTAGGGGATGTCATTAAAAATTTTTCCTCCTAGGTCTTGATATTTGATCTACTATTCTTTGATGGGTGGGATAAGTCCTTGAGTTTCCTACTGAGTCTATTCTTTTTCTATGAACCATCATTTAACCTTCATAAGGAGAAAAGATAAAAGAAAAAAATTACCCATGATTCTATCACCTTGGTAATATAACTGTCATGATTTTACAACATTTCAGACTGAAACGTTTTAAATAAAATGGGGATGATAATATCTGCTTGCAAGGTTGCTGATGATGGACTAAATGTTGTTTAAATGTGAATGGGCGTGGAGTGGACACTGGCCACACCCCTTTGGAATCTCCATATGCACAGGCTGGAGGCTGGGCACTTCTAGAGGATGAGAGACATCCATTCTGTGCTGCCACTGATCCAACTTCAGGGCCAACAGTGGAGAGGGAAGATGGGGAAATAATTGGACAAATCATGTGAGGTAAAACTTCATGACTTGGTAAACAATTGCCTAAAGGAAGATGGGAGAAGAAGTCAAAGAAAATTCCAAGGTTTTGGTTATGGGCTCCTGGGAAATAGTGAATTTATAACAGAGACAGGAAAATCAGGAAAAAAAAAACAACCCTGAATTGTGGGTTCCATTTCGGATGTGCAGAGTTGAGGAGACTAAAGCAGTGTTTCTTAACTCTGGGACACATTGGAATTTCCTAAATTGTTAAAAAATGTGGATGACTAGGCCCCACTCTAACCTACTAAATTAGTAGTTCTGGGGTGGAGCTAGGGTACTGGTATATTATAAAAGCTACAGTGATTGCAGTGTGTAATCAGGGCTGAGGACGTTTGCACTGGAAAATAAATTCAGGTGCTGATGCTCTCAAGAAATGTAAGAGCTAGGGAGAAATATCTGGGAGTTGGTTGCACAGAGGCCATTGGACAAGAAAGTTGAGAAAGAATAAATTAAAAAAATAAGAGAGGCCTATCACTGTCTCAAAGAAAATTGGAGCACACAGTGTGAACAGATCCACACAAATCCTTCCACAATTGTGGGAAATCTGCTCAAAATCTATGCTATGGTCACAAAAGAAATAAAGGAAGAAGTGCAGGATTGAAAGTTGGGAAATTTGGGTTTTATTCACAGTTGGTACTTGTGGTGTGATCGTAACCATTTATTGAGCATCGTAAACACTTATTGAGCACCTATTATGTGTAAGGCATTATCCTAATAGCAATGAACAAAACTAGACAAAAATTCTTGCCCTCCTTGAGCTTACATTTTAGTTACAGGGATTGGACTAGATTGACTCTTACACTCCATCTTGCAATTCTCCAGTGTGCCCAGAAATTGCGATAACAGGGATAAGAGTAACAGTGCAGATCTCTTTGCCTTCCAGGACCACTCTACCCCTCTCTGCATTTCAAAAGGTGATCTACATGGTCTGATCAATGGGTCTCTTGCCCTCTGGCTTCTGGGTTGCTTTGACCAACGACAGTGCAGGCATTGCTAGGAGACTGAAGGGTGGGAAGAGAAGGAAGACATTCATTCCTTAAGCTCTCTCTCTGTCTGCCAGGTTACCACAGGTCTGCTGTATCCCCCTACTGAAGGTCACCATTCCTGGCAGGTGGCCCTCATCACTTCCTGTCAAGAATCTCATAACTATTTCTTCCTCTTTCCCATTTTAGGTCTTAGAGCGATATAAATTTGTCCATTGTTGCTTTCCATAAACTCTACCCATATCCTTGTGAATGGACCCTCTGCTAAGCTCTTCCAATGCACTGGTTTGAGTATGCCATTTGTTTCCTGGTGGGTCCCGAATGATTTGTTTTAATGACTGCCCCAAAACGTGCACTTAATTCTAAACATTTTTGAGTAATGCTAACATCACGGGAATAAGTGAAAGCTTGCTGAAATGCTTAAATGTGAGGTGATAAAGCAGCCTTTTCCCTTTGTGTTCCTTCACTGGACACAGGATTAAGGACACGCCTTACTGATCTCCACACCTGTAAGTTTTGGGAATCATGGAGGCTGACTATGAATAGAATGCTTTTGGCTCTTGGAAGACTTCCAGCAGGGCTTAGGCACTGATCATACTTCTGAGCCTTTTATGCTCTGTGAAATGTGTTTTTCTCAGCATCTCAAGCTCCAGGCAACATGGATCATGATAGATCTGGATGGAGATAATGTCAAGGGAGGACAAGCAATGAGAAGGGTTATGCATTCCTAAAAGCATGGGAAATAGCTGCCAATCACCCTGAAGTAAGAGGCGAAGAGATTGCTTGCAGAAAAGCATATGGCTGCAGTGCAGGCCAGTGGATGATCAAAGCCATCCCCTCTTCACGTTTCTTGTCTTCAGGGATTCAAGAGAACAAAGAATGAACACCAGCCCTACAGAGAGGCCATTTGAAACTGCGTCTTGGAGGCTTTGTATTAAAATCTTTAAGTTAATGTTGAAGAACCACCAATATATGGTTCTCCTTACCAGGACATCAGTCACACCTCACAAACATCCCAAATGTGTTGGATAGTGTTGTGTGTCAGCAGTCAGCAGTTGCCGGCAATTGCACAAGTCAGCCTTTAACATCAACTAGGGAGAAAGCCACGGAACAAACCGAAGGTGAGATTCCAGTTTTTGTTTTTGTTTTCCTCTTTTCTCAAGAACAGGGCAGGAGAAGCTCATGAAATGGATGGACAGTCTATCTTGGTTTGTCCATAACTTTCCTGATTTTGGTGGTGAAAGTCCTGGTTCTCTGAAAGTGGATAGTTGGTTGCTGACAGATGTGGTATCAATGGCTGTGTATTGATTGCTCTTAAATATGCATATTTGGATACCGATTTGTTTTCTTTATGGTAATGTGTGACTGGATGGCTTACACTCATTCTTAGTATGTCTTCACAATGCAGTGCGATGTTTTCTAGTGGCAAATTTGAAATTAGACCTTTTAATCTTGGATTGGAGAAACATCATGACAAGAAGGCGTAATTTGTCTTTCCATCAAGGATCTAACAAAATACTTTAAAAAGATTGATAAAACAAACGAATGGCTGATACAACTTTTAAACTATTAATTTGTAGACTTTTCACCAGTTAATTTGTAGACTTTTCACCAGTTAATATTGTTTGGGGTTTATTTACTGGGTCTTTATAGATGTCAATTAAAAAGTATTGCTAATATTCTTTTTTGGCACCTAAGAATCTTTTTCAATTCCAAAGCAGAATTTATTTCAAAATCAATTAATATTTTTCCTCCTTTGCTCACTTCAAAAGTTACACTTTCAGTGGAATCTGGCTTGACTTTCCCTGTGGGGGGAAACAAACAAGAAACAAAATATCCTGGAACACGATGATGCTGGTGTTGGTGAGGGAAAAGAACTCTTCAGTGAGAGGCAGAGAGAAGTCCCTCTCTAAGTGCAGGAGAGAAGCACGATTGGTCTCTGCGTCCCAACTGTGGCTGCGGGATGGAAGCACTTGGTGCCTGGGCCCCACCACTGGAGACCCCGATATGATTCTTCTGGGGGTTGCCTGAGCTACTCCCCAGCAACATCCCCTGGGCAACTTTTTTTTTTTTTTGAGACGGAGTCTTGCTCTGTCGCCCAGGCTGGAGTGCAGTGGTATGATCTCAGCTCACTGCAAGCTCCACCTCTCCCAGGTTCACACCATTCTCCTGCCTCAGCCTCCTGAGTAGCTATTCTAAAGCATTGATCTCCACCTGATGCTAGATGAAGATTTCTCAAATCCTCATTCAGAGAAGCAGTTGAATTGCATTGGAGGGAAAAGTCACTCATACTCCCAAATCTTGGTATTAAAACAAGACAAATTGTGAGAGCTGACAGGCCGTAAAATCATTTAATCCAATCCTTCCCTTTACAGATAAAGAAACAAGACACAAATATTTCGAGTGCACAGCTGTTTGACAGAAGAGCCCAGAATAGAGACTTTTCTACTGAGTCATGACAAGAGGGAAGAGAAAGATAAAGTCAAAAAGGAAGAGAAAATGATGAGGTTGAGGAAGCTTGTGTTAATAATTCATTCTCTATTTGTGTTGTTCAGAATTTGAGAATGGTTTTGGATAAATTATTCATGGCGGAAGGTAAAGAAAACATCAGATGCCATAGTACATCTTATCTGACCCTTTTGAGAAGCACCATTTCCTGGGTCCAGTGTAGTATAATGAAATTAGTCCATGAAGGATCTTTGAATATATTCACTGATCATCCTCTGTAGACATCCTGACATAGCCTGGAAAATAAAGTCAGCATCCTCCTCAAGTGATTATTATGCATCCACTTGCAAAATAAGCCTGAAGAAATGTCTGCTTCTTGAAGTTGGCTGATTACTCCTCTCTGACACATTGGCTAGGTGAATATGAAACACTGGGTTTCTGTACATGACAAAAACAAGAGACTGTGCCTCCCAGGGTGAGAGGACATTGGTGAAAATAAGGTAGGGACTCATTCCTGATGATTGTACTGTTTCAGCACCTAGTACACTCCCATATAATTTGTAGGGACTTACAAAAAGGCTTGATGAATGAAGGGTGAGTGAGTGAGTGAATTAATGAATGAAAGCTACTGGCCACTTTCCAACTACAGAATATAAATCTCCCAGCAATATAGAGCAAGATTATCTGAAATGCTGAACACGTATTTTGCCTTCTTTTTCTTCTGAGGCTCTTATTCTTGGAAGATGTGGACTGTATTTGAGAGAAAAGAAAGCCAACTTCAAGTTCTATCAGATAAAAATTCTGTATGTAGCTCCTCCATTACTTGGGTAAGGTCAGGAGTCCACCACAGGGCTATGTGCCAAAGATGTGGATTAAAATCTTGAAAACAAGTTTTAAGTCTTTTAATAAATAGAAATCTTAATGAGAGAGTACAAATGGTTTAACTCAGGTAGCTGGTTGGGCATGATGTCTTGAATAGAGGTGAATATTTTTTCCTTTTGACTTTTATGACATTTATCTTTTAGGTTGCCCAAACTAAATAAAAGAATTCCAAAAGAGCATTTTTGGATTTCTGCCCAAGAAGATGCCCAAAGATGTGGTATAAAAGAATGGAACAATATCTTGGGGTTGAGTGAATTATACATATATATATATATATATATATATATATGTATATATATATATATGTATGTGTATATATATATATGTATGTATGTATATACATATATATTTAGAAATGAATAGACAGACAAATGTCTATGCATAATAATATCACAAAGCTAGTGGAGTGTCATCTTCCAAAAGGTAAAATGGAAAATAAGCAATAGGGAAGTGTGCAATTTCTGAAATGGAGCTGGAGTTATATTTTATTTCTATGTCTGCACAGCAAATGGAGTAGTACTTCAGCTTTTTCACTTTGGCCTCTGTGTCCACCCCTCCCCCAATCCTACCTCAACCTCATTCCTCATTCCCCTGACCAAATCAATAAATTCGTGAATATTGGGTTGGAACTCAGCCAGTAATATCTGAAAATGCTGTCTCATGTTGCCTGAATCCATAAGGAGGAAATTATTCAGACGATTGATGCTCTTTAGGGCAGAACATTAAATTGATCCTTTGGCAGGGAAAACTTCATGGAACTTAACACAGCAATTCCCATAAATATCAACGTGATTATCAACGAGATTGGGACTTACCTATTTCTCAGAACTAGACAAGAAGGATACATGAGTATATTTTTGTGTACTTGTTATGTTTAATATGTGTGTTCTTGACATGCTCAAACCCATTATTATATAAATCACACTAATGAAACTGCTTTGTCAAGCATGCAGTGTGCTTGATGAAACACTTCCATTGTAAGACTTGTTTTCAAGTACTTGCCTTTCAAATAAAATTATCCTCTGGACTCGCATTTCTTCTAGTTTTCCTAGCTAAGTGGAATTTTCTTCTAAACAGAAAGTTTTATTTCAGCCCCTTCTGTGACTATTACTGTATTTTAATGACAAGCTTGCAGAAAATATTTTTTAAATGATTGCTTTCTTATTATGAACTGAAAATATTTCTTAAAACTTGTTCTCTCCTCAGGATGATATTTTTTGCATTCATTTGTTCCGTCATGCCCTCATCTGTTCTCTCATTCAATAAATGTTTACTGAGTGCCTGCTTTGTGCCAGATCCAGGGTTCTAGGAATTGAGTGTTCACTAGTGACCAAAGCAGACACAGTAATGATAAAAAAAAATACAATAGAGCAGTTCAATAGGTGATAGGAGCACTGAGTAAGAGGGGCGTTGCAGGGTTGCCGGGACAGGCCTCTCTGCTGATATAACATTTGATTAGGGACCTGAATGAAATAAGAAATGAACCGAGCAGATATCTGAGGAGAGAAGGCTCCAGGCCGACCGAACAATGTGTGCAAAGACCTTGGAGAGAGAACAAGACGGACGTTTCTAAATAAAACATCTACTCTTCATCTCTTGAGAAGGTATTTAAAAAATAACTCTCTGAATTGTTTGCCATATGAAATTTAATTGCATCCTGATTTTGAATAGAACTCCTGTTCCATTGACCATTAATTTTGGTAAGTGTGGCCGTTTCAGGGCATGAGTAATGGATATTCCAAATTTGGAGAGAGAAGCAATAGATGAGAACGTTGGCACGGTCTTGCCCTGGCAAAGCTTATCACTGGAACAAAGAGATGAATAATTAAAGGATACACGAAAATGGTTCCATAAGGGGGTTTTGAAAATGTTTCATATGAAAATAATTAAAATAACACTTTCCCCCTATCATTATCAAGCATTTAAAGATTTGGCTTGTGAAATATGTCACGGGGTTTTGGGAAAGGCTATGCTCATCCCCAACCACTAGCAAATGAGCTAGTTGTCCATTTTACTCTGTGGATTTGTGTGTTTGTCAACCAAATAAAAGGCAGCATCATAATCCACTTCTAGTGGTCAGAATTTTACAGGCGGCTCTCTATGCAGATATGCCACAGGAAAGAGAACTGGATGGATTCAGATTGCATCAATCCCGAGAACAGGTTTATGCAGAGGGAACAGCTGGCTGCTGTGTGGCTAAATCAAGTGGTTGAGTTTGTCATATCCCATCCACTCTAGCTCTGACTGCACACGCAAGCAGCTGAACCAAACCAACCATTGTCCTCTTGGGGCAGTTACCCTTGTCCCTCTTGTCATCACAGCCGTCACTCTCCTTTCTTAAAGATTTTAGCTCCTGGCTTACTCTCTCTGATTCTACTGTCTTAATTCTTGGGTATTTCAATACCTATGTATCCTTGCAGTTCCTTTAGCTTCACCTGTTATTGAACTTGTCCTCCTCCATCTCAGCCCCTCACTCCTTCTTTGTCATTTAATAACACAAACTCTGCATCTCTCCCACCTCCTACCTTTAGAACTCTTGCCTCTAGTATCCTATTTTTTTTTTCTTTTTTTGAGATGAAGTCTTGCTCTGTCACCCAGGCTGGAGTACAGTGGTGTGATCTCAGCTCACTGCAACATCCACCTCCCAGGTTCAAGCAATTCTCCTGCCTCAGCCTCCCAAGTAGCTGGTACTACAGGCGCCCACCACCACACCCAGCTAATTTTTGTATTTTTAGTAGAGATGGGGTTTCACCATGTTGGCCAGGCTGGTCTCAAACTCCTGACCTCAAGTGATCTGCCCACCTTGGCTTCCCAAAGTGCTGGGATTACAGGCATGAGCCACCACACCCAGCTAGTATCCTGATTTTGAAAATCCAACAACTCCACTACCTGCAAGGGTCCTAACATCATTTCACTGTCCCTCAGTTCTCTCATGTCCTCATTTCTTAAAGGTAAGGACTCGATCCTTAACCTCCAGGGTCAATCATTAAAATCTCTTCTTTGCCTATATACTCAAATTCCCTGCCTTTTTTTGATTAGTGGAATTTCCTGGCCTTCCTGAACGCTGGAAAATACACAGTGATTTTCCACAGGTTTCACTCTAACATCACATTTGCTAACATCAAATCAGCCCATGCATGCTGCTTGGCAATCATACTGTTTTCTGAGATCATCAACCTCTGTCTCTCCAGAGGACAATTTCATTCTTTCTCCTCTCTTCTCAGACCTCCAAATCTCAGCTGGTGCCCTCCTTCCTATTTTTAAGAAAAAATTTGAAAAACCAGAAAGGAAATTCCATAAGCTCTCATCATTATATCTACCCACTTACCTGTGTCTGTGCCCATGGAATCTCACTTCTCTCACCCTTATCGGGGTGAACAAACTCTCCATGAATAGCTTATCCATTGCTATCTAACAACAATGTTGAACATTGCTCCAACAATTTTAAAACTTCTCTAATACATGGGCAATTTCCACCAATCATATCCACCAGTATACAAACTGCTTCTATTTATCCATTATTAGATAAAAAGAAAAAAAACTTCTTTGACCCCATTTCATCTTCCAATTATTTCCTTATTTCTTGACTCCCCATTATAACAAAATTTCTTGACTGCTTTGTTTATGCTCTCCATCTCCAATTTTACTCCTCCAATTGAACGGACTTCAGCCAGGTTTTCACTCCTAGGAAGGCACCCAAATTACTCCTACCAAGATCATCAGTGACATCAACACTGGTAAGTCCAGTGGTCCTTTCTGATGGTTATATAACTTGATTTTCAGTATTTGGAGCAGATGATTTCTCTCTCCTCTTGAAACACATTCTTCACTTGGTTTCTAGGACACCCCATTTGCCTGGTTTCCTCCTTCTCAGGACCCTTTTTTACCTCTTCATCTTCCACCTCTGAATATTGAAGTTTCCTCAGGCTCAGTTCTGGTACTCAGCTTTTCTACTTAGATTCACCACTTGGGCAATTTCCACGCCTCATGGTGTTACCAAAACACGAGGCATTCAGTCTAGGTCCCATTGCTTGCCACATGGAAAGCCATTCACTGAGACAAGAAGTATTGTCAGGGAAGAATGTTTTTATCTGGGTGCTGCAGCTGAGGAGAACAGGAGATGAAATGCATCTCCTCAACTGACTATAAAACTAGAAGTTTATAGATCAGATGAGAAATGTAAGCATGTGTAGGAAGACAGGAATTAGAGAGGGGTAAGGAGAAAGGGTTGTCTACTGACAACTGATTATAATAAACCAGTGCAACATTTGTACACATTTTGTTTTCAAATACACACTTGAAGGCCCAACAGTGATAAAAGGTTTAGAATAAAAAACCACTAGAAAGTCTCAGTTCTTTTCTTACTATTTAATCCAAGTGAAGGTTATTTAATCCAAGTGAAGGTCATTTAATTTTAAAAATAGTGAACACAGCTAAAATAATTTGGAGCAATCCTAATCAATATAATTTCCTGAAGGACAAGGCCATTCTTTCTTGAACATTAGAACTTTGTAGCCATATCACAGTTTTCCTCATTACCTAAAGGAAAAGATCTGAGACCAACTCAAATTATTGATTGAATTGAACTACCTTCAAAATAAACACCATTTACACGTTTCTACTCTCGCCTACTTTTCTAACAATGAGATGCCAGAACCCTCACCCGTCATGATTGTCTCACCAACAACCTGCTTTCTGTTGACCAACTCCTCTTCCTTATCCTTCCCTAATTCTTACTTTTCCTACACGTGATTACATTTCTTCCTTGCTCTGTAAACCTCTAATTTTAGTTGGCTGCAGAGATAAATTTGAGACTGATTTTTCCACTTCTCAGCTGCTGCACCCAGATAAAACCTTCTTTCCTGGCAATGCCTGTTGTCTCAGTGATTGGCTTTCTGTGCAGTGAGAAACACGGCCTAGACAAAATCCTTGGTGTTTTGGTAACAATGGTTTAAAATGTTGCCTCTCTCAGGGGTGTATAACCTTTTCTATATGATGAACCCCCTTGGCAGACTGGTAAAACCTATGAACTTCCTTCTCAGAATAACATTTTAAAATAAAATACAATATATAGGATTTAAAAGGAAACCAATTATATTGAATATATATATCCAAATAGTTCTTAAGAGGTTCAATAATAATAGATGTACTTTATCAACACATTAAATAACAAGATCTATCAGGGGTCTAAACAGCCATGGTAATTTGAATTCATAATGAGCATAAATAATATTTCAAGAAATCATAGCAGCTGTCATGTAATATGAAAAAAATCTGTGATTTCTATCAGTGCCAAAGTCATAACTCTTCTAATGCTATGGGATTTGTGCCTAGTGTCACAAAGGAAGGATATGCTAAATTTCAGTTAGTCGTTAATAAAGACAAAGATGTAGTTTATTTCCTCATCTGAGTTCCCACACCCTTTGAATTAACATGGGTTCATAAATTTACCCCATGTTAATAACTCATGATCTATTGATACGCTTATGTAACCTAAATTTGTATCTGCTGGATTGCAAACTTCTATATTCAGCCATCTACTTGGTACCTCAGCTGGATATCTAATAACCATCTCCAACTTTACTTGTCTCAAATTCCTGGTTTTCCTACACTGCTGCTCTGTACTTGGGAAAATTGCCTTACTGGCCCTGTTCGGTGCCAAATTGGTCATAGGGAGAGATTCTCATTTCTTATTTCATCTATATGCAATTTTTCCAAGACTGTACTCTCTATTCAGGAGGAACTAAACATTCGTCTGCCCGAACTGCTCTGCTGCAGTCTTTTTGTTTTCAGTTAGTATCATTCCACCAGGCCGGGTGCTAAGATCACACACCTTGCAGTCTCAAGACCTGAATCTGACCCAGGGGTAAATCCTGGTGGCTCTCTCTATCTTCAAATTATATAGAGAATCTGGCCACATTTCACCACTCTAATGCCACCATCATCTCTTCCTTGGATTGTTGTAAGAGCCTCCTAACTGTTGCCTACTTGAGTCTATTCTCAGCATGGCAACCAGAGGGATCCTGTTAAAATGTGGGTCATGTCATGACACTCCACTATTAAAAGTCATCCTAAGCCTTCTCATCCCCTCACAGTAAAAATAAAAACCCTCCCTTGTGACTACACAGTACCCCTTCATCACCTCTGATCTTCCTCTACTTCCCTCCCCTAATTTGGTCCCTCCTGCTGTTTTAGCACCACTCTGTTCTTTCAAGCCAGCAGGCATTCTTCTGCGTCAGTGCCTTTGCATTTACTCTTTCCTTTTTTTCACACTTCCTTTTCCTTCTGATATTTACATGGCTTGGTCCTCAAATTCCTTCAGGTTTTACACAAATACCATTTTCTCACCACAAACGCTTCTTAGTAATCAACTAAATATTCCTTTTGCCTACTTTATTTTCTTTCCTTGACCATTATCTCCCAGACTATTTATTTTGCTCATTCAACCTGCTTATTTTTGTCTCCACTACTAAAATACAATCTTCTTCACAGAAAGTATTTTTCTTTTTTCATTCATTGTATGATGTGGTTTGGATCAGTGTCCCTGCCCAAATCTCATGTCGAATTGTAATAAGGTTGGAAGTGAGGCCTGCTGGGAGGTGACTGGATCATGAGGATGGTTTCTCACGAATAGGTTAGTGCCATTGCCTTTAGTACTGCATAGTGTGAGTGAGTTATCTTGAGATCTGGTTGATTAAAAGTGTGTGGCACCCCTCCAACCCCTTCTTGGTCCTATTCCTGCCATCTAAGAGTCTGGCTCCTACTTTACTTTTCGCCATGAGTAAAAGCTCCCTGGGGCCTCCCCAGAAGCAGACGCTTCCATGCTTCCTATAAAGCCTGCAGAAACCTGAGCCACTTAAACCTCTTTTCTTTATAAATCACCCAGTCTCAGGTATTTTATTATTGCAATGTGAAAACAGACTAATACACTATTGTGTACCAACCACCTAGTAAGCTTTTGATAAATATTTGTTGAATAAATCCACGGATGTGTTGTCTTACAGAAATACAATATGAACCCCATGTGTAGTTTAAAATTTTCTAGTAGCCACATTAAAAATAGAAAGAACACAAATGAGATTGACTTTAATAACATAGTCTACTTTACTTAACATAGCCATATTATGTCTTTACAATCCAGTGGGTATTTGACACATATAGCATATTTTAATTCACAGAAATGCTTGATAGCTACATGGAGTTAGTAGCTACTGAATTTGGACAGTGCAAATCCAGAGGGATTGTTTTTATGACTAGTGTCACGATTAAGTAGGCTGTGGGTTGGATTGCCTGATTTTGAATTTAGATCCTCAAACATACACACACACACGCACAGAGACATGATATTTTACTCTCTCCAAGTCAGTTGGAAGTAATATTAGTAGCTACTTTATAAAAGTGTTTTTATAATTAAAAGACATAATTTAGGTGAAGAGGCCAGCACATAGTAAGAACTCAATAGGAATGAGCTATTATTAATACGGCTGAAATGGTGAGTTTTCAATCTCTTAAATCCTTGGGACTTTAAGTAAGACCTAGGAAACCATACCTTGCCTACTCTTCTATGCTAGAATAATCAAACGATTGCAACACAAAACTTTTTAAAAAAATTTAATATGTATGTCTTTTAAAAAAATTTTACTTTAAGTTCTGGGATACATGTGCTGAATGTGCAGGTTTGTTACATAGGTATACATGTGCCATGGTGGTTTGCTGCGCCTATCAACCCATCATCTAGGTTTTAAGCCCCGCATGCATTAGGTATTTTTCTAATGCTCTCCCTCCCCTTATCCCCGACCCCCTGACAGGTCCCGGTGTGTGATGTTCCCCTCCCTGTGTCTATGTGCTCTCATTGGTCAACTCCCACTTATGAGTGAGAACATGTGGTGTTTGGTTTTCTGTTCTTGTGTTAGTTTGCTGAAGATGATGGTTTCCAGCTTCATCCATGTCCCTGCAAAGGAGATGAACTCATTCTTTTTATGGCTGCATAGTATTCCACGGTGCATATGTGCCACATTTTCTTTGTCCAGTTTATCGCTGATGGGCATTTGGGTTGGTTCCGACTCTTTGCAATTGTAAGTAGTGCCGCAGTAAACATACATGTGCATATGTCTTTGTGGTAGAATAATTTATAATCTTTGGATATATACCCAGTAATGGGATTGCTGAGTCAAATGGTATTTCTGGTTCTAGATCCTTGAGGAATCGCCACACTGTTTTCCACAATGGTTGAACTAATTTACACTCCCGCCAACAGTGTAAAAGTGTTCCTATTTCTCTGCATCCTCGCAGCATCTGTTGTTTCCAGACTTTTTAATGATCACCATTCTAACTGGTGCGAGATGGTATCTCATTGTGGTTTTGATTTGCATTTCTCTAATGGCCAATGATGATGTGCTTTTTTTCATATGTTTGTTGGCCACATAAATGTCTTCATTTGAGAAGTGTCTGTTCACATTCTTCGATCACTTTTTGATGGGGTTGTTTGTTTGTTTTTCTTGTAAATTTGTTTAAGTTCCTTGTAGATTCTGGATATTAGACCTTTGTCAGATGGATAGATTGCAGAATTTTTCTCCCATTCTGTAGGTTGCCTGTTTACTCTGATGATATTGAGGCAGTAATTAATAGTCTACCTATCAAAAAAGCCCAGGACCAGACGGATTCACAGCTGAATTCTATCAGAGGTACAAAGAGGAGCTGGTACCATTCCTTCTGAAACTATTCCAAACAATTGAAAAAGAGGGACTTCTCCTTAACTCATTTTATGAGGCCAGCATTATCCTGATTCCAAAACCTGGCAGAGACACAAAAAAGAAAACTTCAGGCCAATATCCCTGATGAACATCGATGCAGAGATCCTCAATAAAACACTGGCAAACTGAATCCAGTAGCACATCAAAAAGCTTATCCACCATGATAAAGTTGCCTTCATCCCTGGGGTGCAAAGCTGGTTCAACATATACAAATCAATAAACATAATCAATCACATTAACAGAACCAATGACAAAAACCACATGATTATCTCAATAGATGCAGAAAAGGCCTTTAATAAAATTCAACACCCCTTCATGCTAAAAACTCTCAATAAACTTGGTATTGATGGAACATGTCTCAAAATAATAAGAGCTGTTTATGACAAACACAAAGCCAATATCATACCGAATGGGCAAAAGCTGGAAGGATTTCCCTTGAAAACTGGCACAAGACAAGGATGTCCTCTCTCACTACTACTATTCAACATAATATTGGAAGTTCTGGCCAGAGAAATCAGGCAAGAGAAAGAAATAAAAGGTATTCAGATAGGAAGAGAGGAAGTCAAATTGTCTCTGTTTGCAGATGACATGATTGTATATTTAGAAAACCCCATCATCTCAGCCCCAAAACTCCTTAAGCTGGTAAACAACTTCAGCAAAGTCTCAGGATACAAAATTAACGTGCAAAAATCACAGGCATTCCTGTACATCAATAATAGACAAGGAGAGAGCCAAATCATGAGTGAACTCCCACTCACAATTGCTACAAAGAGAATAAAATACCTCTGAATACAACTTACAAGGGATGTGAAGGATCTCTTCAAGGAAAACTACAAACCACTGCTCAAGGAAATCAGAAAGGACACAAACAAATGGAAAAACATTCCATGCTCACAGATAGGAAGAATCAGTATCGTGAAAATGGTCATACTGCCCAAAATAATCTATAGATTCAATGCTGTTCCCATCAAGCTACCATTGAGTTTCTTCACAGAACTAGAAAAAATTACTTTAAATTTCATATGGAGCCCAAAAAAGCCCATATAGCCAAGACAATGCTAAGCAAAAAGAACAAAGCTGGAGGCATCATGCTACCTGACTTCAAACTATACTACAAGGCTACAGTAACCAAAACAGCATGGTAATGGTACCAAAACAGATATATAGACAAATGGAACAGAACAGAGGCCTCAGAAATAACACCACACATCTACAACCATCTGATCTTTGACAAACCTGACAAAAATAAGCAATGGGGAAAGGACTCCCTATTTAATAAATAGTGCTGGGAAAACTGGCTAGCCATATGCAGAAAACAGAAACTGGACCCTTATACACCTTCCTTACACCTTATACAAAAATCAACTCAAAATGGATTAAAGACTTAAATGTAAAACCTAAAATTATAAAAACTCTAGAAGAAAACTTAGGCAATATCACTCAGGACATAGGGATGGGCAAAGACTTCATGACTAAAACACTAAAAGCAATTGCAACAAAAGCCAAAATTGACAAATGGGATCTAATTAAACTAAAGAGCTTCTGCTTGACAACACAAAACTTTTATTGGAATTAATGAAATGACGAATGTTGCTTCTGATAAGAAGCTAGTGGAGGTGATTACACTAAATTATACTAAAAAGCCCCAGTGCAAATGTGCACAAACACAAATGCTACAAAAGATTGTTCCACTGAACACCTGGAGATGCATTGGAATCCTTACTCCTGTTCCCTCTGTTGCAACTCAAGTTTCTCACATGTCCAGTTGCTCTGGTATATGCTTGTTTACAATAGGGCTAGTGAGAAGAGGATTTTCCAGAGAATATTTTGGCAAAGAGTGATTGGTTTCACAGGTGTATGGGATATGCCTAAACTCATCAAATTGTATACAATAAACATGTTGCTATGCTATGAATGCTCATATCAACTCCAAAATTCATGTTGAAACTTATTCCCCAATGCAATGGGATTACAACATGGGGCCTTTTAGGAGGTAATTAGAGGTAATTCGTTACCTCTTTTAGGAGGTAACTAATCCCCTCGTGGGTGGGATTAGTGCCTTATAAAAGGACTTGACGGGACAAGTTTGCCCCTTCAGTCCATTCTGCCATTTGAGGATGCATTGTTTGTACCCTCTGGAGAAATTAGCATTCAAGGAAACATTTTGGAAGCAGAGAGCAGCCCTCACCACACACTAAACCTGTTGACACTTGGATCTCAGACTTTCCAGACTCCAGAATTGTGTGAAATAAATTTCTATTATTTATTTATTTCTTTTTTTTTGAGACAAAGTCTTGCTCTTGTCCCCAGGCTGGAGTGCAATGAAATGGCGCGATTTTGGCTCACTGCAACCTCTGCCTCCTGGGTTCAAGTGATTCTCCTTCCTCAGCTTCCCAAGTAGCTGGGATTACAGGTGCCTGCCACCACACCTGGCTAATTTTTGTATTTTTAGTAGAGACAGGGTTTCACCGTGTTGGCCAGCTGGTCTCGAACTCCTGACCTCAGGTGATCCGCCTGCCTCGGCCTCCCAGAGTGTTGGGATTGCAGGTGTGAGCCACCGCGACCAGCCTCTATTATTTCTAAGTTACCCAGTCTCTGGTATTTTGTTATAGCAGCATGCAATAACTAAGACAAACGTGCAACTCTTTTGTGTATCAATTATACCTCAATAAAACTGTCAGTTTAAAAAGTATTTGTTTGACAAATGAAATATGAGCAATGTTTTCCCATCTTTAAAATCGTGTCAAAAAATAGGTCATTATGAATATTCATAATATGATCACTGTTCTTGGATAGTTACTGATATAACCAACTCCTTTGACCCCCAAACCAAAGCTAACCATAAAGTGATCCTGCAGGAGAATTAGATATTTAAATGTAGGGACAAAATGACTTCAATAATCAATTTGTGGTTTAAAACAAACTTCCCGGAACTTATGCATGAATACTATTGCTTTAAATAAGTGACTTTGAAAAAAATGTATACTTCATTTCTCAGAGGTTTACACTACATGTCTGTGAGGTAGATCATTAATTAATTAATTAATTAATTCATTAAGTGTGCACCTATAATGAGTCAGGCACTGTTCCAGGCATTGGAGATCCAGAGCTGAGCGAAGCTGGTGAGGTATGTGTTTTTCTTTGGCTCACAATCTAGTGGAGAAAAGGGGAGAGTGCAGATAATGAACAAGATTGAGATAACTGCTGTAAAGGCAACAAAAAAGAAGTGAAGCAGGAGAGAGCCAGGGTGTAGGAAACCAGCCAGGGACCAGAGAAAAAACGAGGATAAGAAATGAGCCCAGGCAGGACATGACCATCGGAGATGAAACAAAAGTCTGAGCATCACAACCCTAGCTTGGTTTGAAGTCCTTGGAGAGTCAATGAATGAAGACAAGAAGGGAATGGGCTGGGCCTGCCACATGGAGATGGCCAGAACCTGAGCGCTGCCAGAGATGAGGTGTGGCCGAGCAGGAACAGCAGCTCCATGCAGAAATAGGATGTGCAAGGGGCTCAGTGCCCTGGCTCACGCCTGTAATCCCAGCACTTTGGGAGGCCGAGGCACGTGGATCATGAGGTCAGGAGTTTGAGAGCAGCCTGGCCAATACGGTGAAACCCCGTCTCTACTAAAAATACAAAAATTAGCTGAGCGTGGTGGCAGGCATGCGCCTGTAGTCCCAGCTACTCAGGGAGCTGAGGCAGGAGAATTGCTTGAACCTGGGAGGCGGAGGTTGCAGTGAGCCGAGATCGTGCCACTGCACTGGAGCCTGGGCGACAGGGCGAGACTCCATTTCAAAAAAAAAAAAAAAAAAGAAAGAAGGAAGATGTGCAAGAAAGAGTTACATAAGTGAGCCAAAGATGGCCTCTGTGTGTCTACCAGTTCACAGCAGGCTGAGACCTGTTAGCTCAAAAGCCTACCAACAGCAGCGCATGTTCTCACTCATAGGTGGGAATTGAACAATGAGAACTCATGGACACAGGAAGGGGAACATCACATTCCGGGGACTGTTGTGGGGTGGGGGGAGGGGGGAGGGACAGCATTAGGAGATATACCTAATGCTAAATGACGAGTTAATGGGTGCAGCAAAACAACATGGCACATGGATACATATGTAACAAACCTGCACCTTGTGCACATGTACCCTACAACCTAAAGTATAATAATAAAAAATAAAAACAAAAAAACCAAACAAAAAAAACAAAAGCCTACCAACAGCAAACTCAAACTGTTACACATCCAATTGTTTTACACACAGCCCCAGTAAGCATATTTTTAGTTAAAACCTGCTTGCTTTGCACACACCACGAAATGTGCCCACCATCTACTAGCCACACACAAGATAAATCCTGGGGCTATAAGGATCCCAAACAGCAGCTTGCTGCCCTCCAGAGCTCTCCGACTCAGAGACTCCCTGCTGGACTGCTATGTGATGTCGGTTATCTTTTTTTTTTTTTTTTTTTTTTTTTTTTTTTTTTTTTTTTTTTTTTTTTTTTTTTTTTTTTTTTTTTTTTATTTTCGTATGCAGGTTTGTTACATCGGTAAACATGTGCCATGGTGTTTTACTGCACAGATCAACCCATCGACTAGGTATTAAGCCCAGCATCCATTAGCTATTCTTCCTGATGCTCTCTTTCCCTCAAACCCCCAAACATGACAAGCCCCAGTGTGTGTTGTTCCCCTGCATGTGTCCATGTGTTCTCATCGTTCTGCTCCCACTTGTAAGTGAGAACATGCAGTGTTTGGTTTTCTGTTCCTGCATTAGTTTGCTGAGGACAGTGGCTTCCAGATCCAACCATGTCCTTACAAAGGACATGATCTTGTTTCTTTTATTCTGTGGTGTATATGTACCACATTTTCTTTATCTAGTCTATTGATGAGCATTTGCGTTGATTCCATGTCTTTGCTATTATGAATAGTGCTGCAATGAACATACACATACATGTATCTTTATAATAGAATGATTACATTCCTTTGGGTATATACCCAGTAATGCAATTTCTGTGTCAAATGATATTTCTGCCTCTAGATCTTTGAGGAATTGCCACATTGTCTTCTACAATGGTTGAACTAATTTACACTCCCACCAACAATGTAAAAGCATTCATTTTCTTCTGCAACTTTGCCAGCATCTGTTGTTTCTTAACTTTTTTTTTTTTTTTTGAGATGGAGTCTCACTCTGTTGCCCAGGCTGGAGTGCAGTGGCTTGATCTCGGCTCACTGCAAGCTCTGCCTCCCGGGTTCACGCCATTCTCCTGCCTCAGCCTCCCGAGTAGCTGGGACTACAGGCACCTGCCACCATGCCTGGCTAATTTTTTGTATTTTTTAGTAGAGATGGAGTTTCACCATGTTAGCCAGGATGGTCTCAATCTCCTGACCTCGTGATCCACCCGCCTCAGCCTCCCAAAGTGCTGGGAGTACAGGTGTGAGCCACTGCTCCCAGCCCTTTCTTAACTTTTTAATAATCACCATTCTGACTGGTGTGAGATGGTATCTCATTGTGGTTTTGATTTGCATTTATCTAATGATCCATGGCGAACTTTTTGTTCATGTTTGTTGGCCACGTGAATGCCTGCTTTGGAGAAGTGTCTGTTCATGTCCTTTGCCGACTTTTTAATGGGGTTATTTTTTTCTTGTAAATTTGTTTAAGTTCCTTGTAGACGCTGGATAATAGGCCTTTATCAGATGGATAGATTGCAGAATTTTTCTCCCATTCTGTATGTTGTCTGTGTACTCTGTTGATAGTTTCTTTTGCTGTGCAGAAGCTCTTTAGTTTAATTAGATCCCATTTGTCAAATTTCCCTTTGTTGCGATTGCTTTTGGTGTTTTTGTTATGAAATCATTTCCTGTTCCTATATCCTGAATGATATTGCCTAGATTTTCTTCTAGGGTTTTTATAGTTTTGAGTTTTACATTTATGTCTTTAATCCATCTTGAGTTAATTTTTGTATAAGGTGTAAGGAAGGGGTCCAGTTGTAATTTTCTGCATATGGCTAGCAAGTTCTCCCAGCAACATTTATTACATAGGGAATCCTTTCCCTGTTGCTTATTTTTGTCAGATTTGTTTAAAATCAGATGGTTGTACGTGTGTGATCTTATCTCTGAGTTATCTATTCTGTTCCATTGGTCTATGTGTCTATTTTTGTACCAGTACCATGGCGTTTTGGTTACTGTAGCATTGTAGTATAGTTTGAAGTTGGGTGGCATGATGCCTCCAGTTTTGTTCTTTTTGCTTAGGATTGTCTTGGCTATTTGGGCTCTTTTGGGTTCTATTTGAATTTTAAAATTGTTGTTTCTAATTCTGTGAAGAATGCCAATGGTAGCTTAATGGGAATAGCATTGAATCTATAAATTACTTTGGGCAGTGTGACCATTTTCATGATATTGATTCTTCCTATCCATGAGCATGAAATATTTTTCCATTTGCTTGTGTCTCCTCTGATTTCCTTGAGAAGTGATTTGTAGTTCTCCTTGAAGAGGTCCTTCACTTCCCTTGTTAGCTGTATTCCTAGGTATTTTATTCTTTTAGTAGCAATTGTAAATGGAAGTTCATTCATAATTTGACTCTCTGCTTGACTGTTGTTAGTATATAGGAATGCTAGGAATTTTTACACATTGATTTTGTATCCTGAGTTGTTAAATAATTGGCTGTTGTTGATTCACTCAAATGGAGCATCTCTCCTTTCCCCTGGGGATTAGGGGTATGGCTGAAAGTTCTACACTTTGATCACATGGTTGGTTCCTCTGGTGACCAGAGTAGCCTTCATCCTGAAGCCATCCAGGGGCTCTGTCAAGAGTCACCTCATTAACATAAACTTAGGTGTGACTGAAAGGGGCTTATATGAATAATGAAACATGTTTCTATCACCTCTATCTACCCAGGAAATTACAAGGATTTAGAACCCTGTGCAAAAACTGAGGATGAAGACAAAATATACATTTCTTTTTTCTTTCTTTTTTTTTTTTGAGATGGAGTCTCTCTCTTGTGGCCCAGGCTGGAGTGCAGTGGCGTGATCGTGGCTCACTGCAACCTCCGCCTCCCCAGTTCAAGCTATTCTCCTGCCTCAGCCTCCTGAGTAGGTGGAATTACAGGCACGCACCACCACGCCCGGCTAATTTTTGTATTTTTAGTAGAGACGGAGTTTCGCCATGTTGGCCTGGCTGGTCTCAAACTCCTGACCTCAGGTGATCTGCCCACCTCGGCCTCCCAAAGTGCTGGGATTACAGGTGTGAGCCACCACGCCTGGCTGAAATATGCATTTCTTAATATCACCACATCACAGTGCTCCTGTCCCTCTCCTTTGTTTTATTATTTTCCTTAGATGTGCGTGTCAAAAACTGCTTCAATGTCTTCCTGCCCCAGTCACTGATGGTGGTCATCTGTCCACCAGCTGCTAAACATCAAGAGTTCCTCAGAAGCACATTGTGACAACTTCTGGGATCCAGAACTTACTTAAATGTGCTGAAGGAATACATTGAATAATGGCCTATCAAAAACCTGTGTGTGTGTGTACGTGTGTGCATGCGTGTGTGTGTGTGTGTATGCGTGTGCATGCATGTGCATGTGTGTGATTGGCAATGGACAAGGGAT
The DNA here is from genome assembly GCF_006542625.1 of Nomascus leucogenys. NCBI lineage: Eukaryota > Metazoa > Chordata > Mammalia > Primates > Hylobatidae > Nomascus > Nomascus leucogenys. The sequence goes on along the minus strand of NC_044386.1, from coordinate 15,451,961 downwards.
TGTATAGGGTTCTGGAACTGAGGCATTCCACTCTGGAATGTTGTTGAGATTCTCAGATAGGTAAATATTACTTAGGGACTCATGAAGCCTATAATGAAATCAAGTGATGTCCTTTTCTTACTTCCTCAGATAAACCAGTACCTCTTGAAGCCTAGGACTTTCTCTCAATTTTCACATCCATTACCTTTTATCTAATTGAATAGCTCCCAAGAAAAATTGAAAATATCTATCTATATATAAACAAAACTATAAAATACCTGTACATTGTATATGTTATGAGTATATAGCATATATAATTTATTATATGTATATACTTATATGATTCACAGTACTTATGCACATAGTATACAACTCTTTTTTGATATGAATACGTGTGTGTGTGTGTGTGTGTGTGTATATATATATATATGGAGAAAAAACTGACTCCATCTTGGATGCCAATCCACTGTGATGACTTCTGATTAACCTGTCTTGTGAATGCTTCCTGATTTCTACTTTATTTACTGTCCTTAGTGTAAGAACATATACTCGCTATAAATACTGCCTGTAGATCAAAGCACCCCTGATGTGTGCACAAATTATAGGCTGTGACTCATCTGGCACTCTTACCTGTTTTGGAAAGTGGCCCTTAATTGTCTCGCACACAGCGTGTATTCCCTTTTCCTGTGGTCTGGGAGTGACTGGAGTGGAGGTCTATCTGTCTTGCAGTTGTCTAGGCCACATTTTTGTGTGTAAATTCCCCCAGTAAGACACTCTACCAACAAACTGGATTTGTCTGCCTCATTCTTTGGTTTCTTGGCTCCTTTCTCATTTGGGGGCTGCTTTGCATATACAGCCTCTTCAGGGAACAACATGACAGACTAGGTATTAGTATGTTTATGAGTCTGATGGGATTCAAGACATACTATCCCAAAATATGGTGCTTTGGCATATTGCATATTTTAAGCTGAAGAAAGCTGATAAAAAGCAGGTGCAGGAAGGACTCTCTGATCCTTCCCTGAGCAGGTCATAAGATTGTGAAAGTTATCAGTATCAAGACAGAGTCACTAATGTCAAATCCTAACAAAAGGGAGCTGGGAGGCCATGAAGGAGGAGTCCTCATGCACCTATGCCCATGATGAGACCTATGCAAGAAAATCCACAAAATCTCAGGATACCCGGGAAGGATATTTTCCTAACAATTATTGTTTCCACTGATGAGCTAATGTTAATTTCCGCAACAAGCCCCTAAAACCAATGGTCTTTGTTTCAAAACAGTTTACACCGACTTTTGTCTTTAAAAGCTTCCCCTTGCTCCAACATTGATGCACCTATCATCTGTCAGGACACACGTAGCCCAGATTGCAATCCTCTGCTACTCCTGAATAAACTCTTTGCTTTGGAAAGTTAGTCTTTGTTGCTTATTTTAGGTTGAAAACATCATTATGTGAGAGGTGTCCCTCTCTATACCCAGAGGAAAAAAAAAAGCATTCTTATCTCCGAAGAAGGAGGGAGGCTGAGAGGAATCTGAATAAACACGACTTGCTCAGTCTCCCCTGGTTTACTCCTCTTAGCTCACACTCCTATTTGTCCCATCATATTTTCCCACAACTTTTTTTTTTTTTTTTTTTTTTGAGACGGAGTCTTGCTCTGTCCCCCAGGCTGGAGTGCAGTGGCGCGATCTCGGCTCACTGCAAGCTCTGCCTCCCGGGTTCGCGCCATTCTCCTGCCTCAGCCTCTCCGAGTAGCTGGGACTACAGACCCCCGCCACCACGCCCGGCTAATTTTTTGTATTTTTGGTAGAGACGGGGTTATCACCGTGGTCTCGATCTCCTGACCTCGTTATCCGCCCGCCTCGGCCTCCCAAAGTGCTGGGATTACAAGCGTGAGCCACCGCGCCCGGCCGCCAACTTTCTACTCTTTATCAAACCTAGTATAAAAACACTCAGGTTTAACCGTTTCTTCTGGTCTTCACTTCATTACAAAGGCTCTGATGCCATGTGAAACTTGTATTAAATAAATTTCCATGTTTTTCTCTTGTTTATGTCTTTTGTTACGAGGGTACAATCCAGCTACATCAGTTGGTTGTTTCAAAGTTACAATCTACTGGCTTATTCAATGTTTTAAAAATTACCTTTAAAAAATACAAATGTATGTGTCTTTGTGCAGAAAACTTTGGAAACAAAATAAGCAAAAAGAAAAACAACTCAGATAAACCACTGTTCACATTCTGATGTATCTAATTTTATATAATTTAAAAAGTCATTGATTATGAGATACACCACTAAGATAAAAACAATCAACATGGGGAATCCAGTTGGAGGTCCTCCCCAATAAATCTGGGTCACAAAAGATCCGCACACAATACAGAAAGGAACAGAAGGAAACTTTTATTCTTAGTACTGGCAGAAGAAGAAAAAGGCTATCCCTTGAGAATTTGTATCACAAGCTGGTACTTATATGCAGGTTTGTGGTCTGAATTTACAGCTCCTATGTGGTCCCAAAGTGTTAAAGATAATTTAGTTTAATTAAAAAACTCCCAGGAGCAATTCCAAATCTTTGGAAGAATTCAATGTCTTTACTCCAGACTGTCAACAATTGTATGACACACTTTGTTTTAAGATGCAGCCAGATTGTAAAAAAGGTGCATCTTAGAGTAGGTGAAGCAGTTTACTTTGATTATGTGTTTTAAATTTTTTTCTTAAAAAATTATATTCTGTTTATTTTTCTGTACAGTGGTTTAGGGCACGAGTCAGACAGACCCCTGTTCAAACCATAGCTTTGCTTCCTTCTTACTGGGTCTGTGACTTTATACAAAGCATTTAATCACTTCTAGGCTCAGTTTCCTTATGCAAAATTAGGTACCGATACCATGTACACCTCAGAGGCTTGCTGTAGGGGTTACAATGAGAAAAGCCCAGTAACCAGCACATAGTAGGCACTCAGGACATTTTGTAAAATATTATTATTCATTCTGATTTCTTTCTGATTTGGTAAAGGGTCACAAACACCTTTTCATTACAATACAGGTAGATCTAGACGTTACTATGTGAGAGCTGCCTGATATGCTGACAGGGAGAATAGGATGTTCCTCTTGTTTACTATTTAGAGGGTTTCCAATTTTGTAAATGTATAATCGAAGCTGGAAAGAAATCCTCATACACACATTTTGGTATAATGTAACTTTAAAAAGTAATTTCTAGATGAATGCTACTTACTTTTAAAATTCTCTCTATTTTAAATGATTTTTATTGCCACATGCTTGATTGCTCTTTTTTTAAATTTTTTTAATTAAAAATTTTTTTGAGATAGGATCTCACTCTGTCACCAGGCTCTGGAGTGCGATGGCATGATCACACTCACTGCAGCCTCCACTTCCAGGCATCAAGCAATCCTCCCATCTCAACGTCTTGAATAGCTGGGATTACAGACATGAGCCACAATGCTTAGCTATGTATTTAAAAAATTTTTTTGTAGACATGGGGTCTCACTTCTCATCCAGGCTAATATTGAACTCCTGGCTTCAAGCGATCCTCCTGCCTCCCCAAAGTGCTGGGATTACAGGTGTGAGTCACTGCACGTGGCCCTGCTCTGCTTTTAAAATTGCTCCTCATTTCCTTTGAATGGAAGCACATACCCCTCAATTTGTTCCTTTAGTTGAGCTCTTAAAGAACTTCTCTCCAACTTCCTCCAGAATCAGCCTGCATTCACTATCTTCAAACAGTTTGGTGGGACTTCGTATTCAAAGCTTTCTTTCATTTGCAAATTTTCATTTTTATCCTCCAGGTTTAATTTGCTAACCCTAACCCTAACCCTAACCCTAACTAACTCCCAGCCTAACTCCCAGGCATTCTTTTCTACTGGACTGAAATCTGCTTCCATCCTGCCCAGTGACCTTCCTCTTTGCAGCTGGAGATCCTTGTACAAGAGAATCTTAAGTGGAATTTTGTAGCTCGCAGAGGCTGGTCACTCTGTTTGGAAAGAAGAGTTAATTTTCACAGAGTTCAGGTCATGCATCGTGACTAAAGTTTTCTAAGAGATCCTGATATTTTCATATTTTACTATGATTGAGAAGTAAGCCACACATCGTAGCAGCAATGACTACCAGATTCCAATAATGATTGTGAGGCTGCCAATTCAACTTGCTGATGCTGCAATCTACCAAGTTTCAAAACAACGGCTAATTTTATACTTAAAACAGTAAGTTATGTGAGGAATAAAACGAATTCCACTGTTAGTTTGACTGCTTTGATTTATTACACTTTGGTTAAAATGGGAGAACTGTAGATACAGGCAAAGATTGCTGAAAGGATGGTAGGACCAGGCTAACAAGATTTCAAGCATCCTCAGCTAACACAACGAACAATGCACCCCATAACGCAGAGCACAAAATGACCCCAAGAAACTGTCTGTCACTAATTAATGGATACGGTACCAGCACAAGGAAAAAACAACAGCACCACAGAAAAGACAAACAAGGTCAAAGTAATAGGAAGAGAACAACACTGTTTTCAATACTGTGATAAGTGGTTCAGTTGGGTGAATCCAGTAGAAACAGTCCTAACAACAGAAACTGAAACTGTTTAGAGACATTTGCCATGGCACAGGATAAGTGGGTGTATTAGTTTTCTTTATGCTGCCTTAATTACTTATTGCAAACTTAGGGCCTTGGAGCAATACTATTTATTAATTCTCAGTTCTGTAGGTCAGAAGTCTTGGTGGGCTTGGCTGGATTCTCTGCTGCAGAATCTCAACAAGGGTAAAATAAAAGCTAGTGGCTGGTCATGGTGGCTCATGCCTGTAATCCCAGCACTCTGGGAGGCCGAGGTGGGCAGATCACCTGAGGTTGGGAGTTCGAGACCAGCCTGACCAACATGGAGAAAGTTTGTCTCTACTAAAAGTACAAAATTAGCCAGGCGTGGTGCCGCATGCCTGTAATCCCAGCTTGAACCCAGGAGGCGGATGTTGTGGTGAGCTGAGATCGTGCCATTGCACTCCAGCCTGGGCAACAAGAGCGAAACTCTGTCTTAAAAAAACAAAAACAAAAAAACAACTAGCAACATACCAAGGTTACATTTCTTTCTAGGGGCTCTGGAGAAAAAACTTGCTTCCAAGCTTCTTCCGGCTGTTGGCGGGATGCAGTTCCTCACAGTTGGATCCAGTCCTTACAGGAATGAAGTCCCCTTTATGCAGCTCTCCATCTTCAGCCAGTGATGATGGGATGTTAAATCCCTCTCATGCCTCAGATATCCCTGAATGTCCCTTCTGTCTTCTGCTTTCCTCTTATGCCACCATCAGGAGAAAGTTCTCTGCTGTTAAGGGCTAATGGATTAGATTAGGTTCACCCAAATAATCTCCCCATTTTTAAGGTCAACTGTGCCGTACGACATAACAGAATCATAGGAGTGACTTCACATTCTCAGGTTCTGGAAATCAGGGTGTGAAATCTTCCAAGAAATTCTGCCTAGAAATTCAGTGGGGGTACTGGAAACACACAGAAATCTCCAGCCTTATGGACACAGAAATCAGAGACTCCTTTAAAAAACACATTTGTGTAGAGATTTTGTTGTAGGACTTCCTTTTAAAGAATATTTCTACTTGAAAAATAACTTCAAGTTTTCATATTATTTCAGAAGTTTTAAAGTTTATTTCTCCTCTCTGAGTGTTTAGCCACTGGACTTTTCAAACAGTATTTTTAAATATCAAGGTCACTGTGGAGTCAAAAAAGAAGGGGCTAGGCTTTTAATGAATATAAATTTTATATATAATAAGATCTTGGAAAAAATGCACATACATGCAATTATTATTATTAGAATGGATAGCTAGGCATGAGCATGGCAGGAGAGCCTCCCATCCCCCATCCCGCCCAACCTCAGGAATGTCAGGCAAACATCAGGTGATGTTCAGGTGGTTGTTAAACTGTCTCTCTAAAATAATAATTGGTCATAGCTGGCGCCAGGGAAAGGCAGTCTCCCAGTGCATAGAAAACACCTGAAGCTGGTGATCAGCAGCTTCCCACTAGGATCTCAGGAGTTGGGCAGGTGGGCTCAAGCATGCACACTAAGGGGCAAAATGATGGTGTTTAACTGGTCTGTGACCTTTCTGTAGGAATGCTTGACTGGTGAGGGAAAAATGCCTTAAATGAGCATGTACACAATTTCAGTAAATACGCTGCACATGTAGCCCCTCCCAAGTACTGGGATGCCACTGTGCATGCAGACAGCTCCCCCTAAGGGAGAAAATCAAGGGAGGAGAGACACAAAATCCCAGAAGCATGCCAACATACAAAATTCCAAGTCAAAGGTCAAACGGTGCACTTGGATCTCTCAAGTCACCAGCTCTCAAGTCACCCTCTTTCCAGTGTACTTTACTTCCTTTCATTCCTGCTCTAAAACCTTTTAATAAACTCACCCCTGCTTAAAAACTTGCCTCAGTCTCTCGCTCTGCCTTATGCCCCTTTCCTTCAAGAAGGCAAGAATCAAGATGCTGCAGGCCTATACGGATTCACCACTGCTAACATTACTTTAATGTCTTCATACTCATAAGGATAACATCTCCTCATGAGGTAGCATGGTCTACTAGAATTTTCTTATATGTAAGCTTTTGTAGTGGTCATGATTTGACCTGAGAAATATCTGAATATATGTGATGTTGTGACAAAGTTTAATTATAGAACTATGGGATTTTTATTATTTGGGAAACCACCTGCTATTTTCTCTGGTCATAAATACACTTTCCTTTATTTTTCTCCTTGATTTATATCTTCTCCTGACATACATTTGTTTACTGTATATCTCTTCCCTGTTCCCCAGCTAGAATGTGGAGTCCATGAGAGCAGGACCTCTATTTTCTTGCTTCTACAATCTGTCTGCCTAGAATTATGCCTGCTATATAGTAGGTACCCAATAATATTTGTTGAATGAATGAATAAATGAAAATTAGATGGGACTCCAATTTTCCTAAAGGTAGTTCAAGCACATGAAATTGTTTTATTAGAAGCTTATGTTAGTGTAGGGATGAGGGGAATTTTCCTTCTACCTTCTGAAGGTTTGATAATTTAAGTCTCTGGAATAAACTAGCAGTTGGCAGATTAATAGGAGAAAAGGCATATAAATTGATGACATGCATACTCACAGGAGTCTTGCAAACTAAAACTCAAAGGAGGGCCAGATGGTTGAAATTTTTATAGTATCCTGAGCTACAGAAATAAATAGGGGTTGAGGTTTCTCAGGGGAGGTGGTGACAAGTTATAGGAGGTTGAGGGAAAGCAAAACATGGTAAACAAAGTTTGTCTTGTTATTCAGATAAAGTCTCTCAGATAGGAGTCTTCAGAAGAATAGGTGGTATGAACCTTCCCTTTAGTCTCCTTTCCCGTGAGTTAATCATCCCTGTTTGATGAGATTATAGGAAGGGGTATCACGACAATTGCATTTCTTCTGGAGGAACTTTCCTTAGGCAGATAAGGGAACATCAGAGTTCTGCATTTGCTGCTTCCAAGGTGTTCTCAGTTTGAAGTCCAAAGCAACAATTTGGGGATATCATTTTCTGAGCCCCAACATTAGGAAAAGTGAGATGTTTCTGATGACTTAAGTGCTAAATGAGGATGTATGTGAAGTTTGACTCTTGACAGCTGAAATAAGAATGGAGCTGGAGGACATTATCCTTAGCAAACTAACACAGGAACAGAAAACCAAATAGTGCATGTTCTCACTTATCAGTGGGAGCTAAATGATGAGAACCCGTGGACACACAGAGGGGAAAAACACACACTGGGGCCTTTTGGAGGGTGGGGGGTGGGAGGAGGAGGAGAATCAGGAAAAATAACTAATGAGTACTAGGCGTAATACTTTGGTGATGAACTAATCTGTAAAACACCCCCCCACCTCGCTGCCCACATGACACAAATTTACCTGTGTAACAAACCTGCACTTGTACTTGTACCCTGAACTTAAAAGTTAAAAAAAAAAAAAGAAGAAGAATCACCTCTACAGGATACTTAAGGGAAAGAGGCAGAAAGGTTTTCAGGGAATTGCAACTTTAAGGCAACCAGTGGGCAGCCAGAGGTGGGGGCCACCTGGCTGCCAGGACTAATTACCCAGGACATTTTTGGTGACCCAGAGACATAGATAAGCACCAAGATTAAAAGTACTCTAGAATCAACCAGTCTAGATTCAAATCCCAGTACAGCTATGCATATTCAGGTAAATTTCTCAACTATCTTGTGCCTTGATTTCCTCATCTATTAAATAGGGGAAGACAATAGTATCTTCCAAAAGTATTAAATGAGTTGACATACGAAAAGCTGTTAGACTAGTGCCTGGCACAGAGTGAGAAATTTGTGTTACCTACTGTTGCTGTTGCTGTTAGTAACTTCTGTTTTACTGGGTCTTGACCCTCCTGTTAGGATGTAGCATCTGAGTTTCCAGCACAGAAATACTGCAAAGTATTTTTCAGTGTTCTGGACACCATCTTAACTCCACAGGTACAAAGGTTGCCTGGTCTTCTATGATGTGCTTTCCTCTTCTTTGTCTTCTATCCTCTTTTTGCTGCACAAGGCACCTTGTCTTATCTTGGGCTGCTATGCCATAATGCTATAGCATAGGTGAGTGGGTTAACAGAAGACATTTATTTCTCACAGTTATGGAGCCCTGGGAAGTCCAAGATTAAAGTCCATCAGCATTCAGTTTTTGGTGAGGGCTCTCTTGCTGTGTTGTAGATGGCTGCCTTCTCACTGTGTCCTCACATGGTAGAGAAAGAGACTTATCTCTCTCTTTCCCTCTCCTTCTTCTTATAAAGCATTGGTCTCATCATGAGGACACTATGCTCATGACATTATCTAACCCTAATTACTTCCCACTGGCCCCATCTCCAAATACAGTCACACTTAGAGTTAAGGCTTCAACATGTAAACTTCTGGGGTCCACAATTCACAGCACACCGCCCTGTCAGTGGACATTGTGCTGCTGGTGCTGGTACTTGGGATGCTACTAGGCACTGCTGTCATCTCTGCCGAGAACAGTCGTATCTGTCTCACTCTGTCATGCAGACAAGAACCACCATGTCAGCCACCATTTTTGAGATGCTACTATCTGCCACTGAAACCCTGGACATCGACCTGTTTTCAAAGTTGCAGTCTGCTATAATGCAAAACACAACAAAAAATGCCTCTTTCCAGTTCAGCATATTTCTTTTATCCAATGACTTACATAGTTTAGAGGTAAATAGTTCACATTAGGCAGGTTTTGCCAACAAATGCTGTGTGTCAAAGAACTACCAAATCTCAGAGGCTTACAACAACACACATTTCCTCGTGCTCATGGGTCTACATGTCAGTTGTGATTTAGCTGATCTTGTCTCTACTTGGTTGGGCTTGGCTAAGCTCCATGCTCAGGTTGGATTCAAGTGTTCTTCAATCTGGTACCCATGCTGGAGGAGCAATGGAGAGTAAGACATGCTTTTCTTACAGTGAAGAGAACAGGCAGAATAAATTGATGCTTAAGGCTAGAATCTAGACTCCAATGTCATAGAAAAGAACAGTGACAGTTAGAAACTAGGAGTCTGAGCAGATGGCCAGCAAACAGGTTGAGGGAAAAGCTCATAGCACATTGCTGAGCCTTGATCCTTTTGAATCAGGACTTGATTTGGGCTGAATCTGCATGTGGTCCAACGGACTGGACAGGGAAGGGATTAATAATGGCAGAACAGTAAGAGCCCAAGAGAAGCCATCTAATAGCCTAAACATCAAGGATGCAGCCTTAGTCCATTTGGGCTGCTATAACAAAATGCCATAGACAAGGTGGCTTATAAACAACAGAAATTTATTTCTCAGCATGTCGGAGGCTGGAGAGTCTAAGATTAATTGCAGATTCATTATCCGGTGAGGGTCAATTTCCTTGTCCATACACTTCCATCTTCTCACTGTCATTTCATATGGTGGAAGAGGCAAAAGGAGCAAGAGAGCCCCTTGGAGTCTTTTATAAAAAGGCACTAATCCCATTCACTAGGACTCTGCCCTCATAACCTAATTACAGGCCCCACCTCCAAATATGTTCACATCGCAGATTAGGTTTTAACATGAATTTTGAAGGGGACACATTCAGCCTATAGCAGGTGCTAAAAAAACCAATGTTCAACAAAGATGACTTAGAAAGCAAATTTTTTTCAGCAACAAAGACTGGTTGGTAGTTAGATTATCAGTAACAATTAACTACTGCAGTGGGTTCTCAGATGGTTCCACGGTTCCCTTCCTAATTGCTGCAGTTTTTCTTTACAACAAAATCAATCCAATTTGTTTAGAATAATCTAAGTGAGGAATCCACAGACTCCCCATCCATCAAGGAGTTTATGAATAAAATTCAAGGACCCTGAACTTAGACGAAATAAAGTTTATGTCTTTATTTTTATTAACCTCTAGCCAAAATGTAGCATTTCCTTTGATTATAAATATAAGCAACAATCACAGTAGTATTAGCTTTACTTGTGACTTTATCACCAATAGAAATCATAGATAAGTTTATACAATATTACATTTGTTACAAATATCTTAAAATATTCATAGTCATTAGTACACTGAAATTTTTGTTATTAGACTTGTGATTATCATGTTAATAAAGAAGCATATACATTGCTGTATCATGAATTTATTTTTAAAACTAGTATTTTTTTAATTTAAAAAACTATTTTTATTGTTTCAGACCAGTTTTAAGTTTACAGAAAAATTGAGTGGAAAGTTTAAGGAGTTCCCATATGCCCCATACCCCCCCACACGTACAACCTCCTCTGCTATGGACATCCTGCACCTGGGTGGTACATTTGTTAAAATGGATGAACTTACATCGATACACCATTATCACACAAAGTCCATAGTTTACATGAGTCTTCACTCTTGGTGTATATTCTACAGGTTTTGACAAATGTATAATGGTGTGTATCCATCACTGAAGTATCATATAGAAGTTTCACTGCCCTAAAATCTTTGTGCTCTGCCTGTACTCTTCCCTCTCTTCCCACTAAACCCTGGCAACCACTGGTCTTTTTATAGTCTTCACAGATATCTCTTTCCAGAATGTCATATAGTTGGAATCATACAGTATGCAACCTTTTCAGATTTGCTTCTTTCACTTAGTAATACCCATTTAAGTTTCTTCCATGTCTTTTTATGTTTTGATAGCTCATTTCTGTTTAATGCTGAATAATATTTCATTATCTGGATGTGCCACAGTTTATCTATCTATTCACCTATTGAAGGAGTCATTGGTTGCTTCCAAATTTTGTAAATTATGAATAAAGATGCTATAAACATTTGTGTGCAAGTTTTTTTGTGAACATAAGTTTTCAATTCATTACGTAAATACCAACGGACATGCTTGCTGCATCATATAGTAAGACTATGTTTAGATTTGTGAGACACTACCAAACTGTCTTTTGAAGTGGCATTTTGCATTCCCACTATCAATGAATGAGAGTTCCTGTTGCTCCACACCTTCACTAGCATTTGATGGTGTCAGTGTTTTAGATTTTGGTCATTCTAGTAGATGTGTAATGGTATCTCATTGTTGTTTTAATTTGCAATTCCCTAATGACACAAGATATTGAACACCTTTTCATATACTTACTTGCCATCTGTATATCTTCTTTAGTGAGGTGTCCCTTCAGGTCTTTTGCCCTTCAGGTCTTTTTCAATCCAGTTGTTTCTTATCGTTGAGTTTTAAGAGTTCTATGAATATGTTAGATAACAGTCCTTTATTACATATATCTTTTGCAAATATTTTCTCCAAGTCTGCAGCTTGTCTTCTTATTCACTTCACGTTGTCTTTCACAGAACAGAAATTTTAAGTTCTAATATAGTCCAGCTTATCAAATCTTTTTTTCATGGACCATGGCTTTGGTGTTCTAGCTAAAAAGTCATTGCTTTACCCAAGGTCATATAGATTTGCTCTTATATTATCTTCTAGGAGTTTTATAGCTTTGTGTTTTGCACTTAGGTCTATGATACATTTTGGGTTAATTTTTGTGATGGGTGTAAAGTTTGTGTCTAGATTCATTTTTTTTGCACATGGATTTCCAGTTGTTCCAGAAACATTTGTTGAAAAGACTTTCTTTGCTCCATTGTATTGCCTTTGCTTCATTGTATTGTCTTTGCTCCTATATAGTCAAAGACAAGTTGACTATATTTGTGTGCGTCTGTTTTTGGGCTCTTGTTCTGTTCTGTTGATCTGTTTGCCTATTTTTGGCCACACTGTATTGATTAGTGTAGCTATATAGTAAGTCTTGAAGTGGGAAAGTGTCAATCCTTCAACTTTGTCTTTCTCTTTCAATATTGTGTTGTCAGAGTTTTGTAGTTTTCCTCTTATAGATCTTGTACGTATTTTGTTAGATTTATTCCTAAGGATTTATTTTTTGGGTGATGCTAACATAAATGGTAATGTGTTTTAAATTTCAATTTCCACTTGTCCATTGTTAGTACAGTCAACCCTCTGTATTTGTGGGTTTTCACATCTGTAGACACAACCAACAGTGGATAAAAAGTATCTGAAAAACATAACCTAATAATAATAATAATAATAATACACCAACGAAAATAGTACAAATAAAAAACAATGCAGTATAACAATTATTTTCCTGGCATTTATATTGTATTAAGTTATAGGTAATCTAGAGATAACAAAGTATATGCAAAGATGTGCATAGGTTAAATGCAAATACTATGTCATTTTATATAAGGAACTTGAATATTGTCACATTTTGGTATCTTCATGGGGTCCTGGAACCAGTCTCCTATGGATACCAAGGGATGATCATATATAGGCAAGCAATTAACTTTTTAATATTAATCTTACATTCTGCAACCTCACAGTAATTGCTTTTTAGTTCCAGGAGTGTTTTTGTCAATTCTTTTGGACTTTCTACATAGATGATCATGTTACCTGCAAATAAAGACAGTTTTATTTCTTCTTTCAAATCTGTGTGCCTTTTATTTCTTTGTTTTGTCTTTTTGTATCAGCTAGGACTTCCAATATGATGTTGAAAAGCAGTGGTGAGAGGGAGCATCCTTGCCTTATTCTTGATCTTAGTGGGAAAGCCTCAAGATTCTCACCACTCAGTATGATGTCAGGTGTATATTTTTTTGTAGATGTTCTTTACCAAGTTAAGGAAGTTCTCCTCTGTTCCTAGTTTTCTGAGAGTTTTTTTGTTTAAATCATAAATGTGTGTTGTATTTTGTTAAATGTTTTTTTCTGATTGACATAATGTGATTTTTCTTCTTTAGGCTATTGATGTGGTGTATTACATTAACTGATATTCTAATGTTAAACCTGCCATGCATACCTGGGATAAATCCCACTTGGTAATAATTATATTTATACATTGTAGAATATGATCTTCAATATTTTGTTAAGGCTTTTTGCATCTATGCTTGTGAGAAGTACTGGCATGCAGTTTTCTTCTCTTGTAATGTCTTTGTCTGGTTTTGGTATTACAATAATGTTAGTCATATAGAATGAATTAGCAAGTATTTCCTCTGCTTCTATGTTCTAAAAGAGATTTTAGAGAATTGGTATGTATATTTTTAAATGTTTGGTAGAATTCACCGCTGAACCCTTCTGGGCCTGGAGCTTTCTGTTTTGGAAAGTTATAAATTATTGATTCAACTTAATAGGTATAGGCCTATTCATTTTGTCTACTTTTGTATGAGTTTTGGCAAACTGTGTCTTTCAAGGAATTGGTTCATTTCATTAAGGTTGTCAAATTTGTGGGCATAGGTTTGTTCATAATATTCCTTTGTTAACCTTTTAATATCCATGGAATTGGTAGTGATATCACCTGTTCCGTTACTGATATTAGCAATTTGTGTCTTCCGTTTCTTTTTTTCTTTGTAAGCCTGGCTGGAGGCTTATTGATTTTATCCATTTTTTTTCCCCAAAGAACCAGCTTTTTTTGTTTTGTTGATTTTCTCTACTGATTTTATGTTTCCAATTACATTAAGTTTTGCTCTAATTTTTATTATTTCTTTTCTTCTGCTTACTTTGGATTTAATTTGCTCTTCTTTTTCTAGGTTCCTAAGGTAGAAAGTTTTATTAGTGATTTTAGATCTTTCTTTAATATATGTGTTCAATGAACATATTTCTCTCTAAGCACTGCTTTCACTGCATCCACAAATTTTGGTAAGTTGTATTTTATTTTAGTTCAAAATATTTTAACATTTCTGTTGAGGTTTCTCCTTTGACAAATGTGTAACTTAGAAGTGCATCATTTAATCAGAAGCATTAGGGGATTTTCCAGCTATCATTCTGTTGTTGATATCTAGTTTAATTCCATTGTTTTCTGAGAGCAGATGTATGACTCCTATTCTTTTAAATTTGTGATGATGTGTTTTATGGCCCAGGATATGGTCTATCTTGTTGAATGTTCTATATGAGCTTGAGGAAACTGTGTAATCTGCTGTTACTGAATGGAGTAATCTATAGATGTCAATTATATCCAATTGTTTGATGATGCCTTTAAATTCAATTATATTCTTAGTGATTTTCTGCCTGCTGCTGTCCATTTTTGATAGGAGTATCTTGAAGTGCCCAAGTATATTAGATTTATTTATTTCTCCTTTTACCTTGTGAATTTGGATGCTGGATTGTTAGGTGCATACACTTTAAGAATTGCCATTTCTTTTTGGAATGTTGATGCCTTTATTTTTATGTAATGGTCTCTTTTTTTTTTTTTTTTTTTTTTTTTTTTTTGAGATGGAGTCTTACTGTCACCCAGACTGGAGTGCAGTGGCATGATCTTGGCCCACTGCAACCTCTGCCTCCCAGGTTCAAGCAATTCTTATGCCTCAGCCTCCTCAGTAGTTAGGATTTCAGGCATGCACAACCACGCCTGGCTAATTTTTGTATTTTTAGTAGAGACAGGGTTTCACCATGTTGGCCAGGCATTGTTGCTATTATTGTTTTGAACAAATTGTCATCTGTTAGATCAACTAAGAACAAGAAAAATAGAATTTTGGGCCAGGTGAAACAGGTCTCATGCCTGTTTCACCATGTTGGCCAGGGTATCACCATCCTGACCTCAAGTGATCTGCCCATCTTGGCCTCCCAAAGTGCTGGGATTACAGGTGTGAGCCACTACACCCGGGTAATGGCCTTCCTTATCACTGATAAATTTAATTGCTCTGAAGTCTGCTTTGTCCAAAATTAATATAGCTATACCTGCTTTGTTTTGATTAGTGTCTGGCACATCTTTCTCTGTTGCTTTCTATTTTTGTTTTTTTTGAGACAAGGTCTTGCTCTGTTGCCCAGGCTGAAGCGCAGTGGCACAATCACAGTTCACTGCAGGCTTGACCTCCCAGGGAAAGGATTCTCCTTCCTTAGCCTCTCGAGTAGCTGGAACCACAAAAACATGCCACCATGCCCAGCTATTTTTGTATTTTTTGTAGAGACGGGGTTTCTCCACGCTTCCTAGGCTGGTCACAAACGATTGAACCCAAGCGATCCACCAGCCTCAGCATCCCAAAGTGCAGGGATTACAAGCATGAGCCACCACGCCTGGCCGGTCATTATTTTACTTTTAATTCCTAAGTGTCTTTATATTTGAAGTAGATTTCCTATTGACAACATATAGTTGGTCTTGTTTTTTTTTTTTTTTTGGTTGTTTGTTTGTTTTTGTTTTCTATTCTAAGAATATCTGTCTTCTATTTGGTGCATTTAGACCACTGGCATTTAAAGTAATTAGTGATATAGTTGGATTAATATCTACCATATTTTTTGCTTTCCCATTTGTTGCCCTTGTTCTTTGTTCCTATTTTTGTCTTTCACACTTATTCTGCCTTTTGTGGTTTTAATTGAGCACTGTATGATTCCATTTTCTCTCCTTTCTTAGCATGTCAAATATATTTAAAAAAACATTTCAAATAGTTGCTCTATAGTTTGCTGTGTATACACTTAACAGCTAATCCAAGTCCATCGTCAAATAACACGGTACCACTTCATGGGTAGTGCAAGTACCTTATAATAATAAAATTTCCTCAATTCTTCTCTCCAGTCCCTTGTATCATCGTTGTCATTCATTTCACTTGTACATAAGCATACACAGTTGAATGCATTGTTGCTATTATTATTTTGAACAAATTGTCATCTGTTAGATCAACTAAGAATAAGAAAAATAGAGTTTTGGGCCAGGTGCAGTGTCTCATGCCTGTAATCCCAGTACTTCGGGAGGCCGAGGCAGGGGGATCATTTTGAGCTCAGTAATTCAAGGCCAGACTGGGCAACATGGAGAAATCCTGCCTCTATTAAAAATATAAAAATTAGCCAGGCATGGTGGCGGATGCCTATGATCCCAGCTACTTGGGAGGCTGAGGCTGGAGAATCACTTGAACCCAGGAGGCGGAGGTTGCAGTGAGCCAAGATCAGGCCACTGCATTCCAGCCTGGGTGACAGAGCAAGACAGTCTCAAAAAAAAAAAAAAAAAGAGAGAGAGAGAGATAGAGAGAGAGAGAGAGAAAAAGCCGGGTGCAGCGGCTCACGCCTGTAATCCCAGCGCTTTGGGAGGCCGAGGCGGGCGGATCACGAGGTCAGGAGATTGAGACCATCCTGGCTAACACGGTGAAACCCCATCTCTACTAAAAATACAAAAAATTAGCTGGGCATGGTGGCATGCACCTGTAGTTCCAGCTGCTTGGGAGGCTGAGGCAGGAGAATTGCTTGATCCAGGGAGGTGGAGGTTGCAGTGAGCCAAGATTGTGACACTGCGCTCCAACCTGGGCAACAGAGCAAGACACCATCTCAAAAAAAAAAAAAAAAAACAACAAGAAAAAAAAAGAAAGAAAATTTTGTATTTTATCTTCACCTATTTATTCTCCAGTGCTGATATTCTTTTCTTATGTGGGTCTGAATTTCTGACCAATATAATTTTCCTTCTTCTAAAAAACTTTTAACAAGTCTTACAAGGCAAGTTTACTGGCAATAAATTCCCTTAATTTTGTTTGTTTGAGAAATACTTTATTTCTCCTTCACTTTTGAAGGACAATTTTTCAGAGTACAGAATTTTAGGTTTTTTTTTTTTCTCTCCATACTTTAAACATTTCACTCCACGGTGTCTTACTTGCCTGGCTTTTGAGGAGAAGTTGGATGTAATTTTATCTTTGTTTCTCTACAGGTAATAGTTTTTTTCCTCCTTCTGGTTTTCTTTTAGGAGTTTTTTTTTTTTTTTCTCTTTGTCTTTGGTTTTCTGGAGTTCGAACAGTATATGCCTAGATGTAAAGTTTTCTGTTTTTTGTTTGTTTGGTGTACATCCTCCTTGGTGTCCTCTGAGCTTTCTGGATCTGTGGTTTGGTATCTGACATTACTTTTCTCAGTTATTATTGGTTCAAATATTGCTTCTGCTTCTGTCTTTCTTCTTCCGGTGTTCTTGACATGCATAACTTTTGTCATTATCCCACAGTTCCTGGATATTTTGTTCTTTTTTTCTCTGTTTTTCAGTTTTGGACATTTATATTTTCTTAGCCTGAAGTTCAGAGATTCTTTTCCTAGCCATGTCCAGTCTACCAAAAGCCTGTTAAAGGCATTCTGCATTTCTTGTATAGTGTTTTTGACGTCCGGCATTTCTTTCTGATTCTTTCTTAGAGTTTCCATCTCTCTTCTTCTTATCCATCTGTTCTTGCGTGTTGTATACTTTTTCCACTGGAGCGCTTAGCATACCCATCATAGTTGTTTTAAATTACCACTTTGATAATTCGAACATCCCTGCCATATCTGATTCTGGTTCCAAAGCTTGTTCAATGTCTTCAAACAGTGTTGGTTTTTTTTTTTTTTTTTGCCTTTTAGTGTGCTTTGTAATTTTTTGTTATCATCTGGACATGAGTTACTGGTAGAAAGGAATTCTGGCAAATAGGCCTTTAGTTGTATGGTGGCAAGGTATTGGAGAGGGGAAGCATTCTATAGTTTTATGAGTAGGTCTCAGTCTTTTGGTGAACCTGTGTCTGGGACTGTGAATTCACCAGTGCTTCTCAGTTTTGTTCTTCCTTAGATGGGACAGAATGGATAGAGGGGGCTGGAGTTTGGTATTTTTCTTCCCCCTGGTCAGCTAGGCTCTAATAAAACCCCAGCAGGTTAGGCTCTGGTGAGACAGATTCTTCTAAGGGCAGGCCTTGTTAAGAACAAAATATTACAGTGTATTTCAGAGGCGATTTTTATCCTCCCCAGCTGGAAGCATGAGAAGATTTTTCTCTGATATTCACTGTGAGGACCTGGAAGAACTCCTGGAGGTAAGACCCACAGAAGTGTGGGGGCCCAACTATGACTGGGTTCCACTGGAGTTTGTAACTCTCTGACTTGTCCACACAGAGCCTCCAGCAGTTCATCAATCACAGTTATGGTTTTCCTGCTTTTGTCCTGGTTCTTGCAAAAGTTTTTGGTCATTGATTCCTACTCCGGAATCTCAGTTGTGATTCTCTGTGTTAGGCTGTCTGTCTCTCCAATTTTGGGGGAAGTGGTTTTCCCTGTGACCTTGCTTCTCCAACAAATCTAAGGAGAGTTGTTGATATTCAATCTGTAAAAAGTAAAAAGTTCAGCTTTTTACTTGTTGCTAAGATGGAGTGGTGGCTTCTAAGCTCTTTACATGCCAGACCGGAAACCCAAAGTGTTACACATTTATTTAAAAATATTTCACTAGTGGTATTTCCATATTATCGGTTTTCTCTACAATACTGTTTATTGTGTTTTATGTTTACAAAACCCCCAAAGTATTAATCTGGGTGCACAGACTTCACCAAAATGCCAGAGGGTTTCATAGTATACAAGAGTTTAAGAAGCATTGATCTAAATGAACAGGAAATGAAGGAAATCTTATGTTGGATTCTATTTTGCTGTGTAGTAGGGTATTTCAAATTTGGTAGAGATTTCATTGAATTTTAAGGCAATGGGCAACAATCAATATGAAGCAACTTCTTGAAATAAATTAATTCTGTAGCAACAGATACTTTCTAAGCCCTTTTGTACATGAAACTTACTCTCCACCCGTGCTGAGGCCTGGCTCAGAGCTGCTATAACCTGACCAAGATCTCTCTCAGAGAATGATTGGAACATCAGTGAGAATGGGAAGAGAAAACAGTGGATGAAATGAAGCATGATAAAAATCTGTTAAAGTAAACAACCCATTCCGCAGCCTGGATTTGTAAGCCATTTAGCAACAGTTTCCAGATAAAGAATAGAACACTTGATCTTTCCACAGAAGCCACTCCAATTTTAACACAGATTCTCACTTGATATAGTCTGAGATCCAGAGTGCTGTTTAAAGCAGTTTTTTAAAAGCTCATTGCCAGAATAGGCACTCGGTTATGAATCTGGCCAGTGTCTCTTTCCCAACAGCTGCTCCCAGCTAATGAAGAAATGAAATGTCTCAGTGTTGGCTAGAACCTGGAGAGAGGCACATGGTGGAGAACTCAACACAGGGAGTTTTCATTGTTGGAAAGCCAGGGATCCTCTTTGTTTTTGGCAACGCCTACTGCTTCCATTGGTGAACCTGATGGCATGCTACAGGGGCATTGCTCCATTAAGGCTACAGGCAGAGCCCAGGATGATGCCGCTTTCTGTAAAGGCCAGAGCAAATTAAATGTCTAGCAGGGAAGAATGTGTGTTGACAAAATGGCCCAAGCCCATTTTTCAAAGTAAAAACTAAAGCTGCGCTGTTGGAGGGATATTGACGTGGATCACTGAAAGAAGGTTTAGCTTCAAGGGAAAAAAAGTAATAAAAGGGCACATCCTGTTTCCTGCTTTAGCTTGTCTATTTCTAAAAAGACTAATACAAGAATACACTCTAAGGAAATGGCTTAGTTCCCACCCACCCCCAACTACATAAGTTATATAACAGCGAGGCTTGTATCCTTTGTGAAAAAGAAGTCACCAAAAAGTTTCATGATTTCTTTATTCAAATTATGTTCTTGTTAAAATAGTCGGGCAGAAGAATTTTAGAGTTTTTTTTTTTTTAATCAACAATGTCAATAATCTTCAGTCTTTCAGCTCTTCTTCCCCACTTACCCTTTGTTTCCTGGCCATAGAGACAGAAGTCAACGGAGCTAAAAAAGTCCAAATGATTCTGAGATCTTCTAGCATATTCTCAGTCTATGATAAAAAGAATTTTTTCCTAAGTGAACCTGCATATGTTAAAAAGAAAGAAGAGAAAAACTGAGGAACTGATACATGCATGACTAAAAGATTGTACTTAGGATTTTGTTTTGGTTCAGGTGTGTGGTTTAAGCACTTTTGTTGAGGAAAGGCCAAACAGTTGCTATAGACATAGAGTAATACTATGGTTCATCATTCTACTTCCCCAGCTCAAAAAGTGTGGCTGATTAGAAGAAAAGGAAGGGAAAAGCATAGAGGTTCAGGTACTCAGTAACTTCATTTTCATCTTACTTGCATGGGAGTATTCTACCTGGTGTTACCAGTTTGGGGAAAAGACCATATAAAGTTATTTAAAATTAAATATTTATGAGAAATTTCTATTTTAAAAAATATTTGGAAGAGTAGAAGAATTATGTGCAAGGCAGAGGGGAAAATATGCGATAGATCTGGCAAATTGTTTAAAAATTAAAAAGCTAGAATAAGGAGAGAACATTGCCTGCTTTGTAGACATAATATACACACTTCAAATTGGTTTCATCAGGGCTTTATGTGTTGCTCATGTACCATAATATTCAGGGAAACTACAAACATGGATAGGCAAAAATGATCTTCTTATTTTATCAAAACTCCAACTGAAATTTAGCTTTTCCTTCAATTATGAAGGTAGGTTTTATTAGGTTTTTAAAGGGATTTATGGCACAAAAAGGTTAAAACCTCTGGAATATTGGCATCTTCACCAATAAAAGGGAAAATAAGAGTTTCTCATGTTTGGGTCAAAATATCAGTGTATTGAACTAGTAAATACGTGAATTTAGTAAGACATGTTTCTAAACATCTGATAATGTTACTACATCCTAAATATATATCATTTTAATCTCTACAAATGATATTTTCAATTTTATTCTATTTGTTTACTGTGTACTATAAAGCAGGCATTATACAAGGCTTTGGGGGCTACAGTGATTGCAAAAGCTTCAGCGTTTGGGAGGGTAATGCCGTGTACATGGTGACAGATAAAAGAAGTGATTTTTTTTTTTTAGAGATAAACAGCAATGATTCAGTGACTGAATATTTGGCAGGGAGCTTAGATCCTCATAATATTCATGTATACTTTCCATTTTTTTATAGACACATTTTTTTGAGCACCAACCTTATATAAGGCATGAAGCTGAGGTAGGGGATAGTATTTTGATAGCTGGAGACACCCACACTCACACTTTCTCACACCCTCCAAAACTAACACGCTCTTCCTGGAAATCTCACGCAACCTTACCCAGGTAAAGTAGTTGTATCTCCTTGAATCCCTCATCCAATTCTCCAGATCACTTGCACCAATGCACAGGAGACTGTAGAGTGATTATCACAACCTGTTTAGTCTTCCAGACCATAAATGCAAGCTCGTTTCCCAAAAACGGTGAGCTAGAAGTGTCATCTGGGTCTTCATTATATGCTGCTTTGAAATATCAAGACTTTGTCAGGGTTGGGTAAGGATGATTCATTTGATTCATGGTTCTTATTCAAAAAGGCATACTTAATGGGCAGATATTGGACATTTGACTTGATATGCTGAGTCTCCTGAAATTGCTGATTGCTGAGACAACTACTTTAGCTTAATTTTCAAATGAAAGTGTAAAAGTTGACTTTTTAAAGTACCAGTTCAACTATGACAATATTTTCTAAATAATCAGCTGAGACAATAGAAACTTAAGGTCAATTACCATTTAAGCCTTATATAAGCTAAGCTAATTTCATGTTATGCTTGTTTGCAAATGGGATACTTTTTTTTAAGTCCTTAAGTTATTTGTCACTTAGCATCCCTTGCCCAGGTGAGGATTTACATCTTTTTTCAATACCATAAGGAAGTTCTCCAAGCCCTGGTTCTCATATTCTTTCTCAAGCTAAGACATAAATCAGTGGAACAAGCCTCTTGTTGCCTTCAAGTTTCAGTGTTGTGCTGATTACTAGGCCCTTATCAGTTCTTTCCTAGCCACATGATCTTAGTCAAGCGAATTTTTCTAAAACTCAGTTTTCTCATCTGCAAAGGGGCATAATGATAATGGAATTTACTTCACGGTATTGTTAAGGTTATCAAATGAGATAATTTTGGTAAATAATGAGCAGATTGCCTTCTGTTTATGCCTTATCGTAAATAATTGCCTTCATTATTGTCATCATAATTGTTATTATGCGCTCCAAAAATAAAGCCATCAGCATGTACTTTACCAATTTCCCAGTCTTTTCCCCATCTGTAAATTTATTTTCTCCATACCACACTTACATTATTCAGTTCAGTACCAGAATAAGGTGTATTTCCTCTTGATGAGGTTCATCTTTCCATCTGTGTACTTGACTTTATCTTCTCACATCTCTTTTTTCTAGATCTCATTGTTTTCTGCCTTTTTGTTTCTTTAGTTTATAAACGTAGGCAAATCCATTTTAATTTGAACAAAATAAAACAAAAACACCTCTTCCGACCCTATAGCCTATATTCACATGCCCAACTTCCCTATCTCCTTTTCCATATACATTTCTTAAATGTTGGGGCACATAATCACTGTGTCTTAACTATTTTGAGCTTCTCACTTTGCCCTGTGAGCACACTATCTTACCTCGAGTATTTGCGCAAATTCTTTTCTTGGTCAAGAAAGTCCAGACTTCACTTCTTAGTCTGAGTATCTTTTCCTCACTATGAAAGATTCATGTGGGTGGTTACACCAACAAGAAGTGCTTTCTGACTCTTGTGGGCAGTGGGCATTGGAAACTCCTTTGTGAATCTATGTGCTTCCACCTCTCTGCTACAGTATTTATCCAATGTCTTCTAGCCCTTGTGCCCCTAAAACATGTTTTCTAGAGTTAACTGACCTAAAATACCAGATTGTAGACCTAACCTTCATGATATCTTTTCTAGGGTGTCAAATTAAGTAAAAACTTCAATAAATGAACGAGGAAAAATTCCCTCTCTTTTCTTCCTCAGAGAAAGTACCCATTGATTAAACATGAAAACCTTTAGCTGAGAAATATTAACATAAGAACATTTCATCAATATGCTCATTAATAAATGAGTTATTACATATGTCAAAAGATTAATTGATAAATGGATGGATGTATTAGATTGGTAAATGGTCTGCCAAAAAGGAGAACTGAGTTCTAGTCAACTGTATGAGTCAACTCTGCCATCTCAGAGAATACGTTTTCTTAACGTGTTAATTCATTTTAATTAATATCTTAGTTTCTCCTTACAAATTCCTTTCTTAATGTCACAACCTACAAATACAGAAATAAAACCATTTGTCCTATGTAAGTGACAAAATTGTTAAGAGGTTTAAGTGAGACAATATATGTGAGACCTCTGTGTAAATGGTCATGTTGTCTATAATTACACAATATTGGTATTAGTACAGATGGTTATTATTCCCAAATAATTTTATTCTCTAAAAATTTATAATTAATTGGGTGGTTCTTTCTGTCACTACAGTAAAATCATACCAAGACCTGCCACTGCTTCTGTGCTATATTTCCCTCTTTATATTAATATTTTCAGGGTAATTTAAATCCATACCCTGTATGTCAGAGATATCTGGGCTATAGATTTATTTCTAGTCCCACTCTTTATTATTCTTAGGTATAAATAAATACCTATTATGTTTTTCAATTAAAATTAAAATTAAATTTGAAACTCAATTTAGAGTTGTTAATGGATTTTTTTGGTCTCATTTTACCCTCAAATCTCATCACTTGGAAGGAAGTAGATGTGGTTGGTTGCCTAGCCAACAGCCATTTTCCTTTCTTTATTCTTGGTCCTTATTCTTTATTCATGGTCCTTACATACAAAATACTATTTTTTCTAGGAACCTAACCCAGCATAATTTGCTAGTCCCTTCCCTAGCCCCAGGAGCTGGATCATGATTGTTCTAAGCCAATCATAGCAATCCCATTTGTCTTTGTCAGTGATTGGTTTAAGGCTCAGCTTGTGACTCAGATCTGGATCATGAAACCTAAAAAGGCTGTTGTTGAGAAAACTAAGAGTGTTCTGAGAAATATTTTCTTACCTGATAAAAATAGATAGACGTGAAACGAGAAGCCTGCTTCCTCATTCCTTCTTGTTTTTGGATATTGCTATGAGAGGATGTCTTGACTGGCACTGTGGCAGCCATCCTGAAACCAAGAAGGAAAAGTCAAGGGACTTCAGAAGAGCTGACATTGGCAAACCGCTGACTTAAGCAAACCTGGAACTGCTTACTCCTGACCTTTTATTATTTTAGACAATAAACCCCTATTATTTGATGGGAATAGTAATGGAAAGAATAATAATAACATCAATAATAGGAATAGTCTCCTATTTTTCTAACAACAATTCTATTACAAGCACCTGAAAACATCCCAACTGATACAGTCAGGTTAGCAAGGTTCCTGTCAGACACAGTCTTCCAATTTTTGTAAGATTCACTTACCAGCTGTCCATTATTTTAGACATCTCAAACCATAATTTAGAAATAATTCAGAACACTTTTACTATCATTGATGTAATTTGTTACTCACTTCTAATATCTTATTTTATTGTTGAAAATTGAGATACTCAGTAGGATTAAAGAAATGGATATTGACACTGGAAATGATTTTTATGTATTAATTATTATGTAGTCTGAACCCTGAGTAGGAGAATCAGTATTGTTTTCAACAGAGTGGTAACATGGTGTGATGACTCTAGTGTTCGGTCTAATTGTTAAAACACAATTTTTAAAATTTTTGTTCCATAATTTAACAAAAAATTATTGAAATAAATGGTACTGGGGCAATTGGACATTCACATAGAGAAAAATGAATACTGACCTCTATCTTATGCCATATATGGAGTGTAGATATAAATAGAAAAGGGAAAATTATGAACCTCTTAGAAAAGAATAGAAGACTTTGTGGTAGGTAAATATTTATATAACAGGACACAAAAGCAATAATCACACAGAAAAAACTGGATAAGTAGACATTAAAATGTAGAATTTCTCTTGAGCAAAAGACACATTACACGTGTAAAAAAGCAAGCCAAAGTGTGGTAGAAGATATTTCCAACAAAGATTATAGAGAATTCTTAAAAGTCAACAAGAAAAAAGAGAGATGAAAAATGGGTAGAAGACTTTGAATAGGCATTTTGCACAATAGCATATGCAAATTGCCTACAAATAGATGAGATAGTGGTCAATATCATTAGCTTGTAGAAAAAATGCAAATTAAAACTGCAGTGAGATACCACTGTATACCCACCAGAACAAGTGCAATTAAATAAGACTAACAAAATCAAGTGGTAGTGAAGATTTGGAGAAACTAGAATTCTCATAGACTGCTGCTAAAAGGGTAAATTGGTAACACAACTCTTGGAAACTCTTTGACAATATCTACTAAAACCGAACAATGCACACCTGTTGAACCAGCAATTCCACTCTGGAGTGTCACCAGCAGAAATGTAGACATATGTTTACAAAGAGCATTTTATAGCAGAGCTCTTTGCAAAACACTCAAATTGGAATCAGCCCACATATTCATAAGCAGTAAAATGGATGCATACATTATAGTATGTTCATAAAATGGGATACTAAACAAAAATGTAATATACAAATTACAGCTGCACACAGCAACAGAGATTAATTTCATAAACATAATTTTGAGCAAAGGAAGCAAACATACTGTATGATTCTATTTATATGAAGTTCAATAACAAGCAAAACTAATCTTTGGTCTGAAGAGTTAGAGTAATGACTGGGAGGGAGCACAAAAGAGATTTTTCAGGTGTTGGCAATGTTCTTTTCCTTGCGGTGGGTTTTGATTACGAAGAGTCACAGGATATGCCACTTCAAAAACATGCCACTTTTGCATAAGGATTGTTTTGGGCTGAAAGCAATTGAGAAAAAGTAGATATAAGAAGAGCTCTCTGGCTTCCCACTACTTGCCTGAAATCAGGCCATAAACTTACAAACATGTCCTTCTTCCCCACTCTACCAGGAAGGACAAAAGTTGATTACTAGAGATGACTTTAGACACCAAACTAGAGAAGGCACAAGAGGAATCTACGTAACAAACATTTTTTACCATTAACTTCCCATATATTTGTTTTTCCACAATTTACTACCCCCTGAGACTCAAGATCTTTTTCCATTGTCTAATTGCTCTCTAAAAACATATTGTTCTTTATTGTAAATGGAGAGTAAGCCGGTGTGCTAACCCACGTCTTTGACAATTACTCTTTTCCTAAATGTTCTTCCATGTCTATAGGAAATATACATGTTAGTAAACTGTCTTGTTAATGTTTTTTCTTTTTCTTTTTAAAATTAATTTATATCTTAATTGAAAAACAAAAATTTTATATATTTATGGTGTACAGGTTTTAAAAATTATGTGTACATTGCGGAATGGTTAAATGGATCTAATAGCACAGGCATTACTGTACATATTTATCTTTTTTTGTGGTGAGAACATTTAAAATCTACTGTTAGTGATTTTCAAGGATGCAATACATTGTTATTTACAATAGTCACCATGTTGTACTCTAGACTTCATGAACTTATTTCTCTTGTCTAACTAAAGTTTTGTATCCTTGACTAACAGCTCCCAAGCAAACTCCACCTCACCTGCACCTCCGGTTCCTGGAAACCACCATTCTACTCTCTGCCTCTATGAGTTTGACTTAGTTTCTAGATTCCACATATGAGTGAGATTATGCATGTCTTAGTCTGTTTTGTGCTCTTATAACAGCATACCTGAGATTGGGCAATTTATAAAGAACAGAGATTTAGTTCTCATAGTTCTGGAGGCTGAGAAATCTAAGGTCAAGGGGTCTACATCTGGCAAGGGCTTTTTTTGCTGTTATCTGATAGTGGAGGGCAGAGGGCAAGAGAACACGCGAGAGAAAAGGAAAGAGGTGGTCGAACTCATCCTTTTATCAGGAATCCACTCCCGTGATAACTAACCCACTCCGTCAATGACAGCATTAAGCTATTCATGAGGACGGAACCCTCAGACCCTAATCACATCTTAAAGGTCCCATCTCAACACTGTTGCATTGGGAATGAAGCTTCCAACATGTAAACTTTGGGGGACACATTCAAACCACAGCAATGCGGTACTTGTCTTTCTGTGCCTGGCTTATTTCACTTTACATAATTTCCTTTGGATTCATCCATATTGTCACATATGACAGGATTTTCTTCCTTTTTAATGCTGAATCATATTCCATTGTGTTTATATATTATATTTTCTTTATCCATTCATCCATTGGTGGACACAGATTGATCCACATCTTGGCTATTGTGAATAATGCTGCAATAAACATGGGAGTACAGCTATCTGCTTGACATACTGATTTTATTTCCTTTGGCTATGTATCCAGAAGTGAGATTACTGGATCATATGGTAGTTCTACTTTTAAGTTTTTCAGAAAATTTCATACTGTTTCCCATTGTAGCTCTACTAACTTACATTCTCACCAACAGTGTGCAAGGGTCCCCTTTTCACCATGTCCTCACCAATGCTCATCTTTCATCTTTTTGATAATAGCCATTCTAACAAGTGAGAGGTGATATGTCATTGCAGTTTTAATTTGCATTTTCCTAATGATTAGTGATGTCAAGCATTTCTTCATATACCCTTGGCCATTTGTATGTCTTCTTTTGACAAGTGTTTATTCAGGTCCTTTTTAACTGATTTATTTGTTTTCCTTCTATTATTTGAATGTCCTATATACTTCGGATATGAACTCCTTACAGAGGTGTGGTTTGCAAATATTTTCTCCCATTCTGTAGATTGTATCTTCAGTCTGTTGATTGTTTCTTTTACTGCACAAAAATGTTTTTGTTTGATGTAATCCCAATCGTCTACTTGTGATTTTATTTCTTGTGCTCTTGGAGTTATATTGAAAAAATCATTTTCCAGATCAATGTCATGGAGCTTTTCCCCTATGTTTTCTTCTAGTACTTTTACAGTTTTAGATATCATATTTAAGGCTTTAATCCATTTTCAGTTTACTTTTGCATATGGCATGAGATAAGGTTCTAATCTCATTCTTCTGCATGTAGATTTCCTTTTTCCCAGAATCATTTATTGAAGAGACTGTCTTTTGCCAAGTGTGTGTTCTTGGCATTTTTGTCCAAAATCAATTGACTGTAATTGCATGGATTTATTTCTGGGTTTTAAATTCTGTTTCAATCTGTGTTTTGTTACAGGGATCCCAGCTAAGAACTCAGAAAAGTAGCAGAAAAGTTATTCTCTCCCCTACAATTACATGTTATGTTCACTTTATGTATCAAAATTAACTGATTATTTGTTTACATCCATATACTTTTTCTGAATGTATGTTTAGTTCAACACAAATAACATTTTTAAAATAATTGGAATAGAAGGAAAATACGATAGAAAGAAATATCAGCATTGAAAAAGGAATGGAAAGTAGTGGAAGAGTGTCAAGGGAAAGTAGTCTGGGAGGGGGGTACTTGGCATCTAGGGATCTGCAATCTAACAATGCTGTGTGAGGGCTCTATGGTATCACTTGGTGCCTTTCATAGCCTTTTGTAGATTAAATGCTCCCAGAATCTTCCACCCAGACTTCGGCTCTATTTTGCTGTTGTTGAGAATGAAAAGTTACTTTATTTACTCTAAAGAATTAGGACAATTTAGAGCTATTTATCAGTCAGAAGTAGTCAAATCCTTGACTTATTCTGGTTCTTGGATTGTTTTATGGTTATAAGTCTATTTTATCTCTAGGTAGCACATACTTCTAGATGCATAAATTTAATTTGTAACGCTTGGACTAATTTGCTAGCAAAATGGATGCATTCTCCTAATATACAAAAATACTGTTTTAGATACAGCATATATAATCTATTTGGAATGTAGATAAAGACTTTATTAATAACAAGTTTTTTTTTTTTTTAAATTGTCATCTCTTGGTAACTTTCTTTTCTTTGAACTCTTCCAATGTTAGTCTTTAACTCACATTATTTACCAATAATTTATAGTCCATCTTGAGTTGTTGGCTAGTTTTGTTTTTTCCCCCTAAAACAAAAAAAGTATCATAGTCTTGACTCCCCATCTAGACCATGAACTATTTGGATTCAGTATCCATATCTTACAATCTTTCCAAAAATTCCCTAACCTTGGATTTGACTTATAGTAAGTGTCCAGTTTTCAGTGATTAGTGGCCAGCTACTCTCATGCTTAGATCAGATGAGGAAAGACTGTGGTCTTGGACAATTGGAAGGAAATTTTTTGGCAGCATTTAAGAATAAAACAGGCATTCTTATACTTATATTTTTAAAGAGAATCGAAGAAGTGAACTGAAAAAATCATGACAGTCTCTATGCGTTCTATGGCCTGTGTACATGACAAAAATAAATGATTTAAATAATTAGGCAAATTATTGTTTGGCCTATCCAATAGCAAACAACCCATTTAACTTTTTTTTAAAATTGACTAAATTACCCAATTGTTTCATCTCTGTGTAGCCAGAGCCTGGGTTTCTATTGATGAAACTATATTTTATGCTCATGCTCTGAAACAGCTGTAGTTCAGCAATTTGAAATAACTTAATGAGGTATTGATTGTGTCTGTTCAGCATGCACTGAAACAACGACTAAAATTGTGGAAGGCAACATCATAAACGAAGAGGGAGAAGGAAAGGTGAATTTCTAATGAATACACTAGATGAGTTCCTATCAACTTGACTATTTGAATTGGATGCTTTAGAATTAGAGAAATGAATTATTTAATTGTAGATGAAGAATATGAGTTCATTTTGCTCATTTGGAATTTGGAATCAGAACTGAATCACATGCAGCTCAGGAAACATAAAAGAAAAAACTAGCTCAGATGAATCGTAGTGGCAAGTTTTTTCAAGCCAATTTTTAGTTGTTCAAACCAGAAGAAATGGAGAATCTTAGAGTAGAAATAAGGCTCTAGGGAAAGGAAATAAAAGAATTGTTCCTTTTGCATGTTTCCTAAATACTCTCTGGTGGCTCTTAATAAGCTGCTTGATTGCATGTTGGCTCTGGAGTTGCATGGAGCTCTGCCATAAATTAGGGAGATGGAGAGAATTTGAATGAGGGTATTGCAGAAGGCAGCACACTGGAAACCTCTCCCCCATAGTCCATTTGGCTAAATTATGAATCTGTGGATGCATGGTTGGCATTCTCAGGGCTATCTCCAAGTTACCCAACTTTGCAAATAACTTTCTACAATCACTGGGCCAACAACTATGCTAAACAGGTAAATTTACGTTGACTGGTTACATTTATTTAAACAACTTCCCCAATCCCTTCCCAGTCACCGCCATCTTCTTTCATTAAGAAAACCCAGCCATTGATTATTTGTCTGAATGAAGTAAATATGGTGTTTTCTATGAACATAGAATGAAATAAATATGATGTTTTCTATGAACATAGAGTGCGTCTATTACAAAACAGATGAGAAACAGAAATGATGGTACAGTGGATCACAAGAGGAAATAGTCCTAAAGCAAAGCAGCAGAGATTAGAGGGTTGTAAGGAAGAATTTCCAGAGATGTGCATATGAAGAGGCCATCTGGGTGAAGGAAATCATTGAGGAGAAAATAAACAGCTAGTCCTCTTAGGGCTCTTTAACTCTCGGTGAAATGGGAGGGTTCCCTGGTCCCCCTCACAACAGGGGTGTGGCTCTCTCTCTGTTCACCTGCCATGAGCTCAAACCCCTTATGGGAGGTGGAGCATGCAGATGGGCAGGTGCAGGAACTGTCTAGGGCTGCGTGTCTGTGACTCCCAAAGCCCAAGTGGGCACGTGTTACAGTGTGCTTAAGTGTTGAGCAGCTCAGTGGACCCTCTGCATTTTTGCAAGTGCAGAGAGCAAGTGTGACAGCTTTCTGTATCCCGAGTTCTTGTCCAGCATACTGGAAGAATCGGGTCACACATGGACTTGAAGAACAAATGCAGGGGTTTTACTGAGTAATGGAGGTGACTCTCAGCAGGATGGATGGGGAGCTGGACAGGGGATGGAGTGGGAAGATAATCTTCCCCTGGAGTTTGGCCATCCAGTGGCTGATTCTCCAACAGTCCCCAGCCAAACCCCTCCCAATGTTCCTTCTCTCCTCTCCTTCTCTGCCACACCATTATGCCATTAATCTGCTAGTCTCCTTGTCTCCCCATCTGCTTGTCTGCTTCTGGAGGGTTCAGGGTTTATATGGGTACAAGATGGGGGCATTGTGGGCTAAAAGGCAACTTTTTGGGTGCAAAACCAGAAATACCTGTTCTCACTTAGGGCCCTGGGTATCCAGGCTTGGGGGTGGGAACTTTGTTAGGGAACCACTCTCTTCTACCCAATATTTCCCTGTCTCCTGTCCATATCATTGGCTACTTTCTCAAATTTAAATTTAATTTAGCTTCTTGCTTTCTGGCAGCTTACTTTAAAGTGGTTATGCTCCACTTGGGACATTGGTGATTTTTTGCCTCCCAGAGATATTTGAGAAGATCTAGAGACATTTGGTTGTCACAGCTGGGGAGGGGAGAGGCGCTACTGGCATTTAGCAGAGACCAGGGATGCTGCTAACGTGCTAAAATGTACAAGACAGTTTCCACAACAAAGACTGATTGTGCCCCAAATCTCAAGAGTGACAATGTTGAAAGAAAGAGCCAGTTTTTATGGTCATGAAAGGAAGGACCAATTTATATGGTCATGAACAAACTAATAGGAAATTAGGAAAGACTTAATTTCTGCTGACTAAAGGGAAAGAAATACAGGCAAGGAAAGGCAACGATGTGACAAGATGATTTAATGTCCTTGTCAGGTATGTGTGGTCACATGACATAAATGTCTGGTCTGTGTGGCTTAGAATCACTTTGGCTACCTGCCCAGAGCCTCAGGGTGGTAACTGATTTGCATACAATGATATGTCTATGTAAAATGTGTAGTTGTAATAAATACAAACAATGGTGGGTTTTTAAAATTTTTTTTAAGTGCACCTCTTTCTTCCCGTGCTGGATAATTATCATTTACTGGGTACTTACTACACTCTGGCACTGTGTTCAATACATTTAAAAAAATTTACATTTGGCTTCTTTTTGTTTTAAAACAGAAACCTACGTCAGCTATCCTCATAAGGATAGGTCAATTGTTCCAGAAACAGAAGGAATTTATATTAGGTCCCTTGCTTTTCCACATATATTGTAAATGAGTACAAACGAGGTACAGCTTTGGGATGGAAAGACTTCCGGGGTTTCTGCATGAGGGAAAATGGGCCTTATGCACTTAAAATATTAACAATCCTAAGGAGCTTAAAGGGATTTGCACATCACAACCTTAAACAACTTTGTTGGAGGTCTATTTCCTTAGTCTAAAATTAGAATTTGTCTCTAAGGAGCTCTTCCTACTTAAGGGTCCAGATTCTGTTCTTTCCTGCCAACCAGCTTGAGGTGAGGCTGTCGGGTCATGCACTCATCTGAACAAGATGCAGGATTTGTTGATCATTTATTTCAAGGAAACTGGGAACCTGGTAAAATTGGATGCCAAACTTTTTGAATATGGTAATAGGTGCATCTTTCTGTGATGAGTTTCTGTATCTTCATGATAATCAAAGTAGTCTATGGCTCTGAAAATGTTAGGAACTACTGCAGTGGTGTGTGATGCTAATAAACTCAGGATTACAAGTTTCTACTCTCTGTGGCTATCTGCTGTAAATAGAAGATTCTCTATCCTGTAATCCTGGGCCTCACAATTGATCCTGAGAACTGCATGCAAATGTGTGTGCTGTTAGTCACCCAGTGATCAAGAGAAACAGTATACGTGAATCAGAATCCCCCGCTGCCTCCCCTTCACGTGGTAATTGCCAACAAAGAAGAGTTGTTATGAAACCTCATCAATCAGAGCTACATGTGGAGCTTCAATAAATGACACTCATCTTTTTGTTCGGATGTTGGAGCCAGTAGAGAGATGGGCTAGAGAAGACAGATGGGGAATAAAAGGAAAGTTGGCTTTATTATTGATAAAGTTGATGGGAAAACATGGTTTTAAATGTGGACTGAATTCCTCCTGAATTCAAAAGACTTACTCCAGCTGTCTCAGATTCAGCTGAACAATCACAGGTGAGCTTCTTTCCTTAGCTGATCAGAATGTCTGATTTGCAGAAGGGGACCTCATCTCTGAGGGGGCTGAACCTGCCATTGCTTCCTTCTAATCTTCTGATCTCATCCACCAGCTATTTTCTCCTCCCTGTAGGAGGAGAGTGAAGGGTGGAGGGCAGTTTCCCTCAATAATTTTCCTTCTGAGGTGTTGGATGCATATTCTTTGCTCTTGTGAGAACATAAAGAGTTAGGAATAATTTTCTTTCCCAAATTTAAGTGAATCTCTGCATCAAATGCAATTAAAATACAATCTTGGTGGAGAACTATCTTGAGTGGCTTATTTCAAAAAGTAGAAATAAGAGTCTATCAAGACCATGCAAAACACAAAATGTATTGATTAAAGAGGTTTCCGAGAGACTGCCCATAGAAGGGTGGATATCTTTTGCCAATATCTCGTAAAGCCAAATGAGGAGAGCTAGACCTTTGTAAGGAGAACTATAATTTGCTAGAAGGAAGGGCCTCAAAGTGAGAAGTGTGGGAGTGAGCCTCAGAGAAGTAATCCCCCAGGAAAAACTGTGAGCTGAAGATGGGTCACATTCTGGGAAGGACTTTTACTTGTGTTTTTCTTCTCTAATTTTATCTCTCTTGACTCTACAAAAAGTTCTCTGGATTTCTGTCAAGCACCCTGTGAAATTTAAATGCTTTCAAACTGTCACCCTTCTTAAATAGTAACAGTAATTACCTTTGGGAAAGGTCAGAAGAACCAGACTTTGGAGGCATGGTGTTCTCAAGAGGCGTTGTAACACAATGTCCCAATTTGTCTGGCCTGTCTGTCTCAGTTCATACCCGATGTCCTGGCATAACTATTAATATCCTTCCATTCATTCTCAAGAGTGTCCCAGTTTGGATAATAAATCATATAGTCATTCCACTTTTTCTTTAATGTTTAATTTTTTTCTTTTTTAAAAGAGGAATGGATTTATTGTTACTTGTATAATTAGAATTAGTTTTATCATAGGCTATAACATGATTCTTGCCTCATAGGGGAATCAATTGCCTGTGGTAATAAAAACAAGCATCAGTATGGTGCTTTGCAGCTTACAGAAGACTTCTGCAAGTGCAGTTAAAGAGTTAAATGGAAGGGGTTCAATATATTCTGAATAGATGAGTGAATGGGTGAAGCTAGCACTCTAGCTTCACTCAGCTAATACACTCTCGCTAATACACTCAGGTGTATTAGCTACACCTGAGTGTAGCACTCTAGCTACTCTAGCCTGCTCGCTAATACACTCAGGTGTATTAGCTACACCCGAGTGTAGCACTCTAGCTACTCTAGCCCGCTCGCTAATACACTCAGGTGTATTAGCTACACCCGAGTGTAGCACTCTAGCTACTCTAGCCCGCTCGCTAATACACTCAGGTGTATTAGCTACACAAAAATTGCCAACGTCATTTCATACTCACGTACTTTTGTTCCCACCCAACCTAGCAACTGTATTGTGTGGAATTTTTTCTTTCTTACCTTTTTCTAGATGGATAATGACACTTGGAATCATGCTGGTCTTAACACAAAAAGTTGGCCCTTCTCCCCAACTCCTAATTTGTACTTTCTTTAACCTCTAAGTTAACCTATTTTTCCAGCTTCTATTACAATGCCAGTTATCATAGGCATTACTGTACAAAGTAAGATAAAACATCACCATTTCCAAAACAAACTACTGTGGGGGTTTCTTTTATTTGAATGGAGTCATTGAAGTCTGTTTGTATGAGACCCTCCAGCCCATCTTCCCTGCCATGTTGTGGGGCCCTGCCTGTTATATCCCCATTTATTAATACATTACACAGAAGAGAAGGAAGAACCTGGAGAAGTCAAAAGAGATTGCCCCTTTTCCTTCTTTCCATTCAAACTCAGTCAGGAAAGAGGATTAGTGTGGTGGCAGTGGTGGTATTTGGATTCACATTAGTAGTTGTTTCCAGGACTGGTAGCCTTCCCATAGTCTTCAATTATGTTAGTGTTGCTTTTTAAAATTAGAAAATATTTCTGAACCAGTTGATAGATAGCCATTGTCCCCAAAGTCCTGTAAGTTGTCTTGTGCCCTTTGTTTTTGGCTGTCAGGCACCCGTGGATGTCCCCGGATCCAGCAAATAAGGGTCAACATTTGGCACAGCAAGGGGTACTGAGATCTTGCTTCAACCCGTTTTGAGTAGCTGGTGCCTGTGCCAGGTAGGTTGTCAAATAACCACCCCACTTGCTCTCCTGAATCTCCTCATTAAGGTGCCTACACATGAATTAGGCATGAGTTTCCCTAACTTTAAAAGTAGGAAGCAAACTAGTACTTTCAGATCAAGCTTAATTCTTTTCTGGGGTGTGTGTGTGTGTGTGTGTGTGTGTGTGACAGAGAGAGACAGTATGTGAGTGTGGGGGTATGAGTGTGTGTGTGTGAGTGGTGTGTGGCCCTGTGTGTGTGCATTCATGCATCCAATGGCCCTGACATTGTCTATCTTTTAGAGTGTCCCCAATTAAGATTGCTACTCAACAATTTGACTGTTTTGTTTTCATTGAAAGCACCCTTTAGAGGTAGATATTCCCTTCAAACAAAATATGAGCTCCTATTTGACAGATGGTCATCCAAATTTTGGATAACTTTGGTGATGGAATGTCACTGCCTCGGAGGTCATTTCCCCTTCTGAAGTAAATTACACAGCACAGCCTACACTCATTTCTCAGAAATGTTATTTATTACAAAGAGACACATATGATTACCAGCAACAGGATTAGTCTGTCTTTGCTTAAAAAATACTTCTCTCGAAAATCTTCTCTTAGCCAATCTTTCCATATTTGTATGCATGAGCACTTCATAACATTTGAGAAATGTTACAAACCTAAGGAGACCACATGATTATGATTCCTATCTTGTGACTGAAAAGTATCCTTTGTACATATTTAGGTAATCTGTTATTGAGTAAATCAGTCATTCCTATAAAAGGAATGAATGGATGAATGAACAAACAAAGAACCCCAGGCAGAGTTTTTTTTTTTTTTTTTTTTTTTTTTTTTTTAGCTTTTAAAGAGAATTTCCAAGGATAGAAACTGCATGAGCTCTGATTGGCCTATTTCCATATTTTATTATAGCAATAATGATGAGTTTCTCCTTATGCCCAATTGAAATCTCTCCAGCTTTATAATAATTAAATTTCTTCCTTTACAGCACTCCAGGTAGGTTTCCTTTGTCTGGTTCCATTCCAAGATCAGCCTTTGTTATTGACATGGCAGGGGCAGAAGGAAGAAAGATCTAATATGTATTACAGGAGTCTAGTGTTCTAGAACAGAGGTCCCCAGCCCCCGGGCTACAGACTGGTATCAGTTCATGGCCTGTTAGGAACCAGACTGAAAGTAGGAGGTGAGTGGCCAGTGAGTGAGTGAAGCTTCATCTGTATTTACAGCCTCCCTGCATCACTTGCATTACCGCCTGAGCTCTGCCTCCTATCAGATCAGCAGCAGCATGAGATTCTCATAGGAGCACAAACCCTGTTGTGAACTGTGCATGCGAGGGATCTAGGTTGTGTGCTCCTTATGAGAATCTAATGCCTGGTGATCTCTCACCCATCATGGGATGATGTCTCCCATCATCCCCTTATGGGACTGTCTAGTTACAGGAAAACAAGCTCAGGGCTCCCACTGATTCTACATTATGGTGAGTTGTATAATTATTTCATTGTATATCACAGTGGAATAATAAAACAATAAAGTACACAATAAATTTAATGTGCTTGAGTTATCTTGAAGCTATCCCCCTGACCCCTGGTCCATGGAAAAATTGTTTTCCAGAAAACTGGTCCCTGGTGCCAAAAAGGTTGGGGACTGCTGTTTTATAGAATGCTATTTCCAAATTTATCTTCCCATATAACAAAGGGGAGCATTTTCCTTTATCATTCTACATCTCTGATTGTTTTAATAAATAAAATGCTATTCACTTTCCCCTATAGCAAGTAAGGCCAACATTTTTTCTATACCAGGTGGTATTTCCGTTTGGGATATTCAGAAGAAAGGAAAAGGTTGTCATTACAAACATGTAGGGAAAATTGTTTCCAAATTTTCTAGAAAAGCTATATGTTATAATTAGTGCTCAAACCTAAAAGAAAGAATAATGTATTTTGCCTCTTGACACTCTCACTTCTAATTAAGCCAACTAAGATACTCATGCTCACCTTCCCAGAGTATAATCGGAAAGGCACAGAAAGAAATTCTATCATGAGACTTCTAGTGACAGGACTTTTTATTCTGGTTGTCTAGAGAAATATATTAATAAATTATTTAATGGCAAAGCTCATGATTTTTATTCAACTTTTAGCTTCTACTACTTTGGAAAGGATGCCTATCTGAAAGACTTTAGAGAATCCATAACTTATTCTCTTGCTTTGCAGAAGAGGGGACTGAGGCTAATGCATTGCCTGTAAACAAATATCCTTCCGCAAAGGATTGAGCATTGAGGAACAGTGCCGGACAACATTATTCACCTTTTTATCTATATGTGGGTCCGATCAATCTCCTGCCACCCCACCTCCATGGCTCACCTCCATGGCTCCTTCAGTTAGAAAGGAGGACTACAAAGCATACGATTACTCTGACTTGGTGGAAGTGGCCCCTAAGACTTCCAACGCTTTTTAGTTGAACTCTGTGGTTACGAAATAACCTCTTGGTTTCTCAGCAGGCTTGCCTACTAGGAGAGAATTTCCTAAGCAAATGACAGATGTGGATCATTCTCCTGGTGCAAGATAACAAATAAATCATCACCATTCTGATTTTTAAATGTTCCTGTGAATTTGATGGTTTTGAGGTTCTTTAAAAAATACAAAAACCTCTGTGTAGATTTGAGTTTCCTTCACGGATTCTTTTTAGCATTCCAGGAGTAACAGAAGGTATGGGGTGTTAGAAGAACAGAAAGCAGGGGCTAGAGTGAAATGAAAGGATTTGAGTAACATTTAAGAAGTAGAGACATGGGTGAGAAGAACAATTAGAGTGAATGATTAAACATGTGTGAAAAGGACAATTCAAGGGTGACTTCTTGAACTTTGGCTTTTGGATTCAGCCAACAAAAAATCTGAAGGCCAGACCCTGGACCTGTGTAATTCCTGTCCTCTGTTTTTCTTCCTTTACATAAAGCCCCACCTCTAGAGCCACTTCGCTAGCTGGTCAGGTATCTCTTGCAGAACTTCATTCAGCCCCTACATCACAAGAGGAACTGTGTTCCAGTGAGAATTTTTGTTAATAAAGCCATTCAACCTTCTAGATAGGTTTCAATGTGGGCTGACCATCTTCTGGATTTTACTCAAAAGTGAATATTGCTAAACTGAACATCTAGGGATGATTCTGTCGGTACTACTAATGGCTCTGTCTACATTATGCTAACAGTTGATCACTAACTCATTCAAACAATTGTTCCACTCCAATAGTGGGCTTGAAATTCTGTTATCCCTTTCTGAATTGCCTGTTGTTTGAGGCCGAATTGCATGTTGCCCGTTGCTTTTGTATTGTGAAAACTCAATATATCTACTTCTCTATTGAGTCAGAAGGGGATAATTTGGATTGATATTTTATATTTTAAAATGCCTCCAAGACACTATCTGATTCATTCTCACAACAATTTTGAGAGACAGGGAGGAAGCAGGTAAATGCACATTTCACGTAGTTTTCACTTAGTGGCAAATTTAGTGCTGTTTGGTCAAAGATGAAAAATGAAGAAATTATTCATGTGGAATCTAATTGAAGACCATCATTGTTGGTGACATTTATGACTTGCTTCTGGCAGGAACTTTGTTTGTTGTAGTAATATGAGGAATATTCTACTCTATATTTGAAGGTGACACCATTATCTCCCCCCATTAGTTGTGTGTGTGCTTTGAGATGTTTTTGTAATAGAAAGGACAGATTTTCATTAAGCCATTTGCACTCTCTCTTGACATTGTGACAGTTGACACACATTTCTGAGGGCTGACTTGGGATAAGTATTACAGCTATCACCACAAGCAGAGAAAAACAAGTTTCCTGCCTAGGGATTTGAACTTTTGCCACTGGCCTCATTAATATGGTGTCCTAACCAACGGAGGTAGCCAGGGGCCATGCAATTATAAAACAGCATGAATCAAACCTGGTCTAGGGTCCTGAAATTAAACCTTTGAATATATCCATTAGCTGTGACGTATCTCTATGGAAGAATGTGGCCTTTCTCTAAAGATATTTATGGCAAAACAGTTTGCTGTGATCTTTCATAGAAATTTATTTTTCAAATTTAATAAAGACAGAAACATTCGTGAATCTTGAGGAAATAAAACTTAGTGCTTTGCTAATATTTTTCAATGATATTTATAAATATGTCATTCATCTATGATGATTGCTCTCAATAACTTTTTAATGTTAAGAGCATACTTGAATGACATCTGAATTTATGTTCAGCTATTTACATCTCATTCACATGTAGGAGGGACTAACATTTTAAAATTAGGTCACAAATATCAAAATACTTCTCAAAATGGCAGCTTCATAGAAATGCTAGAAAGTGGAAAAAGATCCATGAAGTTTTTGTAGCCAACACATTTCTTCAAGCTACTTTAAAAACGAAGCACTTCATTATATTATAATTATTAATGATTTACAACCAGTGGTTTTATATGGATATAAAACCATTCTAGGAAGTGAAGATGCTATTGAAATGATGTTATTTTTATAAGCTGAAAGCAGCTTGAGTATTTTGATTGGCAAACAAATTTCTGTGTCTCCCTCACTTCCCTTATTCAATTGGTTATCAGGTCTGGCTGATTTTACCATCCAAATAGTTCTCTAATGCAAAGCTGGTGCCAAGGCCTCTGTGCTGGTCCAGACCACTCCCATGTCTCATGCAAATGATGGCAACAGCTGTCATCTTGTCTTCTGTCCCCAATCCTGCCTCCCTTTACTCGATTTTCTATAATTTATAAAATGCAAATGGAATTATCTTACTTCCTTGATTCAATTCTTTCCAAACATTTCCAATGTTCTTATGATAAAGTCCCCCATTCTTATCATTCCTTCCAAGGAAGGCTTCATACATGGGTGTTCTATGGGCAGTGGGTGTATGTGTGTGTCTGTGTTTGCATGCAGTGTTTTGGGGGAGGTGGTCTCATATTAATAAAAGACCTCATGTTTAGATTTCTTTATTTCTAAAAAGATTACTTCCACAGCCATTGAAGTTTATATACTTGTGTTGAAGCATTCATTTAAGTGCAAACATTTAAAATATCTAATTATTATAATCCTCTTTTGACATTTCTTTATTTTTTAATGTCCTGGTAGCCTAAGGGGCAAACAGATTGAACTGGCCTTGACTTCTGTCAAATGAGAGGCCCTGCTCACAAGCAACTGCATATTCCCCAGACCTCCGG
Organism: Nomascus leucogenys; assembly: GCF_006542625.1. Classification (NCBI taxonomy): domain Eukaryota; kingdom Metazoa; phylum Chordata; class Mammalia; order Primates; family Hylobatidae; genus Nomascus; species Nomascus leucogenys. The sequence continues at coordinate 15,411,379 of NC_044386.1, read as the reverse complement.
GAGGATTTCTTGCTTTGCTTTCCAAATACACCTGCACGTCCTCAGCTCTACATTCATGAATGTGTTTTGTTTTCATAACTATTTGATGCTCTTTCTTGTCTGTCGAACTTCCCACAAAAGTGTTCTTAACAATGTTTTCTCTTTCCTGGCTGAATTCTACTCATATTTTGATCTTTCAGGTCTTAGTTTGACTTGAAGCTTAAACTAAGACAAAAACTTTCTCTTTCTGGAACGTTCATTGATAAAGATAGGTGCTGTTCTTAGGTCTTCATGGGATAGAAGGTTGGGCATGCCTAGCTTTATCACCTCCTTCAATAGCCATTAGGCTTTCTTCCCCAAGGGCTAAACAGAAACCATCCCTTTCAAAAGGCTGCGCCACTGATATCAAGCAACTGCCTGATGCTGCTCCTCTGTTTCCAGTTTTGGCACAATTTACCAGCATTCCTTCCTGATGAGAGATCACCGACCACAAAGTGGGTCTGGCCAGTCTACCGACGATGTGCAGTGAGGGCTTTCACGTCCTCTACTTCACATTTTGACATCAGAAGGCTGAAAGCTCCACCCTTAGATTGTGTTAACATTGTCATTTTTTAAACATGGGTCCTAGGGAGAGGCATGCAACTCAGTTGGGCATGTGTGTCTTTCTCCTTTCGTAAGTATCTGTGACTTCTCCTATAGCTGTTGGAGTATGTACATTCAGCCACTGGGTTCAGCATAAATTCCCGTTTCATCTTGCCCTCCCTCCAAGTGTCTGTTTCCAGCTTCTGGCCAGGAACTACACTTCCCAGCCTGTCAGAATGGTCACCCTCTGGCTGCAACCCTTTATGAGAAATAAAGCTCTCCTTTCCACATTTTTTAAAAAGATAAGTGCTATTATCACATGCCTCTCACTCAACTTTTGGAATCGCCTTACCTAACACCCTATGCTGGCCAGTTCTTACATACAGACGGCTCATGTTTCCCCCATCTAATTTGCAAGCTCTTGACATCCTTGCTCATTCTGGTATTCCTGAAGTCTAGCAGAGAGCTAAGTATCTCACAGGCATTGAATGTGTGTTGATTCCATAGGAGCTGCATGGGGGCAGGGAGTTTGTGTAGTTCACTGCTGTATTCCCCGTGACAATGCGTGGCACAGAGTAAATGCGCAATAAACACTTTATGAATAAATCTCACCTACATAATGGGACAGAAATGACGCCACTGAGATCTTTGGTAAGTACTGTAAATGTTCATTATTCGTGTCAGGAATCAGAGTACAAATGTGGTCCCACTGTAAACATTGACACAGGAAGGGACCAGCCCGCCATTTCTCTGGTCTATCCTTAGAGCCTATCTGTGGTTTGTCCTCAGAAAGCGGAAGCCATGCTTGTCAGCCACCACATTTTTGAACTTCTTTTTTCTTTTTTAATAAATTCACAGTAACTTGCTTCAGTGGGAAAAAATAATTGATGACAATTATCAACAAAAATGGATAGTCTTTAACTCTGTCTCATGAAAACTTGGCTGCATTTTTGCCTAGATAACAAAAGGTTCAAATTATTGAAAAGACAGCCGACCCTAATTAGCTAAGAATACCAGTAGAGCTTCATGTTTAAATTTTTCTACCGTAGTTCTGAATTCGTAAGTATGAAAAGAAGAATGGCTTCCCACATGGCTTTTAGTGCATTAAAAATGGGAAATAACACTTGGATGTTTAAATATGTTTTCCAAGCCTCAGTTTTCTGATATCTATGTCTATGATTTATAAAACTAGGAAATAAATCTAAACATTTTTCCATAATAGGCTGTAACATAGACTTTCAATAAAAGTTGTCCAGGTTCTTAGAAGTTAAGGTCCTTACTGTGTGAGTGTTTAATGGGAATAACAGCTTATAACATCTACTAATACTTGCATCTCTGTTTTTAATTTACTGTTATTTTTACATTTTCACATACATAAATATAATTTAATCCTTATGCTATTTTTAAGCCAAGTATAATTATTATTTTATTTTATTTTATTTTTGAGATAGCGTTTCGCCCTTGTCGCCCAGGCTGGAGTGCAATGGCACGGTCTCAGCTCACTGCAACCTCTGCCTCCCAGGTTCAAGTGATTCTCCCGCCTCAGCCTCCTGAGTAGCTGTGATTACAGGCGTCCACAACCACGCCTGGCTAATTTTTGTATTTTTAGCAGTGACGGGGTTTCACCATGTTGGCCAGGCAGGTCTCGAGTTCCTGACCTCAGGTGATCCACCCACCTTGGCCTCCCAAAGTGCTGAGATTACAGACATGAGCCACTGCGCCCAGCCTATTTCAATTTTATAGAAAAAGAGACTAAAGATTAGAATGGTTAAGTGGCTTGCCCAAGGGCACACAGGATGTTGTAGTGGTGGAGAATAATGTCCTTGTTGTAGCTCAGCCCCTTCCTCTGAGTGTTTCTTGGACTCCAGATAACGACTCCAAAAAGCTGTCTGAATTATTGTTGTGTTACTATTATTTTGCCACATCAGGTATTCCAGGAGACAAGTGAGCTGTCAGGGATGTAACCATCCCTGAGTAGAGTTTCTCAACTCCTATTCAGCTTTCATGTCAACGTCTTTACCAGTTTCATGACTGACCTCCAGACTGGCAAATTTGATGAGAACATTCTCTTTTTCTCTAGTGTTTGAAATTGCCAACTCAACTTCCTTTGAAGAACTTTTCCCTCCTGCTGGCACAATCCAACAACACCTCTGTGATCTGCAACAGCCATATATCAATTGCTTCCCTCACAGCTGTTTTGGCTGTTTCACAGACATTTCCAACTCAGCGTGTCTGACCCTGAACTCATGTCCTTCTCAAGTGTATTCCTACCTGTGTTCTTGAGCTTAATGATCAGTGTCATCGTCACCTTAGCTGCCTGTGTTGGTTAATATTATAGTCAGCCTGGCTAGGCTATGATGCCCACTTGTTTGGTCAAATGTTAGTCTCGATGTTGCTAGGAAGGTATTTTGTAGATGTGATGAACATTTACAATCATTTTAATTTAAGTAAAGTAGATTACTCTCCATACTGTGGGTGGTCTCATCAAAACAGTTGAAGACCTTAAGAGTAAAAATTGAGAATTCTCAGAGAAGAAGAAATTCTTCTTCAAGGCTGTAACATAAAAATGCTGCATGGGTTTTCAGCTTACCTGGCCAGCCTAATGGATTTCTGACTAGCATCAACTCTTACATGAATTTCTAGCTTGCAGTCTGCTCTACTTAAAATCTTTCTCTCTCTTTCTGTTCAATTATTTTCTGAACCATTGAACCATCGGAGGGTAAGTTAAAGTTTTAGTTTACTACTAGATACTTCATGTGTATTCCCTATGAGCAAGGATGCTCCAACTACCAAAATCACTGATGCAATCAATACTGTTGTTTAAGTCACTGTCCATTTAACATTTTCTAATAGTCCCAATAATGTCTTTTGTAACCATTTTTGTTTCTGACTCAGAATCCATTCCAGGGTCGTGCATTGCTTTTTAGCTGTCGTGTCTCTTTAGTCAGTTCCTCAGCAACCCTTTGTCTTTTATGACCTTGGCAGTTTTTAAGAGTGCATGTCAGTTATTTTGTAGACTATTACTCAATTTGTTTTTGTTGTTGTTTCCTTGTGATTAGATTCAAGTTATTTATTTTTGGCAGGAACATGACAAATGTGGTATTGATTGTGTCCCAGAACATTGCAATAAATAGTTTGGAGCCCAGCACATAAGGCTCCTTTGACCTCCCTGACTCCTATATCCCTCCTACTTCCCATCCCAACTTGGAGATAACCATTATTAAATATGAAGCCTCCAGTCCTTTTAAAATATATTTACAAACCTATGTATGTATTAAGAGACAATCTGTAGTATTATTCTATGCTCCTAAAGTTATACAAGTAGCTATACATACAAAATGTCTGCATGTATCTGAGGCCCATCCTTGATGATGCATGTAGACCTTATGTGATTCCTTTGACCAGCCTCCAGATTGTACAGTTTCATGTGGGCCAGGGAGTTTTTCCAGGTGTCTAGAATGTAGATTCCACAAAATCATATCTATTTTGTTTGTTACTATGTCCCAAATCCAGGGTCGTTCCATCATAGGTGCTCAATTAATGTCTGCTGAATGGACTGGAATAAAGTGCTTTGATCAGAGGAATCTTCTAGGCCAAGTCTGGGGCAGCTCCCTATACAGAATTCTATCAGCAGCCAGAGGACTTATTGATCCCAAAGGTTGTGATGTTTGCTCTTGTGTTCTGATGATTATGAGAGTTCTGATAGATAAAATCATCTTTCTGAAAGTTTCCTTAAAAATTTATTTTTGAATTCACTCTGAGAGGGCAGAATTGGTAATCAAGATTAACATAAGTTGTTGGATGCACACACTTCTTTACTGTGATAAAAGAACATTATTAGTATTTGAGAACAGCAAGTCTCCATATATTGCTGCTATTAAAACTTCAACACAAAGCTTTTTCAGGAAGTTATAATGATCAGTGAATGACTTAATGAATGTTGAACTGCAGGCTATTAACCCTGACTCTGACCTCTATTGGCTATGAATTAACGCAGAGATGTAGGCTGCTAAGAAGGGATCAGAGTAAATATGGGGAGTAATGAAGCTTCAGTGGGTCCCTAGATTTTTGCATTTGTCATTGTAGTAACCTGTGTAATTGCCAGAGAGTTGATCACTCTGAACTTGGGAAAAAATATTTTTTATTCTTTGATTCTTAATTTGCATGTGAATGAAATGGGGCACATTTTTCCTTCTCACTTTGAAGATAGTAGGAAAAAAACCAGGCTTCAGTAGAGGTAAAATTGATGATAGGGGAAAGCAACCACATGCTTTCAACCATGTAATAGAATTGTCTGTGGGAAATGACTTAGTATTTATGTTTTCCCCATATAGACTTCTATAATTGGCCAAGTGCAGACACAGATGTTTTCACCTTCCCACAAGAAGCAGGCAAAGCATATTTCTCCTAATCAACAGAATATCAGATTAGGTAGCATATTGTTCAACTCTGACATGTCATCAAATGCAATACTCTTTGAATATTTATGAAGCATCAGGAATTCTATTGGTCAACATATTTACTCTGTAAGATTTTACATTTGTAGTTTGTAGATTTTGAACAAAACAAAAACCACTCCCCAAAGGTGATTATTTGAAAGCAAATTTCCCTGTTTCAGGAACCAACTCTAGTCATTTTGATTACATTTCCTAACTTTTATTGGGTTTTCCAGTGTAGGATTCTAGCATTCTGGATACTTTTTATGCCATTTTTCATTAGGAAGAAAGGAAGGAAGGAAAGAAGGAAAGGAAAGAAAAGAGAAAGAACAAAAATATGTTTTTTCTATTTTTATAACTTTTATTTAAGTTCTGGGGTATATGTGCAGGTTTGTTACATAGCTAAATTTGTGTCATGGGGGTTTGTTGTACATGTTATTTCATCTCCCAGTTATTAAGCCTAGTAACCATTAGTTATTTTTCCTGATCTGCTCCCTCCTCCCAGCCTCCACCCTCAGTAGAGGAACCAACAGCCTGAGTGTCTGTTGGTTCCCTCTATGTGTCCATGTGTTCTCATCATTTAGCTCCCACTTATAAGTGAGAACATGCAGTATCTGGTTGTCTGTTCCATATCTGATTGTCTTTTCCTGTGTTCATTTGCTAAGGAAAATCACCTCCGGCTCCATCCATGTTCCTGCAAAGGACATGATCTTGTTCTTTTTATGGCTGCATAGTATTCCATAGTGTATATGTACCACATTTTCTTTATCTAGCCTACCGTTGATGGGCGTTTAGGTTGATTCTCTGTTTTTGCTACTGTGACTAATGCTACGATAAACATACACATTCGGTGTCTTTATGATATAATGATTTATATTCCTTTGGATATGTACCCAGTAATGGGATTGCTGGGTCAAATGGTAGTTCTGTTTTTAGCACTTGGAGGAATCACCACACTGCTTTCCACGATGGCTGGAATAATTTACGTTCTCACCAACAGTGTATAAGTGTTCCTTTTTCTCTACAACCATGCCAGTAACTGTTATTTTTTGACTTTTGCCATTCTGACTGGTGTGACATGGTATCTCATTGTGGTTTGGATTTGCATTTCTCTAATGATCAGTGATGTTGAGCTTTCTTCATATGCTTGTTTGCCACGTGTATGTCTTCTTTTGCAAAATGTCTGTTCATGTCCTTTGCCTACTTTTTAATGGGGTTGTTTTTTTCTTTTAAATTTGTTTAAGCTTCTTATACATGCTGGATAGTAGACCTCTGTCGTGTGTATAGTTTGCAGAATTTTCTCCCATTCTGTAGGTTGTCTGTTTACTCCGTTGATAGTTTTTTCTGTTGTTTAGAAGCTCTTTAGTTTAATTAGATCCCATTTTTGCTTTTGTTGCAATTGCTTTTGGTGTCTTTGACATGAAATCTTTGCTGTTCCTATGTCCAGAAGGGTATTGCCTAGATTGTCTTCCAAGGATTTTGTGGTTTGGGATTTTACATTTAAGTTTTTAATCCATCTTGAGTTGATTTTTGTATATGGTGTGAGGAAGGGGTCCAGCTTCAGTTTTCTGCATATAGCTACCCAGTTATCCCACCACTATTGAATAGGGAGTCCTTCCCCACTGCTTGTTTTTGTCAGCTTTGTGGAAGATCAGATGGCTATAGGTGTGTGGTCTTATTTCTGGGCTGTCTACTTTGTTTCATTGGTCTTTGTGTCTGTTTTTGTCCCAGTACCATGCTGTTTTGGTTACTGTAACTTAGTGGTATATAGTTTGAAGTTGGGTGGCATGATGCCTCCAGCTTTTTTCTTTTTGCTTAAAATTTCCTTGGCTATTCAGTCTCTTTTTTTGGTTTTGTTGAATGTAGCATTTCTTAAGAATAATGACACAGAATTTTCCTTGTCATTTAAAGACACAAGACAGAGTAATTGTCAAAGTCACCACCACTTACATTTGAGAGTGCAGCACTTGGCGCAGTGGCTGGTCAGTCTACTGAATTTAAGAGAATGTTTTTCTTTGTCCTCATGAAAGTAACTACTCAAACAGCAAAGAATTAATATTAAATTACCTAAAAATTTTATTAAACTAGGAATAAACATTGGACATATCAGTAAAAGTCTGCAGGGATAAAGTAATGTTATAATCAGAACTTCTTCTTCTTCTTTTTTTTTTTTTTTTTTTTTTTGCTGTCACCTTTGATTTTCAAAAAGCAAGGAGCATCCCAGTGGCAAAGAGCATGGCCAGCAGCCAAAACTTGGTTTCTAATAACATTCTCAAATGAAAGGAACCAAGGCTTTGGAGAACTGGCTGATTCTAGGACTGGGGCAAGAAATATACGAGATGAAGCTAGAGCATCTGGAAGCATTAGAAATCAAGGAACTTTCCTCCCTTCCCCACCAAAACCCCACAATAATAAGATATGTCAAAGATGCACAGAAACCAACTGGAAGAGTTCCTAATGGCCAAAACTGAGACCTTTTGAGCAATAAAATAAATAAAACAACATTTGATTGTAATTCAAAGTATAAAATAAGTATCTGTGAGTCCATACTGGTATAAATAAAATGACGAAGTAAATTAACAAATGGGGGAGAGGAGACAAATCTGTGCAGAATAATTCCAGATAATCTACACGGGTACTTCACCTTAAGGGAGGGAGAGCATAGCTTCCCATTCCTCAGGTGTAGGCTGCAAATAGTGACTTCCTTCCAGTATGGAAAGTTCAGTATGGAGAGGAATGGGGTAAAAGAACAAATTTACTATGGGCATATCTGGTAATCAAGGTCAGTATCAACAGCAGAAAATCATGTTGATGGTATGTGATGTGATAAAAATGGCACTTTACCTCTGTGGTCTTCTTCTCCCAAAACGAGAATCCCAGTCTTATTATGAGAGAAATATAAGACAAATCCCAATACTGGAGAGGTCTACAAAATATCTGTTAAGTTCTCAAAACTGTCAAGGTCATCAAAAGTAAGGAAAGTCTGACAAATAGCCACAGCCAAGGGGCGTTTAAGAAGATGTGATGGCTACAGGCGATGATGTATTCTTGAACAGGAGAGGAACAAGAGGTTAAAACTAAGGAAATCTCAATAAAATATGAACTTCAGTTGATAAGAACGTATCAATATTGGACCATTAATTGTAACAAACCTACCATACTAATGTAAGATGTTAATAATAAAAAGAAACTGAGTGTGGTGCATGCAAAAGTCCTCTACTCTTTTTCATTTTTCTATACGTCTAAAACAGTTCTAAAAATAAAGTCCACTTTTATAAAAGGCAGGAAAGGTGTTTGTTAAATTGCAAAATGACAGAAAGTCTGGGACTAGGGTGAAACAAGGGAAGCACTAGCTTCAAGTATAAAATTAAAGTCAGCACCAAACCCCCATGAATCAGCATAAATATTTCACTGTGATATTTTTAAAAACAAAATTAATGCAAAAAAAATTATGATGAACCAAGTGTCAAAAATTTAAATGAAGACAGATCAGAATCAGTGGCAGGGACCCACAGTGGATCCTGAAGCAAAAGGAAAAAATTAGTAATGTAGGTCAGATACTAAATGTGTTTCCATTTGAAATTTTGATATTTTGTCTATCCTGGATGTTTTACAATTGTTTGATTTGTAAAAATATTGCCATAAGGTATTACTTACATTGATTCCTGAGTTTTTTTTTAATACTTTAAGTTTTATGGTATATGTGCACAACGTGCACGTTAGTTACATATGTATACATGTGCCATGTTGGTGTGCTGCACCCAGTAACTCCTCATTTAACGTTAGGTATATCTCCTAATGCTATCCCTCCCCCCTCCCCCCACCCCACAACAGGTCCCAGTGTGTGATGTTCCCCTTCCTGCGTCCATGTGTTCTCATTGTTCAATTCCCACCTATGAGTGAGAACATGTGGTGTTTGTTTTTTTTGTCCTTGTGATAGTTTGCTGAGAATGATGTTTTCCAGTTTCATCCATGTCCCTACAAAGGACATGAACTCATCATTTTTTATGGCTGCATAGTATTCCATGGTGCATATGTGCCAAATTTTCTTAATCCAGTCTATCATTGTTGGACATTTGGGTTGGTTCCAAGTCTTTGCTATTGTGAATAGTGTCACAATAAACATACGTGTGCATGTGTCTTTATAGCAGCATGATTTATAATCCTTTGGATATATAACCAATAATGGGATTGCTAGGTCAAATGGTATTTCTAGTTCTAGATCCCTGAGGAATCGCCACACTGACTTCCACAATGGTTGAACTAGTTTACAGTCCCACCAACATCGTAAAAGTTTTCCTATTTCTCCACATCCTCTCCAGCACCTGTTGTTTCCTGACTTTTTAATGATCACCATTCTAAATGGTGTGAGATGGTATCTCATGGTGGTTTTGATTTGCATTTCTCTGATGGCCAGTGATGATGAGCATTTTTTCATGTGTCTTTTGGCTGCATAAATGTCTTCTTTTCAGAAGTGTCTGTTCATGTCCTTCGCCCACTTTTTGATGGGGTTGTTTGTTTTTTTCTTGTAAATTTGTTTGAGTTCATTGTAGATTCTGGATGTTAGCCCTTTTTGCTTAGAGTTTGTGCTCAGATGAGTGCCTCACTCAGCCCTAAGTGTCTGTCATGCTTAGACTTCATCCCCCTCTGCTCCAGCCACAATGGTTCCTTTGCTCTCCCTGGAACATCTTAGGCGTGCTCCTTCATTAGGGGGTTTGCACTGGAATCCTCTCTGTCTGAAATGCATTTATTCCTGAAAAACACATAGCTTGGTTCCTCAGCTCTTCTCAGTTTATTGCTCAAATAGCACTTTATCTGAAATGTCTCCTGTGGCCACTCTACTCAAATATAGTGTCTCTCGTAGTTCCCAGTTTTTCTTTTATTGCTGTCTTTCTCTTTTAATCTCCATGGACTAATCACAATGTAAACTACTTTGTATTTTACTTACTTTTACAAATTTATTGTCTGACATCTACTAGATTGTAATCTTACTGAAGGCGGAAGTTTTGTTTGTTTACTAATTTTGTCTATTCTGTTTCCTGCCTGATGCATAGTAGTTTCTCAGCAAATATTTGTTGACTATTGAATGAATAAGTAAGTAGTTTAACCACCAGCAGTTCCACTGAAAGCCTTGAAGGGGTCACATTGGACTCAGATAGACATGAAATGTAAAACATTTAAGAATCTAGTAGAATAGACTCAGTCTGAAAGACTAATTGAAGTTAAGGAAAGTTTCTGCAGAATGATGTTGGTTGTCATCATTAATTTTTTTAATATTGAAAATCTTTATTTGTAATGATCTTCTGCAAGAAAACAGTATCTGACCAGGATGCTCCCAAAATAACTTGAAAAAGAGATGTCAAAATCGATACTATAGAATTCCAACATATCTGGAATCTGAAAATACACTTAACTAACAGCAAGTGAGGAAAATGTTGACTTATTTATTGCTATTGGTGTTATTGATTTTACAGAATTTATCCAGCAAGGACAAAAAGTTGCTAGAAATGTGAAAGTATCTGATTCTGTTAACTCAAAAAAAGTCTCACTGATTGTCTTCTTCCCCCCCAACAATAACATAGTTCAAACAATTAAAAAGTGTAAGTTGTAATACAACAAGCATTCAGATTCTTCCCAATCAGTATGTCAAATCATACTATTTTTCCATATTTGCTGACGTTTTCCTTTGTGTTTGTTTCCCCTAAGAAATAGACCCTAATTGATGTGGTAGATCCTGTACTTCTCCTCATTTTCCTGATCCTTACTCACTGTCCAGTTTTCTTTCCTAAATTTGCTTTTAATCACACCCCTGTATATTATTATACTTTTATTACTATGTATGTATCCATAAACCATTTATAGTCGCTTTGCAGATTTTAAAACTTCATTCTGTATATGTTCATCAGAAACATTTTTCCGTTGTTAAAAACTACGCTTTTTTAGAGTCATCATGTTGATACATGTGGCTTTGGCTGCTGTCAGTTTCTATTGTATAAATACACCTTTTCACCATCATAAGCAATGCAGCACACATTATTCCTTATACATATCTCCTTATGTCCACAAATGAGAGTTCTCTAAGACTGCTGCCCAGGGGTAGGTCTGCGTATCCTCCACTTTACTATAAATTGACTGATTGTTCTCCAAAGTAGTTATGTCAATAATGGGCATTTTCCATTAGATCATGACATAGTTTCTATGAATTTGCTTTTTGTACAAATATGATACCATCCAATCTGATTACTCACCTCATGCTCCACTGTTTTTTTTCTCAGTGACTTCTGACTCTATCTGGAAAGCTCAACATACTCAAAGGTTAAAGTTTTATTACAACGAAACAGTTTCTAAAGAATTTGACATAGGTTCTAAAAATAATTTCATCAGAGGAGCTCAACAAATATTGTAAGCAATAGTATTACCACTTGAATCAGTATGTGTTTCCATCACCTATAACTCTGATAGACTATGTCTCATGTTAAGGTGCAAGTGTATTGTTTGTTTTAAAAGGTCATCACTTAACAGACATATTAGTAGAGAAGGATATAGAAAAAGCTTGGAATAGAAGACAAATGAATATACCTTAAAACCGATTTAATCAGCATCACCTGCAGATCCTTCTTTTTACCTCAAGGGTTGTAAACCTGAGAAAGGGAAGAAAATGATTCTTGGTGCTCCAATTAAAGCCAAATTTATTGGGAGCATTCTTGGGAGAATTGGAAAAGCAAGAAGTTCATCATTTGGTCAGCCTTCTTTGCCTCTGGCAATGTTCCCCACATCCCCCTCCAGCTGCCCATCCACTGATGCTTGAGGTGGAGACAGGTAGGAAGAAAAATAATAACAACAAGAATAATAATGGTAATGATAATAATAATAGTAACCAACTGTGCCCTGCTTTTTGGGGGGCAACTTTTATTATATTGCTTCGTTTAAAACAAAAGTAAACTTTCTGATTCCTCTTTTTAGCCCCACCCCATGCCATTTTTTCTCCCACTGTTCTCGATTCTATCATCTTTCCCTTCTTTTCACTTTCCCCTCTGTCCTCAAAGTGAAAAATGACAGGCATAGGACAAGCAGGTGGAGGCACACGAGGATGGAAAGATTATATCCATGACCACGCTTGAATGAGGCTGGGAGAAGGACACAGTCTTTTCCTTCACCCCAATGTTTGCTCCTCTGGAGGGGTGCAACATCCTTTGTCTCACTCCTTTTAAATCATTCACCCTTATTTCACCCAGTGTCTTTCTGGGTTAAGCAATGACTATTGCCCTCTGAGTCTTCTCTTTCCACCCACAAGAGTGTGTTACATTTCTTTCTGTGCCTTTCTGTAGTGGGAGACAACCTGCTTAGACAGCTGCTAAGAAAAAGTCTTTGAAATAATTCGTTCTCAGTACAAAAGGCCTATTAGTGAACAAAGTACTATGGTAAAAAGCATCACTTTAATTCAAAAGAACAGAGTCCAGCTGTCAACCTACAGCTGCTGCCATTTCCCACATCCAGAAAGTGAGATTCAGGAGGTCATTTGGTAGAAAATGACTTTGTCAATATCATGCTTAATACCACCACCGTGGCCGAGTTCTACTCTCCTATTCTAAAGTACAAATGGACTTCGTAAAAATGCTCAGGCGGATGGAGGTTCACATTTTTCAGGACTTTAATGGAATTCCTGAACTCGCTTTTCTCAAAGTAGTAAGAGCACCTGACCTCAATGGACTAGCCGTTTAGAAAAAATATATCCAGGCTCCCCAGCTCTGCAAACACTAATGGGAAGAAACGGGGTAAATTAAGGGATTTATCTTGGTGTGTTCAAATGATTGAAATGATGTTGCTCGACTTTATGTCACTCACATAATGAGTAGGGAAATCGCTTAAAATGGTTCCCTGAATTTTTCTTGGTATGAACAATATAAGCGGCTTTCCCTCCATAGACTTGAGAAGTGGTTGGGTTAATCAAAATACATTTATTAATTGCTGACCTCATGCCCCGCATCATGGGTGACTCTCAGACAAAAAGCAACTCTGAAATCCTAGTCCTTTTACCTAGTAAGTGTTTTACCAAGTGTATTACTTTCCTAGAATGGAAGTAACAAATCAACACAAACTGGATGGCTTAAAAAAACAAATGTATTTGTTCAGAGCTCAGAAGATCAGAAGTCCTAGATTGGTTCCTTCAGGAGGCTCTGAGGAAGAAGCTGTCCATGCTTCTCTCTTAGCTTCTGGTGGCCGCTGGCAGTCCTTGGTGTTCTCTGGGTTGCAGATGTATCACTCCAGTCTCTGCCTCCATCTTCACATTGCCTTCTTCTCTTTGTGTCTTTGTGTCCTCCCCTCTTATAAGGACACCATTCATTTGGGCCAACTCTAAATCCAGGATGAAATCAACTTAAACTAATTATAGTAGCAAATATCCTATTTCCAAATAAGGTCCCATTCTGATGTTCCACGTGGATAGGAATTTTGAGTGGACACTAATCAACCCACTACAACAACCAAATATGCAAGAAACAACCTCAACAACACTTCCTAAAATACAGCCTAGGGGCCAGTGGTAGTTCATAAAAATGCTCTGTGCATTTGCTCTCTGCTGTTCTGTGAGCTTCTTGTGCTCATGGGAAAAACACATAATGATATACCTCTGTCATCTGTACCAATGCCAAGCTCAAGCCCAGGGGAGCTGAGAAGGAGACTGGATCATCCATACACTTAATGAGAGTATCAGGTCTAATTATGATGCATTACAAGCCACCAGAGATCTAAGTGTCACAGGACACTGACTCCCATACATCTCCAAACCAGATGAATCACACAGTTCTCTGAATCTGCAACCCACTGGTATTAATGGTCAGCCATTAGCAATATCCCATATCTCAACCTTTTCTCTGTATGACCCTTCACCTTCTTGATTCAACTGAAACTCATTGTCTAAGGATTCTTATTCACCTATAAACTACTCATATGGTGCTTTTCTTTTTTTCTTGTACATGCCATGTGCCATGTGGCCTGAGGATGTGTTTGATTGCTGCTTGAACACAATGTCTCCTCTCTTCTTCAAAATCCCTAAACCCCTCATCAGAATCCATCACCTGCTACCTTTCCTAGTTGTGGTCATCCACCAGGATGTAGACATTTACATCCTCACTGAGGTTTTTATTCCCTGGTTCATAGTCTTTTTTTCCAACACTGTTCGTGTTTATCTCAACATTTATATACATGATCCACCTAATATCCTAGCATCTCACTACCTTCACCTTACTTCCAGAGATCTTTTCCCCAGCCTCACTACAACTACTCTTCTGAGTGCAGTACAGTGGAAATGAAATGCGAGCCACAAATACAAGCCATATGTGTAATTTTCAATATCATAGTAGTTGCACATAAAAAGTAAAGAGAAACAGGTAAAACCTACTTTTAGTGGAATATTTTATTTGACTCAATATACCCAAAATATTATTTAGACATGTAATAAATATGAGTATTAATGATACACTTTAAATTTTTTAGCAAGTCTTTGAAACTTAATGTGTATCTTACATTTGCAGTGTATCTCAGTTTGAACTAGCCATATTTCAGTTCTCAAGAACCACAGGAAGCTAGTAGTCACAATATTGTGTAGCTCAGCTCTGGAGAACGGTCATACACTAGGTCTTGTTATAACTGTTAAGTGAACACCATCATCATCCTGACTTGAAGGGGCTGTACCTGGACTTACCTCCTGACTTCCTCACTTGTTAACCCTCGAACTCCCAGCCCAAGAATTTTTATACTCAATGAAGACCTCCCTTATCTAATGTCCATACTTTTTCTATTCTTTCCACTCTCTCTACTCAATCTATAGAGCATTCTATAGATATATACAGCTATGTATACCATTTTAGCTATTCCTTTTTTATCTATATTCTGCCTATTCTAATAACTCTTTTACAAATAGTCTGTCCCTTGCCCCTCTCCTTTGCACTTGACCAGTAAAATGCTCTCTCTAGTTAGACCCAACTCTTGACCTATTTGCTGTACGCCTGCACCAGAACAGCTGACTGTGGCTAGAGAAAACATATGACCACAAGAATCTTAAGTGGGAATTCAGAATTGCCTTGAAATATACTGCATTTACCCATTCAATGACTTCTCCCATTCTCTGAGACAGCTGTTGACATGTTCTCCTCTCTTCTCAAGCTGATTATCTAACTCTTCATTTTAGTTAGAAAATAGAAGCAATCAGAGGAGAACAGCCTCATTTTGCTACAGCAAATCTATCAGTCTAATGGCATCTAAATCCTGCTACTTTGCTGGTTCTCCTGTTGACAGGATGGAGACAGACTGCTCCTATCTCAGGCCAGCCTCTCTTCCTGTGCTTGGATCCGATTCTGTCTCACTGACTCAAGGACTTTGCTCCTGCAACTATTGTCCCTCTCTTTCCTGCATTATAACAGTTGCTACCTCTCCATTGGATCCATCTCAGCCACATACCGAAAGGCTACAATGAATCACAAGTTAAAGCAAAAATTCTTCGTAGACCTCAGAGTCTCCTCCAGCAACTGTCTCACTTCTCTGCTTAACTTTGAAGCAAAATTCCTTTAGGGTGTTGTCTGCATTTGCCACCACTAATTCTTTGCCTCCAATTTCCTTTTTAGTCTCCTCTATTTAGGCTTTTGTCCCATATTCACTCACCATTCCCACTGGAAATTCACTTGTTAAAGTCACCAAATGATTTTCATCTTGCCAGAGCCAATGCAAAATTCTAGATCCTCATTTTACTCAAACATTTGGCACCTTTGACACTGCCACTGTACCCCTTCTTGAGACACTTTCTTTATTCGCCTTCTATGATTCAACTTTCTCCTTATCTCCGCATTGACTGCTTCCTTTTCACTTTCTTAACGGATCCATTACTTCTTTTTTTCCTGTTAATTTTGGAGTGCCCATGGCTTAGTTCTCAAAACTCTTCTCTCTAGCTGATCCCATTAAATCTCTTGAATACGTATATGTGGTGATATTGCTAATATTTTTTCCTCTCTCTGAGCTCTCTCCTGAGCTCCAGACTCTTAAAGTCCAACCCCCCATCAACATCTTCTCCTTGAGGTCTGAAATGTATCTCAAATGTAACCTTTTCAGCTCAAACTTTTGATTCATCTTCCCCAAACCACTCTTCCTCCAATGATTCATGTAAAAAAAAAAAACACTACAATTTGACTCCTGATTCCTTATTTTCCCTCAGATTTCATTTCTAATCCTTCAGCAAAGCATGTATGTCTACCTCTAAAATATGTATGAATCCAGCCCAAATCCTATCATTTCCCCCTTTAGCTCTCTGGCCTAAGTCACCATGGTCTTCCTGCCCTATTCCCATAACTCCCACAAGGTGAACCTTTGAAATGTAAGTTAGATTTCTTCCAACCTAATCTGTGTCTTTCTATCACACATAAAATAAAATCCCAATACTATAATATGGGCTGTAAACCCCACCCATGTCACTGACCTCATCACTTACTGTTTTTCTCCTTTGCTTATTCCAGTCCATCCACACTGATTTTCTTGCTGATATTTGCATGTACCAAGGTTACTTCTGGATCAGGGATTTATACTTTCTAGTCCTTCTCACTTGTTCTCAAAGATTTTTTTAGGTCTCCTCTCCAATGTTACCTTCCTGACCACCTTAGCTAACAAGTAAACAAATGGCCACCCCCAACACTGATTTTTATTTTAGTCTTGATTTATTTTGACTTGTAGCACTTATTGGCACCCAAGGTTACATTCTATATTTATTTGTTTACTTGTTTATGTTTGGTATCCTCTTCTAAAATTTTAGTTAGATACATGTATGGACTTAATCTATTTTGTTTATTGGTATATCCTTAGGACCTAGAATGAGACCTCAATGCTTGGAACATAATGGATGCTCAGTAAGTAATTACAGAAAAAATGAATGACTCTAAGACATATTTTTCTCATAATGGTCCTTTATACCATAAATTATCACTGTAAAGTTTCATGTAATTTATGTGCCAAATCATGTTTGACAGAATTACAATTCTATAGGTCAGAAGCTTGTAATCATAAGGATAGCAAGTAAGATAGGCATAGGTATCACTCTTTGCTTCAATTCGATCTAAAATTCTATATTCTACTCGTTAATGCTTTTAATGTGACAGTGCCCATGTTTTAGTTTCTGACCTGAAAGAACAATGGACCAGTGATATTACCTATTTTTTAGACAACAAAGTTACATTTTTGGTTGTGTTATTTGACCTCATCTAAAAGGAAAAATTACACCAACAGGAGAAAATTTAGTTGCAGGAAAAATTGTTCAATGGCAAAGGAATGGCTAACTGTCGCTATTTCTAGTTTTTTTTTTTTTGGTGGAGTTTCACTCTTGTTGCCCAGGCTGGAGTGTAATGGTGCAATGTTGGCTCACAGCAACCTCCTCCTTCCGGGTTCAAGTGATTCTCTTACCTCAGCCTCCCGAGTAGCTGAGATTACAGGCATGCGCCACCATACCCGGCTAATTTTTTTTTTGTATTTTTAGTAGAGACGGGGTTTCTCCATGTTGGTCACTTTCTAGTTTTTATATTTGAGACCAACACACTGAAATATTTCAGTGTGAAGTTACATGATTGCCTAAGACTTGCTTTAAAATAATCTGGAGCTCTGGGGTGATGGTAGTGGTTATGGATGAAACAAAATTGCTGAAACAAAATATGTATCAAATTATTTTCCCTACTTTTGTGTATGTTTAGAAGTTTCCACACTAAAAATGTATAAATAGCAACAACAAAAATATCTACGAGTTAAACCAAGTTTTCATGATACCCACAGATACTTTTTTTTTAAAAAACTCCAAAATAACAAAAAACAAACTCCTCTTACCTTGTAGGCACTGTTTTCCAGAGAGGGCCTTAGACCCTGTTTGAGGTATAAC
Source organism: Nomascus leucogenys (assembly GCF_006542625.1). Lineage (NCBI taxonomy): Eukaryota > Metazoa > Chordata > Mammalia > Primates > Hylobatidae > Nomascus > Nomascus leucogenys. The sequence continues at coordinate 15,393,475 of NC_044386.1, read as the reverse complement.
TGTCCCTCCTGCTCAGACATAATTTTGGCACCGTCATTGTGTGGCCTTGGAAATGGTCCTCACTGGATCCTGAAAAGTCTGACCTGGAGGTGTTTGCAGCCAACTTTCTGAGTCTATCTCTGTGTTTGTTGTTGTTGGTAGTAATGGTTTGTTTGTTCAATTTTTGAGACAGGGTCTTGCTCTATTGCCCAGGCTGGAGAGCAGTGGTGCCATCACAGCTCACTGCAGCCTTGAAAATTACTGGGCTCAAGCCATCTTCCCACTTCAGCCTCCTGAGTAGCTGGGATTACATGTGCAAGCCACTGCCCTCACATCTGTGTGTTCTGGCTTCTGATCAGCTGTCTCTCATCCTCACCAAGTCGTTTTCTGCAGTGCAAACTTTTACCTTTCCATTCCAAGGTTACTTCTACCTCAGAAAGACCACTTCCTTTCAGTTGTGTCCCTGATAAACTTTTGGTTTGACAGACTATTTGCTATGGTTTGGCTGTGTCCCCACCCAAATCTCAACTTGAATGGTATCTCCCAGAATTCCCATGTGTTGTGGGAGGGACCCATGGGGAGGTAATTGAATCATGGGGGCCGGTCTTTCCCATGGTATTCTCATGATAGTGAATAAGTCTCATGAGATCTAATGGGTTTATCAGGGGTTCCACTTTTGCTTCTTTCTCATTTTTCTCTTGCCGCCACCATGTAAAAAGTGCCTTTTGGGGCCGGGCGCAGTGGCTCATACCTGTAATCCCAGCACTTTGGGAGGCTGAGGCAGGCAGATCACAAGGTCAGGAGTTCGAGACCAGCTTGACCAAGATGGTGAAACTCCATTTCTACTCAAAATACAAAAATTAGCCTGGCGTGGTGGCAGGCGCCTGTAGTCCCAGCTATTCCAGAGAATCGCTTGAACCTGAGAGGCGGAGGTTGCAGTGAGCTGAGATTGCGCCACCGCACTCCAGCCTGGGCGACAGAGTGAGACTTCATCTCAAAAAAAAAACAAAAAACAAAAAACAAAAAACAAGTGCCTTTTCCCTCCTGCCATGATTCTGAGGCCTCCAAGCCATGTGAAACTGTAGGTCCAATTAAACCTTTGTTTGTTCTCAGTTTCAGGTATCTCTTTATTAGCAGTGTGAAAACGGACTAATACCTATTCCTCCGTGACTTTGCCTGATGTCATCTTAGGCAGCCAACTTCTCACCTCCCTCTGTTGCCTGGGTGGGAGGGGAGTATACATTTGCAGGCTCGTTGTCGTTCACTCCGTATTTCCAGCAGCTAGGACAGGAATAAAGCCTTATGGACAACTCTACATAAAAGAGGTTTCCCAAACTACCTAGCAACCAGTACCAAAGGACACCTATCACTACTTACCACTGGAACAGATGCCCACTGTCAACACCTGACCAGGCCCATCCACTGGGGACCCCATATCAGCCCCACTACTGGGATGCCCTAGATTTTCAAATGTAAACCCCTACTGGAAACTGAACTTCCCCTTTCAATTCGTTCAACAGAGGACCTGAAGAAGATATAAACAATCATAATCACATATGGGAAGGTAGCGATTTACCTTTGAGTAGGTTTAGCAGTGCCTGGGGGGTTGATATATTCTAAATGGAACTTTCAACAGATTTTGTGTGATTATGAAGAAAGTTCTGACATTTTGGGGCCTCAATCTCCTTACCAATCTAATGGAGATGACCTGAATTCCTACCTACCTCACCTGTTTATAACAGGCATTCTAATACGGGTGTGATCAGAAGTGCAATACACTGTTGGTCTACACTGGCTGACAGGTGTCACTACCTATATAGATAAAAAGGAGTACAACTCATTCTTTTTAAACACGTGCTGACATGCATATTTCCACATATCTACTGTTCTTTTCACATGGGTAACAGGCAGCACAATTCAAGAGCTCAGGACATTTCCTGCTGCTCTTTTTTGGGGATGGTTTCTGATACTTTCTTTGGAATATTTGTGATCATCGTGTCAGGCTGATTTACCATGAGGATAGATTCAATTATTTTAAACAACTCTATTAGGATTTTGGTTTGGCCTTAACTGAATCTGGTCATGACCTGATATGGTTTGGCTCTGTGTCTTCACTGAAATCTCATCTTGAATTCTAATCCCAACATGTTGAAGGAGAGACCTGGTGGGAGGTGATTGGATCATGGGGGCTATTTCCCCCATGCTGTTCTTGTGATAGTGAGTGACTTCTCATTAGATCTGATGGCTTAAAAGTGTGGCGCTTTCTCTTTGTGCCCTCTCTCTCCTGCCACCTTGTGTAGAAGGTGCTTGCTTCTCCTTTGCCTTCTGCCATGACTGTAAGTCTCCAGAGGCCTCCCCAGTCATGTGGAACTGTCAGTCAATTAAACCTCTTTTCTTTATAAATTACCCAGTCTCAGGTAGTATCTTTATAGCAGTGTGGAAATGGACTAATGCAGACCAGTCCTAGCTAGCTCTATGGAAGGCAAAGAAATTTATTCTTATTGTCTGTGGTCATGTACTATATACCAGCTAAATATCAGTAGGTTTATTATCACAGAAAAAAGGGTGAACTACAATTGGATGATGACAATGAGCTTGCATCATCCTGTTGTGTATTATAAACTTGGATAATACACATTTGGTGAAAAATAATTGTACGAAACTAGAATAATCATATCATAATCAACTGGCTCTCATATACAGGTAGGGATGTGTGTGTGTGTGTGTGTGTGTGAGAGAGAGAGAGAAACTCTTGAATGACTGAAAAACTCCCCCCGAAGAAGGGTTCAAAAAGGTTTGGAGAGCATCACTGAGGTAAGTCCATAACCTCTCAGAGGAATGCCTTTAAGGAGGACATCAACAATCTGAGTTCTTAACACCTGCCATGTTGCACTTCATACAAATGCATGATGATGAACATCACACTTTGTGTACTAGGAACATAACATGATTTCATACCTGCATAATCAGATATGTGGTATAACAAATACCTTTTTAATTTTCTCATTGAAATAAGTGATCATGACTGTAAACAGATACTGGTATGATTGCAGTGTTTGGTAATACCTATGGATGATGCTGGGATGATTTGGGGTGTAATGATTTCTCCCTCCTTCTCCCCCATCAGCTTTGCCTCTGCTGCTGTTAAATGCTATCCTTTTAATCAGTCTTGATTGCTTTGCCTTGCACTGAGACTTGCTTAGGGACTCCTCAGAGGCACATTGTTTCGTAGGAGACAGCTGTTCTTTACTAGCTCAGGCTGACTGGAGTTATATATAGTGACGATAATAATAAATTGTCTACACGTACACACACACCACATGGGGACCCACTGATGAAAATTAGTGTTTTATGTGTATGTGATGCTTCCTTTGCATTTACAAATATTCAGCTTAACTCTCCTCCTCCAGCTGCTGCAATGAACCCGGTTAGCTCACAGAGGGGTCAAAAGTTGCACCCTCAACTTCCAAGATTCCCTTGCAATTTCCTAATGAAAATATTTACTGTTTAAGTTCCCTTTTCCAGTTCTATTTAATAGGAAACGATACAGATTTCTAGGCTTTTAGTTCTGCTTTTATTCTGTGAATATAAAGCAATCCCCACTTCCAAAAATGCATTATGTGTGAAATTGCTATGTTTGTAAAGTTCAGCTACATTTTCTCTTCCTATGAGGCGCTAGTGACTGTAAAGAATAAAGGAGCCTTAGTTTAAAAACATTGATTCCCATTGGGAAGAAGTGGAATCAGATCCTTACTAATGTGTTTGATAATAGTTCTTCTTTGTTTAAAATTGCCAATCAAAGTTTTTTGACGGATTATATAGTATCTGAAATAAACATATACTAGAAACAGATCATTTATTTGAAATAACATATAATAGAGTCACATTATAATATAGTCTCATTTTAAAGCCCCCTCTCATGAGCCATGTGTGCCAGTCTCATCAGATCTCTTAGTTACAGTGACTAACATCCCCTCTCACTGCCGTATGGAACACGTAAAGCAGAAAATATAATTGTTCACATACTGGCATTTCAATAGCAATATATTTTGACGTTGACAGTGGTATTAAAGGGCATGATATTTACACGATAGCAAGTATTCTTCAGGGCTCTGGCTTTTATTTATTTTTAGGTCTTTATATAAATGCTATTTTTTCTCTAGTTTTGCATATCCTTATGCTAACTTTTCGTTGGCATTGAAAATCCCATTGTTTTTCCTTTTGTTTTTTTTCATTTTGGACATTAGCATACGATGTCACAGCTTCATTGCAACCATAATTTACCCTACAGTATACCAGAGGAGTATAAATTGCAGCTATAATTTCTCTTTCTCCTGTTTGATTTCCACTGGGACCATTACAGCAGAGTGAACTAGATGGCCTTCCCCAAAAGAGGGAGCAACTGGTGTCTCAGTCTAGAGGAGATTGCACTGGCCCCATTGCATATGGTGCCCAAGGATGATGTGGCCAGTAATGAAGGGGAAAGTTGCTTCCCCTATTGAGAGCCTTCTCACTATTCTTCCAGGCTGGCCTTCTTCTTCCTGTATCTCTAGCATGTACCTGTACCCCTGGCAGTTTTCTCTGGATGTGGTGTAGTACAGACTGCACTGGTGAAGGCTTCTGCCCTGGGTTCCATCTCTTCTTATGCCAATTTCGATGTGATAGATGGCATCTCTGAGCTCATTGACTCATCTTTAAAATGGGTGTAGTGTAATGGAAAGAATCTTGGGATTAGGCAGACTTAGGCTCTAATTTTGGTTTTGCCTGTGACTCGCTGTGTGACCCGGAGTAGTTTCCCTCCTCTCAGGGATGTGGACACAATGTAGGAAGAGGGGCCTTTGAAGGCCTGGCCTCCTTTCAGAGGTTTACATTTCTCTTATGCTTTCTTGCCCTACTAACCTTCCACCACTTTTGTGAGTTTGGTGAAACTGTTAAGAAAATAAGAACTAAAATGGATAAACAGTTTTTAAAAATTGAAGGGAATAAATATCCATATAATATTAAACTCGTCACAGAATGAAAAAAGTTTTTATAGTTAAAAAATAGGAGGAAGAAAGAAAAGGGTAATATAGATGCTCAGAGTTTTACAAGATCTCATAATTTATGCTAAGTGGCCTCCCAAACTTTGAAAAACTGAATAAGAAAAAAAATAAAAATTACTCAAGGCTTCAAGGAGAAGTTAAAGATAGATGAAAAAAATTCATTAAGTTAAAAAAAAAGGACAAATATTGGTAGTTTTCTTTTTTAAAAAAGACTAGAAATTGCCCAATAAATTAAAGTTTAGAGAGAAAAGGGTAAATATGTGTAGTTAAAAAAATCAGAACACTAACATAAAGCAAAGTGGTTTTGACAATTTGAAAGCATTTCCAATAATATAGAAGTTAAAAAAAGAAGAACCTTCAGAAAAAAGCAGATATGTTAATAAGTGAGACATAATTCCATAACCCTTTTTCAAATGGCTTGGTGAAATCGATATTCAAGGTTTTTATTGTTTGTTTGTTACAAAAATATCTGTTTGATATAAAAAAGTGAAAGGATACATGCTCCAGTAAATTGCTATTAAAAAGGAACTAATATCTTAAATGAATCATCTGTAAAGTCAACACAGAGCGACCCCAATGGATTCTGCCACTAAAAAAAAAAAAGCAAAATATTTCACAGTTAATAAGCACTGAGAAATTGTCAGCTTCTATAATGGGTTGAATTGTGTCTCCCCAAAAAATAGGTTGAAGTCCTAACCCCAGTACCTGTGAATGTGACCTTATTTGGACCTAGAGATTTGTAGATATAATGAAGTTAAGATGAGGTCATTAGGGTGGGCCCTAATCCAATATTACTGGTGTCCTTATAAGAAGAGGAAAATTTGGACAGAGATAGGCACCCACATGGAGAACACCACGTGGTAACAGAGGCAGAGACTAGAGTGATGCATCTGCAAGCCCAGGAACCCCAGAGATTGACGGCCACCATCACAAACTAGAAGACAAGAAAGGATTCTACCCAGAGCCTCAGAACTTAAGCCACCCAGTTTGTGGTTCTTTGTTACTGTAGCCCTAGCAAACTCTTATAATTTCCTTTTCCTTTTTCTTGTCTTTCATGACAGTGGAGTCCTGAAGGCAGGGTGGTGAGTGGTAAGTGTGCTCTATTCTGGGTGCAGGCAATAAGGGGGTGCATTGTTTACAGAGAATTTGTAAACAGTAGTAAAATTGGACTAAGAGGTGGCCTGCTCTTCATTACCACTATGTGTCAGCAATTCCAAACCACGTCAGTGATTGCCAATTACTTCTCCCCTCAACGGTTTTGTTGGTGTCAGATCTAAACATTTGCTGCAATTGTTGAATTTTTAAAATACATATGTAAGCTTCAAATTGGCACATTCACATTCCATGTTCTTTAATAAAAAATCGATTCTACTTGGAAGTTAATGTGAACTGCCAGATACTCAGTTGGCCTGCAACCCATACAGACTTGGCCACTCTCATTGCTGTTGGAGTAAATTTCTAAAGCTTCAGGATTGCTTGAGTGCTCATCAGGGCCAGCTTGTGTCTTCCACTCCTCTGATGCTATATATTCCTGTGTTAAAACACTAGATTTACACTAACCAGGCATAGTCCTGTAATTGTCAGGATGAGACGAGCTATTTTAATTCTACCTCCGATGTAACCTTGGAATTTTTATTGGTATTTAAAAGTTTTCAATGTTGGGGTAGGAGGAGAGGGAAAAAATGTGAAAGCTGCTAGAAGGGTTAGAAAAGACATGGATACTGATAGCATCAGGAAGCGGGGAAATATTGGACAGAAGAGGGCAGCCCCTGGTGAGGGCCCCATCCTCAAGCCTGGCCCTGTGGCCCAAAGTGAGAACTTTACATCCCTGTTTTCCCTCTCAAATGTTGCCTTTTCCAAAACCACCCTGGCCTGCCCTGCCCCCCATCCTGTAACTATAAAAACCCCAGGCTCCACTGACAGTGGAGCGGCAGAGAAGGAGAGAAGAGAAGCAGACATCGGAGAGAAGCAGCTTGACTTCAGAAGGACTGCTTGATGGTAGGACCTGAGGATGAGTTTGGCTGGGGATGGCCAAACTCCAGAAGAAGAATAACTTCCCACTCCATCCCCTTTCCAGCTCTCCATCCTGCTGAGAGCCACTTTCATTGGCAATAAAATCCCCACATTTACTATCTTCAATTGGTTCATGTGACCTGATTCTTCCTGGATGCTGAACAAGAGCTCAGGATACAGAGGGCTGCCACACTGAGCTGTTAAAAACTTAAGCTGTCTGCGGATAGCAAAGCTAAAAGAGCACACATGCCCTCTGGGTCTCCAGGGGTCATGGGTACCCCCCAGATGCTGCTATGGGGCCGCACAGAGTTCTGCTTCTGCTGGCACCCAGAAGCCCTCATCCAGGCCCCTGTACCTGCTCACCTGTGTGCTCCTGCCCCTGCGAGGGGTTGAGAGCCGCGGGCTGAGTAAACGAGCTATGCTGTTTGCAAGTCCGTGAAGGGGTCAGGGAAAATTTCCTGTTTAAATACTACTGTGATTTCAGGAATTTATTGTGAAATAGGACTTTTATGTGTTTCCACCAAACTTATTCTTGCATTTAAGATTTTTAAAAAACAACTATTTGTAGGTCTGTGGCTTAACGTGAAAGAAGCTTTTCTAAAATAAAAGTGTGATTCCATCAACTATGATTGTGAATAGATGAACAAATTTGATTATATTGTGTATTGAACATGAATATGTGAAGATCAATGTTGACTAAGTAATTGACAGATTTACAAAGTTAAGGCTGGAAATGCAGAAACTGTTATGTTGTTATTCATTACAGTGACAGACCACTACATAGGCAATTTTTTGCCCTTTTCAAAAAAAATACTTTCTTTGTAATTTAAAAGTACCAATCCATTACTGTATTAGTCTTCTAGGGCTGCTATAACAAACAACAGAATTATTTGCTCTTACATTTCTGGAAACCGACAGCTCAAAATCAAGGTGTTGGCAGGGTTGGGTCCTTTTGAAGGCGCTAACAGAGGATTCCTCTCATGCCCCTCTCAGACTCTGTTGGCAGCCTGCAGTACTTGACATGCTTTGTCTCGTAGACACATCAATCTGAAACAGGAGAGTTCCCTGATCCCCTAGAGGGACTTGAGACAGGGATGTGGCTCATTTGCTTGGTCACTGCGTGCTCAAACCCCTTATGGGAGGGGGAGCACACAGACAGACAGGTGCAGATTTTTGGGCTCCAGTCCCTCAGTAGCATTAATTGTAACACTGTTAAATTGTAACAGTGTTACAATTAATGCTCTTTTAGCAGTTGCCATCTGTGAATACTTAAGTGTTAAATCAGCTCAGTAGAGAGTCAGGGTGACAGCCGTTAACACGCTGCCCTCTTGGTACCTGGGTCTTTGGCATCCAGGAAGAATCAGGTCACATGGACTTGAAGGATGGCGAATGCAGGGATTTTACTGAGTGGTGGAGGTGGCTGTCACTGGGATGGATGGGGAATGAGAAAGGGGATGGAGTGGGAAGATGATCTTCCCTGGAGTCCAGCTGTCCCACAGCTGATCTCTCCAAATGTCCCCAGCTGAACTTCTCTCAATGTTCAGACACTTCTATCATTCTCTGCTGCACCACTCTGTCACTCAGTCACTCTGCTGCTCTGCCACTCTGCTACTCTTCTGCTCATAGAGCCTGGGGTTTGGGATTTATATGGGTACAGGATAGTGGGGCGCGGTGGGCCAAGAGGCAACATTTGGGCATGAAAACAGGAATGCCGGTTCCCATTTAGGGCCACGGGTTTCCAGGTTGAGGGTGGGGCCTTTGCCAGGGACCTGCCCTCTTCTACCCAGTATTTCCGTGTCTCCTGTTTGTATCAAATCTATGCTTCCATCCTCACATGCATTCTCCTCTGTGAGTCTTTCTTCTCTTCTTATAAGGACAAATCATTAGCTTTAGGGCTCACCCAGTTAATCCAGGATGATCTTATCTCATGATCCTTCACTTAATCACATCTACAAAGACCGTGTTATTAGGGTGAGAAATGGGACATATCTTTTGAAAGGCCACCATTCAACCCAATACAGTGACTGTTTTTCTATTTTTAACTCTAATACTTTTTATATTTTATTATTTTAATTTTTATTAGCATGATTTTTTTATACAAATTCCATAAAAGAAAAATTTCACTGTCTTTTTCATTTTGAGCCATTTTTATAATTTTAGTTTGTAATTATTACTAAAAATACTAAAGCTAATTATGATATACAGAGGAGAGGGGCGTTCTAAAAGTGTCTGGTCTGAATGTCAAATAGCTGGATGTGAATTGCTTACAGGCTGCAAGGTCAAAAGAACAAAACAGAAAGAGGAGCACAAGCTGGAAAATGGAGAGTTGAGAGAAGCATCAAAGAATTCAGCAGTGTGTGAAATGTGTGTAAGGTCTCGCTCTGTAGACCTTACAGGACAGGCTTTAGAGTTGACCAACCTGATTCATAACCCCAACATGCTGTCCTTACAAAAAGATCTGACCTTAGCACCTGTGACAAAAATTTAAATGCCTCTGAGTTCAACCAAGCACAGAGACTTTTCAGAAGAGGGTACAGCATAGGAAATTCATAGTCATCTTTCTCTTGTGTATGTAGGTGTATTAATCAGGATTCTCTAGGAAAACAGAACCAACATACATACATATATATATATACACATATACAATCATGTGTCACTTAACAACAGGAACATGTTCTCAGAAATGCATCATTAGGCAATTTCATCATTGTGTAAACATCACAGAGTGTACTTACATGAACCTAGATGGCATAGACTACTACACACCCTAGGCTATGTGGGGACAGCCTTTCACTTCTAGGCTAAAACCTGTACCGCATGTGACCGTGCTGAATATTCTAGGCAACTGTACCAGAAGGGTAAGTATTTGTGTATCAAAAGATATTTAAACCTAGAAAAGGCACAGTAAAAATATAGTATTATAATCTTATGGGATTATATATGCAAACTTTCATTGACTGAAAGATTGTTATGCAGCATGTGACTGTATATAAAAAGAGATTTATTATGAGGCATTATTTCACATGATTGTGGAAGCTGAGAAATCCCATGATTTTCCATCTGTGAGCTGGGGACCCAGGAAAGCTGCTAGTGTAGTTCTAGTCCAAACATGAAGAGCTGAGAAGCAGGGGTGCCAATGTCTGAGGGCAGAAGAAGATGCATATCCAGCTCAAGCACAGAGGGCAAATTTGCCTTTTCTCCACATTTTCTATTTGAGCACTCAATGGATTGGATGAGGCCCATCACGTTACGGGTGATCTTTTTTTTAAAAAAAGAAATGGGGTCTCACTGTATTTTTCTGGCTGGATTCAAACTTTTGGGCTTAAGTGATTCTCCTGCCTTAGCCTCCTGAGTAGCTGAGACTACAGGTACACTCCAGCTTCTTCTTTTTTTTTTTGAGACGGAGTCTCGCTCTGTCGCCCAGGCTGCAGTGCAGTGGCACAATCTCAGCTCACTGCAAGCTCCGCCTCCTGGGTTCACGCCATTCTCCTGCCTCAGCCTCTCCGAGTAGCTGGGACTACAGGCACCCACCACCACGCCCGGCTAATTTTTTGTATTTTTAGTAGAGATGGGGTTTCACCGTGGTCTCGATCTCCTGACCTCGTGATCCACCCGCCTCGGCCTCCCAAAGTGCTGGGATTACAAGCGTGAGCCACCACGCCCGGCCTTCAGCTTCTTCTTTACTCAGTCTACTTGTTCAACTGCCAGTCTCTTCCAGAAACGTCCTCACAGACAGATCCAGAAATGATATCATACCAGTTTTCTGGGCTTCTCTTGGCTCAGTCAAGTTGACACATAAAAATTAATCATGAGAGTAGGTCTACAAATGTAGGAACTGTGAGGGCTCCAGAGTCCTGGCAACAACAAAGTCAATCCTGGCTGTTGAGGGCAGAGGAACATTAGAGTTGAGAAAAGTGGTCATGAAAAAATAGAAGATATGAGGGCACTGGGGTGAAGAAGGAAGGAGCCAGCTACCTTTGCTTATTGTAGCATTTTTCACCTATGATGAGAAAGATGGAAGATGAAAGAACAACGAATGACATAAACAATTAGTAAGATATATCAGTGACAAATGGGCCTTTAATGAAGAAGTCATCCAAAATCCTTCATTTTTAAAGTGGAAATGGGAAGTCCACAGAGGTCAGAAGTGTTACCCAGGAAGGCTCATTGCATTGGTATGGAAGCCAATATTCCATGGTGCTGGAAAGAAACTTTCAGTGCTTGTTCAGTATATTGTCATCAACTTACTTGGAGATTTCCCTTAACTCTTTACTAGATATTTATAAAGAATACCTGGCCCCAAGCAAATATATCTATGCAAATATTTCATTTACAGTCTCAAATTTTACTGTAGGAAAAAAAATCAAAATAAAGTAGAAAAAAATCAAATGCTAACTTAGTCATATACCATACTATTCTAAAAAATAGTTACCTCCTGTAAATTTAGTCTCAGATATGTTAAATGACAACCACTTAGAAATGCATTACAGAATTCTTTTAATAAAATGTAAAATCCAGAGTTAATAGCTATATATATTTTAAAGACACACATTTATTGCTACACATAATTCATTGCATACATTAAGCATGAAGTTTCCTGCGGGCAATAATAAATGTGATTTATAAGTTGCAAATTAGTATGAAGTCTATTTCTTATTCTATTGAGGACAGTCTCAAAAACCATCCAAAATTAGAAAAAAAGTTAAAAAGAATTGAAGATTTATTTATTAGTTGAATCATCTTTGTTTTAGTTCTACAAAATATATTTTAAAATAAAATTTATGTTTACATTCCCATCATAAAGAGTTTACTAAAATGCAAGGTGTAATTTTAAGGCTTTCTTCATTTTAATCACCTGAAGTTTATCGTCATTTTTTTAAGGTTTTGGGTAAATAACTTCCTTCTGTACTTTTTAAAATTAAAAATGAACTTTGCCTACTATAAAATCAGTGAATGTACATTATAAAAAACTTAAAAATCAAAAATTAGAAAATTAAAACATTTCCAACATAAATAGCATTTTAGTAAATGTAGCTTAAAATTTTTTACATAAACATTTTTTAACAAATGAAATAGTATGTTACATGATGTACAGTAATCTGCTTTTTGGTTAATATTTTCTATTTTTTCATATAAATAAAATTGTGTCCCATCTGTCATACAAACCATATTACATTTGCCCCAATTATAACCAAAATGTCTTTACAGCTGGTTTGTTCCAAGATGAATTTACAAGACCATACATTGTTTCTTGTCATCATGTTAATTGTCTGTAATCTAGAACAAGGGCTGCAGGCCCAATCCATCAGGCTGCCTGTTTTTGTAAATAAAGTTTTCTGAAAACACAGGCACTCTTATTTGTTTAAATATTGTCCATGGTTGCTTTCTTCCTACAAAGGCAGAGTTGAGTACTTGTGACGGGGGTTGTATAGCCCACAAAGTCGTAAATATTTATGTCTTGGCCCCTTATAGAAAAAATTTTCTGACCTCTGATCTAGAGCAGTCTTCCTTTTTCATGACACTGAATTGTTGATGTGTCTGGGCCAGTTGTCCGTCAAAATGCCGCACCTTGTGGATTTATTTGGCTGTTTCTTGCAGTATTTTAGCGTATCCTTTTTATTGAATATTTTTGCTCATTCTGCTACAAAAATCTCAATACCTTTCTTATAGACTAAAAGGACACATTGAATGGAATGAATATAGGCAATTCTCTGGTCTTGCCAATTTTTTTTTTCTTTTCTCTGAGATTTCTTTAGCTGGTGTTAAGTCTTTTCAATTTATTAATAACAACAAAAGTTTTAGTATGAAAATGCGTTGGGAGAAAGTGTAATGGAGGAGATAGCATGAGTAAATGGCTTGATTTTAAAGCAGGGGATGATGGGGGATGGAGAAGATAGAGCAATGTTGGAAACTCAATCATACTAAGGTGTGAATGACTGATAAAACTCAACTCTATGAGCAATAGAAGCCAGCAGCCTACAGGACGCTTTTGGTTTCCTGAAAGAGTAGAAAGAAGAACAACTATAAGGAAGAGAAAATGGGAATTTCAAAGACAAACTTGCCTATTTCAAAATTTTCCCAGGGGCCAATTCTCAGCAGTTACTATTGAGCAAGTAAGACGATTGTCCAGACATTTCACGCATGTTTCAATCTTCTCTGTAGGTGGCACTGAATAGTCATATAGAGAAATAAGGAAGCTGTATCACTTGCCTGGTAAAATTGTGATTAGATTTTTATAATCCTGATATCTATAAACTCCAAGTATCTTTTAACAGTCTTTTTTCTTAAGCTCATAACATGCTGTATTCAATAAATAATTTCAAAACTATCATAAAGTATGCTACAACACTAGCTTTATGAATACTAGATAATTATTTTGCGATCTTGGTTTATGGTATGTCGACTGACTTCTGCCCAAAGCTGAGTTTATTAAACTTCCTGCAGCAAGCGACATCTTCACTTTATCTTAAAAGGAGGAAGTTAGGGAAGAATTTTTTTAAAATAGGGTTTGGAGGTCTGAGACAAGTGGTTTAATTGGGCAATGTCAATGGTGTAAAAATATAGATTTGGTGAACAGAACAGAGCTAGGTCCTGAGGATGAGCTGTTTGCATAGGTGAGCACATTGTTGTTCTGATAGGAGAGCTGTTTGCCCAGATGAGCCAACTGTTTGTCTTGATAAATTGGCTTGCAAGGATTTCCTGAAGCAAATGGTGCAGTTAATTATTGGCCTACAGTCTTATCTTCCTGGGTATAAATTTCCTGAAACAATCAGGTCATATTGACATAGGTGGTCCCTGTTCTCAGTCCCAGTGGCTGAGTTTTGTTGACTCAGGTGGTCTTACATCTCAAGCACTTCATAAAAACTGAAATTAAAAAAAAACTGTGATGTTAAATTATTGCCTTAATTGTTTCTATACACTCATCAGAGTTATTTGTTTTGTGTTTACCGTAATTACGTTGTAAATTTTCCAGTTTACTCTCTCTATAGCTATTTTATTTTGAGTGACCTGATTTGTTATTTATAAAAACAAATATTAAGGTATGAAGATACTGGATCTTTTTCTTAGTAATAAGCATAGCCTCCTTAGACTTTTTAATTTTTATTTTTAATCTTTGTGGGTACAGAGTAGGTATGTATGTTTATGGGTACATGAGATGTTTTGATACAGGCATGCAATGTGAAATATTCACATCATGGAGAGTGGGGTATCCATCCTCTCAAGTATTAATCGTTTGAGTTACAAACAATCCAATTACACACTTTAAGTAATTTTAAAATGTACAATTAAGTTATTATTGACTGTAGTCCTTTTATTGTGCTATCAAATAGTAGGTCTTATTGATTCTTCATATTTTTTGTGCTGCCTATTGGCCATCCCCACTCCCCCACAACCTCCCAACTGCGCTTCCCAGCCTCTGCTAACCATCCCTCCACTTGCTATGTCCATGAGTTCAACTGCTTTGTTTTTAGACCTCACAAATGTGTGAGAATATGTGATGTTTGTCTTTCTGTGCCTGGCTTATTTCACCTAACATAATAATCTCTGGTTCCATCCATGTTGTTGCAAATGACTGGATCTCATTCTTTTTATGGCTGCATAGTACTCCATTGTGTATATGTACCACAGTTTCTTTATCCATTCATCTGTTGATGACACTTAGGTTGCTTCCAAATCTTAGCTATTGTAAACAGTGCTGCACAACCATGGGAGTGCAGATATCTCTTTGATATACTGATGTCCTTTCTTTGGGTTATATACCCAGCAGTAGGATTGCTGGATCATATGGTAGCTCAATTTTTAGCTTTTTGAGGGACCTCCCAACTGTTCTCCATAGCAGCTGTACTAATTTACGTTCCCACCAACAGTGTACAAGGGTTCCCTTTTCTCCACATTCCTGCCCGCATTTGTTACTGCCTGTCTTTTGGATAAAAGCCATTTTAATTGGGGTGAGAGGATATCTCATTGTAGTTTTTATTTGCATTTCTCTGATGATCAATGATGTTGAACAGCTTTTCATATGCCTGTTTGCTGTTTGAAAAAGATTTGAGTGTCTATTCAAATCTTTTGCCCATTTTAAAATTGGATTATTAGACTTTTTTCCTATAGAATTGTTTGAGCTCCTTATATATTCTGGTTATTAATCCCTTGCCAGAGGGGTAGTTTGCAAATATTTTCTTCCATTCTGTGGGTTTTTTCTTTGCTTTGATGATTGTATCCTTTGCTGTGCAGAAGCTCGTTAACTTGATGTGATCCCAAACTTTCTTAAATTAAAAGAATATAACAAAGCTAACATGCTCATCAAAGGCTTCTGAAGTTTCTAGTAAAATATGAAGATGAAATCTGTTTTTGAAGAAATATTCTAAAACAATTTTGCCAACTAAAACTACTTCTTAATATACTTTCTACAAAAAAGAAGTAGTTTTTCCTTCACACTTTCTGTCACATTTTTATTTATTTATTTATTGGGTATCTACCATTTGCAAGGTACTGTATAGAGTCTCTAGAGAATACAAAGGAGAATTTTTCCAGGTCCCTGCCCTTCAAGAGATGATAGTTTAACAAAATGTGTGGCACAGAAAATTATGAACGAAGTGGGCGTTATGTAATTAATAGGAATAATATAAAGTAGTTCCAAATGATGGTATTTATGCATAATTTTCAAAAATTAAAAAAATTCAGGATTGTCATGCAAATATAGAACAGCATGAATTAGAGGTTTATTAACACATTAATGAGGGAACCACTCAGATGAATAAGGCGGTCCAAAGAGCATTTTGAAGAATTGGGTTTTATAGGCACTCTGAGAAAAGAATGTTAGAATATAATGGGTAGGTTAGATACAAAACTGGTTAATGTCCTACAGGGCAGCAAAGTCATAACCTTGAGGATGATCTTTTCTACCAGAATAAAATCAACAAGTACACCTGTAATTTCACAGAGCCTAAGCCTTTAATTAATAGTAAAGAGTAAAGTCAAATGTAGGCACTCCCCAGAGATAATTAAATAATCTTTTTATGAGCCAATTATATGTGACATTGAAAGTAGTATTTTCATGTGGGAATTCCTCAACAACATTTCTTGGAAATGTTATTCTAAATCCTCAATTCCCCCCAAAAATCAACCAAGATAATGGAAACAGAGAAGAGTATTATAATTCTCCTACAGGAATTAGAGCTTGCCGGGCACAGTGGCTCACGCCTGTAATCCCAACACTTTGGGAGGCTGAGGCAGATGAATCACTTGAGGCCAGGAGTTTGAGACCAGTCTGGCCAAGATGGTGAAATGCCGTCTCTACTAAAAATACAAAAATTAGCAGGGCGTGGTGGTGCATGCCTGTAATCCCAGCTACTTGTGGGGCTGAGGCATGAGAATCACTTGAACCTGGAAGGAAGACGTTGCAGTGAGCCGAGATTGTACCGCTGCACTCCAGCCTGGGAGACACAGCGATACTCTGTCAAAAAAAAAAAAAAAAAAAAAAAAAAAAAGAATTAGAGTTTAACAATTTATGTTGAGACATTATTGGTTCAAAAGAATCCGCTGACATCAAGCAGAACAAAAGTGCAGTGAATGATTGATTATAGGCAGAGTAGAAGGTTAAGGTCAATGCTTCTAGGAATCAGCAAAGTTTTAGACAATTTTCCTTAACAGACATCAGCACGAGGATCAGAGTCTCAACAGTGGAATTTCCCACAGTTGGGTTCTCTTCAAGCTTGGCTGTGACTTGGTCAATACCTATTGGCTGTTGGCATTATGAATAGGCAAGGCAGGAAACAGGGGATCTTTTAGAGATAGGAAGACAATTGGTTATGGGGAGGGAGAGTCTTGGCAGAATAATTGTTTTTTCCTGAACTTGGACAGCATAAGAAGAAATAGATCAGACCCTATTACATATCCATGAAAAAACCAAAACACTAAAATCAATACTAACCCTATTTACTCATAAATTCATTCAGTCCTTTGTAATCAATTCTTATTCTCTAGAATCTTGGATCAGTAATTTGCTTTCATGAAGTTTTTTTGCTTCTTCTGCACTAAAGATAACCCTGGATATCTTGACTGCCCCAGTCTCTCTCTATATATCTCCTGACTCATACATATATAAATAAAATAAAGAGTAAAAGCATTTATATACACACAGGGACTCTCCATCAATTAATTCAGTTTCATTGTAGTATAAGGTGTAAAGCTATCTAGGGACCTTGGAAATTAGGTTCAAGCTGACATAGTACAAAATATCATTACTGCTGTAAGAATGTTTGTTAGAATTTTGTTTAAATTTATTTGAACACATGATTTTGTTTTTTCACATCTTAAATATTATGTAGAAGTAATGTTAGCTATGTAATTATTAGACTAATATTAATAGTTTAGAAGATAAGTTAACTTGTCTCTGCATGAGAAAACAAAACCAAATAAAATAAAACATATACTTGAATTACGTGTCACATTGATAACCCCAAAGAAAAGATACAGAGTTGCTATTTTTAAAATTAATGTTTTAAATTGACAAAAATTGTATTTATTCATCATGTACAACATGAGGTTTTAAAATATGTTTATATTGTGGCATAGTTAAATCAAGCTAATTAACATATCTATTATCTCATATACTTAATTTTTTTGTGATGAGAACACTTAAAAATCTACTCTCCTGGCGATTTTCAAGGATACAATACATTGTTATTGGTAGAGTCACCAAGCTGTACAGTAGATCTCCTGAACTTATTTCTATTACCTAGACCAAGGAACTGAAATTTTGTATCCTTCTTTGGTTTTTCAAACCAAAATTATTACATCAGTCTGGCTTGTCCAAAGATTCACCTTAAATATGTGAACCTGAATTCTTGTTTCAGAATAGCTTCTAAGTCAGCAGTTTCTGACATGAGTTACTTCTTTTATTTTCAATAGTTAAGTAATTAAAGTATTAGAAACTCAATTTCTTTATCTTCTTGGAATTGTAGCAAATAATTAATTGATGTAAGTACCTATTTTTATAAACCAATCGGAAGTCCTTTAATTTAAGAGGTGTTACAATCTAATTTAATAATAACCTCTGGAAGTAGGAGGGTATTTAAGAAGAGGTGAAGATCTTTCTCAGTTACAGACACCCCGGTATCCAAAGAGCTTGTGGCTGTGGTCATAAAACCAAAGGGCTCACAGGTCAGGTTGAGCACAGAAATGTGAAGACTCAACTGTCTGGGTCTCACAGAGCAATTTTTTTCTGGATTTGAGATACATATAGATAAGAAAACAGAAAAGACCAATGAACTGGAAACTCTGTCATCTTTCACCAGCTACAGCTCATCAAACGGTCAAACCTCAAACCAGATTCCCAATATTTATTCTCCTAAAGGGAGTAATTCATCAGCTATGTGCAAACACACAGCCACAGAGACACAGTGAAAGCTTGCAGCTTTCCGCACAAACCAGAAACAGAACCAAATTTGGCCACGAACTGGAAACAAAAGGAAATATATAGACAGCATCAGGTTAAAAAAGAAAGAGAGAGAGGCCATGCGCGGTGGCTCACACCTGTAATCCCAGCAGTTTGGGAGGCCGAGGTGGGCAGATCACCTGAGCTCAGGAGTTTGAGACCAGCCTGGCCAACATGGTGAAACCCGTCTCTACTACAAATACAAAAAAAATTAGCCGGGTGTGGTGGTGCATGCTTGTAATCTCAGCTATTTGGGAAGGTGAGGCAGGCAAATCGCTTGAACCCAGGAGGTGGAGGTTGCAGTGAGTGAGCCAAGATTGTGCCACTGCATTCCAGCTTGGGCCACAGAGCAAGACTGTGTCTTAAAAAACAAACAAACAAACAAACAAACAAACAAAAAAGAGAGAGAGAGAGAAAAGAAACAGCAAAAGTAAGGTTCTAGCATTGCTTGAGAGTCACTCTGGGTCCTAGAGAGGACAAGCCCAGGGGGAACACTTTTGGGACAACACAGTTTAATTGGCTCTGGCATGGGATTCCACTTGGGCAGCTTGATCTATCTTCAAAGCAAATTCTATTTTTTTTTTGAAAAGTCAAAAACATTATTTTTCTTCAAATATAGAATAAGCACACATCAAAAATTGCAATTTTGTTCATGAATGAGACTACCAGCAGGATCGTAAGGTGACTCGAAGGATTCATGGAACAAAGATTTATATAATCAGAAAGTCAAAAGAATGTAGTGTAGAAATTATTTTCTGAAAGACACAAAATTAGTTAGTGTCCTATAAGACAATACAAGTATAGTAATTGGAGTTATGTTTTATACTGGACTGAAATCATCAAATAAAATTCTAATTTCATAATGTCTATGCTTTAATCAAATAGTGAACAGTGAAGTCTCACACAGGGGCTTCTCCCTAAATAATTAACTCTTGGGTAGGCCTGTCAAAGAATGACATGTAGGCCTCAAAGTCCTTGTATGGACGTTGGATTTTATCCAAAATGCAATGTTTTCAAGACAGTGGTGGTGGTAGCTTAGATTAGGGTATTGGCAAAGGAAACTGAGAATTCTCTGTGGATTCAAGATATATCCAGGATGATTGTCAGGTTACTGGCATGAGTGACTGGGGTATGTGGGTGTCAGTTACTGAGATAGAACTGGAGGGAGAGCAGATAGAGAGGGGGTGAAGGGTGGAATTTGGGAGGCAGCAGATTAAAGATGTCTATGAGACAATCAAGAGGTTATTTTAAGTAGACAGTTGGAAATTTGGGTCCGGGGCTTGAAGGAGATGGCAGAATAAGGGATAATTGGCAGACTGACTGGAAATGTTTTGGGCCTAGTTGACCTCAACAAGGAGGGACTGCAGAGTGAGATGTGTGCTCAGAATGGAGACCTTGGTGCTCCAATACTGGGAAATCAGGTCAAGGAGGAACAGTCAACACAGGAGAGAGAGAGCAAGAAGCTATTGAGGTAGGAAGAGAACCTAGAGAAGACCGTGGGTTTTGAGGGTTTATCAAAGAAAACTGAAACTCAGTCAATATTATGGGTTGAATTGTGTTCTCCCAAATGTTATGTTGAAATCCTAACTCCTGGTACCTTGGACTATGAGCTTATTTGGACATAAGGTTGTTGCCAATGTGATTGGTTAAGATGAGGTCATACTGGAAGGGTGGGCCCTTAATCCAATATGACAGGCATCCTTATAAGAAGAGGACAATGCACATGAAAACACAGACACAGGGAGAATGTTATGTGACATTAAAGGCAGGGACTGGAGCCGTGCAACTGCAAGCCAAGGAATGCCGAGTTTGGGTAGCCACCATCATGAACTAGGACAAGGCATGAAGGATTCCACCCAGAGCCTCACATCTGCAAGAGTGCATTTCTGTGGTTTTAAGCCACTCAGTGTGTGGTTGCAGCAGCCCTAGGAAGCCAGTAAAGTTGCTTCTGGCTTCAAATCCAGCAAGATAAGGAAGGCTAATGCCCATTAGAGTAATATTATGCTGAGCATTAGGGACTTGAGCAAGAGTGGCTTCGCTGAAGATAAGGCTAAGCCAGGATGGAGTGTGTGGAGCAGTGAACAAAGACAGGTGAGCAAGTGGAGGCTGCCTCTGTAGAGCAGAGGTCCCCAAACTTTGTGTGGTCACATCAGCTCTAAGAAGACCTGGGAGCTGTGTGCCCCAACACAGTTGTAAGTTGATAACTTTTTCCATCATAATTTTAAGTAATTTCAAATTTTATGCATTTTGGCATATTATAACCACTGAAACTTTAAGATAAAACTATTATATGCTTCTTTAAACTATATCTAGTGGAATCAATAAAAAAATCACCAACTGATATCCAATAATTCACTTAAAATATTCATGGACAAGTTCTTAAACAGTTGGAAATTCTATGCCATTTTTTCTCCTTGTAATCTTATTTTCATCTGATTTCTTCTATAGAATTTCATTGTAATATGTGTCTGTTTGGAAATCTTTTTCTGTTGAGCAATCTATGCAATGAAATATAGAAACTAAAATTAAATTTATAAAAGTCTTCTGACCATAAATTTTAAGTACTCTATTTTTTTCTGGACTGGATTTGTTATTATTAATATTTGCATTCAATTGGTCAAAACAATATAGTGCATTATAAAATGATAAATAATTTTTAAACATATAAAAGTTATTGGAAATACATCTGTTAATGAGATAGAGTTTTTAAAGTACTTTAAGTATTCAAGGATCAATATTATTTTTTGCAAGGATGAGACAGTTTCGTATCAATGCTTTTCCTACTTTTTCTTTTTGTTAATATGCTGTCTGATGTAAGTGGGAACTGAATGATGGGAACACATGGACATACGGCAGAGAAAAACACACACTGGGGCCTGCTGGAGGGTGGGATGGGGAAGGGAGATCATCAGGAAGAATAGCTAATGGATTCTGGGCTTAATACCTAGGTGATGGGATGATCTGTGTAGCAAACCACCATGGCACATATTTACCTATGTAACAAACCTGTACATCCTGTACATGTACCCCCAAACTTAAAATAAAAGTGGAAAAAATTTTTTTAAATGTTGTCTGAGAAACTTTTTCACACAAATAAGTAGACAAGAACAGAAGGACTTCTAGCAATGCCATTCAAAAAAATTTTTTAAATACTTTTTTAGAGACAGAGTCTTAGTCACCCAGGCTTGAGGTGGCATGATCATAGCTCATTGCAGCCTGGAACTCCCAGGCTCAAGTGATCCTCCCACTTCAGCCTCCTGAGTAGCTGGAACTATGGGTACATGCCACCATAGCTGGCTAATTTTTTAAATTTTTATTTCTGTAGAGACAAAATCTCACTATGTCGCTCAGGCTGGTCTCAAACTCCTGGGCTCAAGCAGTCCTCCCCCCATGGCCTCCTAAAGCACTGAGATTTTAGGCATGAGCCACCTCATCCAGCACTTTCAATTCTTTAAATGCCTTTGAGTATATGGCACAAATCAGAGTGTATATTATAAAGAATCATTAAGTGACCATTGAATGACAAAAGAATGAGGTTCTTCTTTAGTTGTGGCAAAAGTAATAATTGGAAAAGGATCTGTTATCCAGTTACTGCAGTTATTCCCTTTCTCCACACCTATAACATTTGGAATTGTCCCTTTGCCTGGCATGGGGGGAGAGGGGTATTATGCCTGAAGGCAGTGAAGCCAATGAGGTTTAAGCCTCACCATTGCTCACTTGCACCTGCCCCAGAGAGTGCCAGGAGTCGAGAGCTTTGCTACTAGAAGTGTGGACTGTGGATGGGCAACGCCAGCATCACCCAGGCTTGCCCTGGGTGTTATCAAATATGTACAATCTCAGGTGCCTCTCGGACCAACTAAATCAGGATCTACATTTTAATAAGTTCCCTGATATTCATATGTATTTTAAGGTTTGAGAAGCGCTGCTATTGGGTATTCTAGGTTAGGAAGAAACACCAGGTTGTAGTCCATAAACATTTCTAGTAAATTGCCCAAAGATATCTCAGAAGAAAGGCCCTGGATTCCCAAGACTCTAGTATTTGGTGTTTTCTTTGCTCATTCTAAGTGCATATTCACTTTCGTACCAAATTTTATACTTGTAAATTTTTTCTTAAAGGGGACTCCCCATGTCGTCTAACCTCCAGGGCTTACAAAACCTGCCGCTGCTGCTAGCTAAGGCTGTGTGCTGCAAGTAGAGGGGCAGGGGAAGGTGAGGAGAGGCCCAGACAGAGAGGAAGCTCAGCGGGGAGGGCACCAAGATTGAGAATGGTAACTGCTGACTTGAGCTTGGTGACACCAATATGGCCGTGGGGTTTTCTTTTTTTTAAAGTAAGAACTGGAGGCAGACAAGAGGAAGGTGGGCGGGTGCATCCTTCCTGCATAAGAGTTTTACTGGGTAGATGCAAGAGAGGTAGACGAGGGATGAGAAAATTAAAGTTATGCTTCTCATTTTATCTCCAGGTAATTACCATTTTACAGCTGAAGAAACTGGGACTTGGGTCAAATGATTTTCTAAAATACCACACTGTCCCTGACCCAGTTTATCACCTGTGCAGATTCGCCTAGCCTTGCCTGCCTCCAGGAATGTGGCGTCTCACTCAGTGGAAAGACCGCTCCCCTGTGAGCCTGGAGGGGCAGGGGGTGCTGGTCTTTGGCATGGCCTCCATCATGCCTCTGAGGGAAGAGCTGCTCCTTTGTGACGCTCAACCTGGCTTAGCAGTAAGTTCCACATCCTTCAACCACCTCTAGGCTCCTGCAAGACACTGTGCTGTGGGCAATGCAATCGGGCTTCCTAACACCACTTAAGTGGTGTTCCCTGGCCCTGCTGGGAAGTTGTTGGGAAGCTCCACTGCACTGAGAGGCCACTGCCTCCTAAAGGGATAGTGGGAGCCACAGCCCATGGGGTGGATTGAGAGAAGAGATATAGGTAAGAACTGGCAAGCGGATTCCTCACCCCTGATGGGTGGTTCTGAGGCTCAGGGCTTCTTCATGGCGTGTCTAGGGAGCATCCTGTGCTGAGAACCAGCTGTGTCTTTCTTGGACGCTCTGGCTCTCTCAGGAGCACACCACCTTCAATCTGCTTTCTACCCTTTCTCCCCCATTCCTGATGCTTTGGGATTGTGCCTCTCAAGGAAGCCTTAGCACACAGCTCTGCCCCAACTTTTGTTTCCAAGAAAGCCTGGGCTAGGACACTTTTCTGGGAGGCAGCAGAGCCAGCAGTAGAAGCAAGTCCTCATTTTTGAGCACTCACTATATGCCATGCACGGAGCTAAGCTCTAGGAATGCACAGCAAAACAACAAAAAGATGATCTCTTTTTTTCAGGGGACAAAAATCCAGGTTTTCTCATCTCCTGATCCTGTGCTTTCTAGACTGTATTATAGTGATTGAAGTGGACGATTTTTCTCTGAAAACTGGATGGAATGGAAACTTTCACTAGACGGATCCTACTGGCAAAAGTTAAATTCCTCCCTTCACACTTTTCAGAATTCATAAATTTTGTTTTCCTAGTAGAGTGGGTGTGAAAGTATAGGTTTCTTTTTCCATGTAAATATAAAACAGAAAGAGAGCAGCGAGCAATATACCCCACAAAAATAATTCACCTCAAATGGGGAGATTCTTCTTTCCCTAGAAAACATGCTGTTACTTCACTCTATTGATATATCTGAGAAGCCTTATGGTAATGTAGGTTAGAAGTCATTCTAACAATGAATAAATACATATCAGGCTCTTAATTTCTCTTCTTCCACATAAGTGTGGTTATTTGCCCTTGATTCATTTGTTCACTTATTTATTCGTTCAGTAACTGAGCAAAGGTTGTGGCACTGAATTCAATAAAATGAATTATTGACTTCTGAAGTCGTCTCAGCCTTTGGTGAAGAATTAGCAGCCTGCTTTGCATAAAGGATTGGGACATTTGGGAGAATTTGAAGCTGGCATAGAATAAGGATCAACATTTTACACAGGAGGAAACTAAGTCCCAGGGAGGTTAAGAGGATTTTCCAATATTAGTTAGCAGTAGAACCAAGACGACAGCCTACTCAGGCCCTCTTTCTATGGTGATGGTTGGGATCAGGAAAAAATTTTCTATTTTAATGTGTAAGTATTTATCCACCTACTACAATCCTCTCTTAAAAGCAAGCAGCTGGAATGAAGTCTAGTTCTTAAAGAAAGGGCCATAACCTTGGACTTAAACATTTATGAGGAAAGCATTCCTATTTGCAACTGTTATATAAGAATTTGGGAACAGCTGTAGCATAAGACCAGAGCATATCATGCCTCTTCCCTCACTCTAATGGCAAAGCCAAGACTATCTTCACTACATTTTCTAATATTTCCCTGGCCTTCTATTTTGTCCAGATTAAGTGTCCAGAACACCCTACATATAACTTTGAAGAACTGGCAATATTTAATGATGATAACATCTTGGTCATCATTACTTTGACAGTATACACCTAACTGCCTGGTCTAAATTAGGGAAAACGTTTGCCTCATAAGAACATTTAGTGGATTTTAAAAGTGGTTCGATCTACCATTTAAGAGTTTATATACAATGGTTGTTTGTCTCCTTTAAGCTAACTTTTTGAAATTCACTGCATAAGAATAATGAAATGAACTCAATGAGATTAATTTAGTATAATGCTTTCTATAATTAAATCTCAACTTAAGATTAGTACTGCAAATATGAGTGAGCAATCAAATTAAATACATTTTAACCAGGCCCTAAGAGTTTAAAAATCCAGCTGAACAAAGAACTCAGCTATTATGCAAATTGAGCATCTTTTATATGATATCAAACTATAACATGGAAAACTTTGTTAAAGTTTTGATAGAAATCTAAATACTTTACAATCTTACATTCTAAACCCCCACCCTCTGCAATTTTTAGTACTGACTATTTTAGTATGAAAAATTGAGTGAATATATTCATGTCAGTGTGTAGTTAAAAGAACCCTAGATTTTGATTTAGGGAACTTAGATTCTAGTCCCAACTCTGCAACAAAACAGCTTATTGACAAAGCCATGTACTTTCTGTTTCATTATCTGTAAAATGAGGGCTTTAGTCTACCAGACAATATCTGTGTATCCTGTTCAGTTCAATGACTCAAAATGAATATCAGTCTTTGCTCTCATATTTAAATGCACATTTAGCTGTTGCTGTTATTTTTATCATTACATGTTTGGGGAGCTTATACTGACTGAAGTAATGTTGAGAAATAATGGTATACAAGAAAATCATTTTACATATACACATATTTTGTAATCAATAATGGCCCTTGAAATTGTTCAATGTCAATCAGATTCTAAACCCTTCAGAAACATTATATTCTCAAATTATAGCAAAGTGTCTTCCAGGGGGATATTTTCAAAATGAAAGAAAATATTGAATGTCTGCAGTCATTTGCAATTCATGAAGAATGCATCAAGTCTCTTATGGCTTACCACACTCGGGTGAAAGACTTAGTTGGCTAAATTGTTTGTTTGGAATACACTTCATGATACAGCTTTCCAAGTTTTCATGCATTCAGTCAAAGATCTTGGGGGTCAAAGATACTCATGAGTAAAACACCTTTCTGTCAAATAAAACATGGTAGAAATATCACATTTGGTCATTGACCAACTGTGAATTACACAGGATCCATATCTGTATCCTAATTTTACAGAAGAAACTGAGTTTTTGAGAATTTGAGTACCTTGGCCAATATTACACGGCTATTGAGCTGAGACCAGAATCTAAGCCTTTCACTCATTTCTCTGTCCCCTGCACAATAGGTTCTTCTGAGTTGCCTAAGATGAGAAAAAAAAGTAGATTTGGAAGGTAAGAAATGCCATATTATATAAATGGATAAAGAGAGCAATAAAGCAAAGATGGATGGTTTGCCCAATGAATCCCAGGGAATTTGAAAGTAGTCAAATGATTTCTCTCACATATAATTTATATTGCTTCCCTGGCCCTTAATAGAGACAGAATTTAGTTGTTGAAATGCTAGCTTGCAAAAATCGTTTTTTTTTTTTCTTTTTGAGACAGAGTCTCTGTCACTCAGGCTGGAGTGCAGTGGCATGAGCCACATCACCAAGCAATAAAAATAGTCTTCACAAGGAATGTTAAGGCTTAAATTAGGCAGTAGCAGCTTAAAAAGCTAAACTAGTGGAGGAAATACTTCTCTCTTTCATTTCTAGGATGTAGGGAAATGGGCAACATAGTAATGGAGTGAAGATGCTGATAGAGGTGGTTGGTTCTTCACAGAAAAGGTTCCCAGGGCAACGAATAAAACTTGAACAAAAACAATTTCATTCATACATATGTAGATTAAAATTCAGAGATTTTGGATCACTCCTGTAATCCCAGCACTTTGGGAGGCCGAGGCGGGTGGATCACCTGAGGTCAGGAGTTCGAGACCAGCCTGACCAACACAGTGAAACCCTGTCTCTACTAAAAATTCAAAAATTAGCTGGGTGTCATGGTGAGTGCCTGTAATCCCAGCTACTCGGGAGGCTGAGGCAGGAGAATTGCTTGCACCTGGGAGGTGGATGTTGCAGTGCACTGAGATTGCACCATTGCACTCTAGCCGGGGCGACACAGCAAGACTCCTTCTCAAAAAATAAAAATAAAAAAAATACAGAAAGTTGCTAGATATATAATGAAGTATTCCAAGTCAAAAAAATAATAAATAACGGATTGCAGAACAAATATAGTCTGTTTGCTATATTAAAATTTCTTCAGAAAAGGAAAAACAACTTATCTTTGTATGAGTAACTGTTCACAGAATTTGGCACGATTCAATAATCAGTGAATGATTATTTAAAAATAAATGCAAAGAACTCCACCTCTTTGTCCCACTATTTTGCCATTTGGCAAAATTTCCTTGAGAATGTAAGGATTTGTTAACTCTGCATTTAATAAGAAATGTTAACAGAGGGTATAATTCAGTGATTCTCAACCCCAAATGGCCATTTGGTGGTTCAAACATGACACCAGGATGGAGAATCTCTGCTATAGTGGAAAAGGCATGGCCCCTGATGTCAGAAGGCCTGGAAGTCAGAATCAATTTTCTGATTTGTTTATTTAATTTAATGGATTAAAAATATCAAATTGATTTTATTAATCTCTTGTCTGTAACATTTGAACTGTAGTTCTTATTCAGGGGCAAATCCAGGTGTGTACAGCCTGCGGCTCATATAATTTAGGGAAATCTTTAAGAAAGCAATATAAAAAATCTTCCATTGCAACTATTGGCAAACTGTACAATCAAAATGAACACAAGGTTAAGTGTCGACAGCTTCATAGTAAATCCCACTCTGGCTTTAGCATCAGATTAGTGAAGGTGTCTTGTTGAAGAGTAGATATAAGACTGCATTACAGCTCTAAAGGACTTGGTACAGTATTATTATAACAATGAAAGAACAGAAGAATAAGGTTTTGAGGATGTCATTGTCAGAGGAGAGAGAGCCTATTGTAAAATTGCTAGACTGAGGTTGAATTGATTCTTGCTGAACATATGGCACTACCCCATTAGTACATGTACATTGAATGGATTTTTCCCCCTAGAATTTCACAATCAAGAGATAATCATTTACTCTTTTTTAATTGTTGTTCAAAATAGTTTCTCTTATGACTAAATGAAGTCATCCTTAATATCACTGTGAGAAGTTAGGTATGTATAACTTGGGCCTGAAGCAAGGAAAGTTGTTTGCTTACATGAAAATTATGTATACATATTTTATGTGAAACTGCCTTTGCCACTTTTATGTAATGTCATTTTATATCTCCTATAGATCTATTCACATTCTTCAACAATGCAAAAGTAAAGCAGATAGGGTGACAAGGGCAAAGTTTTGCTCTTTTTTGTGGGATGATCAGCAATGACCTCTTTAATTCTGAACTTCTATCAAAATCTGAGTGATAGAAGGGACAGAGAACTGCGCTCTCTGTGGAAATGAGGTTTAGACAGAAGAATCAGAAAGTCCAAAGTCTTCCTGACAAGAGAAAGGCTGAGGCTTTGAGAAACAATGAAGAGCCCAGCCTGGCTGAAATGGAAGACTATTCAGAGAGTAGACAGAGGTCAGATCACAAAGCTCTGTGGGCCCTGGAAGGTATTTGACATTTTATTCCAGTGTGATCTGAAGCCATTGTGGCCTTCTGAGCAGGGATATGTGATTTACATTTTAAAAGGATCATCCTGGTTACTATATGAAGAATGGATTTTAATGGGACAAGAGTGGAAGCAGGGAGACCAGTAAAGAGGTTATTGTCATACTTCAGGTGAGAGATGATGAAAGATGGTCGGACTTAGAATATATTTTAAAGATAGAGCTGGCCGGATGTTTTTGCTGATATGATTGTGGATTTGAAAAAGAGAGGTATCAAGAATAATGCCAAGATTTTTACCCTCAGCAACTAAAACAAGATAGATTGGCTGAAGAGCAGGGTTGGGAGAGCATATCATAAGTTCTGCATTAGACAAATTATATTGAAATTTTCTTGTGGACATCTACCTACAAATTTAGAATATGTTGTCAGCTATAACAAGCTAGTGTTCCTCGAAGTTTCAGAGCTGGGGATATAGCTATGAAAAATTCCAGTGTGTAAATGCTTTTAAAAATTGGGAAATTGGATGGCTTAGCCTAAGAAAAGAATGTGACTAGAGAAAAGTTTCAAAACCTGAGCACTGGGGCACTACAACCATCAGAGTAGTATTTTTCAAAAGACAAATTGTGAACCAGTGGAGGTCCTGAAATCAATTTAATGGTGGCAACAAGCATTAAAAAGAAGTAGTAAATACCCTGTAAACCAAAAATTAAAATTCTGAGCCCCCCAGTTGACTGAATGGAACCATCCTGTCTGGCCAAGGACATTCCAAAGTAAACCTGAAAAACTAGTTCAGGCCATGATGGGAAGGAGGAGTTGGACATGCCTCATTATGCACTCTTTCTTTTGGAATTCAGGCACAACTCACGGCATTAACATTAAAACAGAGATCTTAAGACTGATAAAACAAACTCTTTGTAGCAATAAGATACCAAATCCCAACCTGACTCTAGTGACATCACATGACAGACAGCAGGCCCTAAAAGACATCAAGGTATTTTACGCCAAAATATATTTCTTTGACATACTTTGAAATGGCTCTGTAAAGCTGTCTCTTGTGCGGAAAATCTGTATTTTGTAGAGAATTCCCCTCTCTTTCCAGGTCTTTTTTTGATCCAGGAGAGATTAACTAAGAGTCTGGCATTTTTTTAGGTCTGATTAGAGACATTCACCATCTAGTTTCTCTGAAGTTTACCATCTGGAGGTTTCATCTGCATAATTAGAACCATGGTCCCCATAATTCCTTATCTTAACCGAAGATAAGGTTAAGGATAAATTCTATTGATTTTAGGTCCTTGGATAATAATTTAACTCTTTCAACCAGTTGCCATTCAGAAAATTTTCGAATCCAACTATGACCTATAAACCGCCCCCACAACCCCACAAGTTCTCCTGCCTTTCTGGACCAAATCAATGTATAACCCATATGTATTGATTGATGCCTTATGTCTCCCTAAAATATATAAAACCAAGTTGCAGCCTGACCACTTTGGGCACATGTTCTCAGGACCTCCTGGGGCTGTGTCATGGGTCATGATCCCCCACATTTGGCTCAAAATAAATTTCTTTAGATATTTTACAGAGTTTGATTCTTTTCTATCAGCAAGACTAAAACAGATTAGACAAATCTAGACTAGAATAGACAATTGTCAACATACATCTCATGTAGTAAGTATAAATATTTTATGAGAATTCTGTTTCTGGTTTGTGTACTAGATTGCATTAAAAACTCTATGTCCTGGTATTTTGAGGTAGGAACAGGTAGAAAAGCTAGCAAAAGAGACAAATAGAGAATAGCCATTGAAGTAAGAGGAAAACCAAGACAGTGTATGTCCCCAAATCCAGTAGAAGAAAGTGTTTCAAGGGGAAGGAACTATTCAGTGTAAAGATATAACAATTGGGTTTGGTAACAGGAGGTCATTGGTAACTTTATCAAGGGTAGTTTCAGTGAAGAAGTGAGGTGAAAGCTTGATTAGAGTGAGATCAAGAAAAATAGGAGAAGAGGAAGTAGAAATAGCAAGTTAAGTCATATGAAAGTGCAGAAAAATGAGGCAGTAACTAGCATTATGTAACTTCAACTGAGCATACTATAACTTTGTGACAAAGTACAGTAAAACATATCTCAACTCTCTGACCTCCTGAGCTGGGAGGCAGTGGTACCCTCAGCTCACTGTCTCTCAGCTCAGGAAAGAATCACAAACATTGGTGTTTCAAATTAGAGTTCTTGTTTTGATTTAGTTCTGCTTCCTTAACCTAATTTAAAAGATTTTTTATAATAGTCATGTCATTTAGAGATTGAGCTGCTCTCTAAACCTAGTGCTACTTTTAAAATGAAACCAGGCACGGTGGCTTACGCCTGTAACCTCAGCACTTTGGGAGGCCGAGGCAGGCGGATCACGAGGTCAGGAGATCGAGACCATCCTGGCCAACATGGCAAAACCCCGTCTCTACTAAAATACAAAAAATTAGCTGGGTGTGGTGGTGTGTGCCTGTAGTCCCAGTTACTTGGGAGGCTGAGACAGGGGAATTGCTTGAACCCAG
Organism: Nomascus leucogenys; assembly: GCF_006542625.1. Classification (NCBI taxonomy): domain Eukaryota; kingdom Metazoa; phylum Chordata; class Mammalia; order Primates; family Hylobatidae; genus Nomascus; species Nomascus leucogenys. The sequence continues at coordinate 15,362,376 of NC_044386.1, read as the reverse complement.
GAGGCAGAGGTTGCAGTAAGCCGAGATCACGCCACTGCACTCCAGCCTGGTGACAGAGAGAGACTCTGTCTCAAAAAAAAAAAAAAAAAAAAAGAAAAAATCAAAGCCTAAAGACAAAAAACATATTTTGAAGTATATTCATTTCGTAAAATTGATATTATTACTTCCTTAATTGTTTGATAGAATTCATGTATGAAGCCATCTGTGCCTGGAGTTTTCTTGGGAAGGTTTTAAATAAAAATATATGTCTTTATTATAGGACTATTCTAATTTTCTATTTCCTCTTCTGTCAGTTTTAGTAATTCATATCATTCAAGTAATTAACACTTTAAGTCTTGATATAAAATGTTTATAAACTTTTTATTCTTTTAATGTCTATAAATTGTTAATGATATCCTCTCTTTCATAGTTGATAATTTGTGTTTTTTTTCTGTTTTTATCTTGATCAATCTAGGTAGGGTGTTATTGATTTTGTTAATATTTTCAAAAAAATCAAAATTCTGTTTCATGGTTTTCTAGATTATTCATCTGTTTTCTATTTCATTGACATCTACTGTTTCCATTATTATTTCTTTTCTTCTGCTTATTTTGGGTTTTCACTTTTCTCCCTAGATTCTTAAGGTGAAAGCAATGACCATTTATTTTAATCCTTTCCTCTTTCTTATATAAGCAAGTCAAGATACAAAATTCTCCTTAAACACTGCATTCCAAAAATTTGGATATGTCTTATTTTAATTATCATTCAAGTAAGAATATTTTTTAATTTCTTATTTAACCCAGGGGTTATTAAGACTTAGATTCCTTGATTTCAAAATATTTGGAGATTTTGTTTTAAAATAAAATCAAAGTAGTTAACTTTGTTGTCAAAGGACATACCCCATATGAGGTTAATTGCTAAAATTTATTGTAACTTGTTTTGTGGTACAGCATATGGTTGGTATGGGTGAGTGCTCTATGATTACTTGGAAAAAAGGGTGAATTGTGTTAGTCAAGTCAGTTGATAGTGATGTTCAAGTCTTCTATATCCATACAGAGTGTTTTTGTACTTATTCTATTACTGAGAAAGGGAAGTATACAATTAAAGATAAACAACAAAAATATAATAAAATACAATAAATAAATATAAAATACAAGCATACAATAGTATACTTTCATTTGCCTCTGGAATTAAGCAACCCTTATGTGGACTGAATTTTCACCTGATATCATTTTCCATTAGTCTGAGGATTCCATATCTTAATATAGCCTATAGTGCTTATCTGCTGGTAACAGATTATGTTAGCATTTGTTTGTCTGAACATGAATTTATTTGTCCTTCATTTCTGAAGGATAGTTTTTTGAGATTTGGATTTTCCCTTTCAGTACTTTAAAAATGTCATTCTAATGTAGTCTGATTTACATTGTTTCTAGTGAGGTCGGCAGTCTATCTAATGATATTAGAGTTATTATTGCTCCCTCATAAATAATGTGTCTTTTTTTTCTAAGTCATTTTAAAAGAATTTTTTTGTTTATCACTTTATCTATTTTGGAGTATAGTCTTTTCCAAAAAAGCAGTCATACTTTTTGAAATCCTTAAAGACTGAGATTTATCCCATGTTGCTAAAAATTAACTATTTAAATTTACTATGGAGTGACTTTTCTTTCTGTTATGTATCACATTTTACTGCTTCTTCACCATGTATAGTAATTTTTTATTATATGCTGGATATTACGAATGCCATGTTGCTGAATACCTGGCTTTTGTATTCTTCCTTAATAGAATGTCGAGTTTTGTTCCAGCAGACAGTTAATTTACTTAAGTTTAATCAATTTGAGCCTTGTGTTTAAGCTATGCTAGGGAAATTTCAGATTAGTTTTTACATAGGACTAGACTAGCATGACCTCTCCTGGGTCTCTACTGAATGTTAGAGTTATTTAATAAGATGTCTCCACTCTGACTAGTTATTACTCAAATATATCCCAGCCTAGGTGTCTTCTAGTAGTTGTTTAACTCAGTGTTTCTCAGCGGTTTTTCTTTCATCAGCAGTTGTTTTTCTTTTTTTGGCCCCACCTTATGGATTCTTGCTCCATGCATGGAGAGTTTTGTATTGGGTCCAAGACTAAGGAAAACCACATTTGCAATCCTGGAGTTCCTTTTCTGCACAGGTCTCCATTTCTGTTCCACAATATCTATCTATCTACCCTAGGGCACCAAAGGTGTGATATCTGCATCCTCAGGGCAGAGACCTCTGCCCTTTCTTGCCCTCCACCCCACTGCATTTGTCAGTGCCTCCAGGAAGGAAGCTGTGGTAACTGTGGCAATCATCTTACATTTACTTTTCTTAGGGATCACAGATCTGTGCTCCCTGTTTTCTAACATCTAAAAAAAATTTCACATATTTTCTCCAGTTTTATTGTTGTTTATGGTGAGAGGGCTGGTCTGGTATAAGTTACTCAGTGATGGCCACAAGCAGAAGACCTCTAACATGTTTTGAAATGTGGCTTGTGAGGTTATAACATAGCCATCTTTGCAAGTTTTAAAAATTCATTTGTCTCATGAATGTTACATGAAGAACAGTTTTCTCTATTTTGACAAAATTGACTAGACTCTCTCAAGTCCCAGGAACTACAGTTTTCACTGCATAAAACTTGGACACCTTCCCAAGGTTTGCCCTTTCAAAACTGAAATGGCAAAAAGGAAGGAGTAACCAAGAATCTATAAGCAATTTTGTACTCCGGACATCCCAGTGCAATCCAAGTGCTGATTTATAAAAAGCAAAGGGATATTTACTTTTTGAGCTTGGAATGATTGATGAGTTTCAAAGAACACTGGACTAAATATCAGAAGAGTTGAGTCTTGTCCTGGTTCTATTGCTTACTAATCATCTGATCTTGGATAAATGTGACAGTTTCCTCATCTGTGAAATTATATCCGGTTTATCTACCTCATGAGATTAATATGTAGCTTAGATGTAGTTAAATAGATTGAAAAGAACATTGTAGACCATAAAACATTATATAAATATAAAATACATGGTTCCTTATACCTTGAGAAATATGAGCCAAATTTATGAGAAAAGATGACAATTTTTCTAAGTGTAAAACATTTAAAGTGCAAAACATTCAAGGCAAAAAGGTCAATAATGGAATGGAAATAAAACTTATTTAGAGGGGATAACATTTATTTTTCTGTTTATAAATTAATTTAAAACCACTGCGTGCTCTTAGAAGCAAGAAAACGTCCCTCAGTCTAATAAAAATGTTTAAATTTGGTGTGATCAATTGCTTTATAGTACTTTAATCTTATTTTAGTTTTAATTATGGGAGTGTATTCTAGAAATAGTTATTACACTAAAAATTTCATAGGAGAAAGGAATATCTCAATAGTTATAATTTATTCCAGCAGTTCTAATAAATCATAGATGCTATGCCTTCAACTTTTCACCCAAATTCGAAAGAATATTTTCCTGCTCTCAAATAGCTTTTTCCAAAAAAGCAATTATACTTTGAAACCTTCAAAGATTGAGACTTGCCTCATGTTAAAAATAAGCTATTTACATTTGTAAGCCGAACAGGACATCATCAGGGATAGAACTTTTCCTTCCCCTACTTAATGGGCTTATTTATCTCAAAGTCACAGAATCATAAGACATAAGACCCAGAAGAGATTATGGATATCACTGGAGCTATGATTGCATTTTATAGAATTAAGCACTGATGGTGACCCACTAGGGGGTCCATATGCAATACAGATGGAAGGGGGCTCAATACAAAATGGAAAAATAAATCAATGCCATGTTCACTCATGACTATAGAACATATCGCAGGTTATTTGGCCTCTTAACATTTTTGAATACTTTTGTCATCATTAGTAAAGAGCATTGTACTCAGTATCTTGGGAAGTAACAAAGGAAGTGAACAACAGAGGTTCTTGCCTCAAATATCTTGCCCTGAGATGAGAAAGAAAGCCTAGTGCAGGAAGGTGTTATTGTCATTTCTATATATATGAGTTTGGTTAGCTGAATTAAACTTAAGTTTCACAAGGCTTACCATGTGCCAGGTTGATGTAGTTGTAGTGGGTTCAAAAAATAAAAAAGAGAAGGTCCTTACCCTCTTGTACCTTAAAGTCTGGTAGTGATGAAAGATACGCAAACAAAGACATAAAATCTAATGCACTACATGCGTTAATACGAACAGGTCCAAGATTAAACATTGTAATAAGATAAAAGGGCGGCGATAGGCAATAAAGGTAGAGGAGAAGCCAGTGGCAGTGGAGATGCAAAGGCTACAGATCTGTGAGGTATTTAGGAAGTAGACAACAGTAATTTGTAACTAAGTGGATGTGGTAGGTAAGGGAGAAGGAGGTGTCTAAGATGGCAGTGATTTGTTTGTATTTTTAGGTAGATGGTTATGAGATGGTGTCACCAATCAACAGACAAGATGCTAGGAGTTTTAAAAATGAGTGGCACTGAGGACAGAAACAATGAGTTCCATTTTCTAACATGCTGACTTTGAATTTACTGTGGAAAATCCTGGTAGAAATGCCAGGAAGACCTTCGGAGATCTATATCACCATAGCCAAGAAAAAAGAGGTGAACTCAAGAAAATGATTTGGAGATTTATAATGTTTAAGGCATAATGCAAACAATGGACATGAGTGAGGTTATCTAAGAAAAGGGGACAGAGAAAATAGTAGTCCGAGAAAGAAATCCTGGAAAAAAACAAAATTTAAGGGCTAATTGAAGTAAGTTGGACATTAGGAAGAAGGCTGAGAAAGGACATTCAGAAAGATAGAAGTGAATGTTGTCTTCTACGCCTGTCTGCATGGCTGACAGAACCTTGTGTGTTTTGGAATAACACCTTTCCATCATCCCTGGGGAGGTGGATAATCAATATCTTAGCCTAATCATAGACTAAACCAATCACAGACATTCCACCTTGCTAGGATTGATAATCCAGGAGCATGTGATGCAGTCCTAGTCAGGAAGAAATAAGGGGAAATCTGAGGGCTACCATTATTTTTCTTGCTCTTAGAAAATAGACCAAGGACATGATTTTCCTGTTTTCAGTCTCTCAAGGAACATGTCTGATGAGATTATTATGACTATGGCATCCCTCTTGAGATTCTGAAGTAGCAGGCCTGGAAATAAAAGCCAACAACTCACTGAGGAAATCAGAAGAGGAAGAGGGAAGCACCTGAGGGGTTTTGTTGAGCAAATCTGAAACTGTTGGTCTCCGCCTACTTTTTGTGTAACAAATTATACCCTGTGAATTGTTGAGAGAGAGAGAGAAAAAAAAAAGAGAAAGAAAGAAAAAGGAATGGAAGGAAGGAAAGAAGGAAGTAAATTAGTTAGATTAGGAGAGAGTGATATGAACATGAGGGAGTATTATTTACAAAGGATGGAAATAATTGCAGAGGATCATTGATAACTCTAACAGCTGAAACCATTTGAGCAATATCCAGTTGGTGGTAGAACAAGGAACAAGTGGGCACTGAGCAAGAGAAAATAAATATTGACAACATTTTCCAGAGGTTGGTTGTAAAGGGAAGATAGGGAGACATCTAAAGATATGCAAGGGGAAGAAATAATTAATTTTTAGAATGAGAAAATTTTTCCCAATGTTTATAGGTGGGGTCAAGAGTTAGGGAAGAGGGAGTAGCAGAAGATATAGCAGAGAGAGAATGATTTATGGGGAAAGTCTCTGGAAAGTAGGAAGGGGCAGGCTTAAGAAGAAAGAAGAAGGTGGTGACTTTGAAGAACAAGGACATAGCATTCTCAGATCTTGGAGAGGAAAAGGTCAGAAGTGGGTTTATACAAGTGAGAGGACGGAATGGACAGTGAAAGCCAGAAAGCTGATGATATTATCCTTTGCCCTAAAGTAGGAGAGAATTTTGGTTTTGGAGAATGGAAGGGGTGAGTGTTGGAGTGGAAGCAGGAGTGGCCACATTCTGCATCCTTGAATGTGCTCAAGCAGCTGCCTCTTGGCTGACTGAAGAGTGGAATTAGCCCAAGAATGTGGCCCTGTTAAATCATGCATTTCATTGTATCCAAATGAATGACAGGTCTGTGGATTTGTTGCTATTATTAGGTTAAAGTACATACCACAGGGCCTTATCAAGATTTGTATGAGTCCCAGGAGATAAGTGACCACATCTATAAAAAAAAAGATGAATTAATGTGTTAAAGATAAGGAGGTAATTTTGTAAGATTACTCCTAAAAATGAATAGTATCTCTAGATTTAATATCTTGTGACCCAATTCTATTAGCCTAGTACCTAGACACATGGAATGATAAACAGGGTTTTTTTTTTATTTTAAAATTAAACACATGGATAGCAATTTGAGCATAAGCTGTATTTTTTTCATCCATCTGGCTCATTTAGGCCATTTGCCTTGAAGAAAGCAGGATCCTGTCCATCTGGTAGCACACTTAGGAAAGGTGGGTGACAGTGTGGTCCCTAAACAAGATCTAGGGCCACTTGTTCAAAATGTTAAAACATTAGCATAAGATATGGCATGATATTATTAACTGTTCCTTTCTATTTGATTATTAAACATTAAAAACCACCCACTTGGGCTTTTATTTTGTACTCATGGTACTTATTTGGAAATCTATTGCTATGTAATTAATTGCACCAAAACAACAACAAAAAAACAAATAATTTGTATTTCCTCTCGCAGTTCTGGGTGTTGACTGGGCTCCATTAGGCAGTTTTTTCTTGGGGACCTCCCATGATGTTGCAGCAAATGGTGTCTGGGGCTAGAGTTATCTTGGGGCTCATTTATTCACATGTTGGGACTATTGTATGGCTATTGGCTGGGATCCCAACTGAAGCTTTAGGCCAGAAACCTGGCCTCTCTCTGGTCTTACCACATCCTCGTAGCATGGTGGCTGGGTTCCAGAAACGAGTGTCCTGAGAGCATCAGGTGAAATCTGTATTGCCTTTTATGTTCCACTCTCAGAAGTTCCAGAGCATAAATTCTGCTGTCATCATAGACCCTTCAAGATTCAAGGGGGAGGGACAAAAACCCCACCTCTTTATAGAAGGTGTGTCAGCATCCACAGGGAGAAAAAATGTGGGATGGGAGCTCTTTTTGCAGCCGTTTTGGAAAATAACATGTCTAGACTACAGTCTTAAGGCAAGTGCTTTACATCTCTTCCAACCCCACTATCCCATAAGCCTTCTTGGGAGATTTTGTCTTTGTGGACCTATGTCTGCTCAGGCCATAAATGGCACCCATATATGCCATCTGACAAGTTAAGGCTGAAGTTATTCCTTGCTAGAGACATTTTGTAAAAAGTAGAATTTGTTTTTTTGCAGCGGATTTAAGTAAATAGCAAAATTGAACAGAAAGTACAGAGAGTTCTCATGTATCCTTCCCCGCCATACATGCACAGTCTCCCCCCGTTATCAACATCCCCCACCAGAGAGGTACACTTGTTAAAATTGATGAACCAGCAATGACACATCGTTATCACCCGAAGTCCAGAGTTTACATTAGGATTCACTCTTGGCGGTGTATTCTTTGGGTTCTGACAAACATATAATGACATGTATCCACATTATAGTATCATACAAAGGAGGTTTGCTGCCGGAAGAATCCTCTGTGCTCGACTTCTTCATCTTTTCCTTTCTTGCAAGTCCTGGCAACCACTGAGACTTTGTAATTAAGACATGCTGACTCTTCTTCCTGCATCCGGTCCTTCTTTTTTTATCTTCTTTAATCTGTATTGTACTTTGTTGTTAGAATTATATTTCCCAAGAAAAAAGATTTAAATAGATTTATCTCCTGATCAAAATGTTAATGATTTTTCATTGCATAGAAATTAAGTTGCAAAGTTTCATTATTTGTCCTTATGGTACAATAATTAAATTAAAGTCAGTGTAATGACAAATAGTTGGTATGCAGTAACGTGGTTTGCGGATTACTAATATAGTGAAATGGTATTTTTCTTCGTCTTCTATTCCTCCACTCCTAACTGAGCTCCTTTCTGGGACACAGGACTCACCCAGCTCCATTCTCAATCCTCAGCCCGAATGAAGCTAAGTTAGCAGAAACATGTGTTTCATAAAACCAGAAATAAAGCGCCGTACTTCAAGCCCAGTAACACCCTAGAGTTATGATAAAAGCTCTGTCTGCTAGATGCTTCATCTTTGGGGTCATATTAGGCAAGATTGACTTTTTTTCATCCTTGCCTTCAAAATCAGTTCCTGTCCTAGATTCATTAGTGGAGAGCATGGGGATGGATGTGATACTTTTAAGTAACTAACAGTCTGGACTGAAGTCAGAGAGTAGGAGCAACTAGGATTCTTTGAAGAAGACAGAGAAGTCCATACACCTGGAACAGGAGTTCACACACCACAGCCAATGGTCCAAATCCAATGTGCCATCTGTTTTATTTTCTTTAATTTTACAATATTTGGTTGACAAGTAAACAATATATATATATATATTCAAGGTGTGCCACATGATGACTTGATATACATTGTGTACTGATTACCACAGTCTAATTAATTGACACATCCACTGCCACCCGTAGTTACCATTTGTGTGGGTGTGTGTGGGGGTGGGGGCAGGCAAGGGCAGTTAAAATCTGCTGTCTTATCAAATTCCAAGTAAGCAATACAGTATTATTATCTACAGTTACAATACCATTCATTAGATCCCTAAAACTTATTCATCTTACAACTGAAAGTTTTTATCCTTTGACCAACGTTTCCTCATCCCACCTGGCACCCACCAACAGCCCCTAGAAACCATCTTTTTACTCTACTTCTATGAATTCAACATTTTTAGATTTCACATATAAGTGAGATCATATATGTGTTAGGGCATTGTTGCATTGCTATGAAGAAATATCTGAGATTGGGTGATTTATAAAGAAAATAGGTTTAATTGGCCCATGATTCTGCAGGCTGTACAGAAAGCATGGTGCTGGCATCTGCTCAGCTTCTGGGGAGACATCAGGGAGCTTTTACTCATGGTGGAAGGTGAAGCAGGAGCAGGCACATTACGTGGCCAGAGCAGGAGCAAGAGAGGGAGTATAGGGGGAAGGTGCTTCACTTTACAACAACCAGATCTCATGAGAACTCACACTATCGTGAAGACAGCACAAAAAGGATAATGCTAAACCATTCATGAGAAATCTGCCCTCATGATATCATCACCTTCCACCAGGCCCCACGTCTAACACTGAGGATTACAATTCAACCTGAGATTTGAGTGGGGCAAATATTCAGACTAAATCAATACAGTATTTGTCTTTCTGTGGCTGTCTACTTTCATTTAGTGTAATGACCTCCAGGTGCATCCATGCTGTCACAAATGGCAGAATTTCCTTCTTTCATGGCTGAATAATATTCCATGGTGGACATAAGTCACATTTTAAAAATCCATTCATCCATTGATGGACACTTAGGCTAGTTTTCCATATGTCAGGTATTGTGAATAGTGCTGCAGTAAACATGAGGGTGCAGATATCTATTTGGGGTGCTGATTTCATTTCCTTTGAACACGTACACAGAAGTAGAATTGCTGGAGGGTATGGTTGTTCTATTTTTCATTTTTGGAGGCCACTGTATACTGTTTTCCATAATGTCTGTATCAATCTATATTCCCACCAACGGGGTACAAGGGTTCCCCTTGCCCCACATCCTCATCAACACTTACCTCTTTTTTTTTTTTTTTTATAATAGCCATCCTTACAGGTTTGAGATGATACCTTATTGTGGTTTTGATTTGCATTTCTCTGATAATTAGTGATGTTGAACACCTTTTCATATACCTGTTGGCCATGTGTATATCTTTTTTGGAAAAATGTTTTTTCAGGTTCTTTGCCCGTTTTTTAAATCATGTTATTTTGGGCTGGAGTTATCTTGGGGCTCAACTTTTGTTATTGAGTTGCGTGAGTTCCTTATATATTTAGGATATTCACCCCTTATCAGATATATGATTTGCTGATATTCTCTCCCAATATCTAGGTTGTCTTTGTATTTTGTTGTTTCCTTTGATGTGCAGAAGCTTTTTACTGTGATGTAGTCCCACTTGTTTATTTTTGCTTTGTTGCTGCCATCTGTTTTTTAAATAAAGTTTTATTGGAACACAGCCACACACCATTATTTTATGTATTGTTTATGACTGCTTCTGTGCTACAACAGCACCGTTGAGTAGTTGTGACAGAGACTGTTTGGTCTGTGAAACTTAACATGTTTACTCTCTGGCTCTTTGAAGAAAATGTTTACTGGACCCTGATCTATAAAACCATGATAAAGAGAAAGGGGATCAGAAGCCACAAAAATGAGACTGCCATGGGACTCCCTGAATGGTCTCATTACAGGTGACAGGTCATCAAGAGGAAATGCACAAACTGTTTGGCATCAACTTCTGAATTCTGCCCAGTGGTACAGTAGCAAGACACCTTCTGGAGATGGACTAGACGTTTATGCACTTCCAAATAGTGACGACAAAAGGGGTTACACAAAGATGAGACCTTTCATCCTTGGCGGTTTCATCTCTCACTTCATCACATCACATCCTCTATCCATCCTTCACTGTAGTCTTCTTCCTAGAATGAGACCTGAGCCTTCAGGTTGCTGGGACTGTTCAAGTTTCTTCCTGGGTCCATAGTGCTTTTTCTCTTCGTGGAAGACTTTGCAGCTTCAACTGAATCACCACCTCTCCAGAAAGCTCCACATCCCTACCACCCCCAGGGGATTTGAGCTTCTTTGGTACCACTTGGCACAATTCGGTGTATACCAGATTATTAGTGCATGTTTCTCTCTCCCCGACCAGATCATCAGCAACTGGATCTAATCCCTATCTTCCAATTAATACAGTGCCTTATAGACTGTAAATATTTAGTAAATATTTATTAGCTTGAAATGAGAGTTTTGAAAATAAAACCATCTTAGTTCCATGCCTTTTTCTTGTAGAAATCTAAAGAAAGAGTACTTTGGCTCAAGAGTATTTTTGTGCAGCTGTTTTGAAAAGTAAAAGTAAAAATTATTCTTTGAATAATCTTTAGAAGCTTAAAATCTGTCATCCAATGAAGAAATGAAACCTCTGTGTGAGTGATGCCATGTCCCGAAAGCAGGGGGCTAAACAGGTATTATGACTGGAGCAGAAGACCACTTAGAGCAGCAGCTACCATCCCTCTGCTCAGTGGAGAGATCAGCTGCTCCTCATTTACTCATATCTACTCTGTGATTCCCACCTTCAGTTAAGATTAAACCAGGTGGAAGGCTGAGCACACGAAGCCTGAATGGGATTTTTCTATCCCGATATGTACATTTTGAGCTAAGAGGGAAGAGAGTACTGATTTTGTGCCTGAAAGAAAATGGATCCCATTCAAATATAAGTTAATATCCTCTCTTCAATGGTGGTTGCCATTATCCCCAAATTGATGTCATCATTATAGCCATTTTGGGCTTTTAAATGGCATAGGAGAAAATGACTAACTCAATTATATCAAAATGTTCAAAAATAGCATTGTTTTAGACCTGAATGAATGATAAAAAGTTTAAATCCAAAGTAATTATTTATTTTATTTGTATTTTATAAATTTTTTTATTGATGTGTCACAATTGTACCTATTCTGGGGATAGACGTGATGTTTTGATGTCTGTATACAACCTGAAACGACCAAATTTGGGTAATTGAGATATCCCTCACCTCAAACATTTTTATTTTCTTTGTGTTGGGAGCATTACAATTCTCCTGGATATTTTGAAATACACAATAAATTATTATTAGCTATAATTTCCCTACTGCACTCTCAAATAGTAGACCTTATCCTTCAATTTAACTGTGTCTTTGTACCCGTTAACCAACTTCTCTTCAACTTCCTCTTCCCTCTTCCCTTCCCAGCTCTAGTAACCACCATTGTACTCTCTACCTCCATGAGATAACTTTTGTAGCTCTCACATATGAGTGAGAACACATGATATTTATCTTTTCATGCCTGGCTTATTTAACTTAATATAATGACCTCCAGTTTCATCCATGTTGCTGCAAATTACAGAATTTCATTATTTTTTATGGGTAAATAATATTTTATTGTCCATATATGTCACATTTTAAAAATCCGTTTATCTGTTGATGAACACTTAGGTTGATTCTGTATTTTGGCTATTGTGAATAATCCTGCAATGAACATGGGAGTGCAGTTATTTCTCCAATAGACTGATTTCCTTTCTTTTGGATATATAGACAGCAGTGAGATTGCTGGATCATAAGGTAGTTCTATTTTTAGTTTTTTAAGGGTCCTCCATACTGTTTTCCATAATGACAATACCAATTTACATTTTCACCAACATTGTTTGAGGGTTCCGCTTTCTCCATATCCTTGCCAGCATTTGTTATTTTTTTGTCTTTTTGATAACAGTCATTCTAGCTGGGGTGAGATAATACCTCATTGTTCCAATTTGCATTTCCCTGATGATTAGTGATGTTCAGCATTCTTTTGTATAGCTGTTGGCCATTTGTGTGTCTTCTTTTGAAAAGTATCCATTTGAATATTTTGCCCATTTTTAGTTGAATTATGTTATTGTTTTTTGTTTGCTTTTTTTTTTTTTGCTTTTAGTTGTTTGAACTCCTTATGTATTTTGGTTATTAACCTCTTGTCATATGGATAGTTTGCAATTATTTTCTCCCATTCTGTGGGTTGCCTCTTGACTTCGTTGTTTCCTTTGTCGTGCAGAAGCTTAGAAACTAAAATAAGAATTATATCATAAAAAGTGTTTTTACTGACCTGTATAATTTTTGTTGTCCTAAGTGTCATATAGCTGATTTGTTATTCCTAGAGTTTAGTCTAATATCAAATAAGCCAAAAAAGGCTAAACCGATGGCACTCAGAAAGATGGATATTAGAGGGATAGTTATAGTCTAGGTAGTTGCAGTAACAGCAGCAGCAAGGGCCTTTTACATTGTTGGTGTTTTTTTTTTTCTAAAAAGCGAGTAAATAGATTTTGTTTAGAAAGAATTAATATTTAATATAAAATTTACTTATATGTTTTAGAAGAATATTTTTTAATGAAACACATTTTGTTCCTAGGAGTCTATTATTTCAACATTGTTTACTATCCTCATAGAGTTAGTCATAGAATATACTCTATTCTTATTCTAGCAGGGAGTTGTAATGTTTGTTTTGATATGAAGAATAGAAAAAAGCATACTATATGCAAAACTAAATCCCTAAATAAGACTCTACTGATAACCATCATCTTGACATGCAATCAGTGTTTCCCTGGCTTAGCTCAGTGAAGGCAGAGCTCAGTGTTTGGATCTCAGCCAAATTATCTCTACTAGCCATGAACGTACAGACACCAAATTTCTCTTTACTCAAATATAAATCCACTGCCTAATGTTAAGCAATCTTCATTGAGTTGATATTCTTCCTCTCAACTTATTTTACTTAATCATATTTATTAGAGAAGTTTAGCACATGAGAAATGCATTTAAAAATATTTCCCATGATTAACCTTAGAGCAAAAAAGTTAATGCAAGCTATATTGCCAAGTTCATTAACTATCTTCTTGATAGGCTAACAGCTGCATGATGAAGACAGTGGCCATCAATTAAATGAACAGTGATTTTGAGACCAGAGTTTTCAACAGGGAATAGTCAGTTAGGTTGTGAGCACTGAGGAGTAGCCACTGGGTGGACATATTTCCAAGCATTTTAGTTGGATACTTTATGGAAAGTATTTGTAAGAAGAAAACCTAAGAAACTCTGTCAATTTTGGAAAAAAAAAAGAAATCAAAATACATTCACATATCTTGGAAGAATTTTAACAAAACATTAATTTTTAGAATAGCATTTACCATATCATATGATTACATATTTGTATGCAAAAATTGTTATTTATTCAAGGTATAGGCAGATGTACATAATAAGAAGTATAAAGTATCAGGTTTGCAGGTATCTTTATTCCCTTAAGGAAAGATGTCATTAAATACAAATGCAATTTAGAAAAGACTGCTAAAACTCACATAACTGATATTTTTTGATGCAGTCAGCAGTATCCTATTTTGGGGAACAGACTTGACCAACATCTCAAAGTAAAAAAGAAATGTTGTGAATTTCATGTTTAAATTGATAAGGTGGTACATTATAACATGGCTGTCCGAGGGAAGAGATCAGCCACACTTGAAAAGTAATGTATCAGAGCACCTCTCTCTCTCTTTTTAGAGATTCAAGAGGATTAAGAGGGAAGTTGTTTAAATGGTGATACTTGTAAAAGGCATATTCCTGAGGGTCAGAAACACTTGCTCAAAGGCAGCAGAAGACTCTTTTGGTCATAAGACTTAGGACAACCCCTGAGCTGGTCCATGTGAAGTACATAGCCCAGGACCCGGCACTAAGCACCTGCTTAAGACATTTAGCTATTATCATTATTAACCCAATAAAAATAATGACATAAAATCTCTGGGTTGCCTATTACCACCTTAAGATATGACTTCTTTAAGGATGTTGATTTACTATAACATTACACTATTGACAGAAAGAAAATCAAGGGTGTAATGTGAATATTATCCCTTGACTTTGGCCCAGGGAAAATAAAATTCTGTTTAGTAATTTATCTAAATTAAGAAGTTTCATGAAACCTGAGATTATTTTATCCAGAAGAAATCCAAAATGTTATTAGGAAGCAGAAATACTAATTTTATATTATATGTTCATCAAGAAATCTGTCATTCTAGAGAGAAAAATAAATAAATAAATAAAATGTTCTAAAAATACTATTCTCACCTAGGATAGAAAAAGACACTTGTTTTCACCAACAACTTTTACTAGTGCTGGCTTTGGTCATATGAGAACTGAGTTAGGTGTTCATTCATTCAGAAAGAATATTGAGTCCTCTCTCTTTTCTAGATTATAAAGAGTGTGTAGAGAATAAGAAAGCCAAGTTGCTTGCTATCAGGGAGCTTACATTCCAATGAGGAATAGGGAGAGTTAAGGATAGACAATAAACAAAAAATAAACAATATGCAATAAGTAATTGCAATATGCAATAAACAAAAATCAGGAAATGCAATGAAGAAAGTAAAGTCAAAGTGACAGTAGGTTTATTTGAGATAGATGGGGTTGGTGATGGCCTTGGTGATGACATTTATGCTGAGTGCTGAATAGTGAGAATAAGGCCAGGGACCATGTCAAGATCTTTGGAAATATTAATAACATTTCAGGCAGAGGAGTCAGTGTAGTAAAGTCTCCAAAGATGGCTTGCATCAAGTCCTTCCCCTCCTATATGGACATGTTATTCTACATAACAGGAGGTGGAGTTTTTTCATCCTTCACTTGAATCTGGACTGGCATTATGAATTGTTTTGGCAGATATGTAGCTGTGCCAGTTCCAGGCCTGTATGTTTAGAGGCCTGGCAGTTTCTGTTTTCCCTCTTTGAGGCCAGCTGCCTGTGAAAAAGTTTAACCACTCTGAAACTGCCATGCTGTCAGGAAGCCCAAGCTACAAAGAGGGCTATGTGGAGCAACATGTAATTGCCAGACATGTGGGTGAAGCCTTCACAAACCTTCTAGCCTATCCCACCTGAAAGCAGCCACATGAGTGAACATAATCATTATTGAGGAGAAGAACCACACAGCTGAGCCCAGTCAGCTCACAGAATTGTGAGAAAAAACTTGTTAAGTCACTACTTTGGGGGTTGGTTTTTCATATAGCAATGACTAACTGAAGCAATCAGAACAGAACAGCCAAAGGAATGGGACTTTCCTTTTAGGTTGACTAAATCCTCAGAATGGAAAGCAGTGAGTAATGAAGTCTCCTCAAGTTCTGAAGAGAGGTTCTATAAACACTCCCTATATGACTTGCCAAGAGGTAGACAAGAAATTGCCAGATTGTTACCAAGTACAGCATGCTTTGAAGTGTATTTGTAGGGAAGAAAGTGCAGTGGTGTTTCACTTTCCTTTCTCTGTTGGAGAGAAAGGAACAAATCCTGGTTCCTTTTCTAAGTCATATGCAGGAGGCAGCAATTGTGTAACTTCCAGAGGCCCAAGGGAGACTGGACTCTTGTTTCCGCTCAGAGAGCTTTCTTACAGAAGCTCAGAGACCCAACTGTACTGCTGTCAGCATAAACTAAAAGGCAATTCTTGGAGAATCAGATTTGGTTGGCTACAAGGCTGTTGCCCACCTTTTGGGTGGAAAAGTCTGAAGATAGAGCCTGGCTAGAGGCTGCCAATGGTAGGATGAGGAGAGTGTGCAGCAGTGAAAGATTCTGCATGTCTAGGGGAGGAAAGGACACACATGTGGGAATGTGCCCAACAGTCATACAGGTTTTATGGAGGCTGCCTGAAAGAACCCCACCCAAAGCCTGCCTGCTGAGGGGGAGGATCCCAAGCAGGTGCCATGAGATGGATGATTGGTGGAGGTGGGGCTGAATAGCTGGCCAGGGAATGCATTGCTCACACTGGGGAATGGTGTGGAGCAAGGGCCTCTGCAGTAGTGGCAGTGGGGTGGAGGGTGTTTCTGAAGAATTCATGGTAACCACATAAGGCAGAGCTGGCATTTAGGTGTCAGCCTCGGCAGAGCACATTTGAAAGCAAGAGATAACTCAAGTAGCTCCAGGTATGTAACCAGTTGTGGCATCTATTATTGCTAATCTCTCCTCATTCTCCCCATCCAAGAGAAGCCAGTTGCTAGAAAGGAGTAGATAAAGCAAGGAGAGGGAAAGAAGGGGACCCAAGCTGCCCCCTTCTGCTGGTTCCCAAGCAGAGGATAAGACCTGAGCTTGGGGGGAGATGACACTCTTCACACTGGGAGTGAGACCACATTTTTTATTTAGAAAGTGAGTGGAAAGCTAAGGGCACTGTCTGACATAGCTTGAAAGGCAAGGGAGGAGAGGTTCAACAGAGTCTTTTAGAACAGTGGTGGGTGAAGAATCAAACTCTCTCCTGATGGAACCCTCCCAAATTTAGCCCATTCAATAGACCAGTTACCAGTTTGAAAGCTCTACGGGAGGAGCAGGTTTATTATATTTGAGGATCTGAAGGAAGGCGACTGTGGCAGAAAAAGAATGAGCTGAAAGCAAGGAGGAGAAAGGGGAGTTGGGGCTGGAGGGGAGGGCGGGGCAGGGGTGAAGTCAAGTTGCTTTGCCGCCCGGGAGAAGCATTTTGAATTTTACTCTGAGTGTTCTAGGAAACCACTGGAGAGTTTTAGGAAGAAAAATAATAGAATCTTATTTTCATTTTTTAAAAACCTCTGGTTACTCTGGGGAACGGGCGGTAGTGCATAAGAGTGGAAGCACAGACCTGCGAGGCAACTGTTACAGTAATTGCAGGGAGAGATGGGAGATATTGAAGAGAATGCTACCAGACAGAGGGGTTAGTCAAGTATTTTGATAACTGAATGAGATAAGTAAGAGAAATATTTGGTAATGTTATTGGACAAATTAAAGGCCATCAAGACCATTAGGGGTTGGGCCAGTGCTATTTTTCAATGCGTTGGACTTAATATATGAGCGGCTCTCAGATTTCATTGCACATATGAATCCTCTGGGACTTGGTTAACATGCGAATTCCTGGGTCTCCTCCTTAGTTCTTTTGATTCAGTGGGAATGGTGTGAGGCCCTGGAGCATGCACTGTTGAAAGCGCCCAGGTAAGGTTCAGGGACTCTGAAAAACCCTGAATCATTGCTCTGAAAGACTTTCTAGTTCCTTGTGATTTTTGCTTTCCCAGATGTCCAGTTAACTCTGCACTCTGAATTTCAACATTTACTATACATTTTCTTACATTGGTTTATTTTTCTTCATCTCATTTTTTTTAACCCTTGAGCATTAAACGCTTTGAGGGCCAGCTTTTTTTCTCCTTCCTCCTTCTTTTTTGTTTTAATTTACCTTCTTATGGAACAGAATTCTAAGTGCATAAGGACTTTTTAACTTTTTTTTTTACATTATCATCTGACTTCAAGGTTCAATTTTTTAACTGTTTTGAAAGCAACACAGCCTTCTTGATGTAAAAGCATTTAAAAGATAATGTATCGATTACAAGCTGAGCAATTTAGAGAGACAGAAGAAGGGGCTTAGTGGAATAAATAAAGAACTCATTTTCTGTAGTATATAACAGAGAACTGTCTCCATCCTTTCCCTTTCATAACCAAGGACATTTTGAGAGAATAGACTTCCAAGTCATAGGCAATAAATGGCAAATGAAAATATACAAATGTCTTTATCAGACATTTTAATCTGAAAAGTGAAGAACACGCCTAAGGTAGCAGACGTTTAATACTGTGCTATTGGGCCTAATGCAGGACAGCTTGCTTTTACCTATAGCAAAATGGAATTTGCTCCAGATATCTGGATAACCTTGATGCAGCAAGAAATATGTGATTCAATCATGTGGGGCGTAATTACTCAGATTGGTACAAGGCAAAGTTGTTAAATGTTCTAAACTGTCTCAGACAAGATCATCTAGAGGCAGATTGGATAGGCATTATCTTTTTGACACTCCTGAAGAGATGAAATCATCCAAGTCATTACGGAGACAGAAACACAAGACAGGTGTTACAAGAAGTCTATTCTTTTCTTCCAAGTAATCAGCTTTTAAATTTTATTTTTTACCAAAGGAAGTCTAAAGAACACTTTAGCAACAAAATATTTTTCTAACAAAATTTGTCTAGGAAACATCAAGAATTAGTTATATCTAGTCAAAGCTAACAGCTAATTGAAAGTGTGAGTGTGTTTACTGCTAGTCAGATATAGACAATTTGATCATCAAATTATCAAAGAACACTTATTTACCCAAAACTGAGGCCAAATCAACATAAAACAGCTCACCGAAGTGTGAGTTTATTTGCCATACTGGGAGAGCAGGTGGGAAACTGCCATAAAAACCACTGGATTCAACTTTGTGTTTTACACAGCTTTATCTCAGACAGGAAAACACATGAAATGGACACCCCAAACTGAAAAAAATTCAGTATGCCTCCTAATTGTTCGATTCTCATAATAGCATACAAGTGAAAAGTAAATAGGCACACTGTTGTTTCAGTAAGCTAGAAAAACATCAGTCTCAAACAAAACTAAGATAAGATACTTTCAGTTGCAGATCAAGAGCTGGATGGTTAATTGATACATGTCTGGACTATATTAGCAAAATTTTTTTTGGAAAAATACTTTTCCAAACAATAAGGTGTCTTTAATATCATTGAATTCTAAAGTAGAACATTATATCTTTTTCGTGCTCAGGTTTACACAAAAGTAGAGCACCACTTTTCCCATTTCTTGAGGAAGACTCTTGATCCTTCCTTTCGGCAAAAAGGAATATTTGATAAAAGGTACTATAAACGTTGAAATATTGTTGTTTCTGTCACAGTGTGGAGTCACAATGTTAAGGGAAGAAGTGAGGTATTTGTCAAGCTAATTAAGTTTTTTTTTTTTAAAAAAGCTCCAAATCTTCTTAATAATTATTTATAAAATATGGTTTTACGCCTACTTGGAAATAGCCTAATGTTCAGTAAGTTATTTTAATGGCATTAAAATCAAGACGATGTAGAAAGGGTTGAGATGATTGATCTGTTATCTCAAAGTAATATCTCAGCTAGAATCTACTTGATAGTTCTTACTAACTCTTCAAAAACATTCAATTTGGGAAAAAAATTTGATATGTCTGGACTATGTCTGGAAGTATTATGTCATTCACCTATTTTCTCAAAAAAAAAGTATTTGGGAGCAGAATGATTTTTATTTTTGTGTTATCAGATTGATCAAGCCATTGGAGCACAAATTTTCAATTGAAAAAGGAATGTGTCCAGTGTTGTTAATTAACACAGCAGAGTCGATTACAATGGGCAAGCCAGGCTTCTAGCATCAGAAAACGACCTTTACAGGAACACACTTCACTTCCCCTGTCTCTGGGAAGCATGTAAATCTGCAAGCGAACTTCGGGAAGAGGGAAACTGTCTCTAACCAGGTGACTTACAACAGCTTCCTGCTGGAATCCTCACACTTTGTCCATCCTTATAGCCTTCAGTTCATGAGAAATATTTCCCTTTAAGAAAAGAATATCTCAATTTTTCCTTCAGCCTGAATCACAGAAGACTTGACATAAGCAATAGGAAGCAACTACACATGACTGAGTCTTTTAAAAATGACACAAACAAAATATGCTCTAATTTTGATATACTATGTTTTGAGGTTATAGGGCTACATGAAGGGTAGATGGATTTTTTTTTTTTTTTTTTTTTTTGTCAGCTAGAAAAGTTCAAGAAGATATTTGGCCAGGGAAACCAACATATAAAAAGGAGAAACCACTGTTTAATTTTGTTTGTTTGCTTTTGTAGCTAAATAAAGTGATTGTCCTAGATATGCTCAAATTTACCATCTGGTTCTCATTCCATATTCTCTTGGTTTTAAAAAAAACCTCTAGATCTAGGACTGCCTATTAGGACTATTCTGATTAGGAAGAGATGGGAGGACAGATGGTAGAATTAGGTGGTGGAGGAACTGATGGGACAGTGAACTACTTATCATTTATACTCTGCTTCCAGAGAAGCTGCCAAATAGTTGGGCAGAAACTCTAAGTTGAATGTCACACCTAGAAAAATTCCTCTGCAAAAATTATCTCTAATTAAAAGTAAAATTTTGACCAAAATGTATGTATATTAATATAAAAATGTTTCCAATTATGCATGGACCATCATTACGGTTGTTTGTTTTAGTCAACATTTATTGAGAATTTAATTTACCTCAGCATGCTCTGTCTCATTCACTTCTCAACACTAAGAATTAGTTACTCCTACTATTTCTGATTTTGAGCGGAAGAAACTGAGAATTTGAGAGTTATATAACTTGCTCAAGGTCAAACAACCAGTTAAGTGGCAGAATGAGAGACTCAAAGCCAATCTGATTTTGAAGTTCTTACTTACTATGCTACACTGCTTTCTGCAATCTTTAATAATTGCTAAACCAGCCAGATCATATTTATCTATTTCAATCCTCCATTCAACATGGTTTTGCCAACGTCAGTCCTCTCTTTCCACTCTTCCTTTGATATATGATTTTAACCTCTCTAGAATTGAGCAAGTTTTCAAATAATAACACATCCAGTACAATATCGAATTCTAGACGCCATCTCACCAATCCTTTACATTTTCCTTCTTCACTTTATTTCCTTACTTGCTGTACAAAATAGCATTGATCATTGTCTAGCCCATCTCATTTCTGCTAACATGCACAATTAACTTTGCCATCACTCTTAGGCCTTCTGGGACATTAATATTTGACTGACTTCACTCATCTATTGACAGTCCATGTTTTGAATTCTTTTTTAGTTCCCAGAAATATTAGATTGTAACTTGCCAAGTTGAATTTCAGTTACTCTGTGGTTTTCTCCTCAATTTATTCCTCTGTCATTGCAGCAACTCCCACCTCAGAATCAGATTTTATTACAGTGGTATTTTTGCGTTCTTCCAGATTGCTAATAAAGATGTTAAACCAGACCAGACCTTCCGAGTGACCCTTTGATTGCTATTTGTATGCTCTTTCAGGGAGACCATGAATAGCTGAAAGCGAATGCAAATTGTGAAATTGGATTGCAAGAAGCTTCTAAACTTGTTATCAAGGGTCAAAATAATTCCCCATGTGACAATCAAATGGAAATGGCTCAGGATAGCGGGAATAGAACATGAAGTTAGAAGTGTAAGACACAGGGAAGTGGATGAAACAATTTCAGCTCTTGCTGCTAGAGATGACATGAAGAACAACGTCTATAATGCCAGGATATATTTTTTTTAAATAATGTTTTCCCCAATGTTAAGAAATAATTAATGTCATATGACTTTCACAGCACAGGTTTATTTTTCATCTCTTTGAGATCACCATACCATAAGGTGAACATTATTGCCATTTGATGCCTAGAAATGGTGAAGCACACAATGGCCCTACACAGTCATTCTCTCTTTGGCATGAGATCAAAGCCTATTAATTTCCAGTGGATTTTGACAGGTGTCTGAAATTTAGCAGTGCAACTAAGTGGCTTGTATATGATAAGGGCACAATAAATATTTGTTTAATGAAAAATCCTTTATAATCAAATGAGAAACTCTGCCATATTAAAGAGGTGCTCCTACAGGACGTACTACTACCTTGTTCCTTCCTTTATCTCCCTTTTCACCATTATCGCTGTGGGGCATTTGACTTCTATTTATCATACCTAAAGTGAAGACTTGCTGTCTTAGACTGCTAGGGCTGCCGTAACAAAGCACCACAAACTGGGTGCTTAAATGACAGGAGTTTATTTTCTTACAGTTCTGGAAGCTGAAAGGCCAAGTTAAGGCACTGTCAGAGATGGACTCCGGTGAAGCCTCTATTCCTGGCTTGTAGATCGTAGCCTCTCCCTGTCCTCACATGGCCTTTTCTCTGTGCCTGCAGGAGACACAGAGCTCTCTGGTGTCTCTTCCTCTCCTTGCAAGGACATCATTTCTATGGGATTAGGGCCCCACCCTTATGACCTCATTTAACATTAATTACCTTCCTAACAGCCCTATCTCCAAATACAGTCACATTGGAGATTAGGGGTTCAACATATGAATTTAACCTAGCCCACAGCATAATCAGTTTATCACACTTGCTGATGCTGTCTGTCTTCTCCACAGTTGAGCTGGAATCTCACTTTAAATGTGCTCTATTTCCCCTCTTTTCACCTCTTGCTATTGCTCAAGCCACACCCCCACTCCCCCTGGGCTAGGAGCCAGAGTGTCTGTGTGCTTAGCCCTCCTTACCACCACACTGCAATGCCCTGCTTTGGAAGATGTGAGGCAGTCCTTAGCCTCATGAGTCTGGGGCGACACCCCTTGGCTGCTGTCGTGGGTTGAATAGTGTCTCCCTGAAATTCTTGCCCACCCAGAACCTGGGAACCTGTTACTTTATTTGGAAATGAGTTTTCTTGCTGATGTAACCAAGTTAAGATAAGGTCATACTGGGGTAAGGTGGGCTCTAAATCCCCTGACTAGTGTCATTACAAGGAGAGGGAGATAGAGACACAGGGAGATGAAGACACAGACAGCCATGTGAAGGCAGCCATGTGAAGATGCAGGCAGAAGTAGAGCAATTCAGCCACAAGCCAAGGAAAGCCAAGGATGGCCAGCAGGCACCAGCAGCGAGGAGAGAGGCATGGGACAGATTCTCCTCCAGAGCTTCCAGATGGAACCAACCCTGCTGATACCTTGACTTTGGACTCCTGGCCTCCAGAACTGTGAGAATAAATTTCTGTTATTTCAAGCTACCTGGTGTGTGGGACTTCTGTTCCAACAGTCCTAGGACATTAACACAGTTGCTATGCCACCTGGAGCTGCAATCCTTCCTAACACATCTTATGCCCTAGTCCACCCCCAGTGATCCAGCATCCCATGGCCTATGCACCCTACACTTCCCTGTACAGCCACTAATTGGAATGCATTTCTACCCCTGCCTGTCCCAACCATTCTGCAGGGCCCTGTTTTAAGTGTCCCTCATCAGTCCCTGATCTATAGAAGCTGTTTGGTCAGATCATAATCACACTGTTTAAATTCCCTTCATTGCCTGAAACAGTACCTGATCTGTTTTCTTTATCATTTGTTCATTTTTCCCCTCCTCCATCCAGAATGCAAGTTCCTTGTGAGCAGAGACCTTGACTGTCTTGTTCATCATTGTACCCACACACAGTACCCAGAACTCTGCCCACACCAATGGGTACCAATACCTCCAATGAGTATTTCTTGGATGATATGGAAAATAATCTATATCTATCATAAAACTTCCTCGGTTTTCCTTCTTAACCTCTTTTCTTCATCTTCTTCTTGCTCCATAACACTGCTTCTCTGGTAAACATGTTGAACAGAAGATTTTTAGTCATCCACATCCTAAAAAACGTTGGACTTGGCATTAGGAATATCTTGCGTTTTCTTGGTTGTTGCTTCTACACAATTTCTCCTTCCTTTTCTTCTAAGTCTCCAGCTCCCTTGTGTCTCTGCCATTAGACTGTACTACCTGCATTCCTCCTAATTGCTACCTTCAACCCGTATCCGGTTACATCCCATTTTGTTGAATTGTTGATGACTTTACCAGACTGTCTCTTCATTTCAACCCCTCACCATTCTTGATGACTTCAACATCCATGTCTAGGACCTAGCCCCACGTTTTGGTTTCTTAGTTCCTTAGCCATTCACCTCTATTACTTTTTCTCCATCCACTCCAGCAATTCACTCTTATGGTTTCACTCTTGACATAGTCATTGTCAATAAGGAGATTACTTAATAACCTTGACATCAAGTACTGTCTTGTAACTCCCACCTTCTAGCTAACCTTCTCTATTCCTTCCACTTGAGCTATTTTTCTATCTCAATTCTTCCATGTGTAATTCCAAAAAATTCTCATGAGCAGTTATAAACTATTAGTCTGTTTTCATGCTGCTATGTAGAATTACCCAAGACTGGGTAATTTATAAAGAAAAGGGGTTTAATTGACTCACAGTTCTGCATGGCTAGGAGGCCTCAGGAAACACACAATCATAGTAGAAGGCACCCCTTCACAGGGCAGCAGGAGAGAGAATGAGTGCCCAGCAAAGGGGAAACACCTTATAAAAATGTCAGATCTCATGAGAACTCATGCACTATCACGAGAACAGCATGGGGGAAACTGCCCCCATGATTCAATTATCTCCACCTCGTCCTGCCTTTGACACATGGGGATTATTACAATTCAAGGTGAGATTTGGGTGGGGACACAGAGCCTCATGCCATCACTTTCCTTCTTAACCACCCTTGCTTTCAGACCTTTCATTTTAATTACTCCATCAAAAACTGTTACTTCTGTATGTTGCTCTTATCTACAAATCTCCCATGTAGTTCCAATTCAGCTGTTTACTTTCTCCATGCTGAACTCAAGCAGCTAAACATTACTGGAGAAAATTGTACAGTGATGTTGATTTGGCATACTGTAAATGATTTCAACTAATCATCAACAAATCTTCAATGAATAGTCAATATTGTCCCATGATCTTACTGCATTTCCCTAGCATGTTTAATTTCTCATTATCCAAAATGTCTATTTTACACCCCTTAATCTCTTTACATGTTCTTCTCTGCCTCTCAGCAGATGACCTTATCTTATAATTTATTAACAGAAACATTCAGATGGGAATTCTGCTCCTCCCACCATCAAATCTGTCAATTTATTTCCATCTCTCTTGTATTTCCTGACTTCCCTCTTTTTACTGTGGACTAAGGGCTCTTGTTGCTATCTAATGCCACTTTCTCTACTTACACCCTGGATCCCAACACTTTTTGAGTTCACAGGTAGTCTGTACCTGCTGTTATCCATATCCAACTCCTTCATCAATTTCTTCCTCCCTACTGAAACAGTGTTCCAATATCATCTATCTAAAAAAATGCTGTGACCTCACATCCATCTCCAGTTACCTATTCATTTCTTTCCCTTCCACATCTTAAATGGCTATCAGTTGATGCTGATACAATATCTCCACATCACACTGCAATATGCAATATTCAACCCATACTTACTGCACTTTCATCAATACCACTCCACTGATGCTCATTTTGTCAAGGTCACTAATGACTACCATATTGCCATGTCCAATATTTACATTTATCTTTTAACTTCCTTTATCTTTCAGCTGAGTACTTCTTTCTAAAACATGTTCTTCTCTTGGCTTCTGTCTTGGTTTGAGTTCTTTTCATAAGCTTTTCCTTCTCAGACAACAAGTTCTCAGAGAGCCCCAGAGATCTCTCCCATCTCCTTTGCCACAGACACTACTACAGACCTCATCTACTCCATGCAATTTAATGCTATCTGTAAACCAGCGACTCTCTCTCACATAATTACCTCTGACATCTTCCTGAGCTCTGGGCTGGCATATCTGACTATCTAATCTCCTTTTGGATATATCATAAACATCTCAAACTTAATGTAGCCAAAGAGAACGCATATCTCTCTACATCTCCTCAACAAACTTGTTCCTTCCCAGTATCTCTATTTTAGTTAATGCACCATTATCCACCCAGTTCCTTGAGCAAAAATTTATGATTTGATTCCCCCACCTGCTCAGTCCTTTCTATCCAATTCATAAACAACATCTATTGAGGGCACTGTAAGGTGTGTCCTGAGCCTGACCACTTCTGGATAGCTCTATTTTTATTGACCTAATCCAAGCTGTTGTCAGCTTTCATTTTGCCACCTGTGTTAGCTTCTGAACTTGTCTCTCTGCTTTTCCCCTGACACCTTATGACCCATCCTGTGTACAGTGGCCAATATGATCTTTTAAAATTTAAATATGATCTTATTACTCCACTTCTTAAAAGCCTGCAAGAGTTTTCTATAGCACTTGGGATAAAATCCAATCATTTTTCCTCTTACACTACACACTTTTTATGATCTGGCCTCTGCCTACATTTCCAATTTCACCTCATGCCCTCACACCTGACCCACTGCATTCCAACCACATGGGCCTCCTTCCCTGCTTAGGGCACCTATTTCCTCTGCTAGGAATATTCTCCCTCTCAGATTTTCACTTGGCTGCCTCTTACTGCCAACATGCTTGCTTAATTGAAATATTACCTCTTTGGAGAGACTTTCTTTGACCACACAGCTTAAAATTGCCACCTAGTTTTGATCTATTGCATCAGGTCTCTGTAAAGCATTTTATCACCAGCTGACATGTTTCCTGTGTATTTGTTTTTTTGCTTTCCTTTCTCACCTGCAATGGAAGGCCCATGGAAATGGGTAACTTTTTTTGGTCTTGCTCAGTTCAGAGAACAAACGCTATAAACATGGGCTGACACAGAGTAGCTGCTCAGTAAGTATTTGTTGAAGGTGTGAATACATAAAGAGCTGAAGGAATTGTTACCATGTTGTATTTATGGAGGTTTCCAAAGATCACCAAGGCGCAGACCACCTTTCTTTCTTTTGCTGAGAGGATTTCCTGTAGCCCTTCGCTTGCTAATGGCCATGATGTTATTCAGTTTTGGAATACGCCTATACTCTTACCATCCTGAACGTTTCATTTATTGAATTCTAATATGGATAAGTTATCAGCACTGTGAAGCTATAATTTTTGCCTGCCTCTGAAGCTACAAGATAATTAAAAATGTGTAGAATATACACAAGTGATGGTATATGATAGATTCCATAGGCTTGGGGAAAAAACTTTCCTGTTCAGTGATGCCTGAAATTGCTTTCGCTGGGCAAGGCTTTTCATTCCAAATCAGAGATAAAGTTTAAAGATAAAAGACCTGGGAGAGGTCTTGGTGGGCAAGCATACAATTGGCACCTAAAGAGGGGGAAGGGAGAGGCCATCTAGCAGGACAAGAAGTAAAATCGCTTCTGCGTCGAGCCTCCTTTGCAACTTTATTCTGGTATGGAAGTAAAAACTTGAGTCCTGAGAGCTGTATAATTAGGAATTGTAAGTAAAGATATAACACTACGTTATGCATCATAACTGTCATTAAGTCCCTTCCTTATCTTGTCTTAGTAAGGTTTTTTTTCTCTCTTGTTTATATATTTTCTTTTCTTCATTTTTCTCTAGATCTTGATATTCCCTTTCTCCCTATAAATTTTCGTAGGCTGCTCCCTATGTGTGAAAAACATATTTCTCTTAGGCTTTTCTCAGCAAAATCCCTCTCTTGCAAATTTGTTTTCAGAATTATGTTTCACCAAATCTTTTCAATGCAGTCCCCTAATAAAATTCTCCCCCTAGGAGAAGGCATGACAGATGGCTTGAGGAAGAAGAAAAATGAAACAAATGTCAGTAATATCTCATCTGGGAAGCTAGCCTTCCTTCAGACTCATGTTTTTTATTTGCTTATTTAGCCTGTTTCCTCTTTTGTCCTTCAACCACGGTCCCAGGGGACAAGGGCTGTCCCTTCTTTATGTACTCAAAAGCACCCTATAAATAATAAGCACACCTGTTTTGTTGTAGTTTTCTAATGTTATCTGAATTGCTTACCTTATACATATTTATTCACAATGATAAATATCCACATTTTCCTGATTCAATATCTATTTTCAGTGAGGGACATAGAGTTAATGGTAATTCAATTGTTTAGAGGACTGAACACAAAACTCAAGATACAGATCTAAATGTAGTAGTTGCACATCCTTACTCTGCACCTGAAATTGAAATTCAAGCCATATTTTATCTGAGGACCTCTATCTTCTATGTAAGTAAAAGAAAAAAAGCAAGGTGAGAGTTGTATTGAGACTCTAAAGTAAAATAAAAATAGACGTCAATAGACTCAAAGAAGGGGTATATATAGATTCACTGTATAAAAAATATTCGTATACAAATATAAAGCAATAATGTATTATACTGACAGTTGATTTTGTCATCTTCAGACTAACTGATTGTTTTAATCTTTCAGAGAAAAATGCTTCAAATTTTCTACCAAGTGGAATAGGAGGAAGGCATTAAAAGATAACTTAGTTTTCTCCTCTCTCTGATTCTCGTTGGGGTTGTTGCAACTTGCTAAAGAAAATAGATGGAAAATATACTTATATCCGTAATATATTCTAAATATTGCTGTATTATCTTTATTTCCTCAAGTTATGCATAAACCAGTCAAATCTATGTCTAATCTATGTTCTATTTTCATAGAATTATTAACACATTAAACAATATGTCATTAATAATCATTATTTAATTGAAATCAGTTGACATTTATAATGTTAAAAATACTGAACATTTGACTAGTTTAAAATTTTCATTTTATTTTCTGTTTATTTCAGTTAAATCTCAACATCCATGACAAGAAAGGAAAGCAGAAGTATTCTGCCCACTTAGGGATGGGCAAACTGAGGGCCAGGGAAAAGTAAACTAGGATTAGAATCCGTGCTGTGCTGTGAAATGTTTAAGAACCAGGTCTCCTGGTGAGGGGAGGGGGTCGACCCCTGAACTCTGATCTGTGGTATTTGCCAATTCTTGTGATGTAAATACTCTCACTATGATCGATTTCAACTTGTCAATGCGAAGTCACTGAACATAAAGTGGGAAAGATATGTGCATGATTGGTTCTTGTAGCTTCAGCCCAGCACCCCATTGCATCCTGGCAATTGAGTGCAGCACCTTCAGTGAAAAGGGAAGGATTCCTTGGGCAGCTATGGTATATGATGGTATCTCGTGGTACACAAAGAAAAGCTCACCTATGGGGTTTGTGATGTGCAGGGACTTTGGTGGCTGTTGGGGCCTTTGTAATGGAATTTGAGGGCCTCCCCTCTAGAGTGCTGCCATTTACTTGCCACTGTTACTGATAACTCCTAATTCTGTCATCTCAGTTCAAAGTTGAAACTCCAAAGGGAGAAAATCTGATTGGCCCATTTGTGTTCCTTGTTCAGGACCGAGGGCATCCATGGCAGAGATGCTGCTGTTGGAGCCTCATCCTCACTTGACAGTTGCAGTTTCCAGAGAAGGAGGAATCACAGTGCTTTTGGAGCTCCTGTTAAATTAGGTATTAGGTATCTAATATGTTTTATTGCTTGGTCGTCCAGCCCCCATGCACCCGCTTTCAGTAGACACAATGTCAATGCATCCCCCCAATTTGAGACCAGGCATTCCAGGATCTCCCATCTTAGGCTGAAATTGCAAATCTAACCATGACCAGTATTCCCTATATGCAACCACTGGGGAAGAGGGGAAAAGAGAAAGAGAACTTCTGTTTTCAAATGGAGAAGGAAATAAAAAGAGAGACTTACAATTACACATGTAGAATTGATTACATATGTACCATTCTGACCTTTCCCAAACCCCATTAAGATGACAACTGTAGAGATTTGAAAAGCCAAAATCCCATAGGAGAAAGAGCATAAGAGTGAAGAGGAGAACAGTAACACAATTAGCAATGAATTAGCAATGCAGAGGAAATGGAAATATAAGCTGAGGAGGGGAAGCCAAGTCAAGTTACATTACAGAAAGTCCTGAAATGGAAGTTTATTTTATTTTATTTTTATTTTTAATTTTTTTATTTCCATAGGTTATTGGGGAATAGATGGTGTTTGATTACGAATAAGTTCTTTAGTGGTGATTTGTGAGATTTCGGTGCACCCAACACCCCCGAAATAGAAGTTTCTGAAAATGGAAAGTATCATACACCTCTGAAAATGGGGTGTGGGGCTAGACACAGAAAGGTTGAAAGTTTTTATGAGAAGCAACTACCCCAGACACCTCCCTCATTCCATTTTAATCTGGATTACAGGCTGAATCCAGACTGGATTCTCTTTCTTTGGCAGAAGACTAGAGGCTTATGCTATGAAGAATCTGAAGCAGAAGAAATCCAGGCTTGAGAATTCCTGGCTGAGAAACTGGGTACCGAAAACAAGGGCATTAAATGAAACACTACGCAAGCTTTATGGAAACAATGATACCTCCTAACTCCCTTTCCATACCTAGCTCTAGATTTCCTACAGATAGGTTTATTCCCCTAAGAAAAAGAAAAGCAGTTCCTGGCAGCTGAGTGCTGGCCTGGCCACATCAGTGGGTTGTCAGTGTGGCCAAGAGCCAGGGCCAGCTGGGTGGTGTGTGACTAGGATGGTCACATGGGACCCCATGCACAGAAAGGCCCCTCGCCAGGGGTTTAGAGCTATGCAATTGCCATCTTGAAATTCTTTATTCTTAATTAATGTGAATTTGTGTTTTGCAAGTGGAGCCAATGGGACAATGCGGCATGCACTGTAGGCTTGGAGCCTCCACTCAGGTGTGGACCCAGGCTCAGTACAGGTTCTCTTAGCCTCTGTGCCCCATTCAGCCTCCCCACCGTATCTATACCCCACACCTGCTGCTGTCCTCACTAGGGACTGAGTTGCATGGCGTCAGCTGGGATAGGCCACCCTCCAGCTGGAGCAGGGACCTGGGTGCAGGTGTTAAGAGGGTCAGGCAGGGTAGGAGGCCTGTGCTGACAGTGCTGCGTCATGTTGGAGGGAGTGGTGACTCTGCAGAACCTGTCATCTAACCAATCCTTCAGGTACCAGTGCAGAAATTGTCATCTCTCAGTCTCCTGCTACTGTGGGTTACACCTTATTTCCTTATTTTATTAGATTATTACGTTTTTTATTTGGATATATTTATGGGGTGCAAGTGCAATTTTCTCATGTGCATAGATTGTATAACGGTCAAGTCAGGGCTTCAGAGTATCCATCCCTCAATAATATAAATATTTATTATTCTTCACCCTCCTACCCCTTCACACTTCCTAGTCTCCACTGTCTATGGACTCCATTCTCCACATCCATGTGTATGCATTTTTTAGCGCCCATGGATGAGTGAGAACATGTGACATTTGCTTTTCTGTGTCTGCTTCTTTCACTTAAGATAATGACTTCTAGTTCCATCCATGTTGCTGCAAAATACATGATTCATTCTTTTTATGACCCAGTAGTATTCCATTGTGTACATATGCCACATCTTTTAATCTAATCATTTTTAACCTAATCATTTGTTGATGGACATTTAGCTTGATTCTATATTTTGGCTATTGTGAATAGTGCTGCGATAAATATATGAGTCAATTATCTTTTTGGTATATTGATTTCTTTTTCTTTGGGTAGATACCAAGTAGTGGGATTGCTAGACGGAATGGTAGTTGTATTTTTAGTTATTTGAGAAAAAACTCCATATTGTTTATTTTTGACTATGATTTTCTTATTTTCCTTTGAGAATTGTAAAAATGTTTTAAATCCGAGATAAAGGTGGGTTTCTCTGGGCAAATTTAGTTGTGTTTTCTCATGGGCCTAGGAGTGCAGCCCATTTATGTCAAATAAGTGTTTCTCAAGCAGTATGATGTTAGCATTTTGGATGGGACATTTCTTTATTATGGAAGTTTCCCATCTCTGTTTGCCATCTGCAAAATG
This sequence comes from Nomascus leucogenys, assembly GCF_006542625.1. NCBI lineage: Eukaryota > Metazoa > Chordata > Mammalia > Primates > Hylobatidae > Nomascus > Nomascus leucogenys. Next base: position 15,330,550 of record NC_044386.1, on the reverse strand, counting down.
TTTGTAGTGCACTCAGTAACTGTGAGAACCCCCAAACATCCCAAAATATTTCCAAACACCTCGTGTGTCAGGTGGTATCCTCATTGGATGAAAACCCTCTTCTAAATTAAATTTGTGGCTTGAGGCATTCTGGACCTTATGAGCAGTTTGAATTAGGGCTTTATATACAGGAACCAACTGGTGGGTTCCAGATTCTCCAGGGCATTTTTCCTATGCAATCTGCCCAGAGTCAAGGGTTGAGACAGTTGATCTTCCCTGCAGTAGCGTGAGTCTGAGGGTGGAGTATTTATTTATTGTTTTTCCCTATCCTGTATTAGGTTGTAACCTTTTGGGATCCCATCTTCATCTGAACCATCGCCTGTGACATCCAACCTGGGGCTGACCCTGGGGCGTTCTGTTTCCCATATCCCTTGAGGCTGTGAAAATTAAAACTCAAGTACACCTGGCTTAGCAACAGACCCCATTGCAAAGCTGGAGTTAGTGCTCTTCTGACCTCTGCTCCTGGCTTGAGAGTTGATGTCTTGTTTTTTGTATTTTATCCAAGATTTCTAGTAATTTTCAAAAGCTGGAGCAAGACAGCAATCTAACTCTATACAAATCTTTTAAAGGAATCAGTAGTCACAAATTTTCTAGCATGATTAGAAAAAAAATGGCTATAAAATATGTCATAGTAGCTTTATAATAAAGGGAAGGAGAAAACATAGAACTTGAGAATAATGCTAATAGCATAATATGTTAGTATGTTCTTATGCTGGTGATAAAGACATAACTGAGACCGGGTATTTTATAAGGGAAAAGGTTTAATTGACTCACAGGTCCACATGGCTGAGGAGGCCTCACAATCATGGTAGAAGGTGAATGAGGAGCAAAGTCATGTCTTACATGGTGGCACCAGGCGAGAGAGGTTGCATAGGGGAATGCCCACTTATAAAACCACCAGATCTCATGAGACTTATTCACTACCGTGAGAACAGTATAGGAAAATCCGCCCCCATAATTCAATTATCTCCACCTGGCCCTGCCCTTGACACATGGGGGTTGTTATAATTCAAGGTGAGATTTGGGTGGGGACAAGGCCAAACCACATCACACGGTATAGTGTAAATGTATTGGGCTATTCTTGCATTGCTATGATGAAATACCTTAGACTGAATAATTTATAAGAAAAGAGGTTTAATTGCCTCATGGTTCTGCAGGCTGTACAGGAAACAGCAACATCTGCTTCCGGGGAGGCCTCAGGAAGCCTTATTTTTTTTTTTTTTAACTCATGGCAGAAGGTGAAGGGGGAATAGGCACATCACATGGCAAGCAAGCAGCAAGAGAGAGAGCTCGAGAGACAGGGAACGAGGTGCCACACTTTTAAATGACCAGATCTCAGGAGAACTCACTCACTGTCATGAAGACAGCTCCAAGCTGACGGTACTACACCATTCATGAGAAATCCACCCCCATGATCCAATTGTCTCCTACCAGGCCCTACCTCCAATACTGGGGATTGCAATTCAACATGAGATTTGGGCAGGGACACAGATCCAAACTATGTCAGTAAATATGAGAGTGTGGGAGCCAGACACATTTGTGTTTGAATCCCCACTGTACCACTTAACATCTCTGTGACCTTGGGGAAATTACAGGATATCTTTAAACCTCAGTTTCTTTCTCTATAAAATGGAGCAAAAATAACACTTGTCAAGGTGGATGAGAGAATTAAAGAGACAGCATATGTTAGTTATCTCCCTTTCCTTTCTGCTTCGGTTGTCAGGGCTCCCAAAATCCATTTATCTGTTTTTTCTTTCTTTTATCTTTTTTTCATTAAAAAAATCTTGTCCTTCTTTTGTTTTTGCAGGGGATCTGTCAATAAGAACTAGGCACACCTGGGTGCAGATGGAGTTTTAATTAAATTTAGAAGCTCAGAACTCCAGAACTCCAGAACCAAAATCAGACTTGTGGTGGTTAGAAATGGAGAACTGTTGTAATGGGATGAGTTGATAGAAATGCTCTCGGTTTCAGCTGTGTTTGTGATAAGCTATTGAGAACAATAAAGAAAAGTTCCAGTGTAGTCACAGAACATGCACATTTGACTCCTATGAATTATCCAGTTTGGGGCAGCGAGTGGAGAGAGAGAGAAAGAGAGAGAAAGAGAGGGGGAATACTGTGGTGACTCTACATGCTCTTCCACCAAAGACCATGTACTCCTAAGTGAGAATGAAATGGGAGGGGAATTTGTTGTCAACTCCAGTGATCCTGTGTGTCTTTGGTTGTGTGAACATCTCAGGCTACTGAAAATGTCTTGCTTTATAGATATATGCTATTCATATCAAGTAGCCCTTAAATGCAAGCCAGCAACTTCATTTGGTATCAGACTAACGAAACAGCAATCTGTGATAACATGAGAAGAAATTGGACTGTGTTGCACTTGGGAGAGAAGGAAGGTCTGCTTTTGTTTGGGTGATTGTCAAGGATTATTTTTTTCACACATGGTTTTTGCCAAAAAGGCTGACTTTAGAACCCAGATGGGGTACAATACAACTTTATTGTGATTGAAATTTATAGTCTTCATGCAGACTCAGTATATCACTTTGATTAGTAAAAGCAAACATGTTTTCACATCTACTAGACACTATAAAAGACTAGACATAAATTAGATGAAATTATCCAACAGCTGAAGCCATCTGCCCTCAAAATCATATGAAAACACTTTTTGTTTCCCAAATCTCAATCTAGGGCTTTCATCAAATATTGAGATGATGAAGTTATAGCTACTATGAAATAAATGTTAATGCATCTAATTGTAGCAGTTCATGGATAATGTCTTAAAAGATATGTGAAATCTCAGGAAAAATTCAGAATCAGAATTTTTCAGGGCTAAGTAAACACTATCCAGGATGTACAGCAAGGAAATTTTTTACTTTCTATCACCCAACAGATAAATAATGCATAGGCTTACTGAGCAAACAACTGTAGCAAAGAGTTGAATCACTCTGTAAGCTGTTTGATACAAGTTGTGGTAGACTGGACACTCTGGCTATGAAAAATTATCCTCCTAGGAGGCCCTGATAGAAGATAGCAGGTAACTTGTACAAAATCCTAACAGAAACAATGCAAACTATTAAGTATGGACTAGATGCCAAAAGGCTCTGCAGCAATTTGCTGTTTGAAAGGATGTATCCCATATAATTACAAAAGTCACAACTAACCATCTGTTTCAATATCATGGCATTATGTTGTTGGTCAGCATTGTAAAAATGAACATTTTGTTATTTTGGATGAACACCATTTAGGTTTATCTGAACATACGAAACACAAATGGTGATATAATTCAACATTTATTATATGTCTAGAATGTGAACAGCATGGTAGTAGACAGTGGGAGATAGATTTTTAAAAAAAGAATTCTTATTCTCAAAGTGTTTTCAGGCCAGCATAGGAGGCAAAGAATGCATGCAAATTGCTCTTATAGAAGGTTCAAGAAGATTATTTATTTAAGACATTTATTGAACAACTACTATATGCCTGGCACTATGCTACAATATAGCTGTGGTTACAGACAGAAAAGGTGCAAACCCTGCTCTCAAGGAGTTTGTGCACAGGCGGGCCTACAGAGAGCAACAATACACTTTTCTAAGTGCTGTAATAGAGAAAAACCACAGGGAATGCCGAGTGATAAGGGGGAGGGGCCTTACTCTATCATCCGTTGGGAGTATCAGGGAAAGCTACGCCAAGACTTGACAATTGGGCTGAGGTTTTTTGTTTTTGTTTTTGTTTTTGAGATGGAGTCTCGGTCTGTTGCCCAGGCTGGAGTGCAGTGGCTTGATCTTGGCTCTCTGCAACCTCTGCCTCCCGGGTTTGAGTGATTCCCCTGACTCAGCCTCCTGAGTAGCTGGGACTACAGGTGTGCACCACCACGCCCAGCTAATTTTTTGTATTTTTAGTAGAGATGGGGTTTCACCGTGTTAGCCAGGATGGTCTCAATCTCCTGAACTTGTGATCTGCCTGCCTCAGCCTCCCAAAGTGCTGGGATTACAGGCACGAGCCACCACGCCCTGCCTGAGCTGAGTGTTTTAAGATTGAGCACAATTAGCCAACTAAGAAAAGAATTGGAAGGAAGAAAGATATGCCAGAAAGAAGAAAAAGAAAATAATAGAGCAAAATATTTCATGGTCTAATTGTAGGCGTGAGAGAGTGTAATGTGCTCAAGGATCTGCCAATGTATTTAGTGTGGCCATTGTGTAGGGGGTGATACAGCCAGAAATGGGATGAAAAAGGTGGGCATGAGGCTCTGGCTGCCAACTCATGGAACTTGGACTTTGTTCTCCAGTGGGACTTAGTCTTGATCAAATGTGTATGTTAGGAAGGTGAATTTGGCAGCAGAGTGGATAAAGCCCAGGAGGGAGGGCCGAATTGGAGATGGCAGTGGGTTAGAAGGCTGCTGCCAGGGACAGGGGAGAAATGAGGAGGGCCTGAGCTAAGGCAGAGCCGGTGTTGAAGGGCATGAACCAAATAACTGGAGGCTGAGTCCGTAGACCTGCTGGCTCTTTTGGGGTGGTTCCGTGGGGATGGTGCCTTCCTCCAAGATAGAGACCATAGGAGAGATTTACTTAAACACGCAGAGGATGAGTCCGGTCCTGCACCCAGAGCGTTTGCTGTGTCTGACTGCCAATACCCAGGCGGCAGTGGAATCTGTGGCTCAGAGCTCTCCAGAGTGGTTGGGACTGAGAAGCATTGAGTCGGGAGGTACCTGTGGTGACTGAAGCTGTGGGAGTTTTTGAGATCACTTTTCTCCCCAAGGAGAGAAACAGGAACTAGGGAGAAGAGAATCTTAACATTTATGTGCAGAGGGAGAGAAGAACCCCCAAAAGAGACCGAAGAGGAACTAGCTGCAGGGGAAAGGTATCTTGGGAAGCCACAGGAGTTGCAAGCAGGAGCACACAAGCAACTGTGTTGATTGTAACAGAGGGAAGGGAAATGGAAACTGAAAATTGTCTGCTAGTTAGCAATTGTGGACGTGTGTGGTCACCTTCACCAGCGATGCTTTAGTAGAATGCATGTAAGATGGGATGAGGCAGAGAGCTGTGTTTAGCGATGAGAAAGGAGGAGATTACAACATTATGTTAGAGAATAAATGAGGGAATCAAAAAGTGGGCCAGGCACAGTGATTCACACCTTTAATCCCAGCACTTTGGGAAGCTGAGGTGGGCGGATCACCTGAGGTCAGGAGTGTGAGACCAGCCTGGCCAACATGGTGAAAAAATACAAAAATTAGCTAGATGTGGTGGCACTTGCCTGTAATCCCAGCTACTTGGGAGGCTGAGGCAGGAGAATCACTTGAACTCAGGAGGCAGAGGTTGCAGTGAGCTGAGATCACGCCACTGCACTCCAGCCTGGGTGACAGAGTGAGACTTGATCTCAAAAAAAAAAAAAAAAGTGGAGACAGTGTTTGGAGATAACGCTTTCAAGAAAGTGGACTCTGAAAACAAGGAGAGTGAGTAGAGCTAGTGAGAAAAAAAACAAAACAGAACAGTTATTTTTTTCTTTACTCTCACACAGTCATTCAACATACAGAACACTTCTGTGTGCAGATGTTTAGGGGTTTTCTTTCACATGCCAAGCAATTCTCCAGCAGACATCAACTGAGTGTCCTATAATTTAACTCAATTCTGATACTGTCTACCTGGAGATAGCATTAGACACACCATGGGTTGAGGATTCAGTCCCACGAGACTTCCTCCAACTTCAGATGCCAGTCCCAAGTAGTACGTCGTCACCTACACTTCTGCCCAATTGGCTATTATTTAGCTCTGGCCAGGCACAGTGGCTCATGCCTGTAATCCCAGCATTTTGGAAGGCCTGGGTGGGCAAATAGCTTGAGGCCAGGAGTTTGAGACCAGTCTGGACAACATGGTGAAACCCCAGCTCTACAAAAAAAACAAAAATTAGTTGGGTGTGGTAGCACGCACCTGTAGTCCCAGCTACTTGGGAGGCTGAGGTGGGATGCTTGCGTGAGCCTGGGAGGCAGAGGTTGAAGTGAGATTGTGCCACTGCACTCCAGCCTGGGTGACAGAGAGTCCATCTTAAAAACAACAACAACAACAACAACAGCAACAAGGTTTCCCACAACCCCTTCCTTGAGTTGGATTAATTTGCTAAAGTGGCCCACATATCTCAGGGAAACACTTTGCTTATGTTTGCTGGCTTCTTAATAAAGAACACACTAAAGGATACAGATGAACAGTCATATGGAAAAGAAGCATAGGGCAAGGGATGTGGAAATGGGCACAGAACTCCCATGCCTTTTCCAGGCACCATGCCCCCCAGGAACTTAGCGCCATGTGTCCCAGCTGCTTCAGCCATGATTAAAAGGGGCCAAGGTACAGCTCAGGCTGTGCTTCAGAGGGTGCAAGCCCCACACCTTGGCAGCTTCCATGTGGTGTTGAGCCTGTGGTTGCATAGAAGTCAAGAATTGAGGTTTGGGAATCTCTGCCTAAATTTCAGAAGATATATGGAAACGCCTGGATACCCAGGCAGAAGTTTGCTGCTGGGGCAGGGCCCTCATGGAGAACCTCTCCTAGGGCAGTACAGAAGGGAAATGTGGGGTCAGAGCCACCACAGAGTCCCTACTGGGGCACCACCTATGGACCTGTGAGAAGAGGGTCGCCATCCTCCAGACCCCAGAATGCTAAATCCACCAATATCTTGCATTGTGCTCCTGGAAAAGCTGCAGACATTCAACACCAGCTGGTGAAAACAACCAGGAGAGAGGCTGTACAATGCAAAGCCACAGGGATGGAGCTGCTCAAGACTATGGGAACCCACCTCTTGCATCAGCATAACCTGGATGTGAGACATGAAGTCAATGAAGATCATTTTGGAGCTTTAAGATTTGACTGCCTTGCTGGATTCTGGACTTTCATGGGGCCTGTAGACCCTATGTTTTGGCCAATTTCTCCCATTTGGAATGGCTGTATTTACCTAATGTCTGTGCACACATTGTATGTAGGAAGCAACTAACTTGCTTTTGATTTCACAGACTCATAGGCAGAAGGGACTTGCCTTGTCTCAGGTGAGACTGGATTGTGGACTTTCGAGTTAATATTGAAATGAGTTAAGACTTTGAGGGGCTGTTGGAAGGCATGATTGCTTTTGAAATATGAGGTCACGAGATTTGGAAGGGGCCAGGGGCAGAATGATATGGTTCGGCTCTGTGTCCCCACCCAAATCTCATCTTGGAGCTCCCATAATTCTCACATGTTGTGGGAGGCACCTGGTGGGAGATAACTGAATCATGTGGGCAGATCTTTCCCATGCTGTTCTTGCGATAGTAAGTCTCAAGAGATCTGATGGTTTTAAAAATGGGAGTTTCCCTGCACTAGCTCTCTCTTTGCCTATTGCCATCCATGTAAGATGTGACTTGCTCCTCCTTGACTTCCACCATGATTGTGAGGCACCCCCAGCCATATGGAAATGTAAGTCCAATAAACCTCTTTTTTTGTAAATTGCTGAGTCTCATATACATCTTTATCAGTAGCATGAAAATGGACTAATACAGAGTGGTTTTCAATTGAAGAAGGAACATCTTATTCAATGAAAATAGAGTTAAGAAGGTAAGGCAGGGTTGCTTGCATCATGGGTGTGGATGAATATATCTGTGAATTGGGTAGTCAATGCCCATGGGCTCTATTTTATCTATAAAGTAGGAGGAAACACCAGATTCTGAGTAAGGATGATAACATGTCAAATTAGGAGTTGGGGAGAGGGGAGAAAAAAAGTGAAATGTCAAAGAAGGGATAAAAGTTATTTTGACTAATGCATCAAAGGTTTGTGGAGGAGGTGGTATTGGATTTAGTGCTAATGTAGGCAGAATTCAGAAAAATAAAGAGAAAAGAATAAGTTTCAGGAGGAAGATTATCATAAGCAGAAGCAAAAAACAGAAAAGCGAGATCATGTTAAGGTCAGTAACTCACAAAAATGAGAAACGTTGATTAGATCACAGAGTACATAAAGAAAACTTCAAAGATATAATGATTTTTAAAATGTCATATTTAGCTATGTGTATCTAGGATCCAACATGGTTCTTGGCACAAAGATGGGTCCTCAGCAAATATTGGTTAAATGAATGAGAAGATGAATGCATTTATAAAGTCATTTGCTCTATGGCAAGTTACAAAAATTAAAATAAGCATCAAAGGGTAAGCAAAAATACTATTTTTTGTAGAAAAAAATTATTACAATATCATTAGTTCACTGTTCATCTGAATAGGTGCCCCAGTTCTTATTGTTATATAATGAATCATCCCAAAACTTAATGGGGTTAAACAGCCACCTTTTAACTATAAAATTCCACAGATTCTGTTGGTGAGGAATTTAGGCAGGGCTCAGCCGGGAAATTCTTCTGCTTTTGGTGGCATTGATTGATATCGCCCCATGATATTCAGCTGGCAAATGTGCTGGTCTGGAGGATCCAACGTGGCTCCACTCATGAATCTTGCACCTTGGAGACAGTGGCTGGAAGGCTGGGCTCCAGCTGGGACTTCTGATGGAGCACCTACGTGTGAATCTCCAGCATGGTAGTCTTGAGTACTCAGGATTCTTAAATGTTGGTTGGCTTCCTGTGGAGTGGTGGTTCTCAACAAGGAGTTATTTTGCCCACCCAGGAGACAACAACTGCAATACCTAAAGGTAGTTTTGGTTGTTACAACCCAGGGGGAGAGTACTACTCTCAATGAATGGGTGGAGGCCTGGGACGCTGCTAGACATCCTACGATGTGCAGGACAAGCCCAGTTTAACTGCCAACAAAAAATGTTAATGAGGAACTCTGCGGTAGATCAAGTGGTCCAAAAGAAACAGGCAGCAGCTGCAAGGCCTTCTCAAAGTCATGTGGAGTCACTTCCACCAAATTGTATTGGTTACAAGAGATTCATAATTGTATTGGTTACAAGGGATTCACAAAGCTGGTCTACAGTCACCAGGAAGGGAATTGTAATTCACCTCCTGATGGGTGACTGGCAAGGTCACATTGTACTAGAGGATATGGATGGCATATTTTTGGAAAACATCAGTTACCACAACAGGGATGGAAGCATAAAATAAATGTCTTGGAGAAAGAAGGGGAAAACATTTAATGGCAGAATGGCCAGAATCCTGAATATATGTAACATGCAGATGGGAAAAAGAGATGGGTCCAGTCCACATGCATCATAGAAAAATCCTCCTTCTTATAGGAAAACTGAGAGGGAAAACTGCCTCTCTCATATCTCTGGTCCAATTGACAAGCAACAGATCAGTGATGGGTGGATCCATTGGGAAAAGTTAGACTTCTCCTCTTGCTGGTCCCTTGAGACACCAAGGCCTGTGGTCTTCAATGATGCTGAGAACACTGAGCTGAGGTCACCGGCATCTTCACCAGAGATACTCCCTGAGCTCAGGGTGCCCATGGAGAACAGTTCGTATTCAATCTTTTATTGTCTTCCTCCCAGGACCCGGACTCAGGTGTGAGAACTTGCCCACTGGGCTGAGAACAACCTGAGTGATGACCTCAGTGTTCAAAATCACCCCCTCTCTGCTCTTCCACCTGGTCCTGCCATCCTTTCATCAAGCCTCTGAGCTCCACTCTGCCTTCCATTAGCAGGAATGTTTTCCCAAGAGAACCCTTGGTGCCTTATATTGCTTTTTAAAAAAGAGTTGGTATTGATAGGGAATCTTAAAAAAAAAATTTAAACAGGTCATAATATCTAAAAATTAGGAAAT